>NC_143521.1:34010496-34702371 GCF_031878675.1 Megascapheus bottae | reverse complement strand
CCGATCTTAACAGGCCTACTTGAAGCCCACGGAACGTGGGTGGAAAAAGGGGTGCTTCAGAGCTTCCTACAGTTTGTCGAGGAGGGATGTCCAAGGTTTATAGAGGAGGTTTATAGAGGAGGGGCCTACACCCCCAACCCTCCAGTGGTGCATCCTGCGATGTGGGAAGGACATGAGTTATTTGTGCATGTCAATCGGGACTGCTACTGATCCACTTGTTCCACACATTCATATGAGCTGTGTTTCTCCTCCTTTTACTATTATGTAGGGACCTTTTAACATATTTATTGACTCTACACAATTTAATATGTGACATTATTTTGTCTTTACCAGCCCTCTTCTTAATAACCTTTTTTGTAAAAGATGCCCAGGTGAAAAGCAAAGGCCTCCAGAGGTAAGTAGAAGTCGGCCGACCCCCTTGTATGTCAGCGTTTTATTTTATTTTATTTTATTTTATTTTATTTTTGTTTGTTTGTTTGAAAAGGTGCACTGTGGGCCTAAAACAGAGGCCTGGGTGGTCAAGGGACGCCTTGACCCCCCCTCCCCTTCTGAGTTTCTTGTCAAAAACAAGGCATACCTGAGAGTCCCACCAGCAAGACATGTCTAAATCTAAAAATAACTGTTTGGTGAAAACATTCATTTGAGCTCATGTTTTTTGTGTTAAGTGTATCTGATTGAGTCCAATTTTCTTGTTATATGTCAATGTCTGATTATTTAAAAGTCTCCGTTTGTCTTGTTCGTGTTACATATTTTTCCTTGTCCAGTTTTGTCTTTAAAATTGGTACCATTTCTAAGTATGGATCCTTATGGTTTTTCTGTGCGTACTCAAGCACACATCCTTGTTATTTATTTGAACATTTCTGGGCCTGGTATGGCCCCTCCCAATCCGCTGCAGCTGAGGTGAGCAGAGGCCAGACAAAGCAGCTGCAGGCTTCGTTCAGTTTCCTTTTTCCTACAACCTGCTGAAGTGACAGTCTAGAGACACTTGGTGACAGGACACAGACTTGTCTTAGTTCTCCTAGGTTTAAGACTCCCACCCAACTTTCATCTGCAAAAAGTAATATGTCTGATATCAGAAACAAACTCTGGAAGAATAAATTTCAGCTAAGTTGCCTTGTTAGAAAGCTTTGTTTAAAAACAAAAACAACAAAAAACAACAACAACAAAAAAACCCTCATGGTACTAAAATTTCCGGAAAATGAACGGCCGATATTAATTTTGCGCGCTTTAAGATCTTTGAGTATGAATGTGTGTACGAATGGGTGTGAGTGAACATGTTCAAGGTTAAATTGTCAGCATGCTGTATAAAACAATGGTTGAGCTCATTTGAAACACAAAAGCAATTGGGTAAATCTAAGTCTAAACTTCAAGAAAATTAGTAGGTTTGAATGTTTCCTATGTCTCAAAGGATTATTGCATTGTCTTAAAGAAAAACTGGTAAATATTTTTCTAGATCCTGAAATCTGCATTTTATTGCAAGGCATACAACTGTTTACATTGTAAACATTGTATCCTGTTTAGCACAGAGATGTTAGGGAATTTGGGATTTATTACTTTAAGTTAAAGTTTGGAAACATGTATTAGAGATTTAAATGTGAAATTGTTCATTAACGTCAGAAATTTTGCCTGTCTGTCTTTTCTTGCAAATCTGATGGTAAAATGTGGATAATGTGATTAGTATTTTAAAGGAATGTTTAAAGGTTTATCTCCATGCTATTGGGTGTATTTAAAAAAAAAAAAAAAAAAAGAGAGGAAACTAAGTCCAGACCTAGACTTTTGGTGCACTGATGTCTATAGTTCTTGCATTAGGGAAAAACTGTTATTTGAGTTTAAATTGTTGTTGGAGTTTAAGACAGTAATCTAAACTGCAAAAAAAAAAAAAAAAAAAAAAAAAAAAAAAAAAAAAAAAAAGCCCTTTTCTAAAAGGCAAGAGGAGTGACTTGAGCCCTAGGGGGCCTGAAGGCAGAAGGAGTTCTTTGTGCCCTTAAAGGTTTTTCAATTGCAAATAAAGGCTAAGGTGTTGATTGTTTAAGCCAGTATCAGCAAAAGTTTTAAGAACATTGGAAATGGGTTTCTAAACAATATTTGAAAGTGAAATTGTCTTAAATGTTTAAAGAAAGAGAAAAAAGGAAAATCAGGACTACCAAAGTAATTGCTTAATTGCTATTTCAGCTTACTCTTGTAAGTTACTTTATAGCAATCTCCAGAAGGCCCATGGAGAAGGACAGCAGATCCTCATTCAGATGTAAGTTTGGCCCTCACCAAGTTCCAGGTAAGATCATGCTTAGAGACTATTTCTGTATTGACCACCTTGTTGCTTCTAATTGGAGTAAAGTGGCCTTTTGTAGACTCATTGATCTGAAAGCCACAGTTTTGAGCCTGCCCGGGCAAAGCAAAGTCCCTGTGAGACTGTGGTGTCTAATCTGCCAGCAGGATGCTGCTTTGGAGCTCGAAGTGGCAGAGTGCTAGCTCTGAGCTGAAAAGCTGGGGGGAAGCACTCAAGCACCAAGCTCGGGACTCACAGTGGCAGGGCGCTAGCCTTGAGCTGGAGAGCTGAGAGACAGCGCCCAGACCCTGAGTTCAAATCCAGCAACCAACAAAGTGAAATGCCAATGGGATGTTTATCCCTGTGTGGAGAGACACTACCGGGACAGGAAAGCCTCTGCTTGGATGGCAGAGTTGGTGTCAGATCTTAGAGTCACTTGTGCTTGGCCATTCAAATTAATCAGAGCCGGGAGGTCATAGAATAGTTTGTAAGCATGCCTTACTATGCCCGTGCCTTTCATAACTGGGCAGGAACTTGTCAATCTTCTGTGATAGTGGGTAGTTTAAAGTCCTAATTGAGTGAATTTTTTTATTTTTGACACCAGCCACAAATTCAGGAAAAGTTTGTGGATCTGAAGCTTGTGTCTCTATTAATCTGTTTAGATCTGACAACTGAAGCATTGTTAAGGTTGCAGAAATTTAGTTCCCCAGACAATCAAGAAAAAGCCTTTGCAAATGGGTGCTAGGTAGGCTGCGCTGTTGTGGCCAAGGATGGTTTGTGCAGTTGTTGAATGTCAAGTATGATTTCTAGTTTGGAGTAGATTGTAGTTCCTGGTGTCTAATCCTTGCAACCCCTTGATAAAACAGGCTAGGCTTCTTAAGGTCCCTGGTCAAGCGTGGAGACGGTGCCCCTGAGTCAGCTTGAAGAAGTCACGGAAGTTGAATCTCCGCCCATCAAATCCCCGTTGGACCAAGGGACCAAAGTCATTTTTGGAAAATGTGACAGGATAAATTAGGGGTATAGAAAAGAGTAAAAATTGCACTTGTGTTTCTTTTAAAATAAAAAACGGGGGACATGTTGGGAGCCAGAGTGGAATCAAACTGTACCTTGACTTGCATCAGACGATGGCTATATTGTCTTATTGCTTTCTGGCCCTATTCTATGTAAATGACCTGAGAATTACCATATGAATGTAACACCTGGAGGTTCCCTGGGAGAGGAGGAGGGAAGAAGGGGGAGGGGAAAATAAACGCGGCAGTCTAGTCAGTCTTTGCCTGGACTGCGGACATCCCGGACCCGGTGTGTCTGTCTCTCTTCTTTTGCTTCCTAGTCCTTGTCCCCTATTTCAGGAACCCCAATCTGCGAACCCTGGTTTGCTGCCGACTGGCCCCGGCAGTGATGAATTTGTTTCAACAATGGTGGACCTCTACGACTGGTGTACTGATTTTATAAGGATTAAAATTATTGACTGCTAAACTATTGCTACTAAACTATTGACTGCTAACTATTGCTAAAGAAAATACTATTTAAAACTCCTTATGTCACTTAGCCACTGCTTCTGACACAAAATATTTGACTTCCTATCAACAATAGAGTTTTATGGTAGTAAAGGCTAAGGTTTTAACAGATAAAATTGAGAAGGACGCAGTATAGCTCTTAGACTCTTACAAAACAATTCAAAAATCATTAAGTTAATCTTCCATAATCTTAAATGCTCTCATTAGCATTCTGATACCTACAGAGGAGGATAATAAACTTCAGTACTGAATAAGACAACACTTGTAATGTTTAAAATTCAGGTAGAATTTTCTAGCACTGTACAGGACTGAACTGTAAGAAAGATGACCTATAATGGATAAATAATTTAAGAGAAATAATTAAGATATTAGAATTATCACAGAAGGACTTTAAAATAGCTAATAAGTACAGCTTCAAGCTTGGAGAACTGTATAAAAACAAGGAGGCAAGAAACTGAAAATAAGGACTAAACTAAGCTTTGAGAGATGAAAACAGGAAAAGAAATAATTTACCAGATGGGCATACAGACAAAGAGATAGGCAACCATGAAAAACTAATATATATACTTAAAATTAAATATAGTGGTAACGGAATTAAACAGGAGCAAATGTTTAATTCAATAGCTTTTCAAATATTTCACAATATATCATTCAGTACAGTGCTGGTCATAAAAGCATATATAAAGATCATGAATCAAAAAATGGTCTTCAAGAAAGGAATCATCCCTTCTTGAATACTTGTTTGTTAAACACATCACTTGAAATATGATGTAAAAATCAATGTTAATAATTCTTTAATAAAAAATGGTCTTATATTTGTGGATCTTTACTTTTTTACATAGGCTCCAATGTAACTCAGAAAGGACACTGACTATTCTTTGTTGGCTTGGTGTTATCATCTTAATCCTTTTATTTTGTCCTATATTTGTTGAAAATTGATTGTACATCATCATTTTTTTTTGTTTTTGTATAAAGTTACAAATTCTAAACAGCTTAGTGTCTTTACTAAGTTACATTGGCATCTCGTTTCTTAATTTTAAAAGTACTTATTCCCTCTTTCTTCCATATATGTTTATTGTAATTAATAGAAGGGTTACATTGTATTCACCGGATAGAAGGTGCATTACTTCACAAACATTGATACTCTTTCTCATGCTTCGTCCCCATTTTGCTCCCCCACCCCGCATCTCATCTTGTTTTCCCCATTCCCTATTCTATTTCAAATAATCATATATGCACAGATATATATGCATATATACAATATATCAGATAACAAGGTGAAATATTGTAACTATAGGAGATAACCAAGGGACAGCAAAAGAGATGAGAGATAACATAGTACATTAAGGACAACAATCACTCATTATATGGCTTTTGTTTCTATATTCTGGATATCCTTTTTATTTAGCCTCATCCTATATGGTTATGTATCTAGGTTTTGTTCTATTGTAAATCTCTGCTAGGAGACCCCAAAGTTTCTACTGATTATGACAAATGAGGGAAACCATTGAGCCAATGTTCCTTTGAGTCTGGCTTACTTCACTTTATAGGATTTTCTCTAAGCCTTTCCATTTCTTTACAAATGGGGCGATGTTGTTCTTTCTGATTGCAGCATAGAGTTCCATTGTGAATAAATATCACATCTTGTTGATCCACTCATCAACTGAGGGACATCTCGGTTGGTTCCATATCTTTGCTATGGTAAATAGTGCTGCAATGAACATTGTTGTGCTAGTGGATTTAGTATGTCCTTGTTTCTGGATGAATTAGTAAATGCCAAGTAGTGGAATTGCTAGGTCATAGAGGAGCTCTATGCTTAGTCTTTTGAGGAGCCACCATACTTCTTTCCATAATGTTTGAAGGTGTTTGCACTCCTACCAACAGTGTAGTAGTGATCCCTCCTAGCCACATCCCTGCCAGCATCTGTTGTTATTAGAATTCTTGATCATGGCCATTCTAACTGGAGTGAGTTGGACTCTTAGAGTTGTTTTGATTTGCATTTCTTTTATGGCCAGAGATGTTGAGCATTTCTTATTCCTTCTTTTATGGGCAACATGTCAGAAAAATGTATTTACATCTACATTAGGAAGGCACGTGGCTTTCTGCAATTAATTTGGACAGGTGAGACAGAACACTTAATGAATTGTAGAGGATATAAAATTAGCACCAAAAGTAGGAATTGCAAAACATTGTCAGAATGAAGAGAAATTCAGAGATAATAACAATTAAAAATCTATTTGGTATGTCTCCAAGAACTTTCAGAATCTCACAGGTCCACGCCTACTCAATATTCCAAGATCCAAATCTCCTCTAGTGCTCAAAGAAATCTCAACTAGGAGCTCATGTAAAAATTTAAAAGGTTATACACCTCCAAAATTTAATGGCATTGGGTAAATAATTCAAATTTCAAGTGAAGACAAATAATGAAAAACTACAAGTTTTTCGGGAACAACAATACTATGAACAATAGATTTAAAGATGAGGTGTTCTCTAAAAAATGTAGCTGAAAAAATAGAGATGAGTAAACAAAGAAGGCAAAGAAAAAGTTCTAAACTGACATGCTCAGAGAAAGAGAATCCATGGACTTTCTGAAAGGGATTGCACGCTTACATGGTTTCTCTGTGATGCAGAACCAAGAGAATTTTAAATTTCAGGCTGAAGTTAGTGTCTTCCTAACTCCTAGAATTACTGAAGACAAGAAATAGCCTATAGAATTTAAGCAGACTAAAGGGTTCCTATGGCAGTCAAAGATTCTGTTGTATAGTTTTTAAAACAAATCCTAAAGAAGAATGCTGAAGCCTAAGCCATAAATATTGGTACACAATAAATATTATGAATAATAAATATTTGAGGAAAATTGAATAGATGGATGTGGTTGGAAGAGGAAGTAGAGAACAATGAAAAGAGTGACAATGATCAAGATACATCATACTCATAATCTGACCCTTTGAACTGAAATCCCTGTGTACAAATATGTAGTATATCAAATAAGAAGTGTATCAGACAGTTGTTTTAAGGTTAAGAAACTAATGATATTGTCTATACTGAACTAAAACCAGTAAGATTAATAAAGTTATGTTTGGAAACTTAAAAAGATACTGATTTCCAGTTTATAATTTTTTTTGGTCCAGAAAGAGCCATTCATTTAGTTTACATAGTACTCAGAAAAATGAACCTGTGACTTAGACTAGCCTTTCAGTATACTCACAATGATTAGAAATATACATAAAATAAAATAAAAACACATATTTAAATATCAAAGGTAGAAATTGAAAAAATAGACTGAGGTTATTATTCTTCAGTTGTGAGGTAAAGAACTTCAGTCTAAAAGTTTTGATAATCATTTGAGAGAAAATAATAAGTTTTAGGAGCGTAGGTGTTGTCATTTATTCTAAACACAAAGTATAATGTAAAAATTAAAATTGTGGCAAGATTAGCAGTCTAATCATATGAGTATGTCATATTTAATCTAAATATTACATAGATGATATAACACAGTATAGCTTATAAATTAGAGAAAATAATAAAGCTACCTAGTTAGAGACAAAGCAACTATAATCCTAGAACAGAGTAGGATTCTGGAAATCTAGAAAAGAGACTGACATATTTTCTCAACTTAAGGTCATATTTTAGTGACACAGTGATGAGTTTAAGTCATACTCAAATTTATAAACTTTAGTTACATATTCAGTTAACAAGCTTTATTCTAGACTTTGTATTGAAATTCTGTTTTAACATTAGATCAAAAATATTTTTTTCACAGAGCAGAGCAACCTTTCAAATGTATATTTAGCATTCCACGGGAGATTAGTTTAGGAGTCTTGGGATTTGTGAGTTTTTCTGTGAGGGATTGCTTTGAAGGCTAAAGTGCATATCACTGTATTCCAGGAGACATATCTTGGATCCACACGTGAATTAAATATCACATGCCAGTTCTGTTATGATGGATCTACCTGGACAGTTAGCTCATTGTTTGGTCAGAAGGATCACAAAGGGAAATGCACTTCATGATCTGAACTTAACTCTATCTTCTATTTCCTCAGAGTGCAAACTACGGTATGTCATCTTTAATACACCAGAAAGCATCTAACTTGTTCCATCTGTCATTGTAATCATTTGCAGCAATAAACACTGCCTCAGTGTTAATGGAGTGTTGAATGAATGGAAATAGGAATCTACAAATGTATTTTTTAAATTTTTACTCTAATCTGCACGGTAGTGATAATGGTTTCACAAGAAAGAAATACAAATGGAATTTTAAATATGTATTTTGATTTTAGTCAGTAGTTACATTTACATCTAATTATAATTAAGGCTACTGCACTACAAATGTTTTTTTATTCAGATCACATCAACCATAAATATTACTGATGATAATAACTCTAAAGTTAAGGAAATGGAAAAAGAGCTTTGCAATTAATAGTGTTCCTTTTATAATGTTGAAACATTTCGTAGCCACATATTTTGCATCCACCATATTATTTTGCCTGTCATTTACAGGTTTTAATGTCCTGGGATTAAGAGTCACATTATTAATCTGAATAGTTTTTCTCATGTAATAGTGTTTTTCTTTACAACATACAAACAAAACTGCAACTGACAATGACAACTACCATGAAGTCAACATGATCCATACAGGTATAAATCATATGATAATTTAGATCTTCATGTGGGATATATAATTATGAACAAAAACTGAGTGACTCTGTGAGATACTGTAATAAGTACTAGAGCTAAATATTTCTCTGAAATTTGAGTCCATGTAAGCACTTTATGTTCAGACATCTAACAATCTCTGTGCTTCCCTTAAAAGTAATTATCCCAGAAGAGTTATTTTATTTTTCTCTCCGATATCTCAAATAATTTTCTTTGTCTTAACTGCACTGACAGTCAATAAAAGTAAGTACTTTAAAAATTTAGTATGATTTGGAGAAATAAAAGTGTCATTTCAAATTATTCTTTAGAATATATGACATTAGCAACTTGTGATAGTTTTGGTTTCCTTGTGCTCAGGATGTAATTTAAAAAGTTTAAAAGTCAAGCAAAAATTTTTTTCCCTGAGATCTTGAATTATAACTACTTAGTTGGTATAAAGCTATATCACCAGAAATAATGGAGCAAATTGGATCTTTGTGTACAATGGAAAATTCTGCTGGCTGCAAATAATGGGATGATATAAGAAAGCTTCCAATGTTTGAATACCTATATCCAATCCAAATTTTATATATTTCTTCCTGATTATATGGTAATGGTATTATGAGATATGGACTTGTGTGAGGCAATTGGGTAATGAGAGCTTGTTTTCAAGGAACTTGGAAGAAGACAATAAATAAATTAAGATAAATGGAAAATATATACTACAGGAAGTAATACTAAATGTGCAGAATATTCAACATCATTAAAATAAACATTTGAACAAAGCATCTCAGAAAGTAAATAAGGACATGCTCTCCAAAAGAATCAGCCACAGATATGTGCAAAATTGAATTATTTCAAAGTTGCCAGGAGCTACTATATCTATTCCTATTCCATTTCTATTTAATACATAGATCACTCTAAATATTTTATGCAAATCCAGTATACAAAAATAACAAGTCCATTCAAAGAAAAGACAAAATTCTATTGTAAATAAAGCTGAACTCCTAAGTTATATATTATTCATAGTAATATGTAGAATTAAAATAATGACATGTTATAATCAAGAAGAGTTTAACTGAAAAAATTATGAAATAATTAGAAGTTAAAATTTTATTAAATTTATATTCATATACTTATGTGTATTCTATATATATGCATTCTATTCATTGAAGGAGACAGACACACAACAGTCATTAGTCCATATTATGAAATACCAGTAGAAAATTTTAGCAGAATCCCATCCCTTGGGAGTGGATATTTCTTAATTAGAACCTCAATTATAATTGCTGGATATCTTTCAAGATAAGTGTTTTACAGGCTTTTGGTTTCACTTTATGGGAAAATCGAACCTTCCTTTTTAGTTACCTTTCATGTCAACTTCTTAAAAAATGTTAAATTCTGTTCCTTTGTTTGCATCTTTGAGCAACCTGAAACAACTTTCTGCTTACAGAAATGTTGGAGTCTAGATCAATAGCTCCTTCTCATACAAAGAATTCAGAAGCCTTGCAAACATCTAGTTCTATACCAAAAAACTATATATATGAGAATCATAGACATTTTTAATGTTACAGAAGTATCTCTTTCATCTTCAAATATAATTTAAGGATGTATTAAGAAAATATATTTCTTGTTTATCTAATTCAGTAATTTTTCCATAACTTTAATTATAAATCATAAAATCAACTTCCTAATAAAATTTTTAATCCTTTACATTTCTTACTGGTAATGCTTTCTTCCAAATAAATGATATAAGATATGAATTATTTTGACTTGTTTCATTTTATAGTTTGACTCAAGAAATGTAACTTTAAATAATACATATGAGAGTAGCTGGTATATTTTTTAATTTCATTTCATTTTCTCATAAGAGTGATGTCAGAGAGGTTACAGTTACATAAGTAAGGTAAGAAGTACATTTCTAGTTGACCATTGTGAGACAAAGGAGGAAGGGTGAATCAATTCAAAGATGATACAAGACGCTATATTGGAAACGAACTTTACAACTTGTGGGAGAGGAGAGTTGAAGGGGAAGGGAAAGTGGGAAAAACAAGGGAGCATAAAATTTTAATACGTATTTTACCTGTTTAGAAATAAACAGTCTACAATCATAGCAAGCTCTGATTTCCTAAACAGTGCTTGCCATTGTTTATTGTTGGACTGATACTTTTGTCATAAGTTACCAACCACTTCTCAGTTCATCATGCATGATGTGGAATCTACAGAGAAAACCGGCTTGCTCATTTGGCATAATCTTCAAGTCACATATCTTAAATATTTGTAGTATTTAGTAGAGAGATTATGAATGATACTTTTTTTTGTAGGAAGAGGAAAGCTATGGTTTTATCTTTGACAGAAACCTCGTTAAAGGAAAGATGGCAATATCTTATACCTTGGAAATTTTCCACTTAACTTGGACTATTTTCTCAAAGAAAGCACACAGATTGAAAGCTTACATATTTTTAGCTGTGATACAATACTTAGACATCTGACATGTCCCAGGCAGGCACAGGAAAACCTCAGAAGGCTAAGAATTGTGAAAGAACATTTTAAAGAGACAATGTGGTCGTTAAGATTGAATTACAAATGTCCAATGATAATGGCTAGAAGCAGAAAAAGAACATCACAAAGCACATCCTTAAGGACAAATTTTGTCATACTCGATCCAAATGGCTATTGTTCGGGACTATTTGGATTAATATGCATTCTCTGTGCCCTGCAGCTTAAGCTAAACCACCAGAGTAACGGATGGCCAGTGAACCACTTTATCTGTGCTCTGCAGGTACCTTCAGTAATTTGCCACCTGCAAAATAATTATAATTCTATTTTGAAGTAGGCAGTGCTGTAGTAGCTAAAATTATCTTCACTTACTCCCTACAGAGAAATGCATAGTAATCCGGACTATTTTAAAATGATGTTGTTTTCCTAAAAACAATATATCTATACACATATATACAATCATAGTTCAGAAACAGTATGCTTTTTCTAGATGTTTCAATTCTTTACAGATGGTACAATATCATTCTCTTCAAGGGATGAGTAAAATTTCACTCTGTGCCAAATGCAGTGGCTAACGCCTGTAGTCCTAGCTACTCAGAAGGCTGAGATCTGAGGATAAAGGTTCAAAGCCAGCAGGGGCACAAAAGGACCCCGAGACTCTTCTCCAATTAAGATCTAGAAAACTGGAAGTGGGGCTTGGCTCAAGGGTAAAGGTGGTAGCCTTGAGCTGAAGAGCTCAGGGACAGTGCCCAGGCCCAGTTCAAGTTCCATGACCCATGGAAGAGAGAAAGGGGAAAGGAGGGAGGGGGGGAGAAAGAAAGAAAGAGAGAGAGAGAGAGAGAGAGAGAGAGAGAGAGAGAGAGAGAGAGAGAGAGAGAGAGAGAGAGAGAGAGAGAGAGAGAGAGAGAGAGAGAGAGAGAGAGAGAGAGAGAGAGAGGGAGGGAGGAGGAGAGGAGGAGAGGAGAGAGAGGGGGAGGGAGGGAGGAAGGGGGATGGGGGAGGGAAGAAGGAAAGGAGAGACAGAGAGTGTTTTTGTTTTATTTTGTCCATTGAGGGGCATCTGAGCTAATTTCAAAGCTTGGCTGTGGTGAATAATGCTGCTAAACATTGTTGTGCTGGTTTGTATTCTTTTGGGTAGATGCCCAGAAGTGGAATTCCTGGGCCAAAGGGTAGTTTTGTGTTGAATTCTTAAAGGATTGTAAACACTGCTTTCCCAGAGCAACAAAGAATGCATGTTTTCCCTTATGTATGGAAGGTAGATTTAGCTTATAAAGTTGTAAATAAAGACATTAGGTGGCATGTGAGTGTATAAGAATATACTAACTGAAATATGATAGCAAAGAATCCAATGTACATCCTGCAAAGTTAAGAAGATTGAGGGAAGGGGTGGAAAGCAGAGGAATGGGTAAGAATGCTGAAAAAGGGGCCATTGATCAAGATACATTGTATGAATAAACTGTTCTCTGAAATGGTAACTCTTTTGTACACTATTTAAGAAACAAAACAAAATTTTAGAAACAGTCTCTGTCAACAGTACCGTGGGAAAACCATTGTCTATGGAGAGGGACATGAATAAAATTTAAAAATTCAGACATCATGAGACTCCCAAGATTCTTGCTTAATTTGATCACTTTGGTAACTTTCTAAATTAAGATCATTCATTTGAATATTTTGGCTTCTTAATATCTGTTTTGATAGTTTTTCAGCATCTTGGATTGAAATAACTAAGCTGAATTCATTTATGGAACAGATGCAGCATACTTTGGCTAAAGATGTAGACATTATGTAAAACTAATAATATAAACATTTTTGCAGGTTTTCAAATTTAACCTTAAGTAATATGAATACCAATATTGAAGACTAAATTAGAAAATATTTGTAAAGTGCTGGAAAATATTTTTCCAGCATATATTCACTGCTAAATAAATTCTAGCTATCATTACTATTAATATAAGGTTACATTCCTTTTAAGTATTCAGAAGTTTAATTTGCCAGCCTCTTGGCCTCCTTCATTTAATAATTGATTATTAGATTTTGAAACATGACTAGTTGTGTTAAACTCATAGTTGAATTGAAATATAGGAGCAATTAAGACAGCAAGTATTTAGATACATTAACAGAAATATGTTTTTCTGTACATTCCTGAGATGTTCATGAAGAATGAAATATAGAAATTAAATTAGTGAAATAAAATTTGCTTATCAATATTAATTTAGAGAAGAAAGTTCATTCTAACATTGACTATGAATTAACAAAACATAGGAAACTTACACCAGATTAGATCTAAACCTCACATTTTATTCTTCATCTGTTGCTCAACCCATCTTTAATTTTCCAGCTCTGTCTTGTTTTAACAGGTGCTATTTTTGGCATAGAGGATACCTGTGAAGGAGCTAAAACAGATTGATGAACTGAAAGATTTTGTGGCTATCTCTGTCTGAGAGGTCTCCAGTAAACATTCTGATGAGTGATGTTGAGATCTTGGATGGAATATGGATAACCTGGATTGTGATGAAGGTTCCAGAACAATGGTGAGACATGGAGAAGAGTATGTGTGTGTGGTTAGATTACACTTACTTTGGTTGTTTCTGTTTTCTTGAGACAGTGTATAGGTACATAGCCCAACCCTGAATGCTAGAATGCCTACCTGTACCACCAGGTTTTAGTGGAAATTTGTATGAGTTATTTAATGATTTTATTTAAGCTACAGTGAAACAAATAATTTTAATGGCTTATAAAACAATCGGTTAGGGACTATTATTTTTAGAACTGACAATAACATTTTTATTTAATTTTCAGCATATGAGGAATATGTATAGTAAATAAAAGGAAAGCGTTAGCTGTATGTTTCATCTTCTGGACCTCAATTTCTTTCTCATTTTGAAGTGGTAATAAAAATGTGTACCATTAAGCCAAAGGTAAAACAAATGAGAGAAATTATGCCAGTTGGTAAACAGATGACAGTTGTTATTCTCCCTCATGAGAGTGCCGGTTCCTTTTCTCTTTTTCTAAGGGAGGACAATGTTTCATTCATCACTGTCATGGAGTTTCAACCCTGTCTCTGTTGTGGGCTCTCACCCACTGCTGCAAGCTAATAGACTTGGCAATCTGCATTGGTAGATTTTACTTCTACTCAGGCAGGCTTTGAAATTTCCATGATTCTATTTTAGTCTGTAAGGAATTGTGATTGAGACTGTCAGGCAAGACTAATGTGAATAAGGTGAAAAAATTGTATTAACTTTTAAACAAGCTCCCAGCCTTTCTAGAACCACTGGAGATGAGTCACTCTGCTATTTCTGTAATAGTATCAAGTCTGAGTTCAGAATAGAATCTTGGGTTGTGACGAGACTCATTTATATAACATTTTATATAATCATAAAATGATATTTTAATTCATATTTTTTCAGAAAAACGTAACTTCAGGAAGATATAAAAGTTTAAAGAAAAACATTAAATCCTGGAAAATAGCAGTATACTTTCAAGAAAAGCAAAAATGTAGAAATTAGTATTTACTAATTCTAGTTATTAGCAACTATTAGATTTGTGATACTGGAAAAGTTTTCTTCCGTTTGAGAATCAGTTTTTATAAAAAGAAAACTTCAAACCAGGTATTTTCTTCTTTTATTCTCTGATATTTATGAAAGGCTGTTGACTCTAGAGGAATTTTAAGTTTTATAACACTAATATGCATTGTGAAGTTATACCATGAATTCTCAAGTCAGTTTAAAAGTAAGCTTTTCACACTTAACTACTAAGAGTAACCAAATTGTGATAGGTCTTATCATTTGTAATCACCATCAAAATCAAGAACATCTTTCTTAGAATTCCACATTTTAGTCTCATCCTATATGACCTTATGTACCTAGGTTTTGTGCTATTGTAATCCTCTGCTAGGAGAGTCCTAGACGTGTACTAATTATTACAAATGACTGAAACCATGAATGAAAGGATCTCTAGGGTATGAAAATAAGAGATTTATCTTGTCTGTTTGTTGTTTTTAATGTACTATGTTATTTTTTGTTGCAGTTTGGTTAAACTCAAATTGTTACTGTATCTGACTTTGTAACCTGGTATATTATATATAGGTTTATTTGTTTATTTGAAATAGAAAAGGTAAAGGGGAAAACAAGATGATTGGGAGGGGGTGGAAGGAAGGAAACGGGGACAAAAACATGAGAAGAGGTATCAATGTGTGAGAAGTAATGAACCTACTATCTGACGAATTTACCCCGACAATAAATTTTTTTTAAAAGTTGGAAAAAAATAAAAACAGGTTTGGGGAAGAAATATACCAATGAAATTCAATAACTGTGCTCCAATGTTTTCCCAGGCTAATGTATCGACAATTATATAAAAAACTATGCCTTTCTAAAAATTGAGATAAAAGAAAAAGAAGAAAGATTGTAATTGAAAACTTAATGAGATAAGGGAAATTTTATTAGTCTAATAATTCAAGAGCCAGAAATAACCCATCAGTAATAAGCATCTGCATGCAGTTGATGGCCCAATGCATGTCCCCTCATTGAATAATTGGCAGAGCAGACGCCAGGGGGCAGTGGCTCCCTGGTAACCATGTTTGGCTCGCCTGAGACATCCCTAAGGTAGAATCAAATTTCACTACCTTATGTAACCCCTCTGTACTTGACTTTGACAATAAAATTACATTATTATAAAAAAGAATTCCACACTTTAGTAACCCCTGAGTTTCAGCATTTTCCAGGTCTGAAACCTTTATTTTACTATTTACAGGACCAACCTGCAAATACAGTAGTGATTTATATAAAAATGACAAATGAGTATTATGTAGTGATTATACATGTGACCATTGACAATGAGGTACTCATTCTTAAATTATTGAATATACATTTATTTGTTTATTTGAAAAAGGCAAGATAAGGGAAAAACAAGATGAGTGGGAGTGGGGGGGAGGGAAAGTGGGAGAAAAACATGGGAAGTGGTAACAATGTTCAAGGAGTGATGTACCCACTACCTAATGAATGTAACTGCAACCCCTCTGTAAATTATCCTGAAAATAAAATTTAAAAAATTGGGAATGACTGAAATGTGAGTATTCTCCTTTCTTGATCAAATAAGTGTATAAATGCTTACTAGTTTCTTCTTACCTCTAAATGCTTGAATTTCTGTGAATTCAACCAAGTCTGGATGTAATCAAGCTTTTCCAGTGTTGATTTAATATTTAAATGATTAAATTTTCAGCCAGATTTATAACCAGAAATGTCTTTCTCAAGGACTCAGGAATCTTTTCTCTAAGGGACTCATCAAAGAAAATAGCAAGCACTCTTCTCTCCCAGTGTCTGAAGATGAGTGTCAGCCTTTTAGAAACACCAACAGGCAAACGAATGACCTGCCAATTTCCTTCTCAATATCCATCAATATACTTCCAATCAACTCACTCCAGTTCTTAACCACCTCATCTTTTGTTTCTGTATACTTGAGTTCAACCTGAATCCTCTGTGATGGTCTTGAATAAAACTATCCTTGACATTTTAACTTATGCAGTCCAATTTCTCTTTGAACAGAAAATTTTAGGAAAAGTAAAATCATGTCAAAAGCAAGAAATTATAAAACCATTTTGGGAATGCCAATGCTTTTGCTTTGACTTAATGGGGGATTTTTTTTTAAAATAAGACTACCACAGGTTGAACATAATCAAAACTTAATGAAATTAAATAATGTTTCCTTAACATATTATAATGAAATTTTTGAGTCATTGAGGATAATCTTAGCTCAAGTCTGAAAATAAATTCTCTACTACTGGAAGACATTTGGCTAATTCTAGACTGCTATGTAATGGAGTTTTAAAAATCTATTTTTAGTTTTTATTTGAATTTTATTGTAAAGGTGATGTAGAGTGTTACAGTTACACAAATCAGATAATGAGTACATTTCTTTTTGAACCTTACCATGCCTCCCTCATTTTCTCCCATTTTTCCTCTCCTGACTCCTCTCAGCCTCAACCTATATAGTTCATTTCCAACATTATGTCTAGTGAGTATTACTGTTGAACTGTTCTACCATCTGTTTACCATTTTTGTGCTTCCCTTTCCTCTGCCCAGATCAAATAAACTTATATATAAGACAAGTGTATAGACTCCAAAACCACAGAAAAAAGGAATAAACTGAAGGGGAAAAGGAAGTGCAAATAGTATGTTCATTAAAAAGCCTTCATTTTCCATTTCTCATAGTTTATTTCAATAAACATTATTTTATGTGACTGTTTGAGTACTGTTTAATCAATCATGTCCAAGTGCAAGTATTTGTCTCTGATTATCCATTGGATTTACTTGTAGATTTGTAAAAAAAAAAAAAAACATACTAGTTCTTAGTAGTGAAGGAAACTATGCAGCCTATATTTCCTAGCTTATGACTTACTTCACTTGATTTAAATTTTTCCAAGTCTTACCATTTCCTTACAAATAAGGCAATGTCCTTCTTAATGGAAGTTTTTAAAAGTGCAGTTTCAACAAGGTGTTGATGTATTCCTTTCCTTCCCAAGGAAGTTGAAACAAGCTGTTTCAGAAACAGCCTTGGAGAAAATCAGAGGCAAGTGCTTATCTAAGAATTCTGGTTCAGTGAAGAACTTAGGAGACATAATTTTTAATCTTACTTTATGCAAATATAGGCAGTTCATGCAAAGGTAGAAGGGGAAGTCACTGGACACATGAGCCTGAAGCCCTCAGGACCTTCCTTTTGTCTCTCACTGTTGTTACACTCTGCTAGACTCCTTACAATGTATGCAGTCTGAGTTGATTGGGCTAAGTGACCAAGGACTGAAACTTCTGGAACATGACCCTGAGTAAATATTTTTTACTCATAGCATGATTATTACTGGTATTTTGCTATCATCATCAATGTGTCTTGCAAAATATCAGAGTTCCTAATGCAATATTACCAAATACGGCTTAGGGAAAATTAGCTAACAGAACTTGGTACAAGCCAATGTTTTAACTTTGGAATGAAAGTATTATATGGAATATAAAGTTAAAAAATTAGTGTTCTAAGTGACCATGGGAACTGTATTGGTTCAGAGATAAAACAGTTGAAAGACAAGTTTACTAAGATTTCCATTTAAAAAAAAATCTGGCTTTAATTTCATAGAACACACTACGGTAATAATATTAGGTAAAAAGTTGAAAATGGTTTGAATTTATTTCTTCATTTTTCAACTTTTAGGCAAAGAGAGATGGATAAGTTATTTCATTTTATAGTTAAAAGCTTTAAAAGTTAATAAAAATAAATATTCAAATATAGGAATTGTAGTAATTAGGGAAAAAAGCAAAACATGGTACTTATAAAATATAAATATAAAATCATTAAATTTTTAAATATACTTTTGCTCATTTGAAGTTATTTTCTTTATCAAATTTAAATGCCTCACATATAGTCAGGATTTATGGTTGACTTATTTTGACAAGCAATTTTTTAAAATTGTTCAAGTTTAGGTAAGGTATTTGTTGTTTAAATTATAGCCCGTTGGAAACCAGTAGGTAATGAACATGCCTTAATGGACAAGCAAAGTAACCATTCATAAAATAGGTTTCAATAAATTCTATATTTATGACAAAATGTGACTAAAATGGAGTTAATGGATTTGTGTGGGTTTCTAACTTTTTGACTCTAAATTCTCATATAAGATGACATTATTCATACTATAAAAATATGGCTGCATATATTTTCTTATAATTTGTATTTTTTGATAATTATGCTTTCACTCATCTTGAGAAAATACTGAAATTTTATTTTTAAAGTTGTATTTAAACTTGAGAATCCTAAGCTTCCCTTCTGTTTATGTTATACACAGTGTGTTTTTCTGATTTCTCAGTGGATTGTTTTTTGAAGTATTGATTGGATTCCTCTGGTTATATTAAGGAGAAGCAACTAAATACTTTTTAAAATTTATATAGTCTCATGAAGAGATAATACCCCTCTTAGCTTTCCTGTTTCTCTAATCTAATCTCAGGGTTTTGCCTTTCCCCTAAAGAAATTCCTTTCCTTTTCCAATATAACTAGCTTAGGTGCATAATTCCCTTTTCCTTTTCCCCTGATGCCCTGATTGTGGATTCAACAACCAAGAAATCTTTAAAAGTATTCTTCTTGAATCTCAGAACAAATTTGATTCTCAGTAACGCAGTCCTTCACACTCATATCTTATTAATTACCCTCTGTGCCTTGAATTTCTAATAATATCACAAAGATTCAGTCTTCAAATCCAAGAAATTCTATGTATGCTTTAAAAATTGATTCTCCTACTTTCTATATTTACTTATAAAATTACCACAGTCTGAGATTAAAACCCCAGAAGTATCATGAGGGGGTATCAAAAAACTTGGACTGAAGATCTTATATACAACCAACAACAGAGCAAAGAGAATCAAATGTAAAACAGATGATAAGTTGTTATCTTTCACTGTCAGCTACAGCTATCAGGCTAAACCTTTCTAAACTTTTATGGGCAGTATTTTTCTATACCTTATGCTAATGAAAGGAATAATGATACTTATCTCTCAACACATTTTGTAGTTCTCTGTTAAAATAATTATTTTATTAAATACTATTCAAACATTGTCTATGGAAAGAGTTCCCCTAGAACTTTACTTTGAATGTCCTACAGTCAATTCCTTAATCACATTGCATTTCATGATTCCAAACCATATTTCAATCCTGAAAATTAATAATGAAGAATCACATTCAGGTATACTACATTTCAAAGAAAGATCATGGATAATCTCCAGATCATTCACACTGAATATTAGTTTAAATTTACTCATCATGGTAACTGTCCAGTAAGGATTAGCAAAAAGTAAATTCATCATCCAACTAAAGATGGTGTTTTACTGTTTCTCTAGTAATGCATTGAATTTCTATATCATATACTAGTTCATTTTGACACTCAACATGCATCTCTTTTTTCTGCAATCCAGTTGTGCAAGCCTGTGCAAGCTGGCAATGCAGCTGTTTTCTACTGCCATTGTGAAATTAAACAATCTAGTGTTGGGGGAGACAGTGTGGAACAATGGATTAGAAGCATCAATATTTTCACTCCACAATGAAAAGATGGTAGTATCACAAAAGACACTGGATTTCTTAAGAAATGAGAGAAAGAACATCACAAACCTCCAAAAGAGAAGGCAGGAGGCAGACATTTCAGAGATATGATGCCAATATAAGAAAACAGAAGAGTTCCAAACCTGTCCAATTATTCTCCTGGAGAGGCAAAAGCAGCAAAAGACTCCAATGTGAGGAAATAGATGACCCTAGTGAAAGAATGCCAACTCTAGGTTCAGAAAGAGAGGACATATGTATGGCAAAGCTCAATCTTGGTTCAGGGATTTGAGAGATAGAGACTGCTTTGGTCTGAAATACTTGGTGGAAAAAGGCATTTTTCTTATATCATGTCAGGCAATGTTAAGACCCTATCTTGAGAGACCGCCCAGAGCTAGAGGTTTACTTAGCCTGAGGGCTTGAAAATAAGGAAAAATCACAGCTCATGTTGTTTTAGGACACCTTGTCATAGAGTTTCAGTATGAGTAGATCATAAGAGGTGTCTTAGGAGACCAAGAGTGTCTGACAAGGTCCTACAAAGATAGCTGTACAATTCCTAATTGGCAGATTAGAAACCAATGGTTGCTGATTGAGATAATTGGAGATGTGAATGATGGAGGTTTGTGTGGAGGGATGCAGCAGAGGCCATCAGAAGAAAATGCCTCTGGAGGCGCCATTGAGTGCAGTTGGGATACTGAAGGCTCACAAGGTATTGCTTTGGGAGACCTCATTTCTCTCTATCCACTACTAAGTGCCATGTCTGGAGGTAACAGTAACCAGGAGGCTTTGAACTTTTGACTTCCTATGGCCTCAGCTTTAATGATATATAAATTAATTTCCACAACATGAAAGCCATATTTGAAAAATATACTTAGTGAAAACATCCTACTACCACAAGTGGAAAGAACACACATAACAAACCATTGCATGTTTGTATCCATGCAATGACATACTACTAGGCAATATCAGCAAACAAACTATAAATATCTTCTAAGACAGGTATGTTTCAAAAATAGTGTGTAGAGCCTATAAAAGAACACACACACAAATGATTTACTGTATTTCAATGGAGAGGCAACATAAAAACCAGGGAGAAAAGTCAGGTGTTTCTGGAGCTAAAAATGAATTCTGGGATTGAAAAGACTTAGGAGGGTTGTCATTGAGCAATATCTGTTGTATTTACAAACAATTATTTATTAAATTATTTTACAATTTTTAGTAAAAATAATAAAATACTTTTAAAAACAAAATAGGAACACTAGAAAGATTTCTAAATGAGGGAAACAATGTATAATATAGTGGGTTTGCTTGTATACCTTTATAATCATATAAATAATAATGATTACATTTATTCTCCCCACAATATCTTTTTTCTGTGGGTCATGGGGCTTGAACTCTGGGCCTGGGTGCTGTCCGTGAACTCTTCAGCTCAAGGCTACTTCCCTACCTCTTGAGTCACAGCCCTAGTTCCCATTTTCTAGTGGTTAATTGGAGATCAGAGTCTCACCTTCTTTAGTGCCTGGGCTGGCTTTGAACCCCTATCCTCAGATCTCAGCCTCCTGAGTAGCTAGGATTATGGCATGAACCACCATGCCCAGCTTCTCCCTACAACATCTTGAAAGGAGAAAATTTTATAACCATTTTTATTTCCTTGAAATTCAAACAACTAATGCATTTTTTGCTACTTTCCAATCTCTAATATTCCTTAGCTTTCATAAAATTTACTGCTTTTATGTCAATATCATGGACACAGGAAAGATAGTGATATGTGAAATTTTGGTTTACTATAAAAAGGGAATTATTAAAAATTATCATAAGTGACCTATGTATCTATATAGAGTCATTTATATTAAAGAATTTATTAACATTGATTTTTACATCATATCTCAAATGACATATTTAACAAACAAATATTCAAGAATGAAATCTCCACATACAATCACTGGCACTTAAATTTTAGAACACAATTCAAATTAGGCTGAGGGTTTGTATGTAATAGATACATATTGATCTATGTAATAAAAGATTATGTCTATAGAGTCATAAATTTTTGTCTGTGTAGTTGTGTTTGTATTTCCAATACCATCCATAGTGTTGGGTATGCAAATATATAGTCCTTTTTTAGAACTTAATCTCCTGCAATAACATCTTAAAAATCTTTTAAAGTAAGTTAATTGGTGATTTTGTGTTATACTCCTCAAAATCACTACCCATGTGGGTAAATGTAATTCCATGTTATTTTAAGCATTCTAAGTCTCCTGGAACAATTCTGTGTTTATAAAATTATATTTCAATTGAGGACAAACAATTGGCACATCAGTTTTGTTTAGACAAATGGCAAGGGCGGTTGAAGTTTGTGGTGAAATAGTGTCCTTTTGCTTTCACATTTGACTGATTCGAGGAGATAATTTAGGAAAACTCACCCTGTCCTTTGCCTAACAAGATGAAGGTAAGACTAGCCTGTGATTTGTTGGGATTTGGTTGCCTTATTTGATATTACGTCACTAATACCAGTCACTTGATCCCATACTTTGCATGCACTTAGATCCTCCAAAGAAAGACATGCTCATGAGTTTCAACACTCTCCTCTTCCCTGCCCTTCCTCAGAGTTTAAGCTGAACTTGAGTGAATCTAAAAGGTTTTATTCTATTTTCTGTGCACGTGTTAATCAGTGTGTTATTTGCGCTAGTTGTCAGTTTATTACCTCTTACTCCAAATTCTCTCTCTCTATCCAATACCATGCACACACACTTTCCCATAATTTACAAAATTATTTTTCTTTAAATTGTGATTGTGAAAATGATGTACAAAGGGGTTAGTTACATAAGTCAGGTGATGAGTACATTTCTTTTGGAAAAGTGTCGCCTCTTTCCTCGTTTTCTCCCAGTTTTTCCCTCCTACCCTGCTTCCCCTCATTTTCATTGTAGTACATTTTCAATGTAGTATCCACTGAGTGTCACTGCTGAGTTTGTGCACCCTCTATCCCACCATTTTACAGGATTCTTTCAACCACTGCTACTTTTCAGTAAGTGTACTAATAAACTTTCTCAGTAGAGGGCACTAGAGGGACATTACAAAAAAAAATAGAAGAGGACTCTAATGGTTTCATGCTGGGTCAACAGAGTACTATATAGATGAAGGGCTAGCATGGCAGTGTGATAAAGTTTACAGTCCCTTGGTGATATTGCAGCTCCAAGAGGACCTCCTGATACCTTTATGTGAATTCCTTCATTCAGAAAGACCATCTTCCCACATGCGCATTGTGGCATGGATGGATGGTCTTGACATCTCTCTGCCCATTGTCCACCGTTTCCTACCAATCCAACACAGCTCCTTGCTTCCTATCTCGTCTGCTATTGATAAAAAATGCTCCTGCACTCTTGTGAATTTCTCCTCTATTTCTGACTTTAGGCAGCTATCCCCATGTAGGGTCTCCTTCCTAACTCATGTCATGATGTCCATACCTTGATTTGAACAAAACAGATATATTATGTAACACTGTTTACTAATGTAGCTTATTGTGTACTTTAAGATCTTTTTTGATTCTCTTTCTGCCACACCATACTATTATTGCACATCTAATGTTAAAATATAAATGTATGTAAATGATGGCTAAAACAAGAGTAGGAAAATACTGAAATAATAGAGAAGAAAATGATGAGAAATTAACTATGGTATGGGGTGTTTAGGGAAGGAGAAAAGATTTCAATGTATATCTTTCTGTGTGATAAAATAAATAGAGTAAAATTTTACCTTATTAGCCATTTTAGGTATTACATCAAACAAATTGTACCATCACCACCACAATCTTTTTCCAGAAATTTCCATTTTATTTTATTTTATTATCAGGTAATGTAGAGAGGGGTTACACTTACACTCATTAGGTAGTAGGTGCATCACTTCTTGAACATTGTTATGCCTTCTCATGTTTTTGTCCCCATTTCCCTCCCCTACAAGTCCTAATTATCATGTTCCCCCACTTCCCTTTATTTCCAGAAATTTTAATTATCCTGTGAAAGTTTATATATGTCCAATGAGCAATAATTTCCATTTCTCTATAGGCTCTGGCCTTAGTATCTGCTGTTTTAATATTTATCCCTAAAATATCTCTCAAGTTACATGCACGTAAAATGTACATTATCGTTTTTTGAGTCTTTACCTTCTTCAATTGGCACATTTCAAGGTTAATTCCTATTGTCACATGTTTCAAAATGTCATTTCTTTTTACACTTTTATGCATTCTTTCATCTGTTCATGGTCACTTCAGTTACACCTACATTTAGGCTATTTTGAAAAATGTTGCTATGAACTTTACTAGGCAGGTATTAATTCTTTTGGGTGTATAAGAAAGAAGAAAATTGTTCGAAGTTTATAGAAATTTGGAGTATAAAATGTCAGTTACTAAAATAATTTATCCATAAGTTCACAATTTTTACAGTGTGAACCTTTTAACTTTATGCACTTCTGGGCTCAGTTTACTTATGCCTGTATTGTAGGTACTGAAAAGCCACTCAAGTGGCTTTAATCACTAGTTTTGAACATAAAACCTCCATGACTGTGCCCAGGCCCTGAGTTCAAGCCCTGGACTAGCAACAAAACAAAAGTAAAACAAGACATAACCCACAAAAGACAGCCCAAATGCATCCAATTCATCATCATCAATGTTGTTTAAAGGAATTTTTATTATAGCTCTGTATTTGATCTCCAGCATGCAAAGCAAAAAGAAAATGTACATACAAACTGTAAAAGCAATTTTATAAGATGTCACTTCCAATAGGTTAGATTTCTAAACTCTTAATTTCAGTGTTTATAATTCATTTTGTCTCATTTTTAAACTTACTTTGCAACTGTGAAGTTTCCTGCATGCTATCAATTTCAAAATAATCATAGAATCTCCCATTCTTATTATGTGGAAACTAATCTATTAAGTGTATTAAATTGATCAAATATCCTGGTAAGTTCCTGGATCATTCCTTTGCCGGGATATATAAGAAACAGGGAAGAGGTAACCTAATCTAATCATTTGAACTTAAGATTCAATAAGCACTTTGTGCACTTTGTAAGATAGAATTTTTGTATTATCTTTTCTTGAGAGAAGCTCTCCTCATCACATCACCTCACAACAGCAGTGAAATTGCCCTTCATTCAGGTGTGAGATCTTCCAGAACACTGAAGGGGCAAACGCCAACTTTGTATCACAAGATTTGAAATTGCCCTGGAAATCACAATGTCTCTTTTCTTGCTGGAAACAGCAGGACGCAATGTTCAGTGTAGACAGATAGAGGCCCCCTACCTATAATGGCTTAGATTGATTTTCAGAAAAGATTCTTCTTTTTTTTTCCTACAAAAATAATTGCCCACTGCACCCGGTCCAGTATTTTTGTCTCCAGCTTCTGCCTTTTTATCTACTTCATATCTACTGCCTTTCTCAACTGTGGATTTCATTTTTGATTATGTTAAGATATTTACTAAAATGCTGCTAATTCAAAATTTCCTTGAAGACATCCTGTGACCCCGTGATATTTGCATTAATACAGAAACGTTACCAATAATTGCGTGTCATCTAAGAATGTAGTCCAGTTTAAAATAAAGCTATCTTCTTATCCTGAAAAAAAATACATCTTGTGTTTGGTGTTAGGTGCAAACCAAAATTACATATGTTTACTGTCTTCTTCAAAGTGAATTACATCAGAACCAGTGGGCATTTTGAATTAATTGACTGCTCTTTTCAAAAATGTGACAGAGAGCAAAAGATAAATCATTTGCACATAAACTGGCAACCTCTTACTAAGGACTGAACTGAAGAAAATGCATATGGAGTTTCTATGAGAAGAATGAGAGGCCCAAAATGGCATCCTTGAAGGGCTTTTTCTCAGATGTCTGTGGATACAGCTCTGTAACTGAAGCACACAGAACTGTTGAGAGATTTTGCCTTAAACATGCAAAAAGAGACTTTCTCACACCTTCAGCTATGGTGAGCCCGAGTTGTAAAAGTTTAAGAAGAGATAATCTCTGTTCATATGAGATAATCTCCATAATATAACCCATGCAAGATACAAAACAAATCATGGCAGAATTTAGACTTTGGGGGCCACTGTATTCCAAAGTTGGACTCAGAGACAAAGAAATGAAAACTTTGAGTTATATTTTACATCAGGGTTTATGAGAATGAGACTTCATCAGAAATGTAGATGTTTTATTCCTTTCTGGAATCCTATTTTCATAGAGTTTTCCAAACAAACTTCTCCCACACTTTTCAATTATTTTGCTCATGGTAGAATAGAAAAGGTTAACTTTCAGAATAAAAAAGCTGAAATAATACCAAACAAAATGTCCATCTATCTTATTTCTAAATCCAAAGATTATTTTGTTAGGAGGGCAGTGTAACCTGTATACCTTCTTCAATGCCCCTTTAAAAAAACGAACATTTATGGTATAAAATACAGTTTGATATATCTTCAAAAACACATAAATGTAGTTCATAAGATTGAATGCCACATGTCAGGTATTTTACAGAGAAAATATAAATAAATATGCAATTTCTACAAACTTAGAACTCACTTGGCATTATAAAAATGCACTCAAGTACTCTGGGAAGAACCTTGAAATTAATGACTGTAAGTCCTACTCTTGAAGGTTAATTCATTGTTAAATAATTTGTTGAGGTTTCCAGGTGGTATTTATGATATTTTAAATATAATTTCAATAAAACTTGGTAGAACTGAAATTGTTTTTGCAAACTTCTTGGAGGCTTTATTAGTTGATTTTTAAGCACATCACTTTCAATTCTGTTCTTGAATATTACTAACTTAGGTACCTAATAGCATTTCAAAATAATTCTAAACAAAATACATAGTTTTTGTGGAAGATGAAAACAAGATTGAGAAGCAACATGCTTTTTTAGTCAATGTATATATAGGGAAATTTCCAGGAAAATTATATTATATAAAAATCACTATGTATATTCATTAACAAAAATGAAAACCTATTCCACAAATAGAATAAAGTTAAAATAAATTTCAATATTTCATCAGACATTGCAGTTCTGTTCATATTCTTCTTCTTGCTGGTTGGGGGTTGGAACTCAGTGTGTTCTGTTGCTTGACTGATACTCCACCACTTAGGTCATGCCTCCAGCTTGAGTTTTTGTTGCTTATTTTAGAAATAGAATCTCCTAGACTTTCCAAACCAGACTGGTTTTAAATCTCAGTCCTCTAGGTCTCAGTACTAGATTACAAAAGCATTTGAATCAAGCTTGTATTGTCATTTCTTCACTCAAGAGATTAAACTATTCATTCGATTTTCTTAATATCATAAATAATATCCTCATGACTTAAAAAAACATTTAACTTCAGACAAATAAGTCTTCTTTGGTGGTTGGTTAGCAATAATTTTCTCAATATTGCATGTAATAAATGATATTCTTGATGGAATACTCTATCTTCCCAGTAATTGGGCAAGTGACGCTCCATGCATGGTTGTAATTTATATTCTAATCAAGTCCACTTCTTATTATTTAAATGTATTTCTATTTTTGGAAAAATTTTGTTCAGAAAGAATTTTTGTTTATTCTAACTTTAAAACACATATTTAGGTATATGTCATGTTTTTAAAAGATGAGGCAAATATCATATAGGCTACAGAAAACATTATCTTGCCCAACCCATTTCAATTTGATATAAAATAATATAGCCTCATTTTATTATGACTTACATGTGTTTATGCTGGAGAGCATTGTTCACCAGGAAAATAAGCAAATAGCTATACACAATTGTCACCACATTGCCAGTTGGTCACATGGAGCTCTATCTCAATAAATGCAGGTGAAAGAACTCAAACAATAATTCAATGAATACAATTTGACACCATTTTAAATTCTATTGCACAAGGTATTCTAAAAGTTTCCATCTATAGTCATAGATGTGATTTATGTGCATACTAACCCTTCTGTACTCTTCTTATTATGTCCCATGATTAATTAAATTAATTTACTTAAATTTATATAAATGAATTAGATTTTAATTATTTTATGTGTAACCTAAACAATATTATTTTGGTACTAGTTCAAATAATTTAAAACTCAAATATTGTTCTCAGTGTCTCAAAACAAATGTTTCTAATAATGTTTTGGATGTCTTCAATAGTATCTATCTCATTACTGAGAAAAAGTCAAGAAATTATTGAGACTTTCTAATCAACATTGCTTTTGGCTTATTTTCCATTGACATTTTCAATCATATAAACCTATATTTATGTATGTGTTGGTTTATAGATAGATAAACATGCACAATTTACCTTATTACAAAATTTACATGAGTAGGACACTTAACCTCAGTTCACAGCTTTCCCCTGAAATGGATACTTTGCTTATTGTCTCATTCATTTGAGATACTCACTACTTTGTGAACATCTATTATATTTAAGTTGGGTCCCTAAGGTTTGATCCTTAAATCATTTTTATTTTCCCTGAAATTGCATTTCTGCACCTTATTCTTCTGTGTTTTGAGAGTGTTTTTCAAGCGTGTCTGTGAATTTCTAATTGGATTTTCTACTGTGTCAGTTCCACTGTTATTACTCCCACTGTGCTTCTCACGTTGACATTCACGATTTTCATTTTAATGCAATCTTTCTTACAGCATGTTGACTCCTGCAAACAATACTCTTCTTAATTATTGGAGAGAATAAATGTCTTCCTACACTACATGAAAGTCTTAAAATGTTATGTTCTAACATCTTATATTCTAGTGTTTCGCACTACATTTTAGGTGCACTTAAAAGTATTTTAGAGAAAAATAAAATTTGAGGGTGACATAGCTTAAACTTTCTTTACCCTGTTCCATAGATTTGAAGGTAAATGTTATTATTGTTGATTGTTAGTGGTGGATCAACTATTGATGGTTGTTCTTTAAAATTTTGTTTTAGCAATACAAAAAGAATTGATCTTGACAATATGGGACATACATTTGGCTCCATAAAAGCTGCATCATATCTATCTATCTATCTGTCTATCTATCTATCTGTCTGTCTATCTATCTATCTAATCTATCAATCTATTATCTATGGATGTATCATAACCTGTCTGTCTTTCTGTCTTTAAAGCACAAGTGAAAAACATAGAAAGTTATACACAGAACAACATAAATTAGAAAAATCACATGATAAACTTGGTGCGTGGTTGGTGTTTACTCTATTAGGCATTCCCATTTCCATTTCTTTTGAAGCAAATTAGCCTTTCAAATTCTGACCATTATTCATAAGCTGCATGCTTTGTATTAGTATGATGACTTTCATCTGTAAAACTATTGAAGTGATTACATAGGGCTTGTGAGTAAATGGTAATTGTTTGAACATCACTTTTTAGTAACAGGATACTTCTGTTTTTGAAAAGTCATATCTTGAATTGCTAATCAATAATATTAAGGTGTTTAAAACTGTAACCCTTGGGAGGTAATTATATCATGGAGAACACATCTTCCATCAGCCAAAGTCTCCCACTAGGACTCCTCTCATCAAGGCAAGTTTCCTGTGACTTTCCAATTGAAGTCACCCTGAGAACCCAACTCTTGGGTCTATTTCAGATTGAAGCTACAGCAGCACAGCTCAAACTGACCGACATCATCTCTATTACAGAGCCTTGTCACAGACAGTAATAGTATTGAACAATTCCTAGCTTGTTTCTTCCTTCTTAATTTGAAATTCATTGTTTTCTCACTTGTTAGCCTAAGTTTTTTATATAAAGGGTCATCGAACAAGGAATAATAAAATTGTTGAAAAGGAAAAAAAATACTAGTTTTTTTTTCAATCATGAAAGAAATGAAAAAGGAAACAGGCAACTGCTTACTTAAGGAGAATGGCTTTGTCTAGCATTATTTTTGGCACATAAAAACTAAACTGAAATGTTACTTATACCGAATGGCAAACACATAACATTTGCAAAATTACCTTACCATGGCATTAATTTAGACAAATCTTCATGATAAATCTTTATGATACATCCTTCATTTCTATTGTTACTTTACATTTTTTTAGTTCTTATGTAGGAGATTCTCATGCTGATTTAATTATAGTTATTATTTTGAGTTTGAATGTTATTTTCATTATCTAGCACTGAAAGCTAAAAAACTCAATGTAGTTTCCTGTGAGTTGGGACTAAGGCATTTACAATAGATGGGTATTATACTAAATGTTATAGTACACCAATTTTCATTTAATAACCCTGGAGCTGCTTTTTAAAAATTACTGTCATTTGAGCTAGAATTTATAACTTTGTCTGTTATGTTTTATATCCATCACAAAGACTAAATTTATAGTTAAAAATAACACACTGTTCTGCTTTAAATCATTTTATTATATAAAGTGATAGATTTTTTTCTTTAAATATAGTTAATTTATAAGGAAAGACTGACAAGAAGCAGGGTGCAGTTATGTTTCTGAATCTCATGTCTACTTTGGTGAGAAGAAAATGTTGAATGTTTCTTTACAGTAGATTATTTGACAGTTGTCCTATTTCATGGATAAGCACATGGACATAAATCAAAGTCATACTCAAATGAGTAGAAAGATTAAATCAGAGGACAATTAAAGGTCAGAAGTAGCTGTGGAGGTGACAAAATCAGTAAATGCATTGTTGAGAAATCTACAAAACCTGAATTGGGAATGCATTCCTCTATTCCATTCCTCTGTTCTTAGAAGCAATCTTGGGAATTCCCACTATAGACTTGTTGAAATTATTTTTTCTTATATAAAGATTGTCTAGATTTCTTATTAGTATACGAATGTGGCACTAAATTTAACTCCAGTAGCAAATACTAATCTCTGATATCATAGTCTATCAACTCTTTATGGACATGAGTTTTTTTTTACCTTTTTAATGGGAGCATCTTGTAAACATATAGTACCTTCACCAAGAAAGCAGTGTTAAAAGGAGTCTATATCTTAGGTGGGGGCCACAATCTCAACATTTTCCACCACACTGTTTCATAAACTAAATGATTTTTAGCTTCTCCTGAGTTTTGTTGAATATCTTTTTAATTTAGATTATTTGCTCCTTACCAGAACCCAGAAAATTCTAATTTAAGTTTACCATGCTGATTGTAAATTTTGTTATCTTTAGATTTTCATTTCCTGGCACAGTTAGTAGACGACTGGCACAGATTTTATCCAGCACTTAAAAAACATTTTACTTTGCCTGCCATAATGGTGACAATAAATATCTATGATTTTATTTGCTAGCTAAATCATTTCTTAATATTATTTAGCATGAATCACTTTACTGTGGGACAACAGTAATTTAATTCAGCAATGTAGTAATTTCTGATTTTGTTTGAAGTGTTGTAAACACTTGCCAATTAAAAAATTATTTTAATACAGTCATAATTCATGAGGTAGATGTAGCTGTTGAAATTCAATAAATATATGGATTTAAATCCTTTTTGTAAAATATATGCTAATTTGATAAAAATCATTCTTTATATTGTTTGAAATTTCTCAGGCTTCCTTTAACAAATCTGCTTGCTAATTTCTTTCAGTGTTCTCCCCCTAGTATGTACTACTATGAAACTGTGGCATTGTGAATTTAACTGTGGCCTATATATGCTTTTCTCTTTTTAGCCTCTCATATATTATCTTACTGAAAGAAAAGTCAAAATTAGTTTTTCCTTCAAGAATCTTCTCCTGCTCTATCAAGCAGAGATTTGAAGCAGAAGGCCCACCTTTGCCTACTGACAGAGGCCATTAGTTAGGCCATGAGTTCACTTTATGAACTCATACCCTTAGCCAGTTGTTTCTGCAAATGACATGTCTGGTAGAAGAGAAAACTTATTCATTGACAAGTAATCCCAGAGATATTCAGGGCATTTTCATCACATTGGCACAATGCCTATCTGAAATTAAGTCTGCAAAGATTAATGATAGCTACTGTCACATATTGATGATTTTATAAAGGATTATCAACATTAACCTGGACCCAAATGGGGATGCTTTACAGAATATTTAATCTACATGAAAAGAATAAGGTATCTTAAATAAAGGTCATGGCTGAAATAGTCTAGATTCATTATTACCTTATGGCCTAAATCCATGTGTTTAATTAAGAAATAGATATTTATGATTGACAGGATGAGGAGGGGTGAGAGATGAAAGTAGAGATGGGTTTGATTAATATATTGTATGTGAATAAAACTGGATCCAAGGAAATATGTCAATGAATAAAACACTCAAAATGTACCACAAAAATGGCATTTTAAAGGAACTTTGCTGAGCTAGATGTAATATTACTAAATTATGATCTAAAAATCCACTAAAATATAAAATATAATCTTTACAAATAAAATATTTATTCAACAGAAATTTAGAACTTGTCTAACTGCGTGGACCCCATTCTTAGTATTAAATATAAAAAAACTTAATACATTCCTTAGATATCTGATAAATTAATCCTTACTTAGACAACTTTATATAATTACATATTTTTAAATTGCCTTTTTATTCTGTCCATATTGAAAATAAATAGTTAAGAATAATTCCTCCACATTAAATATGAACCTGCTGTGGTTTGCTCTGGTTATTCCCATAGTGAAGAGCAGGCATTTTTAAATCCTACAAAATTAAGAAAAGTGAGGAAAGGAGTGAGTGGGAAAGATGAGGGAGAATGTCAAAAAGGGTGACATTGGTATGGATTCATTGTATTCCTGAATTGTTTTGTTTAGTTGCCTTTGTACAGTGTATGAATGATATGATATATTATATGTGTATTTATGCATATATATACCCAGATACCAACAAGCCAAATTCTTTTCTGGTAGGTAGAATATTTTCTTAACTGATTTGAATCTACACAGATACTGTCTACAAAGACTGTCTGGGTTTTCCGTTCCTAAGAACATACATTGCTGGGATTTAATGGCTAAAAACAACAGCTGCTTGTTATCTCAAAATATCTGCGAAGTCGTGGCAAATACTTTTGAGCCTAGAGTCTCGAAAGGCCAAAGTTGAGCTATTGACTTGATAGGAAACCCAGTGGGAAGCTCCACTTGAGCACTCATCCATCTTGCCAACAGAGTCAAGTTATTTATGCTTTAGGGTTGACATGTCCGCTTTCTGCCTAGCTGCTGGCCTGAAAGGGGTTTACAGCAATTAGCTATTAGATAGAGGCTGTTCCTTTCCATCTAACCCAATGCATCTTTCAAAGAGGCAGAAAATCTTTACTTTTGGCTATCATTTGAGATTTTGATACTAAATAATAGATTTATTTATATACTATTCAAAGACAATATAATTTACCTAAGATGAGCAATTTAGTGAGGTTTAATATATCTATAAAATTTATGGTTGTGGAGGATTTTCATTACTTCAAAAGAAAACCCCTATATATAATAACAGTTGTTTTCTCTATTTTTCTCAGCCTTAGGCCACCATTAACCTACTTTCTGTCTGTGTAGTTTGGCCTACTCTTGACATTTCATGTAGATTTAATTGTAATATATGCATTATTGAGACTTTAGCATGTACACCAGGCCTTTATATTAAACTTTTTAAACTTGGAATGCATTGAGATTTACAAAATGTTGAAAAGATAGTGGTAAATCCTATCCAAGTTCAGATACTTTCTTTTATTTTAACTTTTTAAACACTCATCATTGCCTCTACTCTGCACTTTAGTCTCCTGGACTTTGGCTTTCTACCTACTACTCTTTTTGCTGTTTTAGTTTTTAAGACCATAAGGGTCTCCTTTAGAGAGGCAACCTGTCTACCCATTTCCATTTAATGACTAGTTGTTCTTTGTAATGCAGCTCAAAACTTATTTCCTCAGAATTGTCTTCCTTCTGTTTCAGTCTCAGTAAGATTCTTTGCTTTGTAGTCTTTTTATGGGATTGTCCCCTTGATTTTAATGATACCTCTATTAGCAGGCTTTTATGGCTGCATGTTTGTGTCCCCACATAATGCATGTGTTGAAACACTAACCTCTAATGAGATCATGTTAGGAATTGCTGCATTTGGGGAGTAATTAGGTTTAGATAAGAACAAGAGCCTCTATAGTAGCATTTATGTTGTTATCAGAGGAAGAATTTGAAAACATCCTCTGAGTGAGGACAGTTGTCCCTTTCCAACCACTAATACCTTGATATTGTTGTTCAGAGGCTTCAGATCTGTGGAATTAGTTATAGCACACTGAACTGACTAATAAATGGGTATATTTAATCAGTGGATATGTAGAAGCAATTGTTTTGTAAGAACAGAGACCATATACATATATATATATAAATGTTTGTATGTGTGTGTATATATATCTATATAGATATATATATATACTTTTAACCATATGTATGTTTACAACTAAAACCATGCCGGGCTATATATATATATATATGTGTGTGTGTGTGTGTGTGTGTGTGTGTGTGTGTGTGTGTATGTGTGTACATTCCCTAATGTGATTTTTTTTTAAGTCTTTCCAGTTCCTTACAAATGGGGCAATGTCATTCTGACAGCAGCATAGAATTCCATTGTGTTGAAGTATTACATCTTCTTCATCCGTTCATATACTGAGGGGCATATGAGTTGGTTCCATATCTTATCTATAGTAAATAATGCTGCAATGAACATCATTGTGCAAGTGGCTTTAGTATGACTTAGTTTCTGGATGATAGGGTAAATGCCAAGTAGTGGAATTGCTAGGTCACAGGGGAGTTCAATGTTTAGTCTTTTGAGGAATCACCATACTGCTTTCCATAGTGGTTGAATGAGTTTACACTCCCACCAACAGTGTAGTAGTGATCCCACCTGAACACATCCCCACCAGCATCTGTTGTTATTAGATTTCTTGACAATGGATATTCTAACTGACTGAGGTGGAATCTCAAAGTTGTTTTAATCTGCATTTCTTAGATAGTCAGGAAGCTGTGATCTGAGGATTGCATTTCAAAGTCAGCCCAAGCAGTTAAGTCAGTGAGACCTCCAATCTCCAATTAAAAGGTGCCTTGGCTGGAAGTTGTAGAGTGTTTGCCTTGAGCAAAAGAGCTCAAGGCTGGTACCAAGACACAAGTTCAAGCCCCCTGACCAACCCCTCCCCCTGCAAAAAATGATAAATAATTTTCTAAGTACAAGTTAAAAACCTAAGCAAATAGTCTTCACTCATCTTTTTTTTATATTTTCCAATTTTTAATTAAAGGTATCTGCTTTTATAGTTCAATTGGCCTTTATTTTTATTTTTTTTATTTTTATTTTTATTTTTATTTTTTTGCCAGTCCTGGGCTTGGGCTCAGGGCCTGAGCACTGTCCTTGGACTTTCTCAAGGCTAGCACTCTACCACTTGAGCCTCCGCATCACTTCTGGCTTTTGCTATTTATGTGGTACCGAGGAATCGAACCCGGGTCTTCATGCATGCTAGGCAAGCACTCTACCACTAGGCCAAACTCCCGGCCCCTTTATTTTTATTTTTTCCATATATTTTTATTGTAATTATTAGAAGGGTTACAATTTAGTCAACAGATAGAAGGTGCATTACTTCACAAACATTGATACCCTTTGTCATGATATGGTCCTCATTTCCCTCCCACCCTCCCCTGCTTATCTTGATTTGCCCCTTCCCTATCCAATTTTAAATAACCAATTAAGCACATATAAAATACATCAGATAACAAAGTGAAATATTATAACAATATGAGATAACCAAGGGATGGCAAAGGAGATGAGAGATAACATAGTACATTAAGGACAACAGTCACTCATTATATGGCTTTTGTTTCCTTATCCTGGAGGTCCTTACATTTAGTGTCATACTATTTGGTCTAATGTATCTAGATTTTGTTCTATTTTAAATCTCTGCTAGGAGAGCCCAAGGTTTCTACTGATTATGACAAATGAGGAGACTATTGGGCCTATGTTCCTTTGAGTCTGTCTTACTTCACTTAATATGATTTTTTCTAAATCTTTCCATTTCCTTACAAATGGGGTGATGTTGTTCTTTCTGACAGAAGCATAGAATTCCATTGTTTATAAATACCACATCTTGTTGATACACTCATCAACTGGGGGGCATCTGGGTTGCTTCCATATCTTTGCTATGGTAAATAGTGCTACAATGAACATCATTGTGCTAGTGTATTTAGTATGTCCTTGTTTCTGGATAATTGGGTAAATGCCTAGTAGTGGAATTGCTGGGTCATAGGGGAGCTCTATGCTTAGTCTTTTGAGGAACTGCCATACTGCTTTCCATAGTGGTTAACAAGTTTGCACTCCCACCAACAGTGTAGTAGTGGTCCCTCTTGGCCACATCCCTGACAGCATCTGTTGTTATTAGTTTTCCTGATCCTGGCCATTCTAACCGGAGTGAGGTAGAATCTTAGAGTTGTTTTGATTTGCATTTGTTTTATGACCAGAGATGTCGAGCATTTCTTCATGTGTCTATAGGCCATTTTTATTTCTTCTTCAGAGAAGACTCTCTTTAAGTCTTTGGCCCATCTTTTAATGGGATGGTTGTTACTTTGGACATTAGTTTTGGGGTGATTCAATTTTTTGAGCTATTGATATATTTTAGATATGAGGCCTTTGATTGTTGCATGGTTAGTGAAGATCTTCTCCCATTCTGTAGGCTTCCTAATTAATTTACTAGCTATGTCCTTTCACATGCAGAAGCTCTGCAGTCCCACTTATCCAGACTTTCAGTGATTTGTTGTGTTTCTTGGTCCTTATTGAGAAAGTTTCAACCTGTGCCAAGGCTGCCTAGTGTGTCTCCTATTCCTTCTTGTAAAGTTTTCAGTGTGTTTGCTTTTACCTCGAGGTCTTTGATCCATTTGGAGTTAATTCTAGTGCAGGGTGACAAAGAAGGATCTAACTTTAGTTTTCTGCAGGTGCTTAACCAGTTTTGCCAGCACCACTTGTTGAAGAGGCTGCCTTTCTTCCATTCTATTTTTTTTGGCTCCCTTACCAAAGATTAGGTGGGTTTGGCCTGTTTTTTTTTTTGAGAAGTTTTGCATCAATATTCCTCAAAGAAATGGGTCTATAGTTCTCTTTCTTTGATGAATCTCTGTCTGGTTTGGGGATGAGGTTAGTGGCTTTGTGGAATGAATTTGGCAAAGAGCCTTCGTTTTCAATTTCGTTGAAGAGCTTGAGGAGTATTGGTGTGAGTTCTGCTTTGAAGACCTTATAGAATTCATCTGTGAATCCATCTGGTCCTGGGCTTTTCTTGGATAGAAGGTCTCTTATTGCCATTTCTATTTCAGTGGTTGAAATAGGTCTGTTTAGTTGGATTAGGTCTTCTTGGTTCAGTGTAGGTATGTTAATATCGGCTACAAATTCATCCATTTCTTCTAGATACTTAAATTTGTTGGCATAAAGGTTGGAAAAATATTCCCTCATGATGTTCTGGATCTTGGTAATTTCTGTGATGATATTATCATTCCCATCTGTGATTTTGTTTATTTGGGTGTGCTCCCTTCCTTTTTTGGTAAGATTTGCTAATGGTCTGTCAATTTTGTTAATTCTTTCAAAGAACCAACTCCTTGTTTTGTTGATTCTTTCTATAGTTTGTTTGGACTTCAATTCATTTAATTCTGCTTTGATTTCAATAATTTGCTTCCTTTTACTGGGATTATGGTGGCTTGTTGCTCTTTTTCCAAGAGCTTAAGGTGCGACAAATTTTTGGTTTGTGATTTTTTCTAGTTTCTTATTGCAGATCACTCAGAGATATAAATTTTCCTCTGAGCACTGCCTTTGCTATGTCCCACAGGAGCTGGTATTTTGTGTGCTCCGTTAAGTTTCATAAACTGTTGAATTTCTGTTCTGATCTCCTCAATGACCCATTGGTGATTCAACAATGTGTTGTTCAATCTCCATGAGTTACAGGGTTTTTGTTGGTGGAGATTGGTGTTCAGTTCTAATTTGATGCCCTTGTAGTCTGAGAGAATGTAGGGAATAATTTCAGTGTTTCTGAATTTGTCCAGGTTTGTTTTATGCCCTAAAATGTGGTCTATTTTGGAAAATGTTCCATGTGCTGCTGAATAAAATGTATATTGTGTTGTTGCTGGGTGGAATAATCTGCAGATATCTGTTAGTTCTAGTTGGTCTATATAGTTGTTCAATTCTGAGGTTTCTCTTGAGTTTTTGCCTGGTTGATCTTTCAATAGGTGAGAGTGGTGTGTTAAAGTCACCAAGAATCAGTTTGTTTCTATCTATGTGTGATTTTAATGAAAATAAGGTTTGCTTGATGACGTTCGGTGCTCCAGATTAGGTGTGTAGATATTTAGGATGGTATGTCCTTCTGGAGGAGAGATCCCTTTATTAGTATGTACTAACCTTCTTTTGTCTTTTCTCATTAATTTTAGTTTGAAGTCTATTTTATCTGATATGAGGATGGCAAGTCCAGCCTGTTTATGGGGGCCATTAGCATTATAAAGTTTATTCCAATCTCTCACTTTCAAAAAATGTTCATTGTTTTGCTTAAGATGTGTCTCTTGAAGACAGAAGAACAATGGATCTTGCCTTTTAATAGATCTTTGCCATTTGATTGTAGAGTTAAGTTCATTGATGATGAGGGTTAGGATTGAAAAATATTTACTAGTTCCCTCCCTCGTGAGTTCTTAGACAAGAAATACTAGTGTTAAGGACCAACAGATTGTAAAGCACGTGACTGTATCAATAAAAAATCATTTGTATCCAGTCTGTACCCAGTGCTGTCACTATGTTTCTAGGAAAGACCACAATGGCAGAAGGAAAGTAGAAAAAATAATGGAAAGAATCCTAACATTAAAAAAATAAAAAGGTGGAGTTCAAATGGCAAAAAAAGAACACATAAAAATGAAAATGAAAAAATGTAGAAAAAAAGGGGGTATTCTTCAGTTTGGTGTTTTTATTTGGAAGGGGGTAAACGGGGTATGAAACTGGTGTCTCCACTAAACTCGGGATCCAAACACTTCAAAAAGTCTTTTTTTTTTTTTTTGCTATTTGGCTTTGCAGTTTTTCTGATCAGTTTGCTTGGTTGGACAGAAAAATAAAAGCTGGTGAAGCTGTGAGTGGCTTTGTTTACCAGGACTGCAGCCCTGCCCAGGGGGAAGAACTTCCGCTAGCGCCAGGGGCAGATGTCTGGCTAAGCTGCCTCTGGGAAAACCTTTTCCCCATTGAATGATGGCTCTGCCAGCACCACTTCTCAAGTTCTAGGTGGTTTGGCATGGTCTTTGCCAGCAGTCAAGATGGTGCTGCTCTCAGCTGGTGGAGAAGGGGATTCCTTCCCAATGCCATTCCAGGAGCCTAAGTGGAACTGTCCGTGGAGGTACTCTCAAATTGCTGGGGTTTCTGGTTCTGTGAAGCTGGCAGGTCAGCGCCATGGCCGGGTGATGGCTCTGGGCTCGTGCAGGCTCTGTGTGGCTCTGTCTGGAGCTGGTAGGTCTGCACCGCCAAGAAGTGCTGTCTGCTCAGGTTCAGGAGGGAGGCTTTGTCTCCACTGCAGCTTGGAGTGTCTGGAGCCACTCCATCCTGTCTTCTTGTGCCAGTACAAACTGTCCTTTTTCCTGTCTGACTGAGATCTCTGGGGTGCTAAAGCTTACTTAGGATCCATCTTTGGGTATGAACTTTCCCCTACAATGCTAGAACTGGTATCTTGGCGAGAGCTCAGAAAGACTCACACTGAACTGCCACCATCTTCCGCTGATCTCCTGGCCTTTATTTTTCCTTTCTTCTTTTTTTTTTCTTTCCTTTTTTGCTGGTCCTGGGCTTGAACCTAGTGACAGAGTGCTGTTTTTGGGTTTTCTCAATTCTAGCACTCTATCGTATAAGCTACAGCATCACTTCTGTATGTGGTACCAAGGATGGGTCTCCATGTATGCTAGGCAAGTGATCTATTACTAGGCTGAGCTCCCAGCCCCTGGCCATTATTTCTCTATGGATAAATCACATTCTCATTTCATTTCAATTGTTCTTTATATAAGGTTAGCTTGTCAGGAAGGCTTAACTTTCCAAAACACAATCCAAAGAAATATAATTAAATTGTGAGTGTGTTCCTGTGTAGGTATGGCTGGATGTGTGTGAGAAAGTGTGGATGTATGTATGGTTAAAGAAGATTAAACAAAAAGACCACATTGCATGAATGATGACCAGACATTCCACAGGTTCTGTTGTGCTTATGACAACAGCCAGTTCTTTTGCAGAGGGAATAGAGAGTGTGGAAAAAGAAATCTTTAGTCATATTCCTTTATTCAGTGGTCTGAAACATCAATTAAGGTGAGAGTACCATATTTCCAGTCCTCGAACACTTCATTTCTTGGAAAACTTGGTGGCATCCTACAAAATTGTGGGACTTTGGTGCTTTAGGTCACAGTGGCAGTATAATATTTATAATTAGCATACTCTTTCACAGAAATTCATGTGTATTAAGTCTCTTTGTTCAAAAATAGAACAAGTGCTCCCTGATGTTCAAACTTAGCCAGGTACTATATGAAGCTTCAAGAGAAAAGGAGTAGAAAGTAGAAGCAAGTTAAATAAGGAAAAATGTTTCATCTTAATCTTCCTCAAAACTTTGATTTAAGTGAATATGAACATATTCTATATACTGTTTGCTAAGTAAAAAGAATTTTCAAAATTTGCTCTTTCTTGGATAGCTTATGACCCAAGCATTCCAAAATATTTCCCATTATATATACACCTTCAAATCTTTCCCACGCATATTATAAGGCATAATTTCTTAAAGCTGCCTCTGTAAAAAGGGAAAAAAATAGAGGAATTCATGTTCATGATGTTTGGAGCCTTAACCAAGAACTTAAGAAAATCTTTCTGGGCTTAATAGGCTGATTTTTCTAACTTTAATTATTGTTGAAATGAGTCATGGATAGAATTCTGAATGTTGATTGAATTAGCGAGACAAATGTAAACATGATGAATCACTAACTTCCAGAAAAGCTTGCAAAACCTGTAATATTGCCAAAATATATCTTCTCAAATAACAACAATTTTCCTATATTCATCCAATCCTCATGAATTTTGTAAATTGAAACGCTCCTTGGTTATCAGTTGTCTTGTGTTTTAGGCTCAGAGTGCCTAATGAAAAGTAAATTTCTCCAGATACTGAATAACTTTTGAAGTATTGATAAATTAATTGTCTTGACAAATCAGTATTATGAGAAAGGAGCATATGGTAGGGAAGTCATAACAATATAATTTTGCTTTTGCTTTTGGGAAATCTGATGATGTTGTTAGAGACCATTGCTCAGCATTTTTGATATTTCACGTTGTAAATATTTTCTTTTCCCTAGAAACTGTCAAAATGTGATCCTGATGAACATGGACAATTCAGTTTTATGAAGGATTTTTTAGTAACAAATTTTGAGAAAATAGAAAACAACTTCATAATTCAATTTATATCATTTAGGATGATTGAAGAAATATGAAAAACAAAAGTTCTCTCCTAATCTTGTGGCAAAAAATTAGGCAAATTTTATATATTTGTAAACTTTTTAAAAATTTATTTTAATAGTGATGAACAGGGAGGTTGCAGTTATATAAGTAAGGTAATGAGTATTGGGGTCCTTCTGGGAAGTCTAGGAGGGGCATAAGATGGCGGCAGAGCCCATGAATAATCCCGGGATCACAGATTCCGGAGACCAGACTCTTGGTGCAGATCTAACTTTATTTTACAAAACGTGCTTGCTGAATACAGAGCGAGTGGTGGCTGCCACGTCATCTAATAGGCACGTCCTTGAATGCGACTGTCAGCCAATGGTGTCCTGAGACATGAACCACTTGCTCAGGAGGGAGGGGCCAGGCACCCTCTGGCTCCTGATTGTTTGTGTCACTGAGTGTGTACATGCTGAAGCACAGGTGGCAAGCAGCAGGGGTTCCTATAGCCACCCCACAAATGAGTACATATCTCTTTAGTCATTGTTACCCACTCGCACATTTTCTGCAGTTTACTATTCCCCATTCCTCTCCCTCTCCAAGTTGTAATGTTCATTTCTAGTAGTTGAGAACTTCTAGCAACTGGAATTCATTACTTCCAATGTGATTTATAAAAAGCATGGGGAATAATTTTATTAGAAAATGGTAATTAGAAAAGATTATCTCATTAACACTCCCTACATAATTCATCTTAATTTTTCTATGCCAGGTTCTATTGTTTGATTGTTTGTACTTTTTCATGTTTTCTTTTCTTTTTTTTTTCTTTGTCAGTTCTGGATATAAGCTCAAGGCCTGCGCACTGCCCCTGGATTTTCTCAAGGCTAGGGCTCTACCACTTGAGCCACAGCACCACTTCTGTTTTTTTTTTAATATGTATGTGGTACCTAGGAATCTAACCCAGGTCTTTGTGCATGCTAGGCAGGCACTCTACCACTAGGCAAAACTCCTGGTCCTTTTTTTCATGTTTTTATTGCAGGGTATTTTTTTTTTTGCCACTCTTGAGCTTAAGCTCAGGGCCTGAGGACTGTCCTTGGATTTTTCTCAAGGCTAGAACTCAACCACTTGAGCCTCAGCACTACTTCTGGCTTTTTCTAAGTATGTGGTACCAAGGAATCAAACCCGGGTCTTCATGCATGCTAGGCAAGCACTCTACCATTAGGCCAAACTCCCGGTCCAGGTTTTTTGTTTTTGTTTTTTTAACCAATGATCTTTAAGTAATTATACACAGGAGTTAATATTTAACAAACAAGTTTATGTTTCATCCTATTGCTCAGAATTATAAATTATGAGAGTTACAAGTATGAATCTTTTACTGTTTACTTTCATCACCCCTAGCTTACTGATAAATATGCAGTGTATATATTGAAACTTTTCTTATTGTAATTATATGTGTATATATGTAGATATATGGATATAAGTACATCCATATTATAGCCAACACTTGGTGATCACTTACGAACTTTTCCTTAGCAATGTGAATAAAAGGAACATGTGGGCACCAGAGACTTTTTCCTGTAATTGTCCCTATTCAGGAGGCTTAGATCTTTGGACTACAATTTGAAGCCAGTTGGTTGGCTTCAAATGGCAGCGATGTCTGTGAAACACTTAGCTCCAATTAAGTATCAAAAAATACCAAAAGCACAGTTTTGCCTAAGGTGGTAGGTAGAGAGCTACCTTAGAGGAAAACAATGCAAAACAAACCCCACAAAATTCGGGGACAGTGCCCAGGTCCTGAGTTTTTAAAGCTGCAGGACCAGTTCCCACACACACATACACAGAAACATATCACAGCATATCAGTCATATTTCTGCTTTTAACATTGTAAATTTCTACATAATGAATTAGAATCCTTCAAGTATGCACCCTGCATACTGAAATGTTAAAAGTAAAATAAAGTTTATAGCCTTAGCAGTGGTTTATCTTGAAGATATAGTGCATTAAATGGATCAAAGAATCTGTCCTTTAGCCAAAGATTAAGAATATTCAAGATTTAACCAACAATGTGGTAAATACAATGTTACTAATCCACACTCACAGAATGATTACTGTGCAGGCACCCACATGTTAATAAGATTTAAACGGTTATTCTAAAAGCTTAAGAGATCCATTTTTTACTAGATTACAGGTAAAAAAATTAAGGATTTTAAATCTTAAGGGTTAAGTTACAAGATGTCTTAAATGACAAAATGTATATCCTTTAGTGACTTGAAAGAAGTATGTTAGCTGAGTTTTTCTAGTCTCCATCAGTTCTTCCTGCATCATACTCTGTAGATTTTCTGTCTCATATTTACTGTTCTCATTTAAAGCAATGTTCTAACCTGAGCTCATTTTAATTCTCCCATCATTCATATCTTCATGTCTCTTTCTGCTCATATTGCAGTAATATGAAGCTTGAATGCTTGCTATATCCATTTTCCCCCTTGCAATCCATCAGATGTTATATTCTTGGACAAACGTAAAGTTAAATGTAGCACTTTCCCTAATGTAAAGTTATCTATAGAGAGCTAAATATGATCAAAGAAAAATATGAACATGATATCAACATTTGATTTCAATTCAGGGTCTCTTAATGTGAGCTTTTAGTATCACCAGTAATGGATTTTCTATTTACTGATCCTTTGTCTTTCTTGTCTTTCTAACACTTCAGGAATAATCTTCTTCTCTTCCCACTCCTCCCATCAATCACCCAACTGTTTTGATTGAACCTTAGGAGCTTGTAGAGCAGAATTTGAATATGCATCATGGGTGTAGTTTTGAGGAACTTGAAACTGTTCAAAGAGAATCTGAATTACTTTGTCTTTTCTCTCAATTCTCTAGTAACCTATTTTCATCTACTTTCAAACTGAAGGGATAGTTCTACCCTCTCTCAAAGCCTCTACAACTCTGTTATTGCAATTTCCTTTTAACTAGTATTGTATTTGCATGTTATTTTGAAACAGAAGATAGCATAATAGTTAAAAATAATTACATTTATTGTTTTTTGTTGTTGTTGTTGTTGTTTTTTTGCCAGTCCTGGGCTTGGCCTTAGGGCCTGAGCACTGTCCTTGGACTTTCTCAAGGCTAGCACTCTACCACTTGAGCCTCAGCACCACTTCCAGCTTTTTTCTATGTATGTGGTACTGAGGAATCAAACCCGGGTCTTTGTGCATGCTAGACAAGCACTCTACCACTAGGCCAAACTCCCGGCCACATTTATTGTTTTAAATCAGTGTTTCTCAATATCAAAGCAAAAAATGCATGTTTTATGTAGTCTGACTTCCATAACTCTCCTCCCTTCCATAAGATCAGTTCTTTATTGATATAATCTCTTATTTCAGAATATTCAAACTCCTGTTTTTGATTTACAATGTCTCACACACACAAATATGGTATAACGCATCCTGCCCTTTAGTTTAATTTTATGCATAGTATTTGCTCTATAACACTTCTCTCATTTTCCTCACTGAAACAACTTCTGCTGGGAAAATATTGTTTTGGAAAATTTTATGCTTGGCATCATCAATTCTTTAGGAGTAAAAAAACAAAGCAAAACAAAACAAAAAACGGTATGACCCTAGGTTTTGTTTGGCATTGTCCTATTGCTTTTGGACCTGTGGTAAGGTAGTACAGACAATAACAGGGCTCAGGACTGAGGCACATTATAAAGGAGAATTATCCCTATTAGGGACATTGGGAGGTAAAAGAAAAGGAGAGGCCTGGATCCACTGTCTCTTCCAAGAACCTAATTTACTTCCAATAGACTCCATCTCTTAAAAGGCTCAACTTGTGGCCCTGAAATGCCACAGGCTAGAAATCAGGCTTAAAATACTTAGGGCCTTAGATATTATCTAAGATCTATACTTAAAATCTCATATTTATGAAGTACTCAAAATTAATTTTACAGTTCTTATATGAGTAGAGCAGATAATAAAGAACAAATCTAAATCTAGAATTAATGTAATATTTTACCAACTTTCTAGTTATTTATAATTAGAGTCCTAGAAAGTATATCCATATGAATACTACTATAAAGAAGATGATGACGCTGCTGAAATAACTCAACTGGGAGAGTATTAGACTGAAAAAGACGGTGAAGAAAAAACCCTGCTAATCAAGTAAACAACCTTTACTTTCCTGAAAGGGTAAGTAAATTAAAATTTTCTATCTTTTTGCATCAGTGTTTAATATGAGGGGATTCAAAACTAAACAAAGAATAGGCCTTTAGAATACCTAAGGCTATAAATAGAAGCACTTTACACATTAGCTCAATATTGTCTAATATATACACTCAAGCACAAATTTGCAAATTTACTTGTGCCATTTGAAATTTGAATGGTGTTTCAATACAGAAAGAATTTTTTTGCTTCATTGCATACTAACTAAGGAAATGTATTCTGTGGGAACAACTAAACATTGCATTATACTTCATTTATTTATTAAATAATATTATTATTTGAGCATGTGATAATAATCATATTGTAAATGCATTCATACGTAAAGACTAATCCTGGAAGTAGGAGTTTGGCCTACTGGTAGAGTGTTTACCTACCATGCATGAAGACTTAGGTTTGATTCCTCGGTACCACATACGTAGCAAAAGCTGGAAGTGGTGGTGTGGCTCAAGCGGTAGAGCTCTAGCCTTGAGAAAAGTCTAAGGACAGTCATGCCCTGAGTTCCAGCCCCAGGATTGGGAAAAAAGAATAATCTCTACATTCATTTAAGTAGGAACTGAATGTTTCTGTGACAAATACAAACTAGTAATGTGCAATAGGTCAAATCTGTCATTTTAGTTATTTTTGAAGTTAAGAGGACTGAAATTTGAATCTATGTCAGTGAAAACAGTAAGATTCAGTGTCAAAGAACTAATTGTTCATGATTTTATTGCATCTGTAATCTCAGTTAAGTGAAAGACCTGGTTACAAGGATTTTGGTATGAAGAGATTAATGGGCCTTGCAAAAAACATGAGAAAGCCTACCAAAAAAATATCTCTAGATTTTTGGCTAAAGTGTTGGAATGCTTACAAGCATGGAATCTTAAGTTTAAAACCTAGATTAGACAAAATAAGTTCCTATTACCTATTGCAGAATACTAATTATTGTATGTATACACATAAATTTTGAAAATGTGTAAAAATCTATATGCATATAGAAAAATCTATCAAGTATATAGAAAAGATATAACAGAATAAGTGAAAAATTTTGATATACTTATAATATTTTATTTCAAGATGAGGAAATTTTATATTGTATAATTTTTTATTGACTTATTTAAAGTAATTAATGACATGTAGTTAATGTCATGCAAATATCTCACAAATCTAGACTCATGTTATTTCTCTGATTTTTTTATAGCCTGATAAAATACTATGTTTTCAAAAATTATGCACTATGATTAAGGTGAATAATTCTAATAGAAAATGGCCTATATTTAGGATTGTGGCAATTCTCTCTTGGTGAAATTAGTGTTTTCGAATGATTGCCTTTGTTTTCTAATACTCAGGATTGCCAGCTGTTTGTATTTTGGAGAAATGGCTTTCACATCTGTGCTGCTAGGCTGCAGTTGTTCAGTTATTTTTAATCATTTCCAAAGTGTTCATTCTGAATGTTAATGAAAGATATTTTTCATTTACTTGAATACGTAACTTAGATCTACTTTTTTATTTTCCCTTTATTTTATTGCTTTATTCTTTCACACTCATTCTGGTAACTAAGCCAAAGCAGTGTCTCGGAAATGGTATCACTGTCACAGACATGTGTACGGCATTGTTTTACTTGACTGCTATTACTAGAGTCTTTATAAAAATGAAGAGATTAATTATATTAGATTTGCAACACATGATAAGTGAATTATTTGTTACTTTTATTTGAAAGAAAAATGCTAAGGAAGTTCTGATGTATGGAGTCAGAAGATATTTTTTCCTTAATATTGAGTTCAGAAGATAAAATATATATATTCTTTATGTGGAGCAAAGTATACAAAACCAAATATTCTGTGTTTTAATGATACACATTATAGTTTGAATGAGAGCTGTCCTCAGAAAGACCTCATACGTTAAAAGTATGGTTGTCAGTACAATAGATTGCAGGGGCTCTGGGAAATAACTAGGAAGTGAGGACTCAGAATACTTCTCAGAAGTAAAAATGGCCAATAGACACATGAGGAACTGCTCAAGATCTATGCCTATAAAGAAAATGCAATTAAAACAACACTGATTTTTCACATTATCTCAGTAAGAATGACCGTCATCAAGAAAACAACAAGTGTTGGTGAGGATATGGCCAAAGGCAACTCTAATACACTGTTGGAGATGTCAGCTTCTTCAACCACTCAGGAAAGAAGTATGGAATTCCTAAACAAAACAAAACTAAAACTAAATAGAGAATTACCCTATGAGCCAGGAAATCCTACTCCTGAGCATTTATACAATAGAATAAAGACAAGGTTACACTAAGGCCATCAGTATAACCATGTTCATTGCAGGACTATTCAAGATATGCCGTCAGCCTGGATTTCAATTAATTGATGAATGGGTTACAAAAATATGGTGTATCTACACAATTGAATTAAAACTTATCTATTAGAAAGAATATTGCACAATTCATAAGGAGATGGGAAGCAGTGGGCAAAATTATATTAAATGAAGTAAACTAGACACATAGAAACAAAGGTTGAGGTCGGGAGTTTGGCCTAGTGGTAGTGCTTGCCTAGCATACACGTAGACCCAGGTTCGATTCCTCAGTACCACATACATAGCAAAAATCCAGAAGTGGTGCTGTGGCTCAAGTAGTAGAGCCCTAGCCTTGAGAAAATCCAGGGACAGTGCTCAGGCCCTGGGCCCAAGCCCAGGGCTGGCAAAAAAAAAAAAAAAAAAGAAACAAAGGTTATATGTGTTCCCTTATTTGTGGTAGCTAGAATGTGTCTACAGATCTATAAATAAACACATTTGGTGGTGTGCAAGTGGTTACAAATGAGCTAACTTAAAAAAATTATGTAGAGCTCAAATAGTATAATCTATCAGAAAGACTAGACCAAAACAATCAACATTAGCAAATGGGTACATTCAAGACAGAGACTGTGGTAAATAGGAGATGGGTAAACAAATGAAAGGGGCAAGTCAGGAAGAATGCAATCAGGAATTCATTGTATATACCACAAAATCAAGAAAAGTGCATGAAGAGGGATTGGGAGGATTAAATGAGAATGTTGAAGGGATGACATCAATCAAGGCACATTATATTCATAAACTACTTTGTTATTTAGCAAAAATAAACTAAAAACAAAAGTACAGAATAAAACAAAAGCCTAAGTAAAGAAAAAAATTTTAAAAGAAAACATTCAGGTATTAATAGATTAATGGAAGGTGATGGAAGCTTTCTTTAGTGGGGCTTACTTCAAGGAAATATGTCACTGTGAGGATTTGCTTGGAGCCTGTTTCTGGTTCTGCCATCTCTCTCTAAGACCTGACTCCACTTCCTGGTCTGCGTGCGGTGAAGAGATTTGTTCAGCCTAGCCTCAGCATAATGGAATGAAACCTTTGAAACAGTGACCCAAAATAATCTTCCCCTTGCTTTTCTCAGGTGTTTTTCCATAGTGATGAAAAAAACAACACAATGTGCTACATTTGCAGTAAATTTTGTTTGAATCTGTAATTCTCAAATTGTCACCATTTCCTTGCAGAATTTTTTCATAAATTGTTCAAATTGTCCCACAAATAATTATAAACAAAGAATTTGCCATGTTCTGAGTCAGAAAATATAGATTACTATCAACACTTAAAGAGAAACTGCTAAAGTAATAATTCAAAATATCACCTAAGCATGTTTTAACATGTGTCTTTTCTTTGTTTTTCTTTTTTGTCATTGGTGGGATTTGAACTCTGGGCCTGGGTACTATTCCTGAGTTCTTCAGCTCAAGACTACTATCCTACCCCTTGCGTCACAGTGCCACTTTCCATTTTCTGGTGGTTAATTGGGACGTTGGCTTTGAACCTCAATCCTCAGATCTGAGCCTACTAAGTAGCTAGGATTATAGACATGAGACCTAATGTTTCCTATTTTATCAAGCCTGCTCTGATTTATCACTGTGTATCACAGATAAGTAGAAAGCCTACAAATCCTGATCATATTTTCTATGGCAACTATCTTAACATAAAAATAAAAATAAATTTAATTTAAGGAACAATAAACACTTTTATTATGAAAGGAGCTCTATACTATCATTACAACCATCAACTATTAAATTGCTACATTAATTTCCACTTTTAACTTCAACAAATGCACGTTGCAAACTGAACATAATGATTTCTACTTAGCTAAAAACTAGTAGGTAAGTCTTACTGCTTCATGAAGTCATTAAAATATATTTGTCAAGTAGACTCTGAAATGCCTCAGAATAAGGAATGAAAATTCTTACTAATTAACTATATCATTATATACCAATGTTCATGAAACCCTTTATGCTTTTAGTTATTTTTCAGATAGCATGTTATATTTGGACTTGACTTTAGATTGTGATTCTTCTAACTATTCCTCCCATGTCCAGCTTGCTTATTGATATAGAGTTTCACTAAGCTGTTGATAGGTTTATCCTAGAATCTACATCAGTAGAATATCAGTAGATGGACTGTAAAGAAAGATGATAGGTGTGAAAAACTAGGGAAAATTTGATGACAATAATTAACCAGAAAAAGACATAGAAAGGCATGCGAGGGTGACAGACACTTTTTAAAGTTTAACGTGAATATTATGTGTACTAATTTACTAACTTGGAAAACTTCAAAACTGCATGTTTTAGACTATACAGGAGCACCCATGAAAAACTGAACCAAAATAAAGCTGAGAATTAAAAAAGTAAAAATTGAAACTAGAATGATATTGTCAGACAATATTTTATTTCATGCTAAATCTTGCATTTTGGTGCTTGCAAAAGTAAATTTATACCTAAATGTTGAACACTGTACATAGAACCTTGTTAAGAAGCATAAAAATGATTTCAGAACCAACTCAAAATGTTTTACTTTAGAGAGACATAAATGATCATAATATTGAAAAACTGTTGCTTTATAAATATAGACTGAAAAAAACACTGAAATTTTAGGAGACTATACATATTTTCAGTCATGAACATAAAAGACAACCACACTTAGACACTGGTTATAATTTTTTTCAGTGCAAGTTATCTATTTGAACAGTTGTGGGACAATTATTTCTACATTTAGAGACAGGGTAAAGCAAAATTAAAAAGAGAAAAAAATGTGAGATTCAAGTTCACTTCAGTTAAATAGATTTACATTGTTAATACCTTGATTTAATGACAGGGTCATTGTGCTTTGTCTCTTTTGAAGTAGTTTTCTTGGATACATTGAAATTTTTAGTTTTTATTGAAGAAAACCAAGGCAAATTATTTCCAGGTTATCTATAATAATACTGATATGGTTGTGACCTTTTCATTATTTTATAGACCTACTCTAAGTGACTTATAGTAGATTCTATGGAGATTTCAGTGTGATTTTTGGAGAAAGAAGAAAGTCAATGCCCAACAAAATAATCAGTTGGAAATGGGTACTTGCAAGATAAGTATGGGGCCTATTGAAAAGTAGTAGAGGAATGAATTGGGGGAAAGGGAGCAGGAGAAAAAAGTCAAGAACTAATGCAAAATACTACAAAATTAAGTAAACAAAGTGGTGGATGGAAGGAGAGAGAGAATGATAAAAAGAAATGACAGGTGATCAAGACAGTGTATTCATAAACTGCTTTGTTAAATGCCATCCCCTTTGTAAAACTACTTAAAGAAATTTTTGTGGGTGTGTGCAGTTTCTGGGATATAAACTCAGGGCCTGGGTGCTATCCCTGAGCTCACATGGTCCAGGCTAAAGCTCTGCCACTGGAATCGCAGCTCCTCCACTTCTGATAATTTTTTAAAGAATAAAATTAAGCCAAGTAGTCTTCATGTGATCATTACTCATGTAAATGTTCTATATGGCTCAAAAATACAATTGGGAAGTGCTTCAGACTCTCATAAAAAAACAATTCTTCCATAGCTAATGGGGTCTTGATGATTATGCTTACTCTATAAAAATGTACCATTTAAGTTAGAAATCTATAGCTCTCTAAAATATAACCTTCTCTCCTTGAATTATTAATAGAGTTGAAATTACAAATTTTCTTTCAAGATGGGATTTTTATACTCCTCACTAAGTATCTGGGGATGTATCTCTCTTATCTTTTAAAAATGTTGAGAAAAAATGCCCTACAGAGGTAGAGATCTCTAAGGAGCTCCTGACCTTTCTAAAAAATTGTCTCCATGGTTGAAGTGGGGCAGTTTGATATAACATCCATACCTTTTTATTCACAAACCCCTTCTCCTCATGAACTAAACTGAGCTAATCACTCCTTTGAAAATCACCTCAGTAAAAGTTGTTTCTCCTTTATTTTTCTAAAAAAATGAGAAACTATATCCCATGTTGGAAAGGTGTTTAATAGCATTGTTTCAAGGATTATGATGGGAAATTAAATTGACCCATGTGACATATTAAAAAGTTGTATAGATGAAAGGAGTAATTGTTTCTGTACACAATGTTTTCAAATATATTTGTATAAATCCAGTTGTGAGTAATTTTAATAGGTAATATAATTTTCATGTGTCAATTATATTCAGCCTAATGTTTCTATCTATTTATTTACTTATTGGACTATCTCCACATTCTGAGTGCTTTAGGATTATTTTTCCAAACAATCCCCAAAGAACTCTGGGGTAAATTAGAAACTCATATTTGTTTTATATTTTAAAACAAATCAGATTTTCTCCACATGTGACACAAAGTGGAAAACTAAAGGGAAAGGAAGAGATGTCAAATTCTAAGCAATTGACTTCGGGTCTGGCTCTGCACATAAAAGTGTTCATGGATTTTTATGGCTTAAAAACTAACTTTTATTAACTGACAACTGGTTTGTAGATAATTTTATTTTTGAGATATTCTTATATGATTGCTTGATATAATCCTATCAAGCAGTTTATATCTGAAATATGGATTCATTTCAGAATTCACTTTTTTGTTACTCGTATATATTTAATGTTAAAATTCCTTTTGGGACAAAAAGCTACAAATTCTGGTTCATGATCTACATAATACACATTCATTCCACATTAGATATTCTAGAGGTGTGTGTGTGTGTGTGTGTGTGTGTGTGTGTGTTCATTGTGATTTTTCCATGATTGTATTCACTGTATTCCTCTCATTGTATCCTTCCTGTCAATCTACCTTATCTTCAGCTTTCCTTCCCACTATGTCAAGAGGTTTCATTGTTCTTTCTGTGGAAAGAATTTATTTCCTTAGACTTAGCTAGGGCTAAGAACTTTGTTTCATGTCTCTACTTCTAAGTTGTGGATAAATTTTTATTACATTATAACAGGATGGGCTTATCTCACAAAACTATTTCAGCATGAACTAACTTCTAGCATGCTTTTTTTGGAGGGTAATGACCATTATCTTTAAAAAAATTTAGTGAGAGATTTTCCATAGAAATTTCCATCTCTCGCTTTTTCTCTTGATTCATAGCCTACAGGAAGAATTAAAGCAAAACAATTACTTAATACATATAGGTACATTTGCAGCCCCCACCCATGCTCAGTTTTGAGTGTGAGAATGTTCCTGCATCTTGCTGTCATTGACCTCTGGTGACAGATGTGTCCTTAACAGTACTGAATGGGATTCTCTGGCCTACATCTCGTATTTCATTCATTATCCATTCAGATAGGGGATTTGTTAATTATCTGTGTGACTTCTTTAGAGTCACAAGCACTTTCTAATTACCTATTCATAAAATATAATTGCCCTTAGGGGAGGGGAAGAACTAGGTGAATGTAACTCTTCTCATTCATAATTTTTTGTAAGGTCCAGATGAAACTCCTTAATATTTCTTCAGGAACTCAAATAAAATTGAATCCTGTGTGTATACATGTATGCAATTAAGTCTACAAGAAGTAGTTACTTTGAAAAAAATTATTTTAGAAACAAGATGAGATTTATAATTCTGTAAGCATTAAAAACTCTCCTTTGCTTGAGTTTTGATCCTAAGTTCACTGTACCTGTCATTAAATCCAAGTTCCTGAAATTAATTTCACAGGGAAAACTTAGCATTTTTTCTACTTAGTACAGATTCCATACTTTATTTGAACAAAAATTTTGTTTTCTTTCTCTTCAGCACTTTTTTCCATGTTACTTATTTTTTAAATTTTGTTACATGTGTTTTGAAATCAGGGTCTTGTGCTTCTTAGCCAAATTCTCTAGTGGAGAGTGACAACTCCAGCCTCTTCATAAATTTCAAAAATGCATCTAAGATACAGGAGGTGAGGTTAAAGCTATGTTAACTAGCATGATCATGTCATCTGCCTGTTGATTTTTTCCAGTGTACTATTTTTGTTCCTTTTTTCTTTTTGTGGGTCATAGGGCTTGACTTCAGCCTGTGCATTGTCCCTGAGCTCTTCAGCTCAAGGCTACCACTCTACACTTGAGCCAAGCCCCACATCCCGTTTTCTAAAGGTTAAATGGAGATAAAAGTCTCAGGTCCTTTTGTGCCTGGGCTAGTTTTGAACCTTGATCCTCAGATCTCAGCCTTCTGAGTAGTTAGAATTACAGGCATGAGCCACCGTGGCCAGCTCAGTGCACTAATTTTTATAACAATTTTATTATCCTTGCCTAAATATTGTTTAAATCTCTAAATATTGCCTGAGACAAGACCCATATTTAGCAATGCTTTGTATTTCTCCCATACATTCTATAATATATATATGTAATATATGTGACATGTCAATGGTAGCTTATTAATATAATGCAATACTATTATAGCTTCACGTGGTATTTTTTTTTTGCCATGTGCTAGGACTTGGCCTGATAATAGAGTGGATAAATTCTTACATTAAGCTACCGGTGGCTTTAACTTCACTCAGGTGAAAAAACTCTAAAAAACTATGATAGTAGCAAGAAAGAAGTGAAAAAGTGAAAAACATTCATAATTTTAAAGCTTTCATTTTAAGATTTGTTTATATGTTTTATTCCAGTATGTTTGAAAAAATTAAGGGTATTATGCAAGGTTTCATCCACAGATATCTAAGCCCAGAAGGTCTACTATTAAAAATGGGACCGTGCTATTTCTCTTTTATGTGTCCACAAAATTATAGGCCAAGCATCTCAAACACCTACATGGACCATCTCACTTTCCAAAACACTGATTACCTGTCAGGGAAAGCCAGCCTGAAAATCCTCCCAGAAGCTCAATCTAATATGAAGCAAACACTGATTGAAGAATCAAAGAAGCAACATAGCAGATAAATTATCTTTGTCCAGTAGATTCTCTTCAAAGACAGTTGCAGAGTCTTGCTGCTCAACCATTCTTGTTCCAAACACAAGGCCATTTCTGTAACTTAGCCACTACTAGCTGGACATTTATTCTCTTCTACTTCCTACCCCTGTTCCACTCACTTTGGTTTTCTCTGGAAATTTACTTTTCTGGAGAGTGTGAGCACACTGCTTTCTGCCTTTTGTTCTGCCATTCTTGGGGAACTTACAACAAAATACTACTTTTACACCTTTTATGACTTTTGCAGTACTGTGACAGGATTTAACCTGTGTCATAATATAACTTATACGTCAGTATTCTTATGCACTTCCTGCAAAGCACAATTTCAGGACTGGATAACTATTTGTTGAATGAGGGACTATGTACACACACACACACACACACAGACACACACACACACACACACACACACACATTTATAAGCAATAAATAAATGTATGGTCAAAGCTGGGTGTCAGTGGCTTATACCTATAATAATCACAGGTTGATACATGAGTTTTGCTGTCAAAGCCAGCCCAGGGAGAAAAGTCCATGAAACTCTCATCTCCAATTAGTCACCAGAAAATCAGAATGTCTTTGTGGCTCAAAGGGGTAGAAGGCTAACATTGAGTGAAAAAGCTCAGTACCTAGGTCCTGAGCTCAAGCCTCAGGACTCAGCCTCCCCCAGGAAAAATTAATAAATGAAAGTATGGTCAGAATAAACTGACATGAATTTAGTGATTACATGCTATTTATGTTTGAAAAAGTACATAATAGAAATAAACATTATTAATATTCACTTTACCTACTAAAAAGACACATAAAGAAATTAAACAATTCTAGACATTATCTGTTACATTCTTAAATATCCTTTGATCACCATGGAGTTGGCTTTGATTTTGTCTCCATCCACTTTTTCCTACATCAAATGGACAAATAATCACTTAGAGATCTATTTTTTGTGGTCTGGTAAACATGGCTCTAAGTTCAATACTAAACACTTAATTGTGTTATGTTAAGGGAGAGAAAGATATTTAGGAAATTTAGTGAACTTGAGAGGCAAAGGGTCATGAGTTCTTTTTGAAACTTTATTTGATGGTAATGTTTTAACTCTAAAAATCTGTGTATAGTGGTAGCAAAGAAGGATGGATATATATCAAGGAAGAGAAAAAGTGAAAAACATTCATAATTTAAAAACTTCCCACTTTTTAAGATTTGTTTGTAAACCAAACAAATCTTTTTATTCCAGTTACATTATTGTCGCTGCCCGCTGCAACGACGCGTCACTTCGGAGGTGGACTGGGAATGATCACAGACTCAAATTGCTGCAAGCAGAGGTCTTTTATTTCTCTCTCCTTTCTCCTCTCTCTGCCTTTCTCCTTCTCTCTTCTCTCTTCTTCTCCCTTCCCAGGAAACCCCACACTATTTATAACCTTAAGCAGCCAATCATAGTAAAGGTCATCTGCAAAGCAGCAAACAAACCTGGAAGAAATCTAGCGAACCACTCTATCCACAAGCACGAAAGAAACAAATCAACAAATGCAAAGAAACTTCCTGGTTAGCAAGTACTGACTCATTAGCGAGCTGCCAGGTGCCATCTTATAATCTTACTTCCTCAGGAGGATGAAAGCAATGGTCTCCAAAACATTATGTATAGGAGTAAGGAAATCTCTTCTTTGGAATTTAATTTTATTTCATTAAAAACACAGCATGAGATATAATCTCTTGTCAAAGTTTTAAGCATATAATAAAATATTGTTGGGTATTGGCATGGTGTTTCACAGCAGGGGGGTAGATCTATTCATCTGACCTGAACTAGAATTATGTGCAATTCATTATTAACTCCCTATTTCCCCTGAACTAGCTTTTGGAAGCCACATTGGAGTTAAAGAATTTAGAAATTTTTAGTAGTTCATATAAGCAAAAGTATTCAATACTCATCCTTTTGTGACTGATTTATTTCACTTAGTATAATGCTCTCAAATTTTACCCGTGTTCTTGTATACTGCACAGTTTCTTTATTAATGGCTGGAAGGTCTTCCGTTGCTCTTATATGTACAATATGTACATGTATTGAAGGTCATCTAGGTTGTCTTAACATCTGGCTTTTAGGCATAATGCTCAATGAAAATGAAGATTCCTGGCATACCATTATTTCAATTGTTTTGTCTAAATAACTGCAAGTGAAACTGATAAACCATATGGTTGTTCAGGTTTTATTTTTACTATTTTGTTTGTGGGGCGTGATATCAGGACTTGGGTCCTGATCTTCATGCTCAAGGCTAGCATTCCATCACTTGAGACACAACCTCACTGCTGGTGTTTGAGTGGTTATTTGGAGATAAGAAACTCAAGGAGACTTTTTAGCCAGGGCTGTCTTTGAACAGGAATTCACAGAGCTCAGCCCCCTGAGTAGCCTGGATTACAGGCATGAGCCATGAGCACCAGCAATCAGCTTAAATTTTTTGAGAATACTCGTTACTCTTCCCACAGTTGTTTTCCTTAAATTAAATCCCACCTGAAAACAAAAATTAATAAACAATGACTAGGAGTGTAGCTAGTGGTAATGTGCTTACCTAGCATGTACGAAGCCTGGGTTTGATTCCTTGATACCACATACATGGAAAAAGCCAGAAGTGGTGTTGTGGCTGAAGTGGCAGAGCAGTAGGCTTAAGCAAAAAGCATCCAACGATAGTGCACAGGCCCTGAGATCAAAGCCCCAGGACTGGCAAAAAAAAAAAGAATAAACAACACTGGAAACCTAAACAGTAATAATATTCAATCATTGTGAGGAAATGTAATATTTCTACTGAATTCCAGAGTGTTTCTCTAGTGATTAACCGCACCAGACAAATGCTACAACTAATATGTACTAATATATTGCTACAAGTATTTAAAATGTCAGGTATTGACTTTGTTTAGGAATATACACAAATGATTGAAATATGCAAAAAGTATTAATAATAAAGGTAAACTCTCAGTGAAGTTATGAAACTCTATCAGGAGAAAGGATAAACTTCAGGGATTGGGTTGAATCCTAGCAGCATAGTTGCTTATCTTGTTGTTGTTGTTGTTGTTATTTTCTGAGGTTTGAATAAGGCTTTACATCTGTTAGGCTGTTTGCTTGATCCATATCTATTGGTTCTGTACTATAAATATTGATACAGAACATTTTCACTTTAATTCTACTCAAAATATTCTCAATTCCATTTTTGTTCTCTTACATATTAGATAGCTATGTATTAGTCTTTCAATATGTATTTTCTAAGAACATTCCATGAATTACATTTCAAATTAGTTTTGCTTAAAGAGCACAAAAGGCAAAAATTGAATAAATAGTTGTTTATTTAAAATTTTTAGACCTTAAAAGGGATTTATTTTGGTGAAAATTTTGCATAAGCTTGAGAAAGAACAAGTTATATTTTGCTATTTCTACATGGAGTATTCTGTAATCTCCACTAAATTAAGTTGTTTAGGACTCTTTTTTAACCATTCTGCATGGTTACTGATTTTCAGTGTACTTGTACTACTGAATTGCAAGATTGTCAGATTGAAATTTCTCATTGTAATTTCCTATAATTGTGTCTTTACCTCTTTGAGGATTTTCTTTTTATCTATTTGTTTCATGTATATTGAAGTTCCATTATTAGTTTTTTAATGGTCTTCTTTTCTCATATATTGTCTAATATATCCATATACCCATTTTAACTTTACTTGAACCATTTAGATTTTCCACATTGTTCATTTTAAGCTATATCTCTTTACAGAAAATACATAGACTGCTGAATGTAGCATTCGAATCCTTTGTAAAAGATCCAACCTAATGTCTCTAGATTTTGTTCTATTGTAAATCTTCTAGGAGAGCCCAAGGTTTCTACTGATTATGACAAATGAGGGAGACTATTGGGCCTGTGTTCCTTTGAGTCTGGCTTACTTCACTTAATGATTTTTTCTAAGTCTTTCCATTTCCTTACAAATGGGGTGATGTCATTCTTTCTGACATCAGCATAGAATTCCATTGTATATAAATACCACATCTTGTTGATCCACTCATCAAGTGAGGGACATCTGGGTTGGTTCCATATCTTTGCTATGGTAAATAGTGCTGCAGTGAACATCATTGTGCTAGTGGATTTAGTATGCCTTTAGTATGACACTAAATATAAGGACCTCCAGGATAAGGAAACAAAAGCCATATAATGAGGGACTGTTGTCCTTAATGTACTATGTTATCTCTCATCTCTTTTGCCATCCCTTGATTATCTCATACTGTTACAATATTTCACCTTGTTATCTGATATATTTTATATGTGCTTAATTGGTTATTTGAAATTGGATAGGGAAGAGGGAAAATCCACATAAGCAGGGGGAGGGTGGGAGGGAAATGGGACCATGTCATGAGAAAGGGTATCAATGTTTGTGAAGTTATGCACCTTCTATCTGGTGAGTATAATGTAACCCTTCTATTAATCACAATTAAAAATCATTTAAAAAAAGATCAACCTAATGACGTCTTATCTTTCAAAAAGAATGTATGTTTATTTGGATAAAGATTATACTTTTTGTTTAAATGTATCATCTGTTTTCTATTGTCTTAATTGTTCATTGTTCTCTCATACTCACTCTCTCTTTATCATTTTCCTCTCCTTTCCTTGTTGTAGAGCAGCTTCAGTTATTTTCTTGACTGTATTTATGGTTATATATAGATATTATTTTCAATTTAACATAATTCCACTCTGCTTAGTGGCTACTTAACATTCACAGCATCTGCCTCTATCTCCCTCCATATCACTTCATATATAATTGAGAGTCTTAGAGTAGTGTATTTTGTTTCCCCTGGTGTTTATGCTGTCCTTTCCAACTTCTTTATTCTTGTGTTGTAAACACTACATTTTTGTCTCTCATATAGCAAATTATCTTTTAAAATTGTTTATTTTTTTAAAATGTACTTACTTGTTAATATAATTGTCATCTCCCTGCTCTTCCTTCATTTTTTAGACTCAGGATTCATCTGGTATCATTTCCCTTCTGCCTAAAGACTCCCATTTATATTTTGTAGACTTTCTGGTGGGGATTATTCTTACAGTTTTTGTGTATCTCAGAAAGTTTTTACATTGTCTTCACTTGAAATCTAACACTAGGTTGATAGAATTCTTCATTCAATATTTAAAGATGTTATCAGCTATGTTTTCTTTTTACTTCCTTTTCTTCTGCTAAGAAATGCTGTCAGTTATTTGATTTTTCTGCTGAGAAATTTGATTATGACATAGGCTATAGTAAAGTACTTTTTATATTACTTGCATTTGGCACTCATTGAGTTTACATGTATTGGTTTATAGTTTTCATCGAAGTTTAAGTCCGTCTAATTGCTTGGTTTTAAGATTTGTGACTCGTAGCCTTTTAGATAGATAGCATATCATGTGTATATGTTTTATTCTGGAAAATCCTCTATTCTAAACATATTTTTCTAGTATGTAATTTCAAATAAAATATTCTACAATGAAATATTTTAACCTTCTTTCAGAGTTCAATGTAAATCAGTGCTGGTCTAATAGTTAATATCTTATTAGTGATAGTTTACACCCACTTTATTAAGAAAAATATATATCATACAGATGAACATGTAAGTGTACACACACACATATACTTATTCTATTTCACCATTTGAGGTAATCTTCAGGAGAATGTACAGTTTCTTTTGTTCTTTTATGAACACAAAATGCCTATAATAGTTTTGTTTTTCTATCTTCTTTGAAATAAGAAATTCTCATCCAATTCAAGACCAATACAAAGTCTCCAGAGAAGAGAATGCATCTCTGTGTGAGACATATGAATCTGAATTAGATTCTCTGGTCATCTCTGTAAGAGCTGAAAAGGAAACATAATGTCTGTAGTTAGCTATGCTTAGCATATGAAAGGTCAGGTAGAACTGAGCTTCCTTGCCATTTACTATAGTTAATGTTCTGTCAGTGAATGCCTGAAGGGTTTATACACCCACTCTCAATATATTAATCTAAGCCGCTACTACCAATGTGTTAGAAAGATGAGTAATGCATTTAAGGAGATCTGTGAGTATTTCACCCTTTTCCAGTCTCTCTTGGTAGATTCATAATAAATGTGTCCCATTTTATCTGCTTATTAAATCAAATCATGTAAAAAGGCAACAGAAAATGTTGTTAGTCTACGTTCAGTTACTATAAACATCAGAAAAGAATAAAATTGTATGTCTATAAAATTCTCGCCAATGCTGTTTTAATTTTCCCTGACAGTCTGTAGAAGTGAGAGTTTGTTATATGATAATCTGACTCTCCAGTCAGCAGGGAAATATAAAGTGATTTAACTGTATTTGTGTACCCTTTCTGGAAAATAAATCAGATTTCACATTTTTATAGTCTGAAACTAGAATGATGTTATTATTCATCTTGTCCTAGTGTTGCTGACATTTGTTTTATCACATAAAATAAAGCTTTTAAAATAATTTAAAGCAAATTCCCATCAATTGTCTTTGTTCAGTAACTTACATAAATGGATTTCATGGAAATTGCTGTGACCTTTACTTGTCATTGCCTCACTGCATTTATTGTTGTGGCTTCTAATTCTTTTTCAATAAAGGGAAATGATATTTTTTAAAAAACTGAAGAAAAGTATCAAAGTAAGAGTTTTCTGATGGTAGTAGATCATAAACATCATTGTTTTTGAACTTAGGTTATCACAGTATTATTTTCAAAATGAGAATTGAAAAGTAGTTAGTAGCATCCCACACAACTTCAGATAGAAAATTTATTGTTAATATTATTCTTTCACATCATATCTGTCATCTATCATATTTGTTAAGGTGGTAATACATAAGTGTCTAATTAAGGAGAAACCCTTACCTCACTGGAGCAATATTAAACAGTAACTATATGCTATTACATATTTTATTGAAAAAGTATTCAGCTGTGAAATATTATGTATTTCTGTATAAGACTTTTCCATATAGTAATTAAAATATGTTCATCATAAACATATCTACTTTATATTCTGCCTGCCTGTTCTATAATTTGCTTTTAATTCATAGAATCAAATGAGGAGGATATAGTCAATTTTTTATAATGGTTTATCATAATGTCTTCAAGAAAAAATAAGTTATTACATTCATATATTATTATGGTAAGTCTTTATTAACCATTATACCAGAGCTGATTGGATTCATTCCAAATTTGATTCCAAACAGATAAACAAATCCTAGTGCAGGTGTATAACTATGTATAACTATGTCATGAAAGCAAATTCCTAGAGATAATTTCATTATGTTTTTAAGAAAAATTTAAAATGTTATTTTTAAAGCATATCTTCAAATTTGTGAATTATCTGCCTGGGCATTATTAAATGGGTTGAATAAAAATAGGGATTTCTTTCTAGGTACTAAACCTAATAAACTTAGGGTGAATAGCATAGTTTTCATCAAGGAAACAGGAAGACAGATTAACTAGAGAAAACTCTAAGTAACAGAACCTGACTTGTTTTTTCCTTTTGGTAATTCTAACAAGGACCACTAATTGGAATGAACCAATGTGCTCCTCAGGTTTTTGTGTGTAATACATGTCAGAATGCAAGTTGCAAGAAAGGAACTGATTAGTCAAATGCTTGTATTCTGATAGATTAAGGAACAATCTTAATATTATGCAACACGATGCCAATATTGTCTATGTACAATACCATTGGTGAAAGTGTATCCCAATAGTCACTGTTATGGCCTATATCATAAATAGAGCACCACATTGGGTGTCTGTTCTAATAATCTAATAATTGCTTTTATGAAAGCAATGTAATGCGTTGGGAAATATTTTGAATTAATTTCTTCTCACATTGTAGCTTTATTAGGTTAGAGAACAAAGAATTACCTTTCTGAGCCTCAGTCTGGCAAAATAGGAATGGTGGTAATTAGGTAATTATTAAAGGAAGGATTATAAAGAAAAACAGAACATTTTCACCTATGTCTGTCACAGAATAGGATAACACATGTCTGTTATTATAGATAGCAGTAGTACATTGGTGTTTCTAATTTCATTTTGAATTCCCATTTACATTTACATTTTTAGAAGTATAAATAAGTAAATAATAAATTTCATCACAATATTACTGTTCCATGAAATAAGAATCATATTAAGAATTCATATGTTTTCAATATTTACTGGCTATGTGTGACTTGACAACTTTTGTGTTAACATAAACGAACAGTTAATCATTCAATAATTGCCTTCCAATTGTTGGCACAAAGCTATTTGTTTCAATAATGATATCTAATGTAGAAATCTTATTAATTTCAAGTATCAAGTTTGATGGAACCTTGTGAATTCTGCATATGATGCAATCACAGGGGTAACATGTTGGTAAATATAATGATAAGATAATCATCCATAAGTAGTTTTCAGGTGGCTGTGTCAATCAACACTGACTTTAGTGTCAACTGGGTAGCACTAGTTACCAAGATTCAAGAAAATTAGATTATGTTTTCTCTGATTATTATGGAATGCATTTCTATTTTTATATCCTATAAGTTTGATCATCACTGGGGTTAGGAATTTATTGAGTACATTTGTTTTTTATTGCAATTAATAGAGGGGTTATAGTTATATTTGTCATATAGAAGGTGCATTATTTCTCACACACTGATACCACCTCTCATGTTTTTGTCCATATTTTCTTCTCCCTCCCCCCTCCACTCATCTTGTTTTACCCCCTTGCCTATCCTATTTCAAATAAACAAATAAATGAATATACAATATACCAGATTACAAGGTAAGATACTGTAACAATATGAGAATAACCAAGGGACAACAAAAGAGATGAGAAATAACATAGTACATTAAGAACAATTACACATTATATGGCTCTTGTTTCCATATGCTGGAGGTCCTTTCATTTAGCCTCATCCTATATAGCTTTGTGTATCTAGGTTTTGAGCTATTATAATCCTCTGCTAGGAGAGTCCAAGTTTTGTACTAACTGTTACAAACCATTGAGCCTATGTTCCTTTGGGTCTGGCTTACATCATTTAATATGATTTTTTCCAAGTCTTTCCATTTCCTTACAAATAGGGTAATGTCAGTACATTTTTTGCCAGTTTTGGGCTTAAGCTCAGGGCCTGAGGATTGTCCTTGGATTTTTCTCAAGGCTAGAACTCTACCACTTGAACCTCAGCACCACTTCTGGCTTTTTCTAAGTATGTGGTACCAAGGAATAGAACCCGGGTCTTCATGCATGCTAGGCAAGCACTCTACCTCTAGGCCAAACTCCAGGCCCAGTACATTTGTTTTTTAACAGTGTTAACTCCTCCCTCTTTTTGTTCATGTCCTCATCCCTCTAAGTTGTAAAGTTCTTTTCCAACATAGTGTTCGTATCACTATCCCATTAGTTCCTGGATTCCCTTTTCCTCTCCCAAATCAGATTAACAAAGTGTAGAGATATAAAAGACAAAGGATACAGATACATATATACTATATATAATGCATACATATAATATATATAATATATGTAATATGTTCTCTTAATACTTTCTTCTACTGATGAGCATTTGGATTGATTCTTTATCTTAGCTATGGTAAACACTGTTGCAGTGAACATGGTTGTTCTATTAGTTTTAGTTTTGCTTTGTTTGTGATCTTTTGGATAAATGCTCAGGAATGGGATTACTATGTTTACAAGAGTTTGCTCAGGAGTAGGAGCTCCATATGTTTACAAGACTATGGTTAGACTTTTTTTTTTGCCAGTCATGGGGCTTGAATTCAGGGCCTGGGCACTGTCCTTAGACTTTTCTTAAGGCTAGAGCTCTACCACTTGAGGCACAGCAACACTTCCAGCTTTTTTCTATGTATGTGGTACTGAGGAATCAAACCCAGGTCCTTGTGCATGCTAGGCTATCACTAGGCCAAACTCCCAGCCTATGGTTAGTCTTTTAAGGAACCTGTATACTGTTTTCCAGAGTTGTAGAACAAGTTTACATTCCCACCAACAGTGAAGTAACATTTCCGTGTGACCACATTCCCTTCTGTTATTATTAGTTTTCTTGATATTTCCCATTCTAACTGAGGTGATGAGGAATCTCATTTTTTTTAAGGTTAAAGATCTTACACATTTCTTCATGCATTTATTGGCCATTCTTATTTATTCTCCAGAGAAAGCTCTCATTAAGGCCATATGTTAATGAAGTTATTGTTTATTTGTGGATTTGTTTATGGGAGGTTTAATATTTTCAGCTCTAAGTGTGTTTTAAATGTGAATCCCTTGTCTGTTGAACAGCTAGTAAAGATACTCTCCCTATCTGTAGACTTTCTATTTATCTTGCTAGCTATGTCCTCTGCCATGTTGAATATGCAGTTGAATGCAATTCTATTTATCCAGTCTTTCATTTGTTGTGTTTCTTTAGGACATTTCAACCTCTTCCAAGGGCCCTAATATTTTTCCTATCCTTTCTTGTAATATTTCGAGGGTATCTGATTTTACATTTAGTCTTTGATCCATTTGAAATTGATTCTGGTTCATGGTGATATATATATATATATTGATATATATATATATATATATATATATATTGAGTTTTCAGACCTCCAATTACTTTGATAGACAGACTTGATATAATATGTGGATAAGGATTACTTCTATATTTTTCCTTGTAAAAATTTAATTAAAATAAATTTAAAAATAACCTCTTACTAGGTAGAGAATTCTGGGCTGAGAATTTCTTCTTTTATTTTTTTATGTTTTATTACTTATCCTTATGTAGTTTTACAAAGGGATTGTCATTTAGCAAAGTAGTTTATAAACACAACATATCTTGATTAACTTTAACTGTGTTATAAGAACAGAATCCTCTGCTGACCCTGTTTTATGTTCTGGAGCTACAATATGACTTCAGAATTGTCCTGATAAGGGTAACAGTCCACCTTCTCAGGATGCACAATACCATGACCTCCATCTCCCTGGCTACTCATTATGAGATTTTCTGTTCTTCTTATCTACAAATACCTTCTGTACTCTGTCATTGTCAGGATTCTAAGATGAATTTGTAAGATGACTTCGGTGTTTTTCTTAGAAGTTTCACCGTGTTCTCAATTTGAGGTTTTTCAATCATAAGATCTCTTTTAGGGCACATTCTATACAATTGGATAGCACAAGTGGAATTGTTAAAAAATCGAATGACATTACTTTCCTAGTAGTCAAATTGTCAACCATCTCAAATATTAAAACATAATCGAGGAACCAGAAGTAAGTAGAAAAGACAAGAAAATGGTACTAAGCAAAAGAAGAAAATCCCTACTTGTCAAATTTCTGAACAATTTGAGTTTATTGTGATCTTTCCTAGGCTGTTGTGCCCCATTTTTAAAAACACATTTTGAATCAAACCAAAAGAATGAGAATGAATATAGAAAACCAACATGAAAAGAAAAGGGCTACCAAAAAACCAAGGAACTAAGACATAAAAGATAAATTTAAAAAATGCAAAGGGCAGATTTATCACAGGGTGAAGAATGCTGTGTTTGCTGAATGCAAGTTTACAGGTCATGTTTATGACATGATGCAGTCTATGGAGGTTTTTTTAATATAGAAAAAGGTACTGGAAAATAATATAATATCCATTTTAGAAAATGTTCATCAAAAATATTATAATAAAAGACATGCATTTCTATTGATTTATGTAGATAGCTAAAGTTGCAGATGTACTTTTATTATCTTAAATCAAAATTTCTGGCCAGAATAAAGTATACAGATTCTAATATGACTTTCTTCTTTTCCTTTCCTACTTATACAAATTTAAAAATCCAGCAATGAAATGACATGAGAAATGACATGAGAAAAAAATGCTGTACTTGAACAAAATTAGTTTATGTCTTGGTTCATTACATGCAAAACAGAAAATGAAAATTTATGGTTAAAAGCTTTTATTATTAAAACTACATTTTGTCTTCATATTCTTTTTCCTACCCAGCCCTAAATGCTTTTGATAATTATTTTTCAATAAACACATAAATTTTATAATTACAGAATTATTATTAAATTTGGTGCTTTGGAATAAAATAGAGTAGATGGCTGAAATTATTTTGAATCAACTATGACAAATGAAAGTACAGGTAATTCAATGGATAAAAATGGAATCAAATGTAGCTATATATTGGTGAATACTATAGTCTTTTATATATGTTAATATTGTACACATATACATACTATATTTGCTATGTATAGAATATGAATAGAGTGGAATATAATATAGAATAGAGTACGCTATATACTACCCATATTGTAGAATATGGATATCTAGTGGAATTGAGATGGAGGAAGTATATGAAAAAAGGAGGTGAGTAGCAGGAAGAGGTATGTGAGAGCTTTTAAAGGGAAGAGCTATTAAAAATCTGTTGGTGAGTTCATAGTTGTGATCTAGCAAAGAGAAACATGTGTCATAGGAGAAAGTGAAAGGTGAACACTTTAAATCCCTAGAGAAAGTGACTGAAAATGGGATCCATATATGCTAAGAAGAGAAATACAGCATGGCCTCTATTAAATAGAATAGAACAAAGAAATTTAAAAACATAGAGTGGGTAGATGCTAGTTCATCACTAAAGCATGCACTTTGCATATTCAAGGCCCCAAGTTCAAGGCCTTAATATTGCCAGAAGTAAAAAGAAAAAGAAAAAATTCCCCCCACAAAAGAAAATAGAGGTAATTCAATTTAAATGCCTTATCTTTTCATTAAATGCTTATGATTATTGTGCAGAAGATTACAGTAATATCCTGTTTTTCATTTTATTTCCTTGATACAAATGAAGTAAATTGAATGTTTCTTTGTCCTCATTTTTATAGTTTGTAATATTATAAATTCAAAATATTTTACAAAAAATGACTCATTACATTTGTTCACAAAGCTGTGAAGTGAAAACAATTTCCAAATACATAGCCAGATTATTTCAATATTTATATTTTAAATTTATTACTATTTTCCTTTTTGTTTGATGAATCTTTATCCTTTTAGAAACATTTTCTGTCATGTCAGCCTCTGCTGATTTGAGTCAAATTTCTTATATGTATGTCAATGTTACTCTAAGAAAAGAAAATTCAGAAAAACAAAACAACAAAAAAGAGAAAATTCTGAAAGTTGAACACAATGTGTAAACAAAATGAAATGATTTAGGCAGAGTGTTTAGATTATTTGACATTTTATCGTCTCTAGATATTTTTTATCTTTACAGTTATACATTTAGGTCTTTGTAAAATAGATATTTAATACAGTTTTTTATTTCTGAGTTTTTCTTTGTTTCTTTTTAAGATTATATTAACATTGATTTTTACATCATATTTCAAATGTCATGTTTAACAAACAAGTATTCAAGAAGGGAATCTCTATATACAACAACTGGCACATAGATTTCAGAACATAATTGAAATTAAGCTGAGGGTTTGTACATCATAGATACATATTAGTCTATGTAATAAAACACTCTATCTATAGAGTATATGGCACATCATAGATTTGTATGTCTATGTGGTTATGTTTATATCTCCAAGACCATGTGCATAAGTTTGGGTACCCAAATATGGAGTCATCACTCGTATTGTTTGGATCTAATATCCACATATTAAGGATACCATGTGTCTTTGGTTCCTTTGGTCTTGACTTATTTCACTCAGCATGATTTTCTCTAGTTTCATGTGGTACATATATACAATGGAATTCTACATAGCCAACAGACAAGGTAAAATTATGGCATTTGCTGGACAGAGCAATTCTGAGTTTTTCTGAAGATATTCTCCCACAGAAATCTTACTCAGAAATTGTAGTCTCTAAATTTGTGACCAATTTTTCTCTGAAATTGAAAGGGAAGGATCATTATGGTACTCATTTTTTAAAAATTATTTTCCAAATCTAATTAGGGACAGAAGAACAACAAAAGAAAACTACGAACAAATTTAATAATTATATAATTACAAAAGCAATAAAATATTTGACAAGCAATTCAATAAATAGTCACAAAGATTCTACTCCATGATCAAATTGGTCATATTATAAACACGCAAGGTTGATTCAACACAAGCATATCAATAGATGTTACTACATTTAACACATAAATTGGATCAAGAACAAGAATGATAAAAGAATTTCAATTAGAGATCGGAAGAAGATGGCAGCGGTTCAGTGTGAGTCTTTCTGAGCTCTCTCCAAGCTACCAGTTCTGGCATCTTAGGGGAAAGTTCATACCCACAGATCATCCTAAGTAAGCTTTAGCACCCCAGAGATCTCAGTCAGAGAGGGGAAAGCCAGAAAACTGATGCAAGAAGATAGCGTGGAGTGGCACCATCTGCTTGGAGTGGCCACAGAGACAAAGCCTCCCTCCTGAACCTAAGCAGACAATGATTCTCCCAGCACAGACCTGCTGGCTCCAGACAGAGCCACACAGAGCCTTTGTGAGCACAGAGCCGTCACCTGGCCATGCACGGACCTGCCAGCTTCACGGAACCGGAGAATCCAGCAATTGGTGAGTGCCTCGGAGGAGAAGTTTCCACTTCTGCTCCTGGAATGGCATTGGGAGGGAGCCCGTCCCCCACCAGCTGAGAGCAGCGCCATCTTGACTGCTGGCAAGGACCCTGCCAAAGCAACTAGAGCCTGAGAAGTGGTGCTGGCAGCGCCATCATTCAATAGGGAAAAGGTTTTCCCAAAGGCAGCTTAGCTGGATGTCCACCCAAGGCGCTAGTGGAAGTTCCTCCCCCTGGGCGGGGCTGCAGTCCTGGTAAACAAAGCCACTCCTGACTCCAACATTTTTTTTTCTGCCCAATCAAGCAAACTGATCTGAAACATCACAAAGCCAAATCACAAGAAAAAAAGACTTTTTGAAGTGCTTGGATCTGGAATTTAGTGGAGACAGAAGATTCCTATCCAGCCCCCATTCCACCCAAAAAACCAAAACAAAACTGAATACCCCCTTTTTTTCTTTTCCTTTTTTTTCTTTTTCTTCCCTTTTTTTTTCATTTTTATGTGTTCTTATCTCTTATTTTTTGCCATTTTACCTACACCTTTTTTTAATGTTATGATTCCTTCCTTTTTTTTTTTCTTTTTTTCTCCCCCACATTCCTTCTGTCATTGTGGTCATTCCTAGAAGTGTAGTGGCAGCACTGGGTTCAGACTGGTTACAAATATTTATATTGATACAGTTACCTGCTTTTTTTAATCGGTTGGTTCTTAACCATAGTATTTCTTGTCTAAAAACACACAGTTGTGTGGGATCTCCCCACACCTTTTTTCTTGTTTTTCTTTTTCTTTTTTTTTGCTTATTTTTACTTTTTAAAATTTTTATCATTGAACTCTCTTCTAGATAACTTCCTCTTTTCCCTATATATTCTTCTTATTACTCTTATTATTTTCATGAGTTTTATCTTATTTTTTCTAAATTTTGTACTTAACTATTTTACCTTTCTATCACCTTAGGTCAGTTATCCTTACGCTATCCCTTTTCTTCATTACTATATTAATCTTATACTCCTACATTACTCTTCTCTACCCTCCACTCTTGTCTTTCATATAATTTTTCTATCTCTGGTCCTCTATTCATCCTTCAACTTTTATAATCAATGGATCTACAGTTGATGGTTGTTAAGCAATACTATATATCTAGGTGTTCAATTATATGGTAGGTCCAGAACAATTAAAATACATTAGAGATTGGATTGAGGGGTTTAATGTTTTGGTCATAGATCGGTAATCAGTGGTTGTATTAGAGTTGTCTCTAAATGCACAAAAAGAAAGACAGAGTGATAATACCAATCTAAAACTCTGACCATCTATTGTCAGCCAGCTAAGAGTTCTAGGTTGGTTATATCTTAAAAATTGTAATCTTCTGCAGTATCAATCTTGCTCTCATTTTCAAATGGGCAGAACGAGAAACTCAAGAAAAATGTCAAATCAAGGAATAGCATCATACACCCAATATAAACAGGCAATGGAGCAGTCAATGAGAAAACTAGAGGAGAGTCCTCTAAGTGCTATACAAATGCAATTGATAAACACTGATTAATGAAAAGTTTAAAAACATACAAAAAGAGATACGTGAGGAAACCATATCTAAACGACATGAAACCATAAACAACGTGATATGTGAATAAGAGGAAGCCATACAGGAGGCCATAATAAAGGATTTTCAAAGAAAAATGGATGAATTCATAGAATCCCCAACAAAAAGCTGACCGTAATCCAACAAATGTCCAATGAGAATAAAGCTGCTGAGCTAACCACTCAAATGGAAATCAAGGAGTTAAAGAACTCCATACATGATCTAAAACAAGAGGTGCAACACATCAAAAATGGGCAATTAGAAGCAAGGAAGATGAAGAATAAAATAGAAAGTTTTGATAGGTTAGACAATGCAGAAGAGAGAATTTCCGGGGCTGAAAATAATTTAGTTGTTATAGAGAAAGAGCATAAAATGAGTCAAACCAAATCTAGGAAATATAAGAGAATGCTTCAGGAGGTCCAAGATACAATTAGGAAACCTAATTTAAGGCTAATTGGTATTGAGGAGGGCCTGAAGAAAGAGGACAAAGGTATTGAAAATATACTTCAGGGAATCATCTCAGAGAACTTTCCAAATATCCAGAAGGGCAGGCCCATCCAGACACAAGAAGCTTTTAGAACCCAAAACAGACCTGACCAGAAAAGGACATTCCACCGCCACATTATAATCTGTACACGATAAAGAGAGACCAAAGAAAGGATAATAAAAGCAGCCAGGGATAAGAGAACAATCACCTACAAAGGAAAACCAATCAGAATAACCCCAGATTTCTCAGCAGAGACCATGCAAACAAGAAGAGATTCATGCCCTGAAGTCAAATAACTACCAACCAAGAATACTGTACCCAGCTAAGCTCTCATTCATAATTGAGGGAACAATAAACACCTTTCATTCCAAGAAAAAGTTGCAACATTACGTAGCAACCAAAACAGCATTACAGAAAATTCTCAAAGATGTTCTAAATATTGAAAACCAACACAAACGGGATAATGAAAAAGAAATGGCACCTAAAAAAACATAGCAGCTAAGTACTGCAAGAACTGGCAAGCCGCAGGCCCTAATGAAAACTTTTAAAAATGGCAGGAACTAGTTAATATTTTTCAATCCTAACTCTCAATATCAATGGAATTAATTCTCCAATTAAACATCATAGACTGTCTAGTTGGATCAAAAAGCAAGATCCATTGTTCTCCTGTCTTCAAGAGGCACATCTTGCCCCAAAAAACAAACATTTTTGAAAGTGAGAGGTTGGAATAAAGTTTATCAAGCTAACGGCCCCCATAAACAGGCTGGAGTTGCCATCCTCATATCAGATAAAATAGACATCAAACTAAAATTAGTGAGAAAAGACAAGGAAGGTTATTGTATAGTAATAAAGGAATTTCTCCTCCAGGAGGACATAACCATCCTAAATATCTATACATCTAATCCCGGACCACCGAACTTCATCAAGCAAATCTTACTTTCATTAAAACCACACACAGATCAAAACAAAGTGATTGTTGGTGACTTTAACACACCACTCTCATCTACACACAGATCAACCAGGCAAAAACTCAACAGAGAAACCTTAGACTTGAACAACTGTATAGACCAACTAGATCTAACTGACATCTGCAGATTATTCCACCCAGCAACAACACAATATACATTTCTTCAGCAGCACATGGAACATTTTCCAAAATAGACCACATTTTAGGGCATAAAACAAACCTGGACAGATTCAGAAACACTGAAATTATATCCTGCATTCTCTCAGACCACAAGGGCATCAAAATGAAACTGAACACCAATCTCTACCAACGAAAACCCTGAAACTCATGGAGATTGAACAACACATTGTTGAATCACCAATGGGTCATCGAGGAGATCAGAACAGAAATTCAACACTTTATGAAACTTAACAAAAAGGGGCACACAAAATATTAGTTCCTTTGGGACATAGCAAAGGCAATACTCAGAGAAAAATTTATACCTCTGACTGCCTGCAATAACAAATTGGAAAAATCACAAACCAACAATTTAATGTTGCACCTAAACCTCTTTGAAAAAGAGCAACAAATCAACCCTAATCCCAGTAGAAGGAAGCAAATTATTAAAATCAAAGCAGAATAAATTGAATTGGTGTCCAAAAAAACAATTGAAAGAATCAACAAAACAAGGAGTTGGTTCTTTGAAAAAATTAGCAAAATTGACAGATCTTTACCAATCTTACCAAAACAAGAAGGGAGCACACTCAAAAAAAGAAATCACAGACGAAAATGGTAATATCAGAACAGAAAATACCAAGATCCAGAGCATCATTTGGGAATACTTTTCAAAGCTTTATGCCAACAACTTTGAGAATCTAGAAGAAATGGATTAATTTCTAGCTAATATTAACATACCCACCCTGAACCAAGAAAACCTAATCCAACTAAACAGACGTAACTCAAGCACTGAAATTGAAATGGAATAAGAGACCTTATATCTAAAAGCTCAGGGCCAGATGGATTCACAGATGAATTCTATAAGGTCTTCAAAGCAGAGCTCACACCAATACTCCTCAAGCTCTTCAATGAAATTGAAATGAAGGCTCTTTTCCAAACTCATTCTAGGAAGCCACTAGAACCCTTATCCCCAAACCAGAGATTCATCAAAGAAAGAGAACTATGGACAAATTTCTTTGATGAATATTGATGCAAACTTCTCAACAAAATACTGGCCAAACTTCTTTAGCAACTCACAAAAAAATTATACACTATCATCAAACAGGATTCATCACAGGGAGGCAAAGCTGGTTCAACATATGTAAATCAATAATATAATTCAACACATCAATAGGAACAAGGACAAGAATCACATTATTATCTCAATAGATGCAGAAAAGGTATTTGACAAGATCTAACACCCCTTTATGCTAAAAGCTATGGATAAACTAGAAATCCATGGAACATTCCTCAGTACAATAAAGGCTGTGTATGACAAACCCACAGCTAGCATTACACTTAATGGAGAAAAGCTAAAGCCATTCCCTCTAAAATCAGGAATGAGGCAATGATGCCAACTCTTTCCACTCTTCTTTAACATAGTATTAGAATTCCTAGACAGAGCAATAAGGCAAGAAGCAAGTATAAAGGGTATCCAAATAGGGAAAGAGGAAGTGGAATTTTCCCTCTATGCAGATGACATGATTCTGTATTTAAAACTCCCTATAGGCTCCACTCCCTAGCTGCTTGAGCTGATTCAAAATTTTGGCAAGGTAGCAGGGTATAAAATTAACCCTCAAAAATCACCTGCCTTCCTATATGCCACAATGAGAAGAACGAGGCAACAATCAGGAAAGCAACTCTTGTTTCAATAGCCTCAAAGAAAATAAAGCACCTAGAAATTAACTTAACTAAAAATATAAAGGATCTTTTTGATGAAAACTTTAAAACCGTGAAAAAGGAAACTAAAGCAGAACTGAGGAAATGGAAAAACTTCCCATGCTCCTGGATTGGAAGAATCAACTTCGTGAAAATGGCGATCTTGCCAAAGGCTATCTACAAATTCAACACAATACCCATCAATATCCCAATGTCATTCTTTAAAGAAATAGAAGAGGCAATCCAAAATTTCAAATGGAATAATAAAAGACCCCTTATAGCAAAAACACTTCTTAGCAGAAAGAACAGTGCAGAAGGAAATTCAATACCAAACTTTAGACTCTATTACAGAGCTATAGTGACCAAAACAGCTTAGTACTGGCATATGAGCAGGCTTGAAGACCAATGGAATAGAACTGAGGACCCAGATATTAACCCACAAACCTATGGCCACCTAATCTTTGACAAGGGAGCCAAAAAAATAGAATGCAAGAATGACAGCCCCTTCCACAAGTAGTGCTGGCAGAACTGGTTAAGCACCTGCAGAAAACTAAAGGTTTATCCTTCTCTGTCACCCTGCACTAGGATTAACTCCAAATGGGTCAAAGACCTTGAGGTAAAAGCCGACACACTGAAAACTTTACAAGAAGGAATAGGAGATACACTATGTCTCCTTGGCACAGGTCAACACTTTTTTAATAAGGACCAAGAAAAACAACAAATCAGAGGAAGGCTGGATAAGTGGGACTGCATTAAACTGCAGAGCTTCTGTATGGCAAAGGACATAGCTAGAAAATTAACTAGAAAGCCTACAGAGTTGGAGAAGATCTTCACTCACCATACAATAGACAAAGGCCTCATATCTAAAATGTATCAGTAGCTAAAAAAATTGAATCACCCCAAACCTATTCTCCAAAGAAACAACTATCCCATTAAAAGATGGGTCAAAGACTTAAAGAGAGTCTTCTCTGAAGAAGAAATAAGAATGGCCTATGGACACATGAAAAAATGATCGACATCTCTGGCCATAAAAGAATGCAAATCAAAACTACTCTAAGATTCCACCTCACTCCAGTTAGAATGGCCAGGATCAAACAACAGATGTTGGAGTGGATGTGACCAGGTAGGATCACTATTACTCTGTTGGTGGGAGTGCAAACTCATTCAACTATTGTGGAAAGCACTATGGCAGTTCCTCAAAAGAGTAAATACTGAGCTCCCCTATGACCCATCAATTCCACTTGGTATTTTGTTGGGGACTGACTGTGGGATCAGTGACCATGACGGTGGGGTCAGTGACCTTGGACCTGCACAATTGAGTACCCAAGGAAGTATGCTCTTATCATGGTTTTGGGCTGTGTCAATAGCTTCTCATTCAACCTATTTGAGACTTGATACTGTTTGTATGAATGCAGCCCCTGGCAGTTTCCTAGTTTAAAGAAGTGTATTTAAGGTCAGAACTGGAAATAAACTGGGCTACAGTCTTGGGCTACAGGCTTCTTAAGCTGTGGCTCCTGATTTGGGCTGTAGCCCTCCTGAACCCCATCTGTTTGTCTCTCTTCTATTTTTTCCTAGTCCTTTCCCCCTATTTCAGGAATCCCAATCTGCGAACCCTGGTTCGCTGCCGGCTGGCCCCGGCAGTATTTACTCAATCATCCAGAAACATGGACATACTAAATCCACTAGCACAATGATGTTCATTGCAGCACTATTTACCATAGCAAAGATATGGAACCAACCCAGATGTCCCTGAGTTGATGAGTGGATCAACAAGATGTGGTATTTATACACAATGAAATTCTATGCTGCAGTCAGAAAGAATGACATTGCCCATTTGTAAGGAAATGGAAAGACCGAAAAAACATATTAAGTGAAGTAAGCCAGACTCAAAGGAACACAGGCTCAATAGTTTCCCTCATTTGTCATAATCAGTAGAAACCTTGGGCTCTCCTAGGAGAGATTTACAATAGAACAAAACCTAGATACATAAGGCCATATAGGATGACTCTAAATGAAAGGACCTCTAGGATATAGAAACAAAAGCCATATAATGAGTGATTGTTGTCCTTAATGTACTGTTATCTCTCATCTCTTTTGCTGTCCCTTGATTATCTCATATTGTTACAGTATTTCAGCTTGTTATCTGATATATGGTATATATGCTTGATTGGTTATTTGAAATTGGATAGGGAAGGGGGGGAAACAACATGAGAGGTGGGGTGGGGAAGGATTAGGGAAATGGGGACCATGACATGAGAAAGGGTATCAATGTATGTGAAGTAATGCACCTTCTATCTGGTGAATATAATGTAACCCTTCTATTAATTACAATAAAATATATTAAAAAAACAATTTCAATTAATGTAGGAAAAGTCTCTGACAAAATCAAATATTCCTTATGATGAAATTCTGAAGATGTTAGGAGTAGGAGAAAGGAACAGTAACACAATGAAAACTGTACATGACACATTTATAGCCCACATGAAACTAAATGATAGAAAGTTAAAATAATGTCCTGTAAAATCAGGACCATGACTATGTTGTCCATTCTTTGTACACCTATTCATTACAGCATTGAAATCCAAAAAATTGTAAGAATAATGGATCCTTAGGTAGAAATTAGAAGTCAAATTTTCCCTATCGTCAGATGATATGATCTAATAGCAAAGGAATCTGAAGTCTCAGCCCCCAAATATCTGGAGCTAATATGCTCCTTCAGCAATCCTCAAAATTCAGTAATAAATATGTATATACATATGTAATTAATGATATGCAGATATATAAATGAGCTAAATCTTAATTTGGATGATTTATAATGATTTACATTTTTCATAAGACAAATGATTTTTACAGTAAATACTTTGGATTGTTCAGCAGCAAATTTGGAGGTATAATATTTTGAAAAGAGCAGTTGAATCTCTGGCTCACTAATCCTTTCGATTTATTTCTGCTACTAACCTAGAAAGTGAATATTTTTATTCTAAAATTGCTAATCTTCAATAACATAGAGGCTACTAACCGCAGTCTGAAGAAAGTTGAATCTTCCTACCAATGTTGAAAAAGGAAGGTTTATAGGTTTTAGAGATAAATCTCTCTGTCTGTTAGTGAGGATAGGGTCTCCAGGTAGATCCTTGAGTGTCTTTCATTGCAAAGCATCAGTCACACAAGGTTTCTGTATTAGTTGGTAAAGATGTTTGCAATGGAACATACAATTACTTTTAATGCTTACTAGGAACATATGGCTGTGGGAATAGTATTATATGGATTTTTTTCTTGCAATACTGTACTATATAGAAGGAAAGATATATACTCTCATCTTTACAATTCCAGTTCTTCTTTGACATCTATTATTCAGAGAGCCTCACTATGGCGGCTGTTAAATAAATAGTTCCTATGAGGTAGAGAGTACTAAAGAACCCTAGAAAGGAAAGTGAAATCCTCATGATTGAATTTCAATAGCATATTAGAAAAATTACTCTTCACTACACCAAACATGAGAAGACTTAAAAAGTGTATGAATTTTTTACGCTTTAAAGGATCTGTTATTTGGTTTTATACACTAAGGAATGTCTAACATCTGAATTTTGATTAAGACTTGAAGTTATATATAATTTTAAAGGTATTTTTATTATGATAAAGGTAGTATTTAGAGGGATTGCAGTTATATAAATCCAGGTAAATAACTCATATCTTTATTTTTGGAGTTCATTTTACTAAATATTATTTTACTTGGACAGATGCATGTACATATCACATCTATGTGATATATACTTTTTATATAACCTAAAGGATTTATTTTTATAAATGATTGTAATGATTCATCAGTATTATTAGTTATTGATCAAGATCAAATTTGAATTTTTTGTACCCTGATGTTTTCATATTAATTCATATATAAACAAAAATTAAAACTTCTATAGTATATTGTCATTGCTAAATTTTCCAGCCAGGACAAAATTTTAGACAATGTAGCAGTTTATAGCAGAATTCCTCTCTACCTAAGTCACATATTCTAGGTTACTTTATTTAAACCCTCCTAGCATTTGTTTCCTCATTCCTCACCCATAAACAAAGATTATTAGTAAATGAAACAAAACTTGTTACTCATAGGTGTGCCAAAAGCTTAAAAAAATTAAAATATGTAGGAAACTTAGAGAATTGCATGATTTTTGAGAAATATTAATGTGCACTGTTTTATACAATAAAGTTAATCAGTTGTCATTATAGCTTCATTGTCTAAATTCACTGCCATGAGGCATAAATAAATAAATAAATAAATAAATAAATAAAAATTCTAATAGTCTGAACATCCCAGAGATAGAGCTCTCTGTCTCTCTGTCTCTGCCTTTCCTCACCCTCTCTGTCAGGCTAGTTCTCTACTACTTGTTCTACAACACCAGGTCATGCCCAGCTTTTCAGGTTTTTAGTGGAGAACAGAGTTTCATTAACTTTCCTGTTCAGCTGTCCTCAGATCTCAGGCTCCGGTATATCTAGGATTACAAGCATGATCGGGCATGATCAGGCTTCTTTCTTTCCATCTCTCTGTCTCTCTCTTTCTCTGTCTTTATCTCTGTCACTCTTGTGTATGTATGAGATAAAAACAGGCGATTTGATAACTTAAGATAGAGCTTCATTTTCATGTTTCATCTTTCAGAAACACCTATACAGGTTGCCTGTGAAAAATCAAGCAGAATAGTATTTCCTCATTTGAGCATTCACAATCGCAAGTTCAAAAAGACAGATAAATGAGCTCATAACTAAGCCGGCTTTGCTGCCAAGATAAATGATAGAACATTCTACTGTAACTATTATTAGTTTTTTTTGTAGTAGAGGTGAGATTAAAAACTAGAAAACGTAGAAGAAAAAAAACAACTTTGAGTTTTTAAACATTTCATACGAAAGTATCCTTTTTTTTTTTTTTTTTTTTTGCCAGTCCTGGGCTTGAGCTCAGGGCCTGAGTACTGTCCTTGGACTTTCTACCACTTGATTCTCAGCACCACTTCCGGCTTTTTTCTACGTATGTGGTACCGAGAAATCGAACCCGGTCTTCATGCATGCTAGGCAAGCACTGTAACCACTAGGCCAAACTCCTGGCCCTACGATAGTATCCTTTTATGCGTTACTTGGCTGAGAGTAGATGTTGTATAGCTGGATGCCAATTTGATGGCAATTCTGGAGGAGTCTTGAGAACATTTTTGCTTAGGAAGGTTTGGCACTCTGATCTTTGGCCCTAGCATCCTGAGTAGAACAGGAGAAAGCCATTGAGGGCTCAGCTTCTGGTATATTTGAAAAAGAAAAAAAATAAACTATTGTTTGGTTGAAAGGGGTGACATTGATGAAGATATATTGTATTCATAAATTGCTTTATAGAATGAAAATTCTGCTGTACAACTACTTAAAGATAATTTAAAAGAAACAAACAGAACACCTTCTAAAAAGTGGTACTATGGATTAAAGTGGTAAAGCACCAGCCTTGATTGAAAAACTCAGGTTCAGTGCCCAGGATCCTGAGCTGAAGCCCCATGACAGATCAGATAGATCAACAATCAATCAATCAATCAGAGCTTTTGGACCTGGACTGTGGCCTAGTCATAGAGTGCTTGCCTAGTATGCACCAAGACCTGAGATTGTTTTCTCAGGTCCACATACACAGTAAAACCTAGAAATGGTGCTGTGGCTCAAGTGGTACAACACTAGCCTTGAGCAAAAGAAGCGCAAGGACTGTACCCAGGCCCTGAGGTCAATCCCCAGGACTGGCAAATAAAACTATCATCTATGTAAATTAAACAAAACATATCACAAGAGAATTTGGCTTAGTCGTAGAATACTTGCTTAGCATGCACAAAGACCCAGGATTGATTCCTCAGTACCACCTACAAAGAAAAAGCTGGATGTGGAGCTGTGGCTCAAGTGGCAGAGCTCTAGCCTTACAAAAGCCCAAGGACACTGCTCAGACCCTGAATTCAAGCCCCATAACTGGCAAAAAAAGCCCCACAAAAATATCATAAAACCATTTACAAACCTGCATCCTGTATAAATTTTGAAACCGTTACTCAGCTCCCATTCTGAAGCTGATCAAACAAGCTGCCAAGAAGAATTTTCATTACTAGCAATTTCCATGTCATATCTTCTTGAGTCTACCTCAATCTACTTATTTTTGTATTACTTTGAACAGATCATTTGATTGACACTTTAAGTGATATTCAAATTATTTAATTCAATGGTCACTTCTCAGTGACAATCCCATTTAACATAAAATCAGAATCTCCTTCAATTTTTGTGAATTTGCAACATTTCATTTCTAGGAGAGAAAAGACATTGACATTGTCATTATTAAATTGGAAATTCCTCTGGTGGTAGAGCACCAGAAGTGAGTGAAAAATGTTGAGCAAGAGAACAAGCACCCAAGTTCCACAGGCATAAAACAAATACCTATGGAACAGTAGTTTAGAGTCCTTATCTATAGGTAGATAGAAAATGTTTGAAGCAAGACATTTTTGATTATAGCAGCTGCCTGTGTTCATGGCTCCCTGTCCAGGTGAGAGCTCAGTTCTCCTTGAACAATCCCTGAAGGAACCGAGGGAGGCAGCCTGACCTGGCTGAACTAAGAGAAAGTAGCTCCCGCACCTATTATTCCGCTCTGGGTTTGAGATGGAAATGACATACTCAATAATTCTGGAATTCGTTTCAAATTTATTAGTTCCTTGTCTTGATTAACATAACCTGGCTTTGGTTGACACAGCTGACAGGGTCTTTTCTTTTTCTTTCTTTTTTAATGATTTTCCATATTCTCAATGTTCTCTAATAAACATGATTTCCCAATTTCTATGGCATGATGAGTTGAAAAATTCCTGGTCCTTCAGTTCTACCTTCGTTTTGATTAATAATTCAGTTTCCCCACCCTTTATTCAGCTTGCATGTTAATATAAGCCATCAGAAGGAACGAAACTACTCTTTAAAATGTTGCTTAGAATTATTCTTAGCAAAACATCCAGATTTGTTATTCAAAAGTTCTACTTTTCACAAACATTATTTCAGCCAAGGTTAGTTTTATGGTTTTCATTTTCATATACTTTTCTTTTTTCTGTTTTTATTTTATTTTTTGCATTTTTTATTGTAAGTAGTAAAAGGGTTACATGATATTTGCCAGATAGAAGGTGCATTAATTCACATACATTGATACCCTTTCACATGTCTTGGTACCCATTTCCCTCCCCCCCCACACTCCCCACCCGTCTTGGTTTTCCCCCCTTCCCTATCAAATTTCAAATAACCAAATACAAATAAATTCAATATATCAGATAACAAAGTGAGACACTATAACAATATGAGATACCCAAGGGACAGCAAAGGAGATGAGAGACAACATATTACATTAAGGACAACAATCATTCGTTATATGGCTTTTGTTTCAATATCTTGGAGGTCCTTTCAATTAGCTTCATACTATATGGCCTTATGTATCAAGATTTTGCTCTATTGTAGATCTCTGCTAGTAGAGCCCAAAGTTTCTACTGATTATGACGAATGAGGGAAACCATTGAGCCTAAGTTATCTCCTATTCCTTCCTGTAAAGTTTTCAGTGTGTCAGCTTTTACCTCCAGGTGTTTGATCCATTTAGAATTAATTCTAGTGCAAGGTGACAAAGAAGGATCCAACTTTAGTTTTCTGCAGGTGCTTAACCAGTTCTGCCAGCACAACTTGTTGAAGAGGCTGTCTTTATTCCATTCTATTTTTTTGGCTCCCTTGTCAAAGATTAGGTGGCCATAGGTCTGTGGTTTAATATCTGGGTCCTCAGTTCTATTCCATTGGACTTCAGGCCTGTTCTTGTGCCAGTACCAAGCTGTTTTGAGAATTATAGCTCTGTAATAGAGTCTAAAGTTTGGAATTGAAATTCCTCTGGCGCTGTTCTTTCTGCTAAGAAGTCTTTTGCTATATGGGGTCTTTTATTATTCCATATGAAATTTTGAATTGCTTCTTCTATTTCTTTAAAGAATGCCATTGGGATATTGATGGGTATTGCGTTGAATTTGTAGATAGCTCTTGGCAAGATTGTCATTTTCACAATGTTGATTCTTCCAATCCAGGAGCATGGGAGGTTTGTCCATTTCCTTAGTTCTGCTTTAATTTCCTTTTTTAGGGTTTTAAAGTTTTCATCAAAAAAGTCCTTTACATTCTTAGTTAAGCTAATTCCTAGGTACTTTATTTTCTTTGAGGCTATTGTGAAAGGAGTTTCTTTCCTGATTATTTCCTCGTTCCTCTCACTGTTGGCATAAAGGAAGGCAGTTGATTTTTGAGGGTTGATTTTATAGCCTGCTACTCTTCTAAAGTTTTGAATCAGCTCAAGGAGCTTGGGAGTAGAGTCTATAGGATTCTTTAAATACAGAATCATGTCATCTGCAAAGAGGGATAGTTTTTTTTCCTCTTTCCCTACTTGGATCCCCTTTATGCTTGCTTCTTGCTTTATTGCACTGGCTAGGAATTCTAGTACTATGTTAAAGAGTAGTGGAGAGAGTGGGCATCCTTGTCTCGTTCCTGATTTTAGAGGGAATGGCTTTAGATTTTTACCATTAAGTGTAATACTAGCAGTGGGTTTCTCATACACAGGCTTTGTTACATTGAGGAAAGTTTCATGGATTCCTAGTTTCTCCAGAGCTTTTAACATAAAGGGGTGTTGGATCTTGTCAAATGCCTTTTCCGCGTCTATTGAGACAATCATGTGATTTTTGTCCTTCCTCCTGTTGATGTGTTGAATTATATTAATTGATTTGCGTATGATGAACCAGCTTTGCCTCTCTGTGATGAAACCTGTTTGATCATAGTGTATAATTTTTTTGATGAGTTGTTGTAGACGGTTGGCCAGTATTTTGTTGAGAAGTTTTGCATCGATGTTCATCAAAGATATAGGTCTATAGTTCTCTTTCTTTGATGAATCTCTGTCTGGTTTGGGGATGAGGGTTATACTGGCTTCATAGAATGAGTTTGGTAAGGAACCTTCATTTTCAATTTCGTTGAAGAGCTTGAGGAGTATTGGTGTGAGCTCTGCTTTGAAGACCTTATAGAATTCAGCTGTGAATCCATCTGGCCCTGGGCTTTTCTTAGGTGGAAGTTCTCTAATTGCCATTTCTATTTCAGAGCTTGAAATAGGCCTGTTGAGTTGGCTTAGTTCTTCTTGGTTCAGTGTGGGTATGTTAATATTGGATAGGAATTCATCCATTACATCTAGATTCTCAAATTTGTTGGTGTAAAGGTTTGCGAAGTATTCCCCCATGATATTCTGGATCTTGGTAATTTCTGTGGTGATATTACCATTTTCATCTGCGATTTTGTTTATTTCGATATGCTCTCTTCTTTTTTTGGTAAGATTTGCTAAGGGCTTGTCAATTTAGTTAATTCTTTCAAAGAACCAACTCCTTGTTTTGTTGATTCTTTCTATAGTTTTTTTGGATTCCAAATCATTTAATTCTGCTTTGATTTTAATTATTTGCTTTCTTCTACTGGGATTAGGGTTGGTTTGTTGCTCTTTTTCCAGGAGCTTAAGGTGAGACATTAACTTGTTGCAATTTTTCCAACTTGTTGTTGTAGGCACTCAGTGCTATAAATTTTCCTCTTAGTACTGCCTTTGCTGTGTCCCAAAGGAGTTGGTATTTTGTGTGCTCCTTACTGTTAAATTTCATAAACTGTTGGATTTCGGTTCTGATCTCTTCGATGACCCATTGGTGATTCAACAATGTGTTGTTCAGTCTCCATGAGTTACAGGGTTTTCGTTGGTGGAGATGTGTGTTCAGTTCCAATTTGATGCCTTTGTGGTCTGAGAGTGTGCATGAAATAATTTCAGTGTTTCTGAATTTGACCAGGTTTGTTTCATGGCCTAAGATGTGATCTATTTTGGAAAATGTTCCATATGCTGCTGAGAAAAACGTATATTGTGCTGTTGCTGGGTGGAATATTCTGCAGATGTCTGTTAGATCTAGTTGGTCTATATAGTTGTTCAGTTCTAAGGTTTCTCTTTTGAGTTTTTGCCTTGTTGATCTGTCCATAGGTGAGAGTGGTATGTTAAAGTCACCCACAATCACTGTATTTTGATCTATGTATGGTTTCAGTGTAAGTAAAGCTTGCTTGATGAAGTTCAGAGCTCCGGGATTGGGTGTGTAAATATTTAGGATCCTTATGTCTTCCTGGAGGAAAGATCCCTTTAGTAGTATGTAGTAACCTTCTTTGTCTTTTCTTACTAATTGTAGTTTGAAGTCTATTTTATCTGATATGAGGATGGCAACTCCAGCCTGTTTATGGGGGCTGTTAGCTTGATAGAGTTTATTCCAACCTCTCACTTTCAAAAGATGATTTTTTGGGGGGTAAGATGTGTCTCCTGAAGACAGCAGAACGATGGCTCTTGCTTTTTCATCCAACTAGACAGCCTATGCCGTTTAATTGGAGAGTTAAGTCCATTGATATTGAGAGTTAGGATTGAGAGATATTTATTAGGTCCTACCATTTTTAAAAGCTTTTATTAGGGCCTGTGTCTTGACAGTTCTTGTGGTCCTTAGATGGTATGCTGTTTAGGTGCCATTTCTTTCCCTATATTGCAGTTATTTTGGTTTTCTATGTATAGAACATCTTTCAGAATTCTCTGTAGTGTTGGTTTTGTTGTGACATATTGTTGCAGCTTTTCCCTGGAATGGAATGTTTTTATTGTTCCCTCAGTTATGAATGAGAGCTTAGCTGGGTACAGTATTTTTGGTTGGTAGTTATTTGACTTAAGGGCATGACATATATGCTTCCAGTCACTTCTTGCTTGCATGGTCTCTGCTGAGAAATCTGGGGTTATTCTGATTGGTTTTCCTTTATAGGTTACTGATCCCTTTTCCCTGGCTGCCTTTAGGATCCTTTCTTTGGTTTCTATTGATCCAGTTCAGATTATGATGTGGCGGTGAGATGTTCTTTTCTGGTCAGGTCTGTTTGCGGTTCTAAAAGATTCTTGTATCTGGATGGGCCTGCCCTTCTGGATATTTGGGAAATTCTCTGAGATGATTCCCTGAAGTATATTTCCAATACCATTGACCTCTTTCTCCACGCCCTCCTCAATACCAATTAGCCTTAAATTAGGCTTCCTAATTGTACCTTGGACCTCCTGAAGCGCTCTCTCATTTTTCCTACATTTGGATTGACTCATTTTCTGTTCTTTCTCTATAACAACTAAATTATCTTCAGCCCCGGAAATTCTCTCCTCTGCATTGTCTAACCTGCTATCAAAGCTATCTACTTTATTTTTCATCTCCCTTGCTTCTAATTGCTCATTTTTGATGCCTTGCATCTCTTCTTTTAGATCATGTATGGATTTCTTTAGCTCCTTGATTTCCATTTGAGTGGTTAGCTCAGTAGCTTTATTTTCTTTGAACATTTGCTGGAGTTCGGTCACCTTTTTATTTGTGGATTCTATGAATTCATCCATCTTTCTTTGAAAAACCTTTATTATGGCCTCCTTTATGGCTTCTTCTTTTTCACTTATCACCTTGTTTATGGTTTCCTCTTGTTTAGCTATGGCTTCCTCCCTTATCTCTTTCTTTATATTTTCACATTTTTCATTCATGATGTTTATCAATTGCATTTGTACAGCACTTGGAAGACTCTCCTCTAGGTTTGCCAGTGACTGTTCCATTGTCTGTTTACATTGGGTGGGGGATGTTGTTTCTTGATTTGACATTTTTCTTGAGTTTCTTGTTCTGCCCATTTGAAAATGGGAGCAAGATTGATACTAAACTCGATTATAGTTTTTCAGATATAACCAACCTAGACCTCTGTAGCTGGCAGATACTAGATGTTCACAAGTTTTGATGGGTGTTATCAATCTTTCTTTTTGTGCAGTTACCGACCAGCCTAATACATCCACTGATAAGCAATTTATACCCAAAACAATAAGCCTCTCAATCCGATCTCTATTGTCTTTAAGTCCCTCTGAGCCTAGAGAATAATTAAACACCTAGATATACAGTATTACTCAACAGCCATCAAGTGTAGATCCATGCAGTATAAGGATTGAAAGACGAACAGAGGTCCAGAGATAGAAAAATAGAATGAGAGGTCAGGGGAGGTACAAGAGGATTAACGTAGGAGTGTTAGAATATTGTGGTAATGAAGAATAGGTATAGCGTAAGGATAACTGACCTAAGTTGGTAAGTAGGTAGCGTATTTGAGTACAAAAGTTTGGAGAGTATTAGAATAAAACTTATGTGTTGTTGCACCACTAGGTCTTAGCCCAACCAGTGGCCTCACAGTGGACCATGGGATGGATCTGCAAGCTTCTGTCTGAGCGCGGTTGGCGGACGTGTTCCTGTGCTGCTTCCAGGGGCGGCCCCAAGCCAAGGGTCTGGGGATTGAGAGTTTCAGGACCTCTCAGCAGGACCAGCAGGAGGCCCCTCTGTTCCCAGGGGCAGGGCCCAGCTGGGGACGTGCGCTCTAAGGGCGGAGCCGCACCTTTTTGGTTCTCAGAAGGGGAGCTTGGCTGCTGGTTGGCCCTTCAGATCCCTGCTGTGTTTCCACTGCTTTGTCAGAGTCTGTGACTGTGGGAAGTCCCTCGGTGCTGTGTTGCTCAGGATTCCCAGCTGGAGGATGCCCCGCTCAAGAATTGAGGGGGGGCAGATGCTGGCTCCTATTTTCCCACACCCCCTACCCGCTGTTGTAAGCCAGGGTCCCGGTGCCCTCCACTCTCCAGATCCAGTGGTCTGGGTGAGGAGCCTGGTGGGTGGGTGGGAGCTGGGACAGCTCCGCCTCCCCTGGTGGGGTGCTGAGTCTTATGGTCCACCTGCTTGTCAGTCTCCAGTCAGAGGGCTGGGGGTTGAGCCCCTTTGGCGGGTGGGAGTTGGGACAGCCCCACCTCCCTTGGTGGGGTGCTGGGTCTTAGGTAGTCCACCTGTCAATCTCCAGTCAATGGCCTGAGGGAGGGGGCTGTTGAGGGGAGGGACAGGATTCTAAATTCCTTGCCCCCCTGCTCCCGCCAGTCTTTCTCGGGCGGGGTGTTGGGGTCTGAGTTAAGTTCTATTGCTTGGCACCCGCTCCGCTTTCCCGATGTGTTTGGGGATGCGCTGTATTACTCACGCCTCTGTGTCCGTCTGCGGGTGCTCCACGGTGGTGGGGAGTCTTTCACTCCCCTCGGGTCTCCGCTGCTGCCTGTGTTCTGAGTCTGGGTTCCTCTGCTTGCTGTTCTGGTTCCGCGTCTGGGTTCTGCTGCTTCCGCCTTTCGCTGGCCTGGTTTTGTGCTGGTTTCTGCAGCAGTTGGGCTCCCGGCCTGGTGCCCTCCACTGCCGCTGCATTTCGTGGCTTGGAGCCAGCACCAGCTGCCGTTTTTCGTGGCTTTCAGAGGCTTTCTTTTCTATTCATTCATGTTATTCTGAGATTTTTTTCAAGGATTGGTTTTAAAGATTCAATCACAATGAAAAGGAAAAAGTTAGAGGAATTAGAGACATATTTTTAAGAAGTATGACTCTTTTTGATAGTACAATAGTAGATGCATATTACAATATTACATCACAATTAGCAAAACCTGTGGTAGCTAAAGGTACAAACTATAAACTTTATTATATAAATCTCATGGTGAAGTAATGTGACAAAATAATCTCATATTTTAAAATGTATGCAGTAACTTTAATAGTACAGTTTGAAGAAAATTAGCTGAACTAAGTAGTTTAGGATTATGGGCAATGTACCTGAGACAGACATGACCCTGTTTGATCTGTTTATTAAGTTGAGCATAATGTGGATGTGTGAGAGATCATTTTATTGCTACTATACATAAAGATATTAAATAGTGATATAAATGCATAGGAAATGGAGAGAGTCTAGTTTCTCACTGCTAGAATAGAAGGTTACAAGAAATCAAGTGACAGAAGTTGACATAATTAAAGTGATAAAGAATCATAATTCATAAAAATAAATCTAACACTATATAGGAAGAAATCACAAAAAGAAATATTTAAAGATTTGTAAATATATATAAGATATTGGCTGGCATGAATGCATTTATTTGCTTATTCTTTGATTTGAGAAGAGCTAGAAATGAGATTATAACTAGTATCTAGTCCTAGAGGTTGCCCATTTCCTGTTCAATAAAAAAAAATAAGTCTATTGGAGAGATGCTTCATTTTAGGAGTCAGGAAATGTCCAAGATTAGTCAGGAGAAACTTAGACATTCTGAAAATGAGAAGCATTAAAAGAAAATTTCAAAATATACACAAATATCTGTAAATAGCAAAGCTAGAAAAATATGACCAACAATATGCTTCATTAAACTCTAAATATAAGTTTTCATTAATCCAAAAGAAAATAAATAATTAAAAATTAAAAGGGGAAAAGTGGCAAAATCTCATGACAGAAATAACCACTCAGACAAGTATTTCTTTTTTTCTTTTTTGCCAGTCCTGGGGATTGAACTCAAGTCCTGAGCGCTATCTTTGGGTTTTTCTCAAGGCGAGCACTCTACCACTTGAGCTATAGCACCGTTTCCAGATTTTTCTATGTACGCGGTACCAAGGAATCGAAGCTGGGTCTTCATGCATGCTAGGCAAGCATGCTACCACTAGGCCAAGCTCCCTGCCCCTTAACTAGCATTTTTACCAATACTCTTATGTCCTACTGTTGAACCCATATTGATAATTATTCTCAGATACTCCTTATCTATACATTTACAAATGGTTGTTCAAACTAAATATTGCTGGGCATTGGTGGCTCACACATGTAATTTTAGCTATCCAGGTAAACTGAGATCTGAGGATTTTGGTTTGAAGCCAGCCCAGGTAGGGAGTCTTTGAGACTCTAATCTCCAATAAAAACACCAAAAACAAACTATGTTGCAAGTGGCAGAATACCAGTCTTGGGCACAAAAGCTCAGGGACAGCACACAGGCCCTGAGTACAATCCCAGAATCAACCACACACACACACACACACACACACACACACACACACACACACACACACACACCATTACCTTTCATTTTCCATGCTTTTTGTTAGGATTCTTTCTTACATACCATGATCATATCCACTTTCTGGAGATATTTGTGGAAAAAATTATATATATGTATATGTGTATATTCTTTGTCAGTGTAGTTCCATTTTAGGATAGTTACATATGGCCTATTATTAAAACTCCTTATATCCTATTATTTGTTATATATTAATAGTTTATTTGTTCACAACTATTAAGAATTAACAGGAAAATGGGAATATTATATATTTATTTTTATTTTAAATAGTTTTAAGATTTTTCCTTCATACTTAGAAGTTATTTCATAGTAGAAAAAGCCCACAATAAGATTAATACCCTTTATTATGGCATTTTTGTGTGGTAAACACAATATTTATAGTCTGTGTAAGTGTCTAGATAAAATCTCATCCATTCAATAACCTTAGGAGAAAAATACCATTATCTTTACTTAATATTTAATTAAATGGGGGTTTAAATCATGAATTAAATGTTTGAAAGTCCCATAGATAAAAGAATAGTTATCCGACTCTACACTTATGTGATTCAAAAAGTATGAACAAAGAAAAGAATACAAAGAGATTTAATAATAAAACTCCCCAGTTATGTGCACAGAGTTCACTCAAAAACTTTAATTATGAAAATAAAATGAATAGGCCATTAAGATAGGAAAAATTGATGAAATTAAAATGTACATGAAACCATGCATTCCTGAGGAATGAATTTCTTTAGGAACAGTGATAGCGACAGCTGGCATATTTATTTTACAATAGAAGGTGAATGACAACTAGAAAATTCTCTACAGTAACTGATTATTCTTATCAGACACTCAGGTTAAATGTTGTCAACAGTTCCCTGTTTTATTTTTCAAGATCTTGTTTTCTGTTGGCATTTAAGGACAATAAAAAAGTTAATAGAAAATACAGCTTCACTTATTTCACATAAATTTCTGATAAATAATTTAAAATGATTCCCTATGGTATTTCCTGTTGGCAACATCTGAATCCAGAGAAAAAAGTATCAGTTTGTGGGGTTTTGGATAGCTTATGGTGTGTGTTTTATTTTTTTTTTCAAGAAAAATAATAGTGTGTGCTAGCTGCTAAAGGCAGAAAACCTTGCCAAAAACCAATGAAGGAGAGAATGTTTGGAATGATTTCCCCTGACAGGCCATGTTTTAGCATCTGAAAATTTTACAAGAACAATAAAATACGGAATAGACCCATCCTGGAAAAACTCCAGAAGCTCATGTTGAATGGATTGCAAAGTACTATAAATAAATCATGACTAAATACTGAACACTGATCTGTCTTCCTGAAAAATAAACAACCCAGAAGGGCAAACTTTTAAAAGAGCACAGGTGCTTATGACTTCACAAATGGAACTTTGTCACAAAGACGACATGCCCAAAATGTATAGTCAAGAGAGGTATATTTTGCATAATGGATTGTTTTTCGTCAATCTATTTCAATACATCCTCAATTTTCTTCTTTCTTTCAAAAATATTCCAGTCAGGTACAAAGTAGGACCATTTTGTGACATTTGAAGAATAAAAATTACTTATAATCTTTTCAATTGAATATGTATACTTTTTCATGGAACATTGAGCATTACCCAGAAGAGAAAGATGAATATTGGAGGAAATTTTTTAATAAATGAGAGGAAACATGTAAGGCAAAGAAAGGAATATTTTATTAAATAGTTAGGAAGGGATTTTTTCAAGGGAGACTGAATGTATTCCTAAGTATCTTAATATACTGTATTCTGTACAAAAAAAATACATGCTGTAATTTACAGCCAGATCCCAAAAGTATGTGCTGATTTAATTATATCTATCTCTATCTCTCTCTACTTACTTTTCTGTCTCTCTATGTAATGAAGTGTACTATCCTCAAAATTATAATTGAGTTAAGTAAATGTGAAGAATAAATTGAATCTTTGTCAGAGAATCTGAATGAAATGGAAATATTCTCTTCCTGGTGTCACCCATTTATCCTATTTCATGAATTGAGCAATAATAGATGAATAAGCATCAGCTAAAATAGTTAAGTCATACAGCATTTGTTGGCCTGCAGTATATTCTCATGAGATAAAAGACTTTAATTTATATAAAGCAAATGATTCCATAAAACATCACGGTTTTCTAAATGTCAATAGCAAATGTAGAAAACAATGACAAACGCACAGAAAGTTTACTATGTATAAAGTTATCTAAAGAATTATATATTCTGGAAGTCTCAATCAAGTCAATAGATGTTTTTTCAAATGAGCTGCAAATAAAGAAAGAACAATGTCTTGTGCTAAAAAAAATAGGTTAAGAAAAAATTGGGTTTATTTAGGTGTACAAACAGAACTGAGCTGTGTTACAGGCCAGGAAAAAGACAGGATTATGAATAATTTCACTGTCTCTTCTCCCTCCTTTGATGAAAAGATAAAATGAGAAATTAAGCAATAAGGCATTATCTCTAAACAGGTGTTGATAAAATCATTCATTAGATCATTCAATAATGCTTAAACTTCTCATAAATCCAAAATATGCTAAAGCATGGAAAGGCTAGACAAGTCACCACAGACCACAAAAAAAAAGGAAAAGAAAGAAATGGCAAAAATTTCAGAAACCTTTTTTAAGTATAGGATTAGAAACCATTTTAAACTAAGAAAGATATCCACATTTTAGATAATAATCATGAAAACAGAAATCACAAGGATCTAATAATAGCAGACTAAGTGAAGCAGAAGAAAAAGGAAGGAACAAGGGAAATTACTCTAAATTGAAGGAAATTAGAAAATGCAAGAATCACATGAACCTATCATCCATTATCTCACTTGGTTTCAGCAATAATGATTTTTCTCAGAATCTGAAATTAGGACAATTATGTTTACTCTTTTCCCAAAGACATTCTAATAGCTCTCTTTTGACTCTTTAAAAAAAACCCGGTGTGGATGATAAATTTTATTGGTATTCTAAAGCCAAAGGGCCCTGGAAAGCATGAAAGGGGTTTACAGTTTGTCTGTGAAGGCTCACACCACTGCCAGTTCCCCAATTAGTTGCTTCTAGTTATTGGATGTAACGAGTATCGTTGAACAGCAAGTATTGACCGCATTGCAAGATTCTGATTTCCTAATGGCAATTGTTTCATGATAATTCTTTCCTTCCCTTGTTATCATTAAACATTTGCTTCTTTGTGAGCCTAACTAAAGCTGTTCAGTCATCACCATCAGACATTGCCACACAGCTGTAAATGACTTAGTTATCCAGGATTTGTGGTTGAAGACATTCTACTAGTTGAAAGTGATGGTTCTCTTTCTTCTTAGGATAAGGATGATGGAAGGAATGAGGATACACATGTTGAAATGGTACCAATAAGGAGATATATATATATATAAATTTGCACTGCAAATATGTTTAATACCTTTTCTGTGCATAGATTCTTTAGCAGTACTTACAGGTGCAGAAAAGATGATTCTTTGATTTGCTTCAGTGCCTCTCTTCCATCAGAAAACTGTGACTGGGTCTTGTTAAGGGTATAAGCATATTAAGTTAAAAAAGATGATTCCCTCTTGCTTGGTATGAATATTTACTATTTGAATATGTCTACCATGTGAATATATCTACTATATGAATATGAATATATATTAGAATAAGGAAACTGATGATAGCACTTGGCTTATTTGACTACGAAGACCAAGATCTTCCTCTTCATTTCCTCTAGAGAGCTACAAATTTGGAAAAACTTTTGAAAAATCATGGAGACAAAGGAAGCAAATAGACACAGACAGCCCAAGAAAAAAGCAAATGTCTCAGCTTGAGCAGAAAGAGACTGATTCTCATTCTTCCACTATTACGTTCCATGAAGACCAGGCACACACGGGATGATGTCACCTCTCGTGAATATTCACTCTGTCTATTAATATAAATGATCATCTATTCCAGATAAACACACCCTAAAGCAGTTGATCCAGCTACTTACATATCATTTATTTGAGTCAAATCGATATATAAATTAAACTAACATACCTATATACCTAAAACTCAAGTCAGATTATTTTGGAGCCAGGCACTATAGACACATGACGAAATGCTCAACATATCTGGCCATAAAAGAAATGCAAATCAAAACAACTTTGAGATTCCACCTCACTCCAATAAGAATGGCCATGATCAAGAAATCTAATAACAACAGATGCTGGTGGGGATATGGCCAGGAGGGATCACTACTACACTGTTGGTGGGAGTGTAAACTCCTTCAACCACTAGGGAAAGCAGTATGGCAGTTCCTCAAAAGACTAAACACAGAGCTTCCCTATGACCCACCAATTCCACTACTTGGCATTTACCCAACCATCCAGAAACAAGGACATACTAAAACTACTAGCACATGATGTTCATTGCAACCCTATTTACCATAGCAAAGATGTAAAACCAATCCAGATGTCCCTCAGTTGATGAGTGGATTAACAAGATACGGTATTTATACACAATGGAATTCTATGCTGCTGTCAGAAAGAATGACATTGTCCCATTTGTAATGAAATGGAAAGACTTAGAAAAAAACAAATTAAGTGCAGTAAGCCAGACTCAAAGGAACATAGGCTCAATGGTTTCCCTCATTTGTCATAAACAGTAGAAACCTTGGGCTCTCCTAGGAGAGATTTACAATAGAACAAAACCTAGATACATAAGGCCATATAGGATGACGCTAAATGAAAAGACCTCCAGGATATGGAAACAAAAGCCATATAATGAGTGATTGTTGTCCTTAATGTACTCATCTCTTTTGCTGTCCCTTGGTTATCTCATATTGTTACAGTGTTTCACCTTGTTATCTGATATATTGTATATATGCATATTTGGTTATTTGAAATAGGATAGGGAAGGGGGGAAAACAAGATGAGGGCCAGGGGTAGGGGGATGGAAATGGGGACCAAGACATGAGAAAGGGTATCAATGTTTGTGAAGTAATGCACCTTCTAGCTGGTGAATATAATGTAACCCTTCTCTTAATTACAATAAAATTATCTGGGAAAAAGATAAAGACATATATTATTTTGGAGCCAAGAGAAAACTATTTTGAATGGGTGATTGTAGACTTTGGACAGGATTGTGAAGCAAAAGATGATACCCTGAAGATTTAAATTAAAAAATTCTAGAATTTCGATTGGCTTTCTAAACTGATTTGTCAAAAATAGCAAATATTACTTTGAGAGCTTCCCTTTCACTCATTATGTCTCTGTCTTTGTCTCCGTCTCTTTCTTTTGTATTTTGAACCTAAAATCTATGTTCTTATATAAGCAATTTTATAATTTATTGTTTTAGCAATTAACTTCAAATAACCTAATAGTTCACTTGCCCAGGAAAAGATTTGTGTCAAATTTTGGAAATGTAGTATTTAATTTCCAATGCCTTAGTTCACATAATTTTGATTGGTCAAAAGGCACTTTTTGCTTGTCAATGCATTGTTCTCTGTCTCCTCACTCATTTTTTTTTGCCAGTCCTGGGCTTGAGCTCAGGGCCTGAGCACTCTCCCTGGATTTTCTCAGACCAGGGCTCTACCACTTGAGCCACAGCACCACTTCTGGCTTTTTGCTACGTATGTGGTATTGAGGAATTGAACCTGGGTCTTTGTGCATGATAGGCAAGCATTCTATCACTAGGCCAAACTCCTGGCCAAAGAAAGGCATTTTTTTTTTTTGCACCAGTCCCGGGCTTGAGCTCAGGGCCTGAGCACTGTCCTTGAACTTTCTCAAGGCTAGAGCTCTACCACTTGAGCCTCAGCACCACTTCCGGCTTTTTTCTATGTATGTGATGCCGAAGAATCGAACCTGGGTCCTCGTTCCTCACTCATTTTGAAGTGAAATAATCTTTTTTTCTAATTTTAGAGTGAAAACTTTTAAGTGAGGTTGATTTCGATAGAGATGTCTGTTTAAAGTTTTAGCACACAGTTGTAGACTGTACATAGTCTTCACTGCAAAGGGATTTGAGTTGGAGTTTTTAGCAAATCTATTAGGATGGAATGAGATTATAGGAGAACTCTAATCTGAAAGAATGTATATCCTTATTTTGTGTGTGTGTGTGTGTGTGTGTGTGTGTGTGTGTTTCTGTATGTCCAGGAACAGTAAGAGATATGATATAGTGATAATACACCTCTCTATAAGTCAAGAAGTGAAAGTTTTTTGCTTGACCAATCTTGGTTATTCTCCTGATTTTTCTCCATGCCTATTTTTATTTTTCCCTTTAAATTCATTTTCCAGTGAAAATCTTGCTAAATATCTGATCACCTTTGGTCTTGATAAAGCATGTATTTTTCATCATTCACTAGGGGATAATCACCCTAGTATGTCTTCAGTTATAATTATGGTTGGTCACTGTAGCCAAAATCAGGCGTAAATTGCTTGCTCTAAGTAAGACTCCACAATTAAATCTCACCCTGATCCTTGGGTATAAATATCCCTTGCTGATGCAATATTTGGGGACGTTTCTCCTCTAAGGTAAAAAAATCTCATTATAGTTAACAATGTTCTATCAATATGGCTATGAATGAAGTTTAACTTGCTTGAGTAGACAATAGTGAACATTTCTAACAGAAAAAGTAGAGTGATAGGGAGGCTAATGTAAGAGAATTTGGGGTTAAGTTCACTCTGGGCTACATAGTGAATTAAGGCTAGTTGAGTTATAATGAGAATTTGCCTGAAAAACACAACATGTGTGCAAGTGTCCCTCTAGAAACACAAAATGCAAGGAAGTTTAAAGTTCAAAGCCAATTATGTAAACCAAGTTACCTGATCTTAGCAGATTTACATATAGACACATAAAGGAATGATTCATAAAAACATTCTCCTGAATGCCATCATCCCACAATATATAATCTGATCAACCAGCAATATCAAATACATTTTCTATTTGTCATTTTCCCTATTTTGTTATGTCGTTGAAGTGAACTTAGGTGATACACATACATTTTTCTTGTAGGTCTAGCTTTGGAATATTGATCCATTTTTTTTTACCTGCATGTCCATGAATTATGTTAAAACTTCACTTTTGTTGAGAAAATATTGCCACTAAGCATTGTCTTCATTCTCGGTAGTGATCATGTATAATTCCTCCTTTTTCTTCAAATGTAGACTCCTCAATGAAGGAAACAGAAATTTCAGAAGAGGATATTCCAGATCCCTTTTACAACACAGAAATTTTTCATTACTGGCACATTTTCTCCTCATTCTTTTTGGTTATTTGGTCTTTTAGGTTTGGGGTTTTTGTTGTTGTTACAATAGGCATTTCATTGATTCTGTCCTTAAATGCTAGGGTTCAAGACTCAGTCTACATTCTCTGTAACTTTTATTTCAATCTGTCAAGTGATTTCCACTACATTGACTTCAAAACAGTAATTTTATTTGACATGTTGTAGGCATTTAACATAACAAATTCAATTCAAATGCTATTCTATATATATTTTACTCTACTATTCCACATCCCATGATTATTAAATAATATTTGTGCCTCTATTTGCACAATGCTAAGAATTATTCATTATGATTTTGGTCCTTTTACAACATTTTTCAACATTATATACCTTGTTTATTCTTGGAATATATCTTATCTAACTAAAGAATTATCTTAAATGTAGGTTTCTCTTGTTTATAACTTTTTTCCAAACTTAAAAAGTATTTTAATTTAAAATAAAAAAAATTTATATAGAACCTTGCCATCCCACTCTAGTACTTAAAAAGTTATAACACTGAAAAATATCTTACTTTCTTTCAGTAGTCGTACAGAGGAGTGGCCATTCAACAAAGCAATTTGTGAATACATTGCATATTGATTAATGTCCACTCTTTCAACATTCTCACCCATACCTCCCAATCTACCTCTTCCTTCACATTTCTTAATTTATTAGCATATATATTTAGTTGTTGTTGTTGGTGGTGGTGGTGGTGTGTGTGTGTGTCTGTGTGTGTGTGTGTGTGTGTGTGTGTGTGTGTGTGTGTGTGATGGAGTCTGAACTCTGGGTCTGGGCACTATCCCTAAGCTCTTCAGCTCAAGGCTATCGCCCTCCACGTGAGCCACCATTCCACTTCCTGTTTCTAGTGGTTATTTGGAGATAAGAATCATTCTTTAGTCATTCTTTGAACAGTAATCCTCAGATCTCAGCCTCCTAAGTTGCTAGGATTACAGGTGTGAGCCACCACATTCAGCTGAATTATTGTTTTGACATTTAGCAAAGTAGTTAATTTATCCAGTGCATCTTCATCTGTGTCATCCCTTTAACATGAATATCCATTGTATATTCCTATATTCCACTTAAAACATTCCATTTTCTTTATCAGGTTTTTTTTTTTGCCAGTCCTGGGCTTGAGCTCAGGGCCTGAGCACTGTCCTTGGACTTTCTCAAGGCTAGAGCTCTACCACTTGAGCCTCAGCATCATTTCCAGCTTTTTTCTATGTATGTGGCACCGAGGAATCGAACCCAGGTCTTTGTGCCCGCTAGGGAAGCACGCCACCACTAGGCCCAACTCCCGGCCCCTCTTTATCAGTTTTAAGTGTTGCATTTTAAGTTCAAGAAGAAAAATCAAATCTTCAATTTAAAATATTGGCTAGTGTAATTTAAAAATCCCCAGTATGGCTGGAATGGAAGTGTGACACAGTTGGGGTCTCATTAGTCACCAGTACTTTGTAATTTTCTTCTTTTCAGTAGACATCATTCCTTGACATATTAACGTTAGCTTTACCAGAACAACTTTTGTGTCCAGATCAGAACATGCTTTTCTCCAGGTCTTTCAGCAAAAGACTGAGCTTCAGTGGGAGTGATAAGCCTTAACCAAGTTGAAAAGAGTCTATGGGGGAGGAATGGAGTCTGATAAAAGAGACTCCTAAATGATAACTGGGGCTGTTGCCAGCATTTCAGAAACATGTCCTTGTTAGACAAGAATCAATAATATCAATATCTGATCATATTAAATTCTCTCTTACAGAAACAAAACTTTTCGACCAGACTTGTCAGAATGTGTATGAATGAGCAGCTATTTTATTCAATATTCTCTTTCCTATGCTCAATAATAGTTTTTACTTTAGTCTCCAGAAGCTGATTTATGTTTTCTCTCTTTTTTTTGTGGCCTGAGGCCAGTACTTGAGCTCAGTATCTGACATCACATTCGTTTGCTGGTGGTCTTCCAACTCAGCCATCCCCCACCCAGGCTTTATCTTCTTAATGTGCCTCTCCTCATCTGCTGTTTGTGATTACCATCTCTTTGAGATATTAGTTTCAATTAGTGTCCTGTTGTTTTCAGTTGATCAGCACCATCTATTTCATTTGACACATGACTTCTCCTCTATGTAACACTTCTTGCAATTTCAAAATATCTTACTTTGCTTAATAAACATCACACTTAACCAGTAAATAATTAGAACCACAAAGCCTTTGTTTCTCTTCAGTCTGTCTCTGTAGAATGTATATCCAATTTGTTTGATTTTCTAAACATAATATATATTTCTTAAATGGAAACCCCGGTGAATGAGTGGTTAAAAAATTGTGATTTGAATCCATTCAGTGGCATTTGCCATAGCAATGTATGTGCATATGTGTGTGTTTCTATGTCTCTCTGGCATTTCTGCCAATTTGTATGCAGGTACATCTCAGTTTTAAATATGTGTCTAGAAATTCTAACAAAGCATTGTTTGTGCTTTGAAGCTAAGGGCAAAAGAAGATGAAAATAATTGATTTTGAAGTGTTACCTAAGGTATAGCATAGCAGTTTTGATTTCTGTTTCATTATTAGGAAAAAAAAAAACTTTCATTATTCTGTCTGGTTTCCCTGGAGTAAGTAGAGATCAATTAAAAAGAAAGAAAAAAATAAACAAGGCTATTTTTGTAGTTGTGCCTAGAAACATAGTACCTCCTGGCCATTATCACATCAAATATTCATTTTGGAAGTATGTAAAGTAAAGCTACGTAAAAGATGATTTTTGACAAAAGTATTAGCAAGTCTATGGAAAAATAGAAATCAGGCACTAATAATAAAATATTCTGATTAGATTCCCTCTTTTCAGAAAAGAAGCCTCTAATCAGTAATTTTAAAATTAGCAATAATCGACTTTCAAATCATATTTCCATAAAGAAGTTAAGTTTTTTGGTTGCTGTATATTTTTAAAAAGGGCAAAATTCACTGAATGAATCTTAAAATGGCTGAGTTATTGTGATAAGTCTGCTTCTTTATAAGGAAATAAAAAAAGAATAGAAAAAAATAATCATACCATGTGTAGGAAATTGTATCAGTACTCTATCCATATTTTCTAGCCCACCTGCAGTCTTATAGTTCAGATCCTGTATGCACCTGCTGTTACCTATTTTATCTCTCTTTTCCCTTCTGCTTGAAAGCTTCTCTACACAGCAGGGCTGGGATCACTGGTGATTTTGTGGTAGAGACAACTGATAATTACTCATTCAAAGCATGGAGTCAACGAAATGTCTAGCTTGTTTACTCAAAGCAAGATTTCTGGAGAAAACAATGTCAGCTTGGGGACTGAAGGGTGAATGGAACTTGAGATGTTTTTAGGAGGTTGGGGTAAATGAGAAAGGGAATTTTAGATTTGATGTGTGTGACATCAGTATGTTTCAGTACATTGAAAATACACAAATATCAGTATGAAATACAGAGTGTAAGCTAGAGGGAAACCCACATCCCTCATAAATACAGGAGAGCTTTACACAGGACTCTGTTGGGGACGGGGACTTACAGATTAATCTTTAAAGAGTCAGGCTCTAGGGGCTGGGAGTTTGGCCTAGTGGTAGAGTGCTTGTCTAGCAAGCACCAAGACCCGGATTTCATTCCTCGGCACCACATATACATAGAAAAATCCAAAAATGGTGCCATGGCTCAAGTGGTAGAACTCTAGCCTTGAGAAAGCCCAAGGACAGTACTCAAGTTCCAGTACTGGCAAAAAAAATGAGTCAAGCTCTAATGCGTCATTCTCCTGAGTGCATGAACATAATGACGCAAAGCATGTTTCCCAAGGTCACACATTTGTACGACAGACTAATGAAGGTAATACTTAGCCTGCTTTTCTTTCAGAACCCAAAGTTTTACCATTATAACAGCATGCCTTCCAAGACGGGTGTGTGTGTGTGTGTGTGTGTGTGTGTGTGTATGTGTGTGTGTGTGTGTGTGTGTGTAGGGGAGGGTAATGGGGACCAAGACATGTGAAAGGGTATCAATATATGTGAATTAATGCACCTTCTATCTGGCAAATATCATGTAACCCTTTTATTAATTACAATAAAAAATAAATTAAAAAAAATAACAGCATGCCTTGAATTTAAGATGTGTCACATTACTTTTAGGAGCAGTACAAAATTAATGGGATGAAGAGATCTTATTGAAACACTAAAATCACACCCTCTTAAAAAAATCACACCCTCTTAAAAAACATCAATTATTATTATTTTGTAAAACCTAGCAATCTCCTGATGATTGTGGCTGTCATATAACTCCACAGGGTAGTTTTTATTTTGTTATTTTAATTTTATTAATGGTTTCCTATATCTTTCATATTACTAGTTCTGAATTTAGATTCAATATTCTCTAATTTTTTCTCCAAAATCATTTTCTTCCTTTCTTCTTTTCGCTATACTGAAATATTTTAATATAGTTTAATTTAATTTTAACATATTTTAATATCCAGTGCTTTTGTGAATTTCCATACATAATGAACTTTAATGAAATTCAACGCCCACAATGCTCTCTCCTTTTATTTTATTTTCACACAGTGTTTGGTGGATTTTTATTATGCTACACACAAAAACACATAAACATACACATGGTACTTCCAATTCTCTTTACACATTAGCTTCTTCTTTACTTTTTCATTCTCCTACTATCCCTTTCCTAGACATTCCTGACATTAAATTCATGTCCCATTAACATCCTCATCATCATTAATCATCATATCAGTCTCTTTGTCCCAAGTAATACTTTTTTTATGCTTGCCTCACAGCTCTATCCCTTTTTCTAATTATATTATATTATTTATTTATCAGTATATTAAATTTTGTTATCTGGGTGATAAATAGAGGCATTACTGTTATATTTATAATGTAGTGAGTACATTACTTTTCGGACATTAATTTCCCTTTCCCCACCCCCTCCCAAGCTATAGTGATCATTTCCAATATTCTTGTGAATATTGATGTTACATTAATACTCCTTGCAGTGTGTGTGTGTGTGTGTGTGTGTGTGTGTGTGTGTGTGTGTGTGTGTGTGAAAGAGAGAGAGAGATCCTCATCTGGTTCCACAGGATGATGACTGTGAACTGTATCTTACAGTGGAAACATTAATTTCTACTGAATCATTCCAATTAATATAAATTATTTTCAAAGCACTCATACATTTCAAGATAAAAACCACTCTTTTATTCTATAAATTCTTTTATGTTATCTCTTGCATATGTTCTTTATTTTTCCTCCATTCCTGGGACTTGAACTCAGTGCCTGGGCACTGTCCTCTAACTTCTTCAAGGCTAGTGCCATACCACTTGAGCCACAGCCTCATTTCCAGGCTTTTGTGTGTGTGGAGTATCAAACCAAATTCAGGTCTTTGTGCAAACTACACAAGCACTCTACCACTAGCTACACACTTGGCTTATTGTGCTTTTTTTGCACCAAATATTTTCTGAATTTCTAGATGCTGCAGATTCTTCTCTCAAATTATTTAAAGAGATTTTTTTTAAATAATTTGAATGACTGTTGGACTATTGCATTACTAGTCCAATCTCCAGAATATCTGAGTTTATGTGAGTAAAATATTAAATGACAGGAACCCTAGATGCAGTTATTCATTCATTCATTCATTCATTCATAAAGAAAACATTTGCTATAGTTCTTATGTGCTAACAAACAGGAAGATTATAGCTATAATTTCAGAAGATACCTTATGACCTTAGCTCCAAGAAAGTCCCTTCCTTGTGGGCCATACCAAGAGGATGTCGGTAATTTAAAAAAAGATATGTACAAAGATAATACTTTTAGAATTTTATATAGAAAAGTATTGGCTAAGATTTGGGATAAGGGATTTCTCTTTGTTGAAAATTTGAGATATACCCACAAAAGTAAGGAATTCCAATGTGAACAATCTTCATTTATATAACTGAATCAAATGTTATTAACTGCAGCCTAAACTTTTTTCAAACTTTAATTATTTTCCAGTAGCTTCTAATATCACTACTATGTCATTACCATTTATTATAATTAATTTCCTGCTTTTTATTCTTTTGAATATAACTAACTCGTACTAAGATTCTTTCATATATTTTATCAACATCAATTTATATTTGAATGCACAAAATAGAATAGATTATTTATTGAACCCTTTTCAAAGGAACAAAATGAACCAGAATACTCACATTGTTCAGTTCATGGACTCAATTGTGAAATGATCATAACTGGAATTGAATTGTATTCCTAGGTGTAGCATCCATATAGAGTAATCTATATTTCTACCAGAAAATATTATAGACTTTCACAATAATTGCCACGGTGATTCAACTTTCACAGTTAATTGCAGGCAATAAATATCCAGAAGAAAAATATGGTCCTACCAAACCCTTTGCGTACCATCTAATTAAACAAAACTCTGCATGCAGAGCTAAGGAATTTCAATTAGAAATCATGGTTTCTAAAATTATTTGGATCATAGGAAAACATTCCTGTTTTTGTCTACATGAAAAGTGAGCTCTTTTAAAGCTAATTCTTCTCTTAATGCCTTTTTTGGAGTCATAAGATCGAAGCTGGCTTCATATTATCTTCCAAGTATTTCCAATTCATTGTTTTTAGAGTATTGTTGTACTGATCAAAGGAAAAAAGTTTGATTTTAGTTGCTTTTTTTGTCCCTCTTAATATGTTTAAGAATCAATTTAACTGAGAAATATGAAAAGTAGAATATTTTATATATATATATAAGTGAATTTGATTAATAATCCTGAGTTGAGCATATATTCCCGTACTCTAAATTGTTATTGCATTTGTATTTGTAATAAATGTATAGTTGTAAATATTTATTAATAGAAAAACACTTGTTTAAATATGTGCCTTGTTCAGCTATCTCACTAACCTGGTGATGTAAGCGGTCTGTATTTTACATTAACTTTTGTTTTGTAAAGCAAATTGTACCACTTTACACTTCAAATTTTATTCAATTCTAGCAAAGAATAATTTTTACCAAACAATCATTTCCTCTTTGTCTTCCTCTTAAAATATGGCTATTTTAATATTTAGCCTTTTTTCTTATTTTTTTCTTTCTAAATGACATAAGGTCACTGCTATTCTTTGGTGAATCTATCATAAAATTATCTGTTGATTTGTAAAATTATCTGTTGAGCATAATTTAGTTCTTTAATATCTAAACCATTTACCATCTCACATCATTCTTAATGCACTGTGAGGATAAATCTATATTTGTTAATCAGCTTATTAATATTGTATAAATAAACACAGTTGACATATGTTAGTATGAACTCAGTGCCATATGTTAGTATTTATTTGATTTTCTTGAATTTTTTTACATTATACTGAATTTGTTTACTTTTCCATTTATTACTCCAACCCTTCCAGTAATATTTCAGTATATGTTTTCACAAAAAACACTCCATGATATAACTAATCATTTTTCCCATCTAGGTATAGGGACAAAAGGCTTTTTACTCTCCCCTTTCTCATTTTATTTTATTCTATTAGTTTGTTAGGATACTTGGTTCAAAATTTTCTCTTCATTTATGTTTATTCATTATTAATTCATATTTAATGTCCTGAAATTAGTCTTCATTATATAAATTAATTGCTTAAGTTTTCCATATCAAAGTACCACAGAGGAGATGACTTAAATCAACAGATATCCATCACACAGTTATAGAAACAAAACAATCTAAAATAGAAGTATGAACAGGAGCATGCCCTCCCATCTGTCTCTGTCTCTGACTCTGTGTGTGTGCGTGTGTGTGTGTCTCTCTCTGTGAAAATAGTGGGAAGATAATTTCTTCTTTTCATGCCTTCTGGGGGGTTCCTACAGTCAGTCCTTGGTGCTTGCTGTTTCAAAGCCACATCACTGTATCTCTCCTCGCTTACCACAAAGTAAGATCTCTCTCAGTGTGTGACTGTGTACAACTGGTCTTTTTCTAAAATAACAATAGATACATTTATGGTCCGATTCAATCCCAAAGAGCCTAATCTTAGCTTAATTACATTTTCAAAGGCATTATTTCAAATAACATCAGAGATTATGTTTGTATTTGTGTGTGTGTGGGGGGGGGTCATAGGGCTTGAACTCAGGGCTTAGAAGTTGTCCCTGAGCTCTTCAGTTCAAGGCTAACTGTACCCCTTGAGCTATAGCACCACTTCCAGGTTTCTAGTGATTAGCTGGAGGTAAGAGTCTCACATTCTTTAGTGCCCGAGCTAGCTTTGAACCACCAGCCTTAGATTTCAGCCTCCTGAGGTATCTAGGAATACAGGCTTGACCAATGTGCCCAGCAGGACTTAATATTTTTAAGGATACAACTCAATTAACATATTTTTTCTGAAGATTTTCTTTTCCAAGTTTAATTGGACTTAGGTTTTTTCATTCTATATTCATTATTTCTAGATAAAATCCCTTATATTATGCAAAACAATTAATGGATCTTCCCAAGAAAGGATTAGTATGCTTTGGGACATGGCATATCCCTTGTCTCAATTTGTTGCTATTTTTATCCTACTTCATTCATTGTTCATGGTCCTCAGAAGTATTGTACTTGATTATCTGAAAGCATTACTTTCACCCTGTAATATGTTTATAATATTACGACAAGGTTTCCTCTCTTTCCTTCTCTATGTCTTTAATTTAACTATATACTAGGCAGCATACATTATTCACACTACAGATAATTTTAACCATGATTTCCCAGCATTCATTACTTTGCTATTTCATTTATTTTGTTTTATTATCAGGGTAATGTACAGAGGGCTACAGTGACATTTGTAAGGTGGTAAGTACATTACTTCTTGAACATTGTGACCTTTTCCATCTTTTTCTCACACTTTCCCTTCTGCAACCCCGTCCCAACTTGGGAAGTTTATTTTCAACATATTGTCTTGTGACTATCACTGTTACACTGGTTCAGCCATTAAAGCCATACAACATTCTGTATATTTTCTTATTTATTTAATATTTTATTTATATATTGTTATATGCTGTTTTATCTCCTTAAATAGTGAATCTCATGAAGGCAAAGTTGTATTTCATTGCATTTTATTTGATGTTTTATGTCCACTTCTCTATCTTTGGTCCTCAAGAGCTACCCTGGTAGAGATAAAGTCAGTTACTGACTGGCCCAGCACTTGAGCAAAACAGTCCAGCTGTGTTTTATTATTAACACTGAACATTTTATGATAGTTTTTCTCTTCTATATCTTTCTTCTTTGGACATAAGGCTACTTTAGTGTCATTTACTGTTCTTTTTCTTCTTTCCCTTTTCAAAAATCTTTCATTCTAATTTTCAGGGTGATATGTAGAGGGGTTTCAGTTACATTCATCAGATAATGTGTACATTATTTTTGAACATTGATACTCCTTCCTATGTTTTTATCCCATTTCTCTCTCCCTTACCCCTCCCAGTTATCTTGTTTTTCCCCTTCCTTTCCTTATTTCAAGTAAACATATTAACATATAAACAATATACCAGGTACTAAAGTTAGATACAGTAACAACATGAGATAAACCTTAAGGGGAAAAAAAGAAAAGAAATAACTTCACACAGAACATTAAGAACAACAATCACAAAGAAAAAGCTCTCATTACTATATTCTGGAGTTCATTTCACTTAGCCTCATCCTATATGGCCATATGTACATAGCTTGAGCTATTGTGATCCTCTGCTCGGGGAATCCTAGATTTATAGTAATTATTACAAATGAGGGAGCCCATGAAGCCTGTTTCTTTGGGTGTGGCTTACTTCACATAATATGATTTTTTTTCCAAATCTTTCCATTCTTTCTGATGGCGGCACAGAACTGCATTGTGTATAAGTACCACACCTTTTTTATCCATTCATCTACTGAGAGACATATCTTTAGCTATGATAAATAATGCGGCAGTGAACATTTTTTGTGCTAGTACTTTAGTTTTTCCTTGTTTCTGGACATTTGGGTAAATGTCAAGGGAGTAGGATTGCTGAGTCATAGGGGAGCTCAAGATTTTGTCTTCTGAAAAATTGCCATACTGCTATTTTTCAGATTGCTCTTTCTGTTCCATCTTCATTAACATGTTCAGATCTGCTTTAACATGTTTTCTTTATCGTTTCTTTCAAAGATATTCTTTTCCTATTTTAAGAAAGGAGTATTTTGTCTCGGTTCTATTAGAAATTTGTCATGCTGATATTTTTATCTTCTTTATTATTATATTGCGTTTATTTTAGATGTTCTACTGAGTTTAAGAATGGGTAATATATCACAGTTTATTCTCATGAGCACTTGAATTGATCAGTATCAAAGTGGACTTTGAGAATCTCAATGTTAGTATTTTTAAGTCTTTTGGATAAGTCACTTTCTTCAAGAACATTTCTTTTTCTGTATCCTTCTTGGTTATCAGAAATCTATCAGGCACTGGATATCTGAAATCTCAACATTCAATATACCTAGACCTAATGATTTCTATTCGGAACTGAAATTTTCAGAAGTTCTTATGTTTTCTCCTGATCTAGGAGCTCTCTGCATTTCCCATACAGAGAACATATCTCTCCTCATATTCCAGGTGTATTACAAATAGATATCTACACGCATTGCATCTTTTAAGCTATTCTTGTGTCTTAGCTCATGAAGATTTTTTTTCTTTCAGGCTGCTCTCCAAAGAATCCATCCTTTTGATGCTAAGAAAATCAATCATTCAGCCTGGTGAGGTGGTTCATGCCTGTAATCCAGCTACTCAGGAGGCTGAGATCTGAGGGTCAAGGTTCAAAGCCAGCCCAGGCACAAAAGGACCTGAGACTCTTATCTCCAATTAACCTCTAGAAAATGGGAAGTGGGGCTTGGCTCATGAGTAGGGTAGTAGCCTTGAGGTGAAGAACTCAGGGTCAACAACTGGATCCAGGGGTAGAGTAGCTGAAAAGCTCAGGAACAGCATCCAGGCTGGGTTCAAGCCCATGACCAACAAAAAAAAAATGAAAATCAACCATGCAAATCTATTTCCATTTTTGAAACACAACTGCTATTATATTCACTTTCATTTATTTTGTTTTTGTATGTGTTTATTTTACAATTCCTAGAGATTTCATGGAATTAACATGGTGTATACATATATGATCTTTATAGATAGATACTATCTATTTTCCCTTATTTACATTTAGTTTAGCATTTATTTTGATATATTCAGAAAGATCTGTTCTACTTACTGAACAAAGTATATTTCAAATAATGATACCTAAGACTAACATAGTACTATTTAGCACCTGACTAAAATAAGTAATAACCTAGTGTTCCTCAGGTCAAACTTACGAATAATCACAATAAGTGATGTCACATGTATTTGAAAGTATAGGAAACTTACCTTGAATAACATTGTGCACTGAGGCTGTGGGGAATAATTATAAAATTTATAATGATTTATATCATTTCAAATATAAATATATTACCATGTTATATAATTGAAATATCAAATGTAGTTCTTTTTTCATTTTCAGGAACCTGTTTTGAACAAAACATGTATTTCCCCTCATAAAAGGATTGGCCTATGGAGCTGGGAGTTTGGCCTAGTGGTAGAGTGCCTGCTTAGCATGCACGAAGACCCAGGTTTGATTCCTCAGTACCACATACATAGAAAAAGCCAGAAATGGTGTGTTGGCTCAGGGTAGAACACTATCCTTGAGGAAAGCCCAAGGATAGTGCTCAGGCCCTGAGCTCAAGGCCAGTACTGGCAAAAAAAAAAAAAAGGATTGGCCTGTGTAAAATTGCTTTTTAAAACAATATTTTTCAGTGTATTCAATATTCTTAATTATATAAATTTTCTACCTATTATTTCCCTCTATAGAGGAAGTCCCTTTTGCATGACATTAAGAACTCTCTTGAACAAGATTTATTTTCCTTAATAAAAGTATACAGCTGCTTTAGAGATTTCTAAATTAATGGCTTCAATAAGAGATATTAAAAACCATTCTTGCAACATGAAAATGCTCATGGAGGTGTTTGCTCAAAGTCTAATACAATTCTCCGAAGGAAGCTAATTTAGTAGAATACAGAAAAACACTATGATTTTAAGGTTTTATTTCATTTTTCCACATAGTTCTATCACAATCTTTGGTGCTATCCTATTGCCAAACATATGTTTGTATATACGTATTTGTCTTCTTCCTAAATAATATCTCACATTATTATTTATTATAAGACTATAACTAAAAAGTGTTTTAATAAAGAGCTAATTTTTCTTATTTTCTTTAGGCAGATAGTCTTTTATATAACATTAGTATCTGGTGAAGGATATTATCTGAATTAATCATCTAATGATGACTAAAGGAGCTTCAAATTTAAACCACTGAATGCATAGTTTGGGATTTGTTGAAAAATGGCATGAAATGTTGGACAGATTTTCCTATTAAACTATGACACATAATACAATCATCAAAATTATTTTTAATACTTGATGTAACATTGTGATTTAAAGATTTTGATGAAAACATAAAAACAAGTGATATTTATTTAACATAACAACATATGCTGGCAGTGATGTGGCCAGAAGGGATTACTTCTGTATTGTTGGCGAGAATGTAAACTTGTCCAACCATTCTGGAAAGCAATATGGAGGCTCCTCAAAAGACTAAACATAGAGCTCCTCTCTGACCCAGAAACCCCACTTCTGGGCATTTACCCAAATATCCAGAAACAAAGTCATACTAAACCTACCAGCACAACAATATTCATCGCAGCATTATTAACTATAGCTAAGATATGGAACCTACCAAGATGTCCCTCAATAGATGAAGGGATCAAGAAGATGTGGTATATTTACACCATGGAATTCTATGCTGCCATCAGAAAGAATGGCATTGCCCCATTTGTAAGAAAATGGAAAGACCCAAAGGACCATAAGCTCCATTGTTTCCATAATTTGTAACAATTAGTATAAGTTTAGGATTCTCCTAACAGAAGATCATAATAGTTCAAAAGCTATATCCATATATCCATATAGGATGAGGCTAAGTGAAATGAACTCCAGGAAATGGAAACAAGAGGTTTATCTCTGTAACGGTTATTCATAATGTACTATGTGATGCTATTTCTTTTTTCTTCTTTTTCCCTTAAGGTTTATCTCATGCTGTTACTGTATCTGACTTTGGTACTTAGTGTATATAATATATATATATATATATATATATATATATATATATATATATATATATATATAGTGTGTGTGTGTGTGTGTGTGTGTGTGTGTGTGTGTGTATTTGCAAAGATTAGAGAAAAACAAGATGACTGGGAAGGGATTGGGGGAGGGACAGTGGGAGAAAAACATGGGAAGGGGTAACAGTGTTCAAGGAGTAATATACCCACTACTTGATGAATGTAATTGTAACCCCTCTGTACACAACTCCCACAATAAAATAATTTTTTTAAAAAGATAATAAATGATGATATATCAGAAATTGTCCATATGGGCAAAGAGTTAGCAATAATCAATAAAAAGTTCAAAGGGTGACCAAATGCAGCAGTGATATTAGATAATATTTTGAAAATGAACTATACAGCTGTAGATAGAAACATTAGGGATAAAAGGGGAGAGTGTGAGGGAAAATTGAACTTGTCTAAAAAGAATATGTGATCTTTATGAACTTTTGCAATTCTAAACCCTCTGTACAATAACCTTTACAATAATAATAGAATATGATGTTGAAAATATTATGAAATATCATCACATTAAAGACTCAAACAGTAAATATAATTATAAGGGAATGATGAAATATAGATAAGCCATATGTAAGCATGCTAAAGAGAAGTTTACCTGAAAAACAGATTTGTATACCAAATGCATTACCCTCAAAACCACAAATCTTAACTCACTAGTCTAATATTATAATAATGAATATAACATGATTTATGAATAAATATAAACACTATATATTCCATATTAATTCTCCATGGCTCATATGTGAAGATAAAAACATAGAGGAAGACCTAGAAAATAAATTAATCATAGTGACTAACCTTTTTTTATCCATCCCTCATTTGCTAACCTAAAAGAGTACTGCTTTAATTTTATTCTACATATTTTATTTGGTAAAATGGCAAGCTTAGAGAAATGTTGACAGAACAATATCTTTCACTAGGGTCATTTTGATTGCTAATTTTTACCATATTTGCTTTGTCTATCTGCATTATATGCATATAGTGTGAATAATTTTATCTGTTTTATGTTCTATTAAGTATATTTTTCTGTTGAATCATTTAAATCTTACTTCACACCTGACAGAAAAAGTATTCAAAGCTTTTGCAATACCCCAAAAGAGTATAATATTCTGGGCATTTACACAAAAGTCCAGAAACTAGTACATACTAAAGCTACTAATACAACAATATTCACTGCAGCACTATTTACCATAGCAAAGATTTGGAACCAACCAAGATGCCCCTCAGTTGATGATTAAATCAACAATATGTGCTATTTATACAAAATGGAATTCTATGTTGCCATCAGAAAGAATGATATTGCCCCATTTGTAAGGAAATGGAAAGACTTGGAAAAAATGAAGTAAGCCAGACCCAAAGGAACATAGGCTCAATGGTTTCCCTCATTTGTAATAATTAGTATACATTCTAAGACTCTCCTAGCAGAGGATTACAATAGCACAAAATTTATATACATAATGTCATATAGGATGATACTAAATGAAAGGATCTCTAGGATATAGAAACAAGAGTTTTTGTTCTTAATGTACAGTGTTATTTCTCTTCTCCTTTGTTGCCCTTTGGTTAATCTCATATTGCTACTGAATCTGACTTTGTTACCTGGTATATTGTATATAAGTTTATTTGTTTATTTGAAATAGGAAAGGGAATGGGGAAAACAAGGTGATGGGGAGGGCCTGGGGGAAGGAAATTGTGTCAAAACACAAGGGGTATCAATGTGTGAAAAATAATGCACCTACTATCTGATAAATATGACTGCAACCCCTCTATACATTACCTCGATAATACAAAATAAAATAAGAAAAGAATTTAGAGGATTCAGAAGTTCCATGAAATAAGTATACTTTTAAAAATGTAATTTTATGCTTTAAGAAGTTATTTTACACAAACACTCATTAACATATATTAAAATTATGCATGTGTTAGATCATAAAAAGGCTGTAGACTTTGAATAAATGCTTAAACATAATACATTTTTATACCTTTGAACAAAATGAGAACATTTTACATTGGGAAAAATGTTTCATATTGGAGACCAGAAGACATATGCTATGATAAATCTAAAAATAATTCTAATGATGATTCTCTCTGGCCATTTAGGATTTTGGTGTCTTTTTTGTTTTCTTTTCTTTTTATTTTTAATCTTATTTTATTGTTGGGGTGGTGTACAAAGGGATTATAGTTACATTCATCAGGTAGTGGGCATATTACTTCTTGAACATTGTTACCCCTTCCCATGTTTGTCTCCCACTTTCCCTTCCCCATCCCCTCCAATCATCTTGTTTTTTCCTTACCTTTCCATTTTCAAATACACAAATAGCCATATATACAATATACCTCACTACCACATACATAGAAAAAAAAGGCGGAAGTGGTGCTGAGGCTCAAGTGGTAGAGCTTGGAAAGGTCCAAGGACAGTGGTCAGGCACTGGGCTCAAGCCCAGGGCTGGAAAAAAAATAGCATCACACAGTACATTAAGAACAACAATCACAAAGATAAAACGCTTGTTTCCATATTCTGGAGTTCATTTCGCTTAGCCTCATCCTTTATGAGGCCATGTGTACCTAGCTTTTGACCTATTATGATCCTCTGTTGGGAGAATCCTAGATGTATACTAATTGTTACAAATGAGGGAAACCATTGAGCCTATGTTTCTTTGGGTCTGGCTTATTTCCACTTAATATGATTTTTTCCCAAGTCTTTCCATTTTCTTACAAACATGGCAATGTCATTCTTTCTGATGGCAGCATAGAATTCCATTATGTATATACATATATCACATCTTCATTTTGAATGTGAGTTGGATTGGATACCTATATCTGACATTTATAGAATATGACAAATTCTTGGGTGTTACCCCAGAAAGTACTAAATTAAACCAAATCAGATTCCTGATTATGAAAAACTGTGAGTTAATTGAATGGGAATGTCTTTGTTTGCTTTGGCAGTGAAGGCTATAGTATCCAGGGTTTTATACTTGGTTGTCTGAGCTTCTTTGCTTGACCAAAGAGCTTCTATGGTGCTTTATGCTCTTTAATTTGGAGACAGTATTTTTAAGCCCTTTTCTTCTCCTGGGAAGCTTGAAAACATGAGCTACTGGATCTCAGCCTTCTGAGTATCTCAGTGTCAGTATGTTAGTGCTCTTTAAAGAAAATTTGGTCTTCATTTAGTAGTGAAGACATGAATATACAGTATATAAATTGCTGACTGAAAAGATAATCCTTTAAATGAAGGAAAAAAGATGGTTTTACATAGTACATGAAAAAATAACAAAAAGACAACCCCCTTCTTTACATTCCTTGGAGTTCATTTCAGCTAGCCCCTTAATGGATGAATAAATCAAGAAAATGTGGTATATACACACAGTAGAATTATATACTTCCATAAGAACCAATGACATTACCTCATTCATAAGAAAATGGAAAACATTTTTCACGTCATATGTAACTAGATTTATACATTATAATTTTGAAGACTAAACATACATAGGTCAGCCCTCCCTGACTTAAATATTATTTTATGAACCACCGTTCATAATAGGTACCTAGGAAATTGTAGCTATTGCTATTACAGATTATATAAATGTGATGCTAATAAGAGGAAAGCTTAGCATATGTGGGTATGAGCATTTAATCAAAAAGAGCTAGTACAAGTCTAAAAGCCTCCTTGACAGTCTTTTAACCTGAACTCTAAAAGCAATTAATGATGAAAAGGAGCTGCTTATTTTAAAATATCATCAACATAATGTATTTTTATTCATGAACTGGTCTCTTTTCAAGCTTTATTTCATCATTGATTAAACCTCTGAATTTGGGGGATTAAGTATAAATGAACAGAATTGTCAAGATAATACATATGGTCAAGGGATTATTAAAATATTGACACATTATTAAACACATCAGAGCTAATTTTTTTCCCAAATCTCAGGAGTTTTCCTGCCTGCCGTAGGATAAGGAACAGGTTACTATGGAGTAGCACCCAGCTCTTAGCAACTAATTGAAATAATCCTGTGCTGGGAACTGAACCAAGCTGACTAAGCTTAGACACAGAGAGAAAATCCCTGTGTGGGATTCTTTTATTTCACACTCTCATGTACAGCATCAGTTCTTTTTCCAGGTTTTTCAATTTGGCATCAATTTGGGCAATTTCTACTTTACGACTAAATGCATTCTTTGCAAAAGTCAGTCTTCTGTGGAATGGACATGAAAATAGATCTTCCAGATTTCTTTGCAACCAATATGTCATGGCTATCGGTACCAAAAGTCATAATTCAGCAAATAAAGCGGCCCTACTGGGCTCTAGTGGCTCATATCTGTAATCCTAGCTACTCAGGAGGGTAGGATCTGAAGGACAGTGGTTCAGAGACAGCTCTTTGAGACCCTGAGAGACTCTGAGCCTGTGAAACTCTTATTTCCAATGAACCACTAGAAAACCAGAAATGGCACTGTGTCTCAGAGCGGTAGAACATTAGCTTTGAGTAGAAAGCTCAGGTACAGCATCTAGGCCTTATGTTCAAACACTGCCACTGACAAGGAAAAAAAATGAAAAGCTCCCCCATCCAAAGGAACAACTTTCAAAGTTATAATCAGTGACAGAGGGAAGAGGCATACATACCCATCCACAAGGAGACAGGTGTCTGGGTAGACTGGGATTAATTCTGAGGTCATTTTTTTTTCCTGCATAGTTAAATGATTTTTACCACTTCCATTCTGTATGAAGATTCTTCACAAGTATTCTACATTTGCAGTATCATATGAATGTCTACTTTATGGATAACTGTGTGATCTTACTGGAAATGTTAAAAGAAAGAAAATCATAATACATTGGCATGGAGTTGGGTTAGACATAGTCAATCTGGAAAGGTTGATTATATCCATGGGAGTATAAGTAAAATTTTACAAAAATATGACTTTAATTTTTGCAACCCCATTGCTAGTAAACTAGAAGTAAGGAATGTGCTAGCTGGTATGTTTTATTGGTTTTTTGAATATTATGAAATGATTACAGGTTATAAAGAAAATGATACTGGATAGAAAAATTAAACATTAGCATCATGTTAAATAAACAATTACAGGTAGTTAACAAATTATTGAAACTGAAGGTAAATATGAGACATCTATCCTAGTTAATTATAAAGGGGATTTCAATTCCTGCAATAGGAGGGTGTGGGGAAATAAAGACTAGGTACATGATTTAATCAAGTTATAAGATTGCCACTGTTGAATGGTAACTCATTGTACAAATACCTAAAGATAATACAAAAATAATGTTAAAATGACTCATGTATAAGTTAAATATAATCACTGAAGTTTTTTCCTTTGATTGTGGTCCAGTTTGGGAGAAAACGAGAGTCTAACAGTTGCTATCAGATGTTTGGTAGTTTTTCTTGAATATCTTCAACACTGCCCATAATTCTGATCCTGAAGAAATATTTTAATTCCTTCCTATTAGAGACAGTGCTTCAAATTGTCTTGAAGCATTGTGTAACGCATTCACAAGCAAGGCTTTGGTATCATCAATATATTTCCATGAATTTTCCCTTAGGCATTAAACTATAACTGTAGCAAATTCACATCACCAGTTCAGCATCCTGATGCCCCCTGATAAGTAAATTAATGGGTTCTATGTCAAAAGAACTGCAAACTTTTACCAGAATATATTCTGGTGCATGAACACATTTTAATAGTCTTGAACAAGGGGACAGAACTTGTTTTGATGTGGAATATATATTGGTCTTGGAATGCTGGATCAAAATAAAATTTTAGTATCCAGATAAGAACTTCAGGAAAGGGTGAAACAAACTATCAGGATGGCAAAGAAAATTTGATATATATATATATATGAATATATATATGTGAATATACATCTATATGAGTGTGCATAAATAGCTGTTGATGTATTGTGATCCTCTGCTAGGAGAATCCTAGCCATATACCAATTATTACAAGAGGAAAGCCACGGAGCCTATGCTTCTTTGGGTCTGCCTTACATCACTTAATATGCCTTTTCCCAAGTCTTTTCATTTCCTTATGAATGGAGCCATGTCATTCTTTGTGATGGAAGCATTGAATTCCATTGTAAATATATATTACATTTTCTTGATTTATTGATCTACTGAGGGGCTAATCAAAATCAACTCTAAGATACAAAAACAAGAGGGTTTGTTTAATATAGTGTGTGAAGTTATTTCTTTGACCCTCCTTCAGTCTATACTCTGGTGACTGTTTTTGATTTTGGCACTATTCGGGGAGAGGGGAGTTATGGGGGAGGGATAGTGGGAGAAAACAAGGGAGGAGGTACCAATGTTCAATAAGAAATGTACTCATTATCTTATTTATATAACTGTAATCTCTCTGTAGATCATCCTTACAATAAAACAGATTCTACTGATTATAACTTTTTCTGCCACAGACACTTTTAATCACTCTAGCATATTTATGTAAAATTAAAAAAAGATAGGTCTATATGAATACCAACCTTGTGAGAATGATCGGTACCAACTAGCTGTCTTCATAGGTGAAGCCTGAGATGGAAGGCATTGATGTATCCAGGCTTACTAATTAGAACAGACATGAAAAGAATCTAAATTGATAAAGAAAGAGGAGTAGGAAAGAACTACACATGTTTGACATGTATTAAGTAGCATTTTATACAAAATTCACCAATGTTATTATTTCTTTTTTTAGAATCCTTTTTTTATTGTAAAGGTGATGCACAGAGTTGTTACAATTACATGTCAGATATTGAGTACATTCCTTTTTGAACCCAGAATCACCTCTTCCCTCATTTTCTCCCAGTTTTTTCGTTTCTGATCTACCTCTCCCACAAGTTGTATAGTTCCTTATAAACATAGTGTCTAGTGTTATCACTGTTGAGTTAGTTCACCTTTTGTCTAGCCATTTCAGTGATTTCCTGTACCTTCCCTAAATCCAATACACTTACACACAAGAAAAAAGTTGAATGAATCAAAAAGTGACAAAAGGAAAACAAAACAGAAGAAAGTACCCACAAAACATAAAATAACTTCTTTGTTTCCATTTCTTAGAGTCCATTTTGATAAGCATCATTTTTTCCAAGTATTTTTTTATTGAAATTAATAGAAGGGTTACATTAGATTTGCCAGATAGGAGGTGAATTAATTCACATTCATTGATACCCTTTCTCATGTGTTGGTCCCCATTTCCCTCCCCTCAACCCCCAGCCCAGAACTTGTACTCCCCCTTCCCTATCCAATTTCAAATAACCAAATACAAATATATCCAATATATCAGATAACAAAGTGAGATACTGTAACAATATGAGATAGCCAGGGGACAGCAAAAGAGATGAGAGATAAGATAGTACATTAAGGACAACAATCACTCATTATATGGCTTTTGTTTCTATATCCTAGAGATCCTTTCATTTAGTGTCATACTATGTGGCCTTATGTATCTAGCTTTTGCTCTATTGCAAATCTCTGCTAGGAGAGCCCAAGGTTTCTACTGTTTATGACAAATGAGGGAAAACATTGAGCCTAAGTTCCTTTGAGTCTGGCTTATTTCACTTAATATGATTTTTTCTAAGTCTTTCCATTTCCTTACAAATGGGGCGATGTCATTCTTTCTGACAGCAGCCTAGAATTCCATTGTGTACAAACACCACATCTTGTTGATCCACTCATCAACTGAGGGACATCTGGGTTGGTTCCATATCTTTGCTATGGTAAACAGGGCTGCAATGAACATCGTTGTGCTAGTGGATTTAGTATGTCCTTGTTTCTGGACAATTGGATAAATGCCTAGTAGTGGAATTGCTGGGTCATAGGGGAGCTCAGTGTTTAGTCTTTTGAGGAACTGCCACACTGCTTTCCATAGTGGTTGAACGAGTTTGCACTCCCACCAACAGTGTAGTAGTGATCCCTCCTGGCCACATCCCCTCCAGCATCTGTTGTTATTAGATTTCTTGATCCTGGCCATTCTAACTGGAGTGAGGAGGAATCTTAAGAGTTGTTTTGATTTGCATTTCTTTTATGGCCAGAGATGTTGAGCATTTCTTCATGTGTCTATAGGCCATTTTTATTACTTTTTCAGAGAAAACTCTCTTTAAGTCTTTGGCCCATCTTTTAATGGGATGGTCATTAATTTGGAGATTAGTTTTGGAGTGATTCAATTTTTTAAGCTGTTGATATATTTTAGATATAAGGCCTTTGTCTGTTGTATGGTTTGTGAAGATCTTCTCCCATTGTGTAGGCTTCCTAATTAATTTACTAGCTATGTCCTTTGCCATACAAAAGCTCTGCAGTTTAATGCAGTCCCACTTATCCAGTCTTTCTCTGATTTATTGTGATTCTTGGTCCTTATTAAGAAAGTTTCAACCTGTGCCAAGGAGGCCTAGTGTATCTCCTATTCCTTCTTGTAAAGTTTTCAGTGTGTCAGCTTTTACCTCGAGGTCTTTGATCCATTTGGAGTTAATTCTAATACAGGGTGACAAAGAAGGATCCAACTTTAGATTTCTGCAGGTGCTTAACCAGTTCTGCCTGCACCACTTGTTGAAGAGGCTGTTTTTCATCTGTTTCATTTTTTTGGCTCCCTTGTCAAAGATTAGGTGGCCATAGGTCCGTGGTTTAATATCTGGGTCCTCAGTTCTATTCCATTGTTCTTCAGGCCTTTTCTTCTGCTAGTACCAAGCTCTTTTGATCATTATAACTCTGTAATAGAGTCTAAACTTTGGTATTGAAATTCCTCCTGCACTGTTCTTTCTGCTAAGAAGTGTTTTTGCTATACGAGGTCTTTTCTTATTCCATATGAAATTTTGGATTGCCTCTTCTATTTCTTTAAAGAATAGCATTGGGATATTGATGGGTATTGCATTGAATTTGTAGATAGCCCTTGGCAAGATTGTCATTTTCACAATGTTGTTTCTTCCAATCCAGAAGCATGGGAGGTTTTTCCATTTCCTCAGTTCTGCTTTAATTTCCTTTTTCAGGGTTTTAAAGTTTTCATCAAAAAGGTCCTTTACATTCTTAGTTAAGCTAATTCCTAGGTACTTTATTTTCTTTGAGGCTATTGTGAAAGGAGTTGCTTTCCTGATTGTTGCCTCATTCCTCTCACTGTGGGCACAGAGGAAGGCAGGTGATTTTTGAGAGTTAATTTTATACCCTGCTACCTTGCCAAAGTTTTGAATCAGCTCAAGGAGCTTGGGAGTGGAGTCTATAGGATTCTTTAAATACAGAATCATGTCATCTGCAAAGAGGGTAAGTTTTACTTCCTCTTTCCTTATTTGGATCTCCTTTATGCTTGCTTCTTGTCTTATTGCTCTGTCTAGGAATTCTAATACTATGTTAAAGAGGAGTGGAGAGAGTGGGCATCCTTGTCTCATTCCTGATTTTAGAGGGAATGGCTTTAGCTTTTTGCCATTAAGTATAACACTAGCTGTAGGTTTGTCATACACAGCCTTTATTATACTGAGGAATGTTCCATGGATTCCTAGTTTCTCCAGAGCTTTTAACATAAAGGGGTGTTGGATCTTGTCAAATGCCTTTTCTGCATCTATTGAGACAATCATGTGATTTTTGTCCTTGCTCCCGTTGATGTGTTGAATTATATTGATTGTCGTATGTTGAACCAGCTTTGCCTCCCTGTGATGAATCCTGTTTGATCATAGTGTATAATTTTTTTGATGAGTCGTTGTAGACGGTTGGCCAGTATTTTGTTGAGGAGTTTTGCATTGATGTTCATGAAAGAAATAGGTCTATAGTTCTCTTTCTTTGATGAATCTCTGTCTGGTTTGGGGATGAGGGTTATACTGGCTTCATAGAATAAGTTTGGTAAAGAACCTTCATTTTCAATTTCATTGAAGAACTTGAGGAGTATTGGTGTGAGTTCTGCTTTGAAGACCTTATAGAATTCAGCTGTGAATCCATCTGGCCCTGGGTTTTCCTTATTGCCATTTCTATTTCAGTGCTTGAAATAGGCCTGTTTAGTTGGGTTAGTTTTTCTTGGTTTTGTGTGGTATGTTAACGTTGGCTAGAAATTCATCCATTTCTTCCAAATTCTCAAAATTTTTGGCGTAAAGGTTTGAGAAGTATTCCCTCATGATACTCGAGAGTTTTCCAATTTGTTATTGTAGGCACTCAGGGCTATAAATTTTCCTCTGAGTATTGCCTTTGCTGTGTCTCAAAGGAGCTGGTATTTTGTGTGTTCCTTTTTGTTAAGTTTCATAAACTGTTGAATTTCTGTTCTGATCTCCTCGATGACCCATTGGTGATTCAAAAATGTGTTATTCAATCTCCATAAGTTACAGAGTTTTCATTTGTGGAGATGGGTGTTTAGTTCCAATTTGATGCCCTTGTGGACTGAGAGAGTGCAAGGATAAATTCAGTGTTTCTGAATCTGCCCAGGTTTGTTTTATGCCCTAAAATGTGTTCTGTTTTGGAAAATGTTTCATATGCTGCTAAAAAAATCATATATTGTGTTGTTGCTGGGTGGAATAATCTGCAGATGCCTGTTAGATTTAGTTGTTCAAGTCTAAGGTTTCTCTGTTGAGTTTTTGCCTGGTTAATCTGTGCATAGGTGAGAGTGGTGTGTTAAAGTCACCAACAATCACTGTGTTTCTATCTATGTATGGTTTCAGTGAAAGTAAAGTTTGCTTGATGAAGTTCAGAGCTCCGGGATTAGGTGTGTAGATATTTAGGATGGTTATGTCCTCCTGGAGGAGAAATTCCTTTATTACTATATAATAACCTTCTTTGTCTTTTCTCACTAATTTTAGTTTGAAGTCTATTTTATCTGATATGAGGATGGCAACTCCAGCCTGTTTATGGGGGCCATTAGCTTGGTAAACTTTCTTCCAACCTCTCATTTTTAAAAAATGTTTTTTTTTGTGTAGGATGTGTTTCTTGAAGATAGCAGTATGATGGATCTTGATTTTTGATCCAACTAGATAATCTATGTCATTTAATTGGAGAGTTAAGTCCATTGATATTGAGAAATATTTATTAGTTCCTGATATGTTTCCCTGAAGTATATTTCCAATACCATTGACCTCTTTCTACAGACCCTCCTCAATACCAATTAGCCTTAAATTAGGCTTCCTAATTGTATCTTGGACCTCCTGAAGTGTTTTCTCATATTTCCTAGATTTGAATTGACTCATTTTATGTTCTTTCTCTATAACAACTAAATTATCTTCAACCCTGGAAATTCTCTCTTCTGCATTGTCTAACCTGCTATCAAAGCTTTCTACTTTATTCTTCAACCCACTTGCTTCTAATCGCTCATTTTTTTTTATGCCTTGCATCTCTTGTTTTAGATCATGTATGGATTTCTTTAACTCCTTGATTTCCATTTGAGTGGTTATCTGAGCAGCTTTATTCTCTTTGGACATTTATTGGAGTTCGATCAGCATTTGTTTGTGGATTCTATAAATTCATCCATTTTTCTTTGAACAACCTTTATTATGGTCTCCTTTATGGCTTTCCCTTTTTCACATATCACCTTGTTTATGGTTTCCTCTTGTTTAGCTATGGCTTCCTCCCTTATCTCTTTCTTTATGTTTTCACACTTTTCATCAATGATGTTTATCAATTGCATTTGTATAGCACTAGGAAGACTCTCGTCTAGGTTTGCCACTGACTGTTCCATTGCCTGTTCATGTTGGGTGGGAGATGCCATTCCTTGATTTGACATTTTTCTTGAGTTTCTTGTTCTGCCCATTTGAAAATGGGAGCAAGCTTAATACTGAACAAGATTATAATTTTTCAGATAAAACCAACCCAGACCTTTTTAGTTGGCTGACAATAGATTTTCGCACTTTTAGATTGGTAATATCACTCTGTCTTTCTTTTTGTGCACTTACACACAAATCTAATACAACCACAGAATACCAATTTATGACCAAAACAATAAGCCCCTCAATCCAATCTCTATTGTATTTAAGTCCCTCTGGACCTAGAGTATAATTGAACACTGAAATACACAGCAGTGCTCAACAACCATCAAATGTAGATCCATGCATTATAAGAGTTGAAGGATGAACAGAGGACCAGAGATAGAAAAATAATATGAAAGACAACAAGGGAGGTAGGAAAAGAATAATGCAGGAGTGTAAGATTATTATAGTAATGAAGAAAAGGCTTAGTGTAAGGATAACTGACCTAAGGTGATAAGACAGGTAGAATATTTGAGTAGAAAGTTTAGAAGAACTTAGATAAAACTTATGAAAATAAGAAGAGTAATAAGAATATATAGAGAAAAGAGGGAGGTAGATATAGATTTCAATGATACAAATTTTGAAAAGAAAAAAGAAACAAACAACAAAGTAAAACAAGACAAAACACACCAAAAACAAAAACGTGGGGGGTAGATTCCTCACTATTGTGAGTTCTTACCCAAGAGATACTAGGTTAGAGAACCAGGAGATTAAAAAGCAGGTGACTGTATCAATATAGATATCATTTTTATTCAGACTGTACCCAAAGCTGTCACTGTGTTTCTAGGAACGACCACAGTGACAGAAGGAATGGGGGAGAAGAGAGGAGAAAAAAAAAAAGGAATGAATCATAACATTAGAAAAAAAGTGTAGGTAAAATGGCAAAAAGAACACCTAAAAATGCAAATGAAAGGGGGTAGAAGAACAACAAAAAAAAGGGTATTCTTGAGTTTTTTGGGGGGTGGGCAGGATAGGAAACTTGTGTCTCCATTAAATTCGGGATCCAAACACTTCACTAAGTCTTTTCCTCTTGTGATTTGGCTTTGCGGTTTTTCGGATCAGATTGCTTGATTGGGAAAACAAAGCTGAGAGATCTGCTGGCGACTTAGTTTACCAGGTCTGCGGGGTGGCACAGGGGGATGGACTTCAGCAGCGCTGGGGCTGGATTTCTGGCTAAGGGATCTCTGGGAAATCCTTTGCCTTAGAAAGATGGCATTTCCAGCATCACCTCTCAGGCTCCAATTGCTTTGGCCCTGTCTTTGCCAGCAGTAAAGATGGCGCTGCTCTCAGCTGGAGGAGGTGGGGATCCCTCCCAATGCTGTTCCATGAGTAGAAGTGGAAATTTCTCCTCGGAACTACTCACAAATTGCTGGATTCTCCAGTTCCGTGAAGCTGGCAGGTCCGTGCACGGCCGTGCATTGACTCTGGGCTCGCGCAGGCACTGGGTGGCACTATCTGCAGCAGGCGGGTCTGCGCTCTCTCTGCTCTGATTCAGAAGAGCTTTGTCTCCCCGGCTGGCGGGGCTCCACTCTGTCTTCTCGTGCCCCAGTATTCTGCCATTTTCCTCTTTCTGAGATCTCTGTGGTGCTAAAGCTTACGTAGGATCAATTTTTGGTAAAGAACTGTCTCCTATGCTGCCAGCACTTGTATCTTGGCGGGAGGTCAGAATGACTCACACTGAACAGCCGCCATCTTCCGCTGATCTCTGTAATGTTATTATTTCTACACACTTCATTTTATTTGATAGATTTCTTCATCTAATATATGCTTCAAAGCATAAAATCTAGTTGATTGAAATGGCCATTTATTATATCACATACATTTTTATGTACATTATTGCACATCTGTTTATATTTTGATCATTAGAAACAAATAGTCCTTTCCTTTAACCTGCAAAAAAGTTAACAAACAAGACAATAAATGAAAGGAAAAATGGAAGAAAACATCATAGTGAATAAACGATGATTGGCTACCACATGTCACCGTGGCCAAATGGGTATAACTAACATGAACACTCAAGAGCAATTAGTCATTCTCTACTAAGAAATCTAACTAAACATCTGTGTGACAGAAAGTATATGTGGAAATTGTATAGATAAAATTCCTTTTGGTGCTTTAAATTAGCTATATATACTGCTTTAATGGGATTCATCATATATCTGGATACATGTATATATATACATATATGTAATGCATTGTGTATATGTGTAATCTAGATATGCAGACATATGTATATAATTGCATATATATGAATAAATACATGTATTTACTACAGAGGTAGCCTCAGGCATAAAATATCTGAGGAGAATGTCAAAATGCGATAGTGTTGATATCCATATAATGAGATGGTATATATAATATTTATTTTATAGTTATTATTTAAGTTATATTTTATATCATGCTGTTTATTTTTATATAAAACACAATTTTATACTTTATTGTATATGATGATGAATATTATTTAAACTAAAGCAAATATGAGTAATCCTATTGTCTTTGTCTAATATTATATCCTCACAGCTAGCAAGTAACATTTTATTTTTTATTCAAATATTGTTTAGTGTGTTTGCCTGGAATGGTAGATCCAATTATTGGTGATGACATAAGGAATTTAAATCAGTTGAGATAATTGCTTCTGTATGACTAAATATTGGGTAATTAGTAACATATATATGCACATATACATAGTATGTACAAATGTATACATACGCAAAACTTAGTACAGGAAAACTATGTTTAATCATGAAATCTTTTCACTATTATTTTCAATTTTTGTTCAAATATAAATTCAATTAAGCTGGTTGACATTTTACATTTTTAAATGCAGATTTATTTTAGTAATTGAAATTTGAGAGAAATTAATGCTTGTATCTAACACAAAGAGGAAGATGTGTGGCTTAAATACCTTTTACATAAATTGTGACAGAACTGTACAATAACTCAAGTGACCTCATAATTCATAAGTGCTGTCTTATATCAGCTAGGACAGCTCTTCTCAAACTGTAGCATTCATTATTGATTGGCAAACTACTTAAAATGCAAGTTCTTAAGCATAGTCACAGAGACGCTGATACTGTAAGTCTGAGGAAGAGGCACAGCATTTGCATTTTTAATAAGTTCTCTGGACATGATGCTATGGGTGATTAGTAAATGTCATTTTGAGAACTGTTGCTTTGCAAAGCACTAAGTGTCAAGTAAGAGAAAATTAATGTTACATGGTTGATGTTTAAGATAAATTTTTGCCAAGCATAACTGAGAGTTTTACAAATAAACCTTACTTTGAAGTTAACCTAGAAGATCACAACATGACACAGGCCTGAGTGTCTCTACTTCTTACTGTGTTGTTTCTGCCTCACTCTCAGGCTTGGTGCAGTACGGGGCATACAAAAATCACAAGTTCAAATCTATCAGAAAGGCAAGGTTGATAACCTTCATTCCAAAAGTCCTACAAAATATGTATTTGTGTCTCTGGTTCCTCAGATGCCTATTATCAACAATCATTACATCCAAAAACTTCCCTGCAATATGACCATCTCTAGGTTTGTTTATCTGGGCAGCTCCATCTCAGGCATGAATACTGAGAATGAGGCAATGCATAGGTATGAGAAGGAATGTCTTATAATTATCAAGAGGTCCTAAAATGTCTACATACTAGGCCCATTGAAATCCAGTAATATGACTAAGTGCCTAAGAACATAAGACATTCCTGAATTCTCAAGAATTTAGAGTTTTGGAAATTCAGAAACCTAGAAATAAATTTTGGCCATCTTCAATAAGCTTGTTTGCAGATAATTTGTCAAACATTATTTACTAATACATCCTCTTAAACCAAACTCATTTATGTGTTAAATTAAATGGAGATCAAAGTTCAATGAGATTTAATACTTAAAACCAAATGTGGTGTTGAATAATGACTTTTCCAATGAATCAGACATACAAGTAAAATAATATTACTGAGATTTTTTTCTCATGGATTTTTTTTCTAAAGACTTAACTTTAAAAGTGAGTTGAATTTTATGAAATTTCCTTTTATTTTCTTTATGAAAAAATTGGAGAAAGTTTGGCCTAGTGGTATAGTGCTTGCCTAGCATGCCTCAAGACCCAGGTTCAATTCTTAGGTACCACATACACAGAAAGAGCCAGAAGTGGTGATGTGGCTCAAGTGGTAGACCTCTAGCCTTGAGAAAACCCAAGGACAGTGCCCAGGCCCTGAATTCAAGCCCCAGGCCTGGCTAAAAAAAAAAAAAGATTTGGAAAGGGAGGAAGGAAAGAAAAAGAAAAAGAGAGGGTGGCTAGAAAAATGGTGATTTTCAAAATAGGAATAATATGGTATACTGTAGACAATAGGAGGTTTTTCTAAAACCTTAATAGTAAAAACCACTTTTTACTATAATTTCATTATTATTATTGAGGTGTTTTACAAGGGAGTTACTGTATCATAAGTCAGGAAAATGAGTACAGTTCTTTCTGGACAATGTCAGGCCTTCCTCTACTTTCCCCCAGTTTCCTTTCTCTGTACTTGACTACAAGTTGCATAGCTCATTTTCCAGATAGCAGATGCAAATAATATGATTGTTTACAGCACCCTCCCTCTACTCCTGTACCCCCTCAACACTCCTAAAAGGAAAAAAAGGAAATCAGATAGCATCAACAGCACCACTACATAATCAGAAACACAGATTTCAATTTTCTGAAATGTGTTTTTATAAATAATATTCTAAATGCATAGAGGACTCATGCCTTTGGGTTTTTATCAGAAGGCTATCCTCCTTTAGTTTTTGTGCTTGAATGCCTAGAGTCCTGTAAAGCTTGGCATGACCAGTTGCATTTTGTGTGTAGCTAATAAACATGAGTTATAAGGCCCTATTCAGAATACCACATACACTACTACAATACTAGAATATTTTTGCTCAAGGTTTTCAGAAAGTTTATTATGGAGGAAGATTTTATTCAGATTTTCTGAGAATGGATGAAACATGCATATTTCTCAGAAGTATGCAAAAGTTAATTCTTACAAATTACATACAGAATTGAGTGGTACATGACCTCAATGTACCTCTCATTTTACTTTCTCTTTGAAAGAATAGCATACAGCCTACCAAAGATGCTCTTCTTTGTTCTTTGGGTTTTTGTTCTTTGCTCGTTTTTTTTTGAAAACAAAAAAGAAGGGATAGAATTTCTAACTTCTTGGGACATATTGGGATATCTAAACAAGGATTTTTTCTTGAGGCCTAGAAAACATTCTTGTGTTCTTATTACGTATAATTTAACTAGAAGCTAAAGTTATTATTTTCCTCAGTCTCTACATAAGAAATTCAGAATACACATTGTCAGTATGCCATCCACTTCTCTGCACTTGTAATCTCAAGCTTCAAGATCAGAAACATAAAATGCTACTTAGGAATTTAAAAGACAGAAAATAAACATGAACAAGAAGATGCAAACAGCTGTCTTCTCCACTGAGGACTTACTGACTACTGGGCCATCTTAAACTGGTGCAGTGTTATAGTAGTTGAGTGTTGACAGTGGAACATTTATCTTGACATTTTCCTTTTATTTGCTAAAAGGAAAATAAAATTCTCCAATTGCATTTATAGCTAAGATATCAGAGATAGTGCAGTGTACTGCACAGGTTTGAAGATATGTGAACCCGGATGGGAAAAATAGAAGTCCTTTTCAGGTTCTACTTCATAATGCACAGCTCTTAATAGAACAAAGGAAAAGGCTCTTTTTAGATTTAGCTTGGTAAAACTCAGCGACTCAACAATAAGAGTTTTATTCAACAGTCAGAGAATAGAAGATTGGGAGCTTTACTTACAAATCAATTTCTCAACTCCAGATGGTTGAGGAGTTACACACTGTGGGTAAAACTAATGAGTACAAATTACACTATTAAAGGAAAGAATAGGAATGCCTTTCCTGGGTAAAGAAAAAGATCTTCAGGACTATGTGTCCTATCTCTTTTTGCTTGATTGGCTGCCTAGTATATCCAGTCATATGAATTCTATTATGCCTTTAGACTTGAGAGAGAACAGTTAGATCTCGGTCAAGTTAACCTTCAGTGATAGCTTCTGCACAAAACATTTCTTAAATTATAAGCAAATTTACATGCAGAGTTGAATAGAATGTGACTCAAGGGTTGAGAGAACAAAGAAAACAGGCTGTGAAGGCAAAGAAATGGAGCCATTTCTTTCCTTCCCAGTCACCTGTCTGCATGTCCAAGGAAAGAGTGTTTTGAGTTAAAGTAACCTTCAAGTCCTGAAAAGTAGCTTGGGCAACCACTGTCATCACAATACACCTGTCAGAAGTGTTATGTATAGGAAAGCTAGTGAGAGATCAATAATATACTATCCACAAATGCCAGATTCAAATTGAGTGATTTTAAACCAACCAAGTACAAGTGAAACCAGAGTTTGTTTATGTTTTCACCTTGGAAAAATACTATTAGTTATTTATATATTTGTGTATAAACAGTTTTAACATTAAAGAAAAAATCAAATTCATTTTGTTTTTGCCAAGGGTAACAAACACTAGCATGAAAACGATCTTGTTGAAATTGTAGTATTTCAGACACATCAATCCCTATCATTCATGTTTAAATATAGTTTTGTACAAAAAGGAAAGTGGAGAACTTTGACAGAAAGTAGGCATGTCATTTTCTTAGTTTGTAAACTTACACTGATTGTAAAAGCTGTCCAATGTCCACGGGGTATACTTAACAAAAAGTGTTTGTCAGTATTACACATTCTTACCTCTGACCAAAATCTTCATTGTAATAGTTTAAAGCTTTCTCATTGGCAATTCCATAGCTTTTCTTAGGATGCCACTTGGGAAAACTGGTCCTTACACATCAGACTTACGCCATGCCTAGCATGGGACAGTATCTGCAGGGAGTGTGAGTCACAGACCCAGTTTGCTTGAAGGCCAACCATAATAACTAGGGTTAATATAGATCCAGTCCAGATACTTCAAAGTATACCTTCACTAAGCCACTAAGCTTCCCTCTGCCCAATAATAATATTGCACTGATCCTTCGCCTTCTTCTTTCTCAGTAATTTTCATGGCTGTAAAATGGAAGGATCCCTTGGTAAGACATTCAGAGCAAGCAGTGAGAAGATTCCTTTAACCTGGATTGTATAGAGAGTAGTAGACAAAGCTTTTGTCCATTTTGTGAATGGTCACTGGAGTAACTAACTAGAAATAAACTCATATGCACTGAAACAATCACAAGGTGCAATGACCCATCACCAACCTGATTTAGAAGATGATATTCCTTTTCACAGAGGAGAGGGAGAATCGGGGAGAATGAGGTTTAAATTGTGAGAGAATTCACCGAGTTTGGACAAACATACCACAGTCTGGAACCTGGAACAAATCCCACTGGACCTACATAGTAGACAATGGAATGCAAGGGATTATCTTTGAGAGACAGAATAAGACAGAAGTACAAGATAAAATGGGACTGAAGAATCTGACCCAAGTCTGTTTAGTTGTACTGGCAGACTTAAACCTATATTCCTGTGATGAGTGTAGTACATGAAAATTCCAGGAGGAGGCCAAAGGTTGATTATGTATTTTGGTGATTTGAGACTTACAAGCAGACAATGAAATATGATCATAAGCCTCTTCCAACAGCTTTCACAAATCAAATTTCCTTAATTAAACATAGTCAGCATAATACGGTGTGATATTTTAAGTGAACACTCCCTGTACTGCATCTGCCCATTGCTGAAGCTCTCCAATTTCCTTTTTTGGGGAAAATAAATTAGAACACTCAAAAGTACTCCATGTCTTTCACAATTCTTGATTATATGAAAAAAAGATTAGATTATCATATTGCGTTTGCCTCATTGTCCTAATTGACTGCCTGGCTACCTGACAGGATCAATGGATACAACATCTGTAACATTCTCAAAGAAGGCAATTTTCCAAACATATTCAAGTGTCTGGCTTGCAGAATGATTATTGGTAGAACTGAGGAAGTCATGACACAATAAGACATGTTACAATACTGTAACAAGGCATCTGCTTCAATGAGAAGTGGATATACACAAATCTGCACTTGATAAATCTTGTGTAATTCAAACACTAAAGCAGATCCGGGAAGGGAGAAATCCAATATTACTTTTCTAATTATGTACATTTTAAAGACTGAGACCGCATAAATAATAAATTTTAACAATATTATCCAACCAAAGACAATAGGCTTGCAGTTGAATTCCTTAACTGTGCTAGAGTTATAACTAGATTTGCTTTAATAATGATTTCATATAAGGCTGATGATTACATTATATACATGTTATTATTCTATACTGGTTCTCTGGAGGGTTAAAATAATCTGAAATTGTTTAACTAGTGGTATTATTTCATTTTTGCTCATTGAAAGAACAGAAGAAACAGACTAGGCTAAATTACCAAAAGTGATTAATTTGGAGCGACATTGTCTTTAAGTTGTTTTTTTTATTCTTATTTTATAGAGTGAGATTTGTCTTCTCTACAAGACTGCTTCTCTTTTGAGTGATACACATGAACTCCACACCTACAAGGCCCATTATTTCTGGAGCCACAGTGCAGTTGTTCATCTCCCCCAGAGGAACTCTGATTTCTAGACTTACTCGATTCACTTCCTCTTAAGACATATTCCATCTCTTCAAGACTGTTTCCAAATATGATGTAGATCTACACTCCAAGGAACCTCATTTAGTTTTCATTTGATTAGATAAAAGACAAAGCAGAGTATGGAGGTTTGGGAATGTCAGGTTTGTGTGTTTGTTTATTTGTTTTGTGGCACTTGGGCTTTTCAATCAGGGGCTCTTGCTTCTGAGGCAAGTGCTCTAACAATTCAGGTCTCCAACTCCAAACAGAGACAATTTAATATTTGATTTACTAATGGAAATAGTAGTGTTTTGGTTTTAATGGAAAAGCTCAATTAAAGAAGAAAGATACTCATTAAGTTTCTACTGTTTTATATCCTGAGAATATTTCCAGTCGGATATAGAATTTACCCCTATTGTTGATCAAATTTTGTCCAAAGATAGAAATCTAGTAAAATATACACTGTCTCTCAATGGTTCTATAATTGTTTTCAAGGTCAGGTAATATTGCTTTAGTTTTTATGTATGTAATTCTACTCTTCTTGGTAACAGTAAGTTTAAATAAAACAGAAAGAAGAACATATGATTGAAAGTGTAACCAAAATTTTCTTTTATCAGATATTAGGAGGTAAAAGACATGGAGTCAACTCCTCTGAATTAAGGATTTCATTGCTTTTAGCTTCCATGAACTGAACTGTGCTGCATAGATCCACTGGGGCAGCTTTCAGTTTAGTCATAGACAGAAGGAATGAAGGGGAAATTATGAGCCAAAGCCTTTACTAAGGGATTGTAGAACGGAGGAGAGACGATGGAAGTTGACCTTGTAGGTCCTGGATTAAATGATTTGAATAATTCCATTGCTTTCTAGCTGTCAAATTTGCCTCTGTGGTAATTTAAGACAAGTTCCATAATGCCCGGAGACTGAGTAGTTGGATAAAGAAAGTAATTTATACATATATACCAAGTCTGGTTTGGTTTGTTATCATTTCAAAGGTAAGTTTTTGCTGTTTCTAGGAACCTGGCAACTCTGAAAGAATCATATCCTGCCTGGCTCTATAAGAAAGATGTCAAACATTATAAACTAAAACAAAAACATAAATAATGCAATTCATGTTTAACATATTTTCTACATTATTAGATTACTTAGAAAAAATGATTATCTGGTTTTTTTTTTCATGTCCAAACTCCTTAGGAATGTTATAATGACTAAGTCAAGTAGATTCAACATTTGTTTCCTTTGGCTGTTGTAACAATGTACCACAAAACTGATGTCTTAAAGCAACACAAATCTATTATCCCAGTTGTGTTGGTAGATCATTTCAGCCACTGAAAGACTTGTGGGAAATCTTTGATTTTTTTTCACAGTCTTGGACTTACATGTACTTCGATCTGAAGGAATCTCTATGTATTTATGTTTCTATTCTCCTTTCTACAGACATTGGTCCTGTTGGATTATGATACTCTGATATAATGTGATTTTAATTAATTTTGCAAGATTTTTATTTTCAAGCACTAGAATATTTTGAGAACAAACAATTAAGACTACTGACATTAGTTAGCCAGTCCTGAGTCTTGAACTCAGGGCCCGCGTACTTTCCTGGGACCTTCTCAAGGCTAGAACTCTCCTGCTTAGGTCATAGCACCACTTCTGATTTTTTTTCTGTGTGTGTGTGTGTGTGTGTGTGTGTGTGTGTGTGTGTGTGTGTGTGTTTCTGAGAAATTGAACTTGGGTCTTTGTGCATGCTAGGCAAGCATTCTACCACCAGGCTCAACTCCCAGTCCTATTGACATATTTTGAATGGTAATGTAATTATGACACAAAGAAGTACCATTCTTTTTTTTTCATTTTATCTATTGTAGTAAAAGTAATTCAAATTACAAATAAATATTTTGTACTACACAATAATCCACCTCTGAAAATAAGATCTGAACACTGGATAATTGTGGTTTAAGAATGGATAAGTGTTAAGGTGTGTCCAGTGATAAGAAATCAATTAGAGTAGATATATCCACTTTACATAAATTATCTTCTTGCTCTTTTTTTTACATTAATATAGACAAAGTCATGTACTTTTAAAAATCACTCACATTCAGTTACCTGCCACCAGTATTGAAAAGGAAGCTAGGATGACTTTAATAATCAATGTTAAAACTATTTTTGAAAACCATAAATTAGCAATAAAGAGACATTATTGCAATTCTCTAATAAGATCACCACAAATATAGGTGAGATTTACATCCTTTAAGTTTCTGAGACAAATAAGTATCTAATACTTCAATTCAAAAATAAAATCTTATCTCTCTGGATTTATGATAATAGAACATCCATGAATTGCAGGAATGGAGTTAAGTAATTCACTCAGTACTGTATATTTAGTTGAAGTTTCCAATTTCATTATCAAGTCTGATTGTATAGTAATTCTTATTACCTGCAAGCATTTTCATTTGCCTGTTAAGCAGTTCATAGTCACACTAAGAAATATTTTTATAACATAAATATAGATTTCATCAGTGCTTCACACTGATTAGATCACACTTCACTTAAAAATGTCATTCTGTCTCCTCAAGTAAACTGAATAGCTTTTCAAGGTAACTACTGACAACATCTGTTACTTATGTCTCTATTGAGGTGGGAGATAAGAAGATAGAGGAAATCCCCTGTTAAGAGTCCTGATATATATAAAAGATGAGACTTCACCAGTTCTCTTTCAAAAGCAATTACAGCTACAGTGATATGTTAGAAGTCTGGAAGTCCCAGAATTATATGAGTAAAATTTTGAAAATTAGAGCATTATTATATTACAATATTTTACATATTAATTAAAAGTATCAAATCTAATCTCACAAGGCTGGATTTTCAAGTCCAATAGTTTTGACTTGTGTGACCTTAGGTTAAATTAGAAAGACATTTGAATCCTGTTAAAGATTTAATATCTTTATAGGTTACTCTTTTAGGTGAAATTACCAAAGAAAGCTCACCCTTTCAGACATATATTATTACAAATTTTGACAAAACATTCATTAGTAATTCTGGAATCAGAAGAGGTGGATTGTTTACTCAAGTTACATTAAACGCTTGCTCTAGATTTTGTCAGAGGCAACAAATCATAAGTTAGAGTAAGCCCAGAGTAGTGTCTTATGAAAATGGAAATGCAAGAGAAGTTATGGCCCTAACCAGTGGTTATGATATGAATCAGATGAGAATTAAGACATCTAGGTGACCCTCTTCTTTTGCTCTGGTCATTATTGAGGGTGAGGTAGCCTTGAATCACTTCATGAAAGGAGGAAATTCTAAGTAGTATTTAGAGATGAACAACTTAGTATGTTGGGGAAAACAGAAAGCACAGAATTCATTATAGACCTATATAGTAGTACAAATCAAATAAATCGAGGGCATGTCCTCCTAATAGGATGATTTTCTTTCAAAAAACACCTGTTATCCACCTTGTGGGAAAAGTGATGAAAATTATTACTCATAGATGGCAGCAACAAACTTGACTAAACATGAAACTGTCAAGAGCCTGGAAAGCCTGAGGAAAATTTGGGGTAGCTTTACTAGCAACATGGATAGACCATCTATAATGATAATGAAAGTGTTTTACACATTAAGCTCCAGTAGAGAATATCTACCATAGAAGAAGTTCTAAACATGTTTAGACAATTTCTCACTCGCACTTCAGCTTATCTAACCATCCTACTGTTGATAGAATAAGTTAATGAAGACCTGGTGGCAGAGCAAGAATTCACCCATAATTACAGTATTCAGTTGTCTCTCACTCTCCACAGCTCCATCTAGGTACTACCTTATTGATTGTCTAAATTGTAAGCAAGAGATTAATATGACATAGCCCATTCAAGAAATGAAATATTATACTGTGTCAGACTGACCAAATAGCTTCTCTTCTATTTTACAAGCAGCGCCAATGTATCTTGGTAATTTCTTTTTCTTGTAGGAGCACAAGAAGCACCATTCATTAAGGATAACAAAGATTCTATGTGACTATCTTCAAGTAGTTCATACTTTACAAAGACACTGTATTTTTATTTTTTGTGGGTCGTGGGGCTTGAGCTTGTCCTGAGTGTTTTCCTTGAGCTTTTCATCTCAAGATTATCACCTTACCCTTGAACCCAGCAACACTTCCCATTTTCTGGAGGTTAGATGGAGATAAAAGTCTCAGGTCCTTTTGTTCCCAGACTGGCTTTGAACCTTGATCCTCAGATCTCAGCCTCCTGAGTAGCTGGGATTACAGGCATGTGCCACTGTGCCCGCCTTACAAAAACACTTTATAATGGACACATAGCCATCAAATCCACTGGCCTAATCACACATAAACTGTGTATATTAAAATCATTCAGATGTACATCATTAAATTGAAATCATTCAGTGTTATGATATTATCTTCTAGAATTTAGACACATCTTAATTTAACAACACTAACATACTGTATTTCTCCAATGGATATAAGATGTTGGTATAGAAACCAAAGTTAAAAATACCAATGAGAGATGGAAACTGGGGAAAGGAGAAGGAAGCAGTGACATTGCCCCCAAATTGGTGCGGCATAGAGAAGTTACCATTCCATTGTGAAATAATAAAACAATAATAATTGTAAAGTTACACTTAAATATCAATGACAGAAATAAATGATTCTTTTCAATACAGTCTGGAAGCTCACTTAGATTGTTTATATTGCTTTTGCTCAAACTGCATGTTTAGAAGTCTGATTCTTCCAAAAACTTCAGCCATTTACAGTTAACTCTGAAGCACAGCTTTGTTTGAGGAGTGGTACTATGGCAGACCATCTAATAATGTACATAGTAAATGAAATGATAGCATTTTGATGATATGCCTTTAATAATTCTTACAGCATTAGTTCCTTAAACCTTAGTTCCATTGCAGGCAAAAGGACTTCCCACATGTAATTCAAATAAGAAAGCTTCCCTATGTAATCTGGGTGAATAAAAGTCTCATCACAATAGCCTTAATGGAGAAAAGAAGGGCAGAAAGATAGAAATCCAGACAGAAGACAGCATAAGAAAAAAATCAGCCTAAAATTAGTAGCTGTGAAATTGTTGAGCAAAAACTAAAGAATGTGGTAGGCCTTAAGAAGCTGGAAAAAAGAATAGAAAAAAACTTGACTTATTCCAGTGAGATCTAATCGAGATTTCTGATCACTCTTTGTAAGAATGTACGTCTGGCCTTGTTTTAGTTGTCAAGTAAATGATAAAATGGAAAAAGAAGCTGATGCTGACAGATATTTTGCACGTTTATATTTTTATGTACTCTATTCACCTTATCTTTGTATCAAAAATTAACATAAATCTTTCATATTTCATGGCCTTTGCCTTTCAGTTGTGTGGAATAGCTTCTGATTTGAGGAGAGCATTTTCTAACATAACTAAAAAATAGTTGCAGGTATAGAGGCAATAAATTGTTTTATAATCTGATTGTGTTATATAATCATCTCATTCATTTGGGGAATAAATAGGATTGAGTAAATTCAAAGCACTAACATTTCATTACTCACAAAGACTATAAAATACATGATGGTTTTTTAATTTACAAATTCAGACTCAATAGAACTGGAAAGGAAATAAACACTTAAAAGAACGAGTTTTGAATCACTGTCAGATATGATAACAGACATGTTATTAAGCACTATGGAGATTATATATAATCCTTACCCAAGGCATTTTTTAGAGCAAATAGACACATACTGACTGTCCCTTGTATTACATCTTTTATAAGCCCATTGAAAAGATGACTAAAGGCTATTCACAGGGAATCAAATTGGTTCACACAATGCAGGAGAAAGAAGCATCTTTCAAGAGGCATTTAATCTGTGCTCTTCAATAGAGAAATCAAGATTAGAAGAGGGGAAAATGATGAGAGTGACCTTTTTCATGCTAATCACACAAATCAGTGAATGGGTGATGAATTCATTAATTTTGATTAAACATGGAAGTATGAAGTCATTTGATTAATTCAGTAATCACCATCAAGAGGAGATGCTGTGGAGTTTAACATTGAGAGTCCCTCTGAGTTGCACCTTAACAACTTAGGTAGGGAAATATGTATGAAGGTTTTCAAGTGAGCTGAATTTATACTCAAAAACGAAAGAATCTCTTTTTTTATAGAACGATGGAAAGTTTTCCAGAGAGTTATAGTTCAAAAGTAGGTAGAAGTTATGATATGCATACACTTGACTTATAAGGTCAATTCATAAAGTTGAATAAATGACCCTTAACCAATAATAATGTGATAGCCTGAATCCAAGCAAGGATGGCCTCAAGGTTAGCCTAATTTCTGACAGGACCAGTACTTTCTGATTGAGGTTAGAAGAGGCTTTGTGGCAGCAATGCTGTGAAGTCCTTAGAAATGTAAAGGACACTTCGAGGTACCCCAAGTTGAGGATGATGAAATAGGGCCTTCACAATTGTAGGAGGCCAGAAGTGCCTCAAGTGGTGTTAAAGCCAATTAGAGCACAATATTATTTTCTTTTTTTCATATATTTTTTTCATTCTACTTAATAGAAGGGTTACATTATATTTACCAGATAAAAGGTGCATTACTTCACAAACATTGATACCCTTTCTCATGTCTTAGTCCCCAAAGAGGCAACTTTTAATTTAATGGAAGATCTAAGATATCATCAAGAAAAATTTTAAGAAATGACTTGCTGAAAATTTCACATTCATAAATAGAGGCTCAGCAGATCTATTTTATCTCTAAATTATAAAGCAATAAACTTAATGTGTATATATTTATGAATAAAAAGTGATGATATGCTTAATACAGTATAGAAAATCAGTAGTGTACATGGTGTTTATACTACATATGAATGTGGTTTACATCAGTGATGAAAACTGTCTAATAAATTCTGTTATAAATGTCAGTTCCTGGGGCCCAGGAGCATGACCTAGTGGTAAAAGTAGCTTGCCTAGCATTCATAAAGCGCTGGGTTTGATTCCTTGGTACCATATGCACAGAAAAGGCTGGAAGTGGTGCTGTGGCTCAAGTGGTAAAGTACTAGCCTTGAGAAAGCTCAAAGGCAGTGCTCAGGCCCTGGGTTAAAGCCCCAGGATTAGCAAAATAAATAAATAAATTAATTAAAAATGTCAATTCATTAATCTATTACACTTACCATGTCTTTAAAGAAAAGAATTATCTCCATTTATTACAATTTGGCCTGTTCTGACTTTTCTACACTATTCTTATTCCACTCTTCTCTGGATTAGAATTACATTTGTTAAGCACACCTCTCAGAGTTTTGTGCGCAATAAATCCCCAGCCTTTGTGGACAATTTTGAATTTTTGTGGAAGTGCTTGTTACTCATTAGTACTACTTCATAATGTTTTTCCCATTAATTAACCAATGCATGGTTTTCTGTTCTTTTGCTCTATAATTCTCCATTAGATCATCATTTTTCTCTTGTATCTTTCCAGTTGTATTTTTCCTTGGCACCAATGAAGTGAGTTTTACTTATGAACACTTAAGGAAGATCCATAATTTGGCAGCTTGAAAAGCAGCCCCCATTCTGACACATATATGCTTCCTTTATAAGTATGAATTTTTTCTGAGCAGTAATTTCTAAGACTTCAAAATCTAGCAAATATCTTTCCTTTGCAAAAGAGGCAAGTACTTTATTCAGTGGTTCAAAGAATTAAAAAACTATTTTTACATAACCATTTACACATTTTTCTTCATTTTTTTCTATTGAATTTTTTTTCTTTTCAGTCTCAAGTAGCTAAGATTACTTTTGCTGTTGTTGTTGGTTTTGTTTTGTTTTTCATTTTCTGTTGTGGGGCTTGAACTCTGGGCCTGGGTACTCTTGAACTAAGGCTAGCACTTTATCACCTTGAGCCACATTGCACTTGTGGTTTTCTGGTGATCCCTTGGAGATAAGACGCTCATGGACTTTTTGTGCCCAGGTTAGCTTTGAACTGTGATCTTCAATCTCAACCTCCTGAGTAGCTACGATTATAGACATGAGCCACTGGCATCTGGCTTGTGCTGTAAGGTATAGCTACCCAGTCTTAACCATAAGTTGAGCTATCATTTTAAAAAATCTTATCAACACTTTCTCCATAAAAGTCTGAACCAATTTTATGGACATTATAGATTATTTTTGTTTTATGAAGTCAATATATAGATTATTAATGAACATGAATGAGCATTTTAAAATATGACAGTACCTGATAACATAGTAAGGAGAATTTTTTAAAAGTATTACTGTAGATGGGAAATTATTAAAGATACAAAGAGAAGCCAAATTCCCACTAAGCTAATGGAAAAACATGTTTTTCAGGATAATCAGATATCACCCTAAGAATGGCAGAGAATAAAGAATGTGAAGAAAGCTCAAGTCATTAACTATAGGATCCTCAATAAAAAACTAGATGATTCTGAATGGATTCTGAAAAGATAGATCTAGGAGAATGAACATTTTTAAGCTATTTTAATTTTTCTGTGTTTTACTTTCTCCTGTTGATTGATATTGTTTGACTAACATTGACCTTAACAGTGTGCATTGAGTATATTAGAAATACTTTATACTTGGTCCTTTGTGCCAATATTTCTTGTTCCTGGAATCCTCTTTCTCCACATATGATGTATTTTCCACTTAAATTCTCTTAAATCTTTAGTTAAATGTCCCTTCTTCCATATACTAAGTCAATCTGAAATTGCAAATGTTTCACAATCATTTGCACTTCTCAAAACTAAAATATGCACATAAAGAGCATTTTTCTTTGGTAGACATGATATTCGTATATTTATTTCCTATATATTTTCTGTCTCTTTGGTACAAACTTCTTGAGGGTAGAGATTTGGGGAGTTTTATTCCTTTGTGTAATCCTAACATTTAGACTTTATCATAGTAGAGAAAGCATTTGACAAATAATAGTTGTTGGTGAACATACAACTAAGCCTTCCTAGTTCTTTCTGGAAAACTACCAAATAGTTAATATCTTTATTTTCATTCTAGTTCTCTTGAAGAGAACTATCTTTGTAATTGTAAACCTTTTTCTGTACTTTTTAAATATTTCATAACACATGCATCTCCAACTCTCAGTTAATGAAGGTAGGTAGTTATTCCACTTTATATAATTTATAAAAATACACTTAACTTTGATAAAGTATTTAAAAGGCACACTATTTGTGATCCCCAAATTAAATTCATCCTTTATCCTAATTTAAATGTCCCATACAAATGCAATGGTCAGTTGGAATACATATAAACATGTACAAGTACAGATAATTTAAAAAAATGAACAGATTTCCTAAGCAGTGTGGAAAAGGACAAGGCAAAATGAAATCAGGTTTTTAGGTAATAACAAAATTTTGACATATATTAGGAAGTTCCGTTGTTTCTGTTTTAGCTCCTAGCAAGAATACACTGAATAAAAATCTTTTCAGAAAATTATGATGCATGTCTTGAGGGTTCTCTGGAAGTCTCAAATAAATTGGTCACTGTTTATTCATTAACAAGCATAAATTTCCCCAGCAGCATAAAGAATTGAAAAGTTGTGAAGATATTCTGTTTAACTATCATTTCTTTATACACAAATTATTCTTTTCCAAAGTAAGATAAAAATATAAGTAAAAGTTATGTTGCCTCAAAATTAATGCTTATCATCTATGTTTTTGTAAAATTCAACTGTACTTTTATAGTAATTACAAAGCAAATAAAATTTAATAGATCTTCTAACGAAATATTTATAGGTAAAATAATCTATATTATAAAATTAAGTATTAAAGGGTTGAGGCTGCGAGTGTGGTCTAGTGGTAGAGTGCTTGATTAACATGCACAAAGCCCTGGGTTCAATTCCATAGTACCACAAACAGAGAAAAAGCCAGATGTGGTCCTGCGGCTGAAGTGGCTGAGTGCTAGACTTGAGAAAACTCAAGATCAGTGCCCAGGCCCAGAGTTCAAGCCCCAGGACTGGCAAAAGAAAAAAATAAATAAAAAAGAGATAAATGGCTTTTGCACATTTTGTGAGATCTGTATGACTAGGTAATTCTCTCTTGCCTGTCTTTCTTACTCTGTATAAGATTGTTTGGTTAAGTGTGAATAAGAAATTTCTTTTGAAATACCTTACACTCTGAACAAGTATTATGGCTAGTCTTAATGGTTTTCTATTTTAAAAATTTATTTGAATAACAATGATGTGGACCCATTGTTACTATCAAAGTTATGAATATGTATAAGAACAGCCTATTAATTTCTACTTAGTACCTAATTTGCATATAATGGTGGCACTGTATTCAGAAAATAAGCCTGCAAAAATGCAGTTCAATAATTAAATGGTTGATTTAAATATATATTACCAGACTATTTACAAAAACTTGGCATACAAATAGATAAATAATGCATAATATATTTATTTCTACCTCATAATATTATATTATTACCATATATATTTTTATTCTTCTTTAATCTGTGTACAAGAGCGCTAAACTGAAAAATCACTGCATTTATTCATAGGCAATTTAGACTTTAAATTTGAAAATAATTCTACTTATCATCATTTTTCTACTATATGTATTTGTTGGTTAGGAGACAATGTGAATGTTTAAATATTTATTTTTAAAGTAACTTCAGGGAGTTTTGTCTTAGAAAAATCACATAAATACCAAGATAAAACCATTTTCACATTTTTTTCTAATTTTTAAAATTTAAGTATTATAATACATCTAGAAAGTACATTGTATTATATATTATTTATAGGAAATGTAATTTTAGGCTAAAATTATGTCTATCCATTCTTAAACATTTGAGTCATTTTACTACAATTATTATCACTGGTTCTGAATTGATGTTACTCTTTTATAAGTTAAGAAACATGAACATCTACTCCATCCTATAACCTTTGCCTCTCATAAGAAAAAGTTTAGTGTGACTCATAAATTTATTTTAGAGTGTATGGTTTGCTAAGTTAACATTAAACATTATCTCTAGACATAGAAATCATAAAAGAATCTTCCCCATCTCCTCCTTCTCCCTCTTTCTCCAACTTTCCCAACATCTTTTCCTTCATTTCATGGAAGAACAAGGTAACACCATTACTTAGCCAAAATAATATATTTTATACACCTTCTCTATTACTTAACCAGTTAGTGCTTCATCTTCTCAATATTTGATCCATCATGGGTACTTTAAAATTTACAGTAATAGAAGAAATAGAATAAGCATACAAATTCTAACCGTCCAATTTGAATATCTATTACTTTTAATTTATTTATTTTATGTTATAAATTTTCCATGGACCACATTTTCTGGTAACAAGTGAGTTAAAAATTAAGAAATTTGCAGTAAAGGAAAACAGTGAGTACTGGGAGAGAGGATAGCCCTTATATAAAAACTACTTGGAAACGAGAAAAAAAAGGCAAAGCCACTTAATGTTCCAAGGTAAAATGAATACAATAATACTATAATATGAGCATGATTGTCCTAAGAAAAGGATTTGAGAGAATGTGACTGGAATAAGGGAAATAATAGATTAGAGCCTTGGGATTGTAAGAAAGACCTATAAGCATTAAGGGAATAAAGTTAGATATTATGAATAAACTTGCTATTCTGTTTTGAAGATTTGAATAGTGAAAGCAGAGCCAAATGCCACAGATGTTAAATAGACTTCGTAGCTATGTTGTGATAGTCATTTGATGAACCAAGTTAACAGCAATATTCACAAGACAATATGTTGGAAATGAACTTTACAATTTGCGGGGGGGGGGAGCTGTTTGAGGGAAAACACAAGAAAAATATGGCAAGGGGTAGGTAACAATGTTCAAGAAGTAATGTACTCACTACCTTACAAATATAACTCTAACCACTCTATACATCACCCTGACAATTAAATAAAATAAAATAATTAAAATCTTTAAACTCTAAAGAAAAATTTAAGAAATGAAATGTTGGGGTCTGCCAGAGGGGTATAGATTGTTTATTCCTAGGTTACTTCTTTGATGATATAAATGACATTTATTCTGTGGACTATTACTATTGCTTAGAATTCCACATGCCCAACGTATATGACAACTATACTTTCATGTGGGCTTTCATCCCTACCTTAGATACTACATAGCACCTTTTTCATCATTAATTATTTTAATGCCACGGCTTTTTAAACAGTATCTGTTGGTTTTAATCTGACTCTACCTTAACAAATCTTTTTGAGTTTTTGTAATAGTTTATGTAAAATATTAATATAAATTATTTCCCTGAATGAATCTATTATTGTTGAATAGTGAAACCTGCTAGTTCTTCGTCAGTACGACTAGTTAGATACCAAAAGTAATTGTGACATCACGCATCACTCTAAGTACCTAAATTAGGACTGTCTTTATACATTGCTGCATTTCAGGAAGGAAGTTGCTGCCAAGTGTTTGAAGAGCTGACTTGCTTCTTGCACACTAATCTCTACATAATACAGTTTTTCTTACATAGAAAAACAGGAGCCAGCTCCCAGACAAAACCTGTTTTCAACTTTGGGATACCAAAATGGTGATTCAGGGTCTTGAAATTTTCTGTCAGTGTCAAGCATTCATGCTTTTGTTATTAGATCTTGGATAGAGATGAAAGGGAGGTAGTCAGAGTAGCTATTTATTGGAAGAGATAAGGTGCTGGGAGGAAAAGAGCCTTTTGCCAACTATTAAGAGGTTATCCCAGTATTTTTAACTGCCAGCAAATAGAGTCCTACACTTCATTGCTGAGAAACTGTTTTAATTACATTTTTTACCCTCTGTAACATTTGAAGTAATCTTTTCCTCTTATAGGAAACTCAGAGAACTTTTATTGAAAAGGCTTCAAAGATGTATTGACCTTGAAAAACTCTCAGGTGTACGTATGTGTGTCACATATATACTACGATTCTGCTGCACCACTTAGCAGAAAATATCCAGAAAATATGGGAGATACCCACCTCTAATATCAAGAACATGTTGAAACATGTTATAGGCAAGTTGAGAAGGCCTTAATTAATTAAATTCACCCGAACTATTTTGCATTGGGAAGCCAAGAGTTTTAGTGATCGTAAAGACATGAATGAACTCCAAGAAATGGAAGTAAGGTTTTTTTGTTTTTTTAATTATACCATTTACTCTTTCTCCTCCTCTCTCCTCCTCCTCCTCCTCCTTTCCATTTTGGTCTTTGGTTTAATCTCTTCTGATGCTGTTTTTTTTTTAAATTTCTGTACCTTTGTCTTGTTTGTAAGTTTATCTGATTTAGGAAGAAGAAGGGGAGCACAGAAACAATGAGACAAAGGGTAAACCAACACAACAGTGCAAACTGCAAACTGCTAGACATATTGGAAATAATCGATACAATGCTGGGAGGAGGGAAGTTGGGAGAGAAAAACTGGGAGAGAGTGAGGGAGGGGGTGACACTGTTCCAAAGGAAAGGTACTCATTACCTGACTTACGTAACTGTATATAACCCCTCTGAGCATCACCTTCACAATAAAATTTTAAATTAAAGATATACATGCGTTATCATTAGATACTGAGCAGAGGACCTAGTGAAATTAAAATACAATATCATAGCATAATCTACCTTCAGAAAAAATTAGTATGAATTTCAAGAGCAAAGTAATAAATTGAATCTACATTTCTTATTTCATTTCTAACTTTTGTTATACAAAATGTATCCAAAATTATGCAGTATTTTGTAAGCAATTGCTTACAAAATTACTTTAATGCAATTAATTTGGAATTGTTTTGTATACTTGCAGTCCATTATTATTGCTGAGACATAGATCAGACAGAAGAAAATATCACTGTGGTTTCAGTTAACATAACTCCACACATGACTACTACAGTATAAGAAATGGAGTAGGTTTGTGGCCTCCCACACTACCCATGTGGCTAAAAGATCCAAACAGTACAAGAGCAAGGACTCAGTGTTTGCATACTCAATGCTGTGGACATGGTACTGGAAATATAAACACAACTGCATAGATATAAAAATCTATGACTCTACAGATATAATTTTTATTACATAAATTAATATATATCCATGACATAAAATCCTAAGCCTAATTTTAATTATGTTCTAAAATCTAAGTGCCAATGATTGTATATAGAGATTCCCTTCTTGAATACTCGTTTGTTAAATACGTCATTTGAAATATGATGTAAATCAATGTTAATAAATTCTTTAATAAAAAAAATGAGAAAAAAAGCCATTGCAAACTTGACCTTTAGTTGGATGCCTGACTTGATGTTAGTTCTCGGTATGGAGAAAATCTATTGCAAGTGGTCTTTTAAAAACAAAACTTGGGGCAGCATGACCTGGTCCAGCCATGAAGTGGAAAACGATACTCTTGAATACAATAAATTTGAAGACCTCCAACTGAAAAAAAAATATTAAGGACAGCAAACACACCACAGTTAAAGATCATGATTCATGAGCTTTTACTTTAACAGTGTAGAGTAGTTATTTCAGAAAGGATTAATAAATACATCATGGGGCTGGGAGTTTAGCCTGGGGGTAGAGTGCTTGCCCAGCATGCACAAGGACCCAGGGCCGATTTCTTAGTTATCACATACATGGAAAAGCCAGAATTGGTGCTGTGGTAGAGTGCCAGCCTTAAGGAAGCCCAAGGACAGTGCTCAGGCCCTGAGTTCAAGCCAAGACTGGGGGAAAAAAAAGAATAAAAAGAAAACAAATAAATACAATGTGGAAGTGACCTTCTAGAGTCTTGATATAATTATGGTATGCCACTATAAATGAGGCATATCTTATCATCGTTACTATAAATTGATTGCTATTATTATGGTAATGTTGATAAAAATACAAAGAAATAGTATTTAACACTCAATACAAACTTCATACTGTCCTGGTTAGTGATTTTTAATATGTATGTTAACAATATGTATGTCACAAACATTGATACCCTTTCTCATGTCATGGTCCCCAGTTCCCTCCCCCGACCCCCGACCCTCATCTTGTTTTTCCCCCTTCCCTATCTGATTTCAAATAACCAAATAAGCATATATACAATATATCAGATAGCAAGGTAAAAAACTGTAACAATATGAGATAACCAAGGGAAAGCAAATAGATGAGAGATAACATAGTACATTAAGGAAAACAATCACTCAATATATGGCTTTTGTTTCTATATCCTGGAGGTCCTTTCATTTAGCATCATTCTATATGGCCTTATGTATCTAGGTTTTGTTCTATCTTAAATCTCTGCTAGGAGAGCCCAAGGTTTCTACTGATTATGAGAAATGAGGGAAACCATTGAGCCTCTGCTCCTTTGAGTCTGGCTTACTTTACTTAATATGATTTTTGTTAGTCTTTCCATTTCCTTCTTTCTGAATCTTTTATGTCAGTTGTTAAAGGCAAAATCTTTCTGAATGAGTGGCTTTAGTAAAATATTACAAATATGCCCAAATTTATTGCATTATTTTATTCCTAAAGTGTACTTAATCCTTATAGTTATGCAGATAACAGGTCAACTCTGGCACTAATGGCAAACTTTTGATAATTATTCATTTCAGTGCATACCATGTCAATCTTGTAAAATTATTCTGAATGTGTTTGGAACCCCAAGCTAATGGCTTGTGATTTTGATAATTCCATTCATACTTCATCCATTTCTTTATGCAAAATACGTGAACCATGATGTGCAATTTATGTAAGTGAATATACATGAACTCTTATGACTATTCATTTCCTTTGGTTTGTACGTGTAAATGTTTAACGAAATAGTTTTGGAAATCAATTACTATTTTAAGAAACCATTTTAAAATGAATACGGGCCCAAGACGGGTGGGGGATGTGGGGGGGCCACACCCTTCCTGAAGAGGGTGTCAGCAAACTCATAAATACTTGATTACTGTATACTCACATGGAACAAGATCAGCATATAATGTCAATCATGCAAGATACATGTTATAGCATTTTGTTCTACAAATTAAAGATGCTTAAATTAAAAAAAAATATTATTGACCTTTCAGTAAAGGAGCAATGTCCAAACATAATTCTTATTAAAAGTTTACCTGAAGTAAGCAAGGAAAATAACTAGCTGTACAATTCACAAATAAAAATGATTTTGTATATCAGATAACAAAGTGAGATACTGTAACAATATGAGATACCCAAGGGACAGCAATGGAGATGAGAGATAACATAGTACATTAAGGACAACAATCATTCGTTATATGGCTTTTGTTTCAATATCCTGGAGGTCCTTTCAATTAGCTTCATACTATATGTCCTTATGTATCTGATATATTGAATTTATTTGTATTTGGTTATTTGAAATTTGATAGGGAAGGGGGAAAAACCAAGATGGGGGGTGGGTGGTGGGTGGGGGGGAGGGTAATGGGTACCAAGACATGTGAAAGGGTATCAATGTATGTGAATTAATGCACCTTCTATCTGGCAAATATCATGTAACCCTTTTATTAATTACAATAAAAAATAAAAAACTCAAAAAAATAAAATGAATATGGGCATATGTCATGTGCTTAATGACAGTTTTATGGCTTTCAATCTTTATCAAGCCTTTTCCTAACACACATACTGTTATATACTAGTGCAAGCTGTGCTTGAGGATGAAGTAAATAGGAATGCCAACACATTTGAGTAATAGTGTCTCTTTGCATTACATTAATAGTAATGGTCTTGTGGCTTTAAACTTTAATTCATTGTGGCAAGTTAGCAATCAATACAATGAACACTAAAACTTACAAGAGGAATATATATATGCATATCTATCTATCTATCATCTATCTACTGACCTATCCAACCACCAAAATGACAGGATAAAAATGCAATGTCTAATCACAAGATTTTTGAAGGGAAATGACAAATAACCTCTTGTTAGGGGAATATAAATGGGGCTGTATGGATATTTGAGAGATTAAATTGTCAGTTGATAAGGTTTGTTTTATACTGAGTAATTGTATGGAATAGACATATGGTAAACAGATTCTGAAGACAGCTTACAATTAATCTTTTCTTATGCTGCCAATATGGACACATAGAGTAGGTTTATTACTGCCATTCTGGTCAAAACGATCTAAATCTAACCAGTGCATATCATATCATTTGGGAAAGAAAATAAATATATTCTCTTACCATAACATTACATACTAGCAAGGTACCAAACAACAGCTTATTTTTGTTGCTGTTGCTGTTTAATATATGGTTATGTATTGAGAACTTTATTTCCTGCCTGTGTCTACATCTTCAAGTATTTACTAATAATTTCCCATACTAACAGCGTCAGTCTTTACAATAAGATTTTTATTTTATTTGGAAATGAATTTTGTGTAGGTAAAAGAAAGAGGATACTGTTGCAGTCTTTCATGTGTGGATATCCAGTTTTCCCTGTACTATTGGTTGACTAATTGTAAAAAAATAATTTTTTAACATATATCATTCTCTTTCTGCTATAAGAATGTCTGTATTATTTCTTACTTAGGAAAGCTGTTGATTGTAAATTCTCTTGGTTTATGGTAGCATTTTTTCATTAATTTTAGATACTTAAAATTGATATAGATTTAGTAGAAAACATTTTCTTTCATACTTTAATGATAATAGAGTGTTGCCTTTGGTTTATAGGATAGCAATGTGTGTTTTCTGTTTAGTACTTTTTTCTTTTACATAATATGTTTTTCTCCTTTTTTTGCCTTTGAGATTTCTCTTCCACCAATTCCTTTTGATCAGTCTGCTTTTGTGTAATCATCTTTGTTTTTATTTTTGAAGTTCTTGACAGTTTCTTAAGTATGTTACATATTTCTCTATATTACCTGGTACTGCTCTATAGGATATTAGTAGTATTTGCATTTGTCTAATCATTTTTCCCCTGTGCTTCTTTTTTGATAGCTTCAAATTCTGTGCCTTTAATAGCATTGATCATATCTTATGATGTGCCTAATCTTATGGTAATGTAAGGAAATCCATTTTATCTTTGTGTTTTGACACTTCCACTAGAAATGTAATTATTACGTTGTTAGAGCTTTCCATTATATACTTTGCATCAATGATTTATATAGCATTTTAGAGACTGTTTTTTTCATTTAAAAATAATAATGATCGAAAGTTTTTTCTGATTATGGATCCGCTTACATACAAACTGGAGATAAATTTTTTGTTGACATTGTTGAGTTCACAATAACCAGTACCAAAGTTTTAACATTCTTACAATTTTATTAGCATTTGTTCTGGTATGTGGTGTTTTTATTTTGGGGGGGGCAGATCCAATTATATATTTAATCCTTTCTTTTCTGAACTTCACCTGGGACAGAGTAACCTTGCAGGCCTTACGTTAGAACTCCATGTCCCAGTTAATGCAAGGTTACTCTGTCCTGGGTGAAGGTCAGATCACTGGGACCCATAAGGTTCTTGTGCTCAGTTCAGGGATGGATACACAAGAGAGTTTCACAAAACAAAGTTTATTAAGGTGGAGCAAAAGTATACTCAAGCAAGCAGAGGTGATGGGCCAGGGGAGTTTTGCCTAGTGTTAGAAGGCTTCCTAGCATTCATGAAGACCTAGGTTTGATTCCATGATAACAAATACATAGAAAAAAAAGCTGGAAGTGATGCTGTGGCGCAAGTAATAAAGCTCTAGCCTTGAGAAAGTTCAAGGACAGTGCGCAAGCCCTGAGTTCAAGCCAGAGAACTGCCAAAAAAAGACAAAAGCAAAGGTGAGTAGCCCAATCCAGTGACATACTGACTCTTATGGTAACTAGTAATGACTGTGTCAAGAAAAAGTAAATAGTTGTCAAATTTTCTTGGAACAGGAGCTGTCATTTTCAAGCAGGGACTGGAAAACCAGTGAGCAGACCATACTTACAAGATTCATTTGAAACAAGGACAACTATTTGTTGGTTATAGAGCACATACTCGAAACCAGAAACTTAATTATAGGCTAATAAGTTCCTCCAGCTGACCTAGATACTTGATTTTTTGGAATTCAGGCAGAAAAACACAAGACGGATAGTTCATAGAAATAGCAAGAGCACAGCATGTAAAGAAGAGTGGTGAGCCAGGATTTAATTAAGGTTAATAGCAGAATGGGGAACAGAAAGCTGTTGATTATTTGTGTGGTGTTTCCTTGGGTGAACAACCATGACCTTATATCTTCTAACCTTTATTCTGGGTGAAACTTAGCCCATTTGAATTAGAAAAAAATTGTTCTAGGGACGGGACATTGGCCTCATGATGGTGTGCTTGCCTAGCATGCAAGAAGATCCCGGTTTGATTCCTCAGTACCACATATGGTAATGCAGCTCAAGTGGTAGAGCTCTAGCCTTGAGAAAGCCCAAGGACAGTGCTCAGGCCCTGAATTCAAGCCCCAGGACTGGAAAAAAAATGTTTGGCCTTCTCCGCCTCTGCTTGTTTCTTTGGATTCTATGAAGTAACAATGAAGATAGATTCAAAGACAGATTCCTATGTTGACTTACAGAGTTGTCTCTTTCTAATTTTCTGTTTTCCAGGGTTCTCACTCATGTATTCTTCAGAGACAATAAACTCCGATTTGTTGAACTAGCATATATATCTCTGATTTATGGAACTAGCTTACCTCATTGAATATTTGCTTTATTTTCTTTTTCCATATATTTTATTGTAATTGTAATTAATAGAAGGGTTACATTATATTCACCAGATAGAATGTGTATTACTTCACAAACATTGATATTCTTTCTCATGTCTTGGTCCGCATTTCCTTCCCCCCCCCCCTCAACTTGTTTTTCCTCCTTCCCTATCTGATTTCAAATAACCAAATAAGCATATATACAATATATCAGATAACAAAGTGAAATACTGTAACAATATGAGATAACCAAGGGACAGCAAAAGAGATGAGAGATAACATAGTACATTAAGGAAAACAATCACTCATTATATGGCTTTTGTTTCTATATCCTGGAGGTCCTTTCTTTTAGTATCATCCTATATGGCCTTATGTATCTAGGTTTTGCTCTATTGTAAATCTCTGCTAGGAGAGCCCAAGGTTTCTACTGATTATGAGAAATGAGGGAAACCATAGAGCCTATGCTCCTTTGAGTCTGGTTTACTTCACTTAATATGATTTTGAAAATCTGCTTTTATATCCTCTTTTTATGATGTGTTTGAGAAAATATCTATCTTTGGAAAATAAATTAATGCAGTCATAGGAATTGGATTGAATTTTTTCTCATTTCTCTGGAATCACAATGCTATCACACATAGTGTCTAATATCTGAAAATAATGCTTATACATGTAATATATATTCTCGATTTTTAGATTATTCTGGCATGTAGTCAGTTACTATGAATGTTAAAGAAGAATCTATGATTTGGACAAAATCTACTTCTAAACTCAGGATTTTGCAGTGTTGAAGACCATAGCACTCTAAATAGCTCATTTGTGTGACTAATGTTCTTTGGATGCTAAATACAAAGAGTTTTATGTTAATGTATGTATGTTATATGTTAGTGTAATAAAAGTCATAAATAAGGTATTAGAAAACAGTATCCCTCAATCTATGGAAGGAAAACTTGTGATAGTTAAGAAGTTGGAAGTTGTTTCTTTTTCTTTTCTTTTTGTCAGTCGAGGGGCTTGAATGGGTCTGGACACTGATCCTGAGCTCTTGAGCTCAAGGCTACTTGCTCTACCTCTTGAGTCACAGTGCCACTTCTGGTTTTCTAGTGCTTAATTGGAGATAAGAGTCTCACAGCCAGCCCAGGCTAGCTTTGAACCACAATCCTCAGAGTTCAGCTTCCTGAGTAGCTAAGATTCCATCCACAGTTCCATCTGCAGTACTGGGGGAAAATAAGAATAAAGGCTACACAATAGTCTATATATCAAATCCTTGGGATTGTGTGTGTGTATGTGTGTGTGTGTGTATGTGTGTGTGTGTGTGTGTGTGTGTGTGTGTGTGTGTGTGTGTGTGTATGTGATGGGGCTTGAACTAGGCCTGGGCACTGTCTCTGAGTTCTTCAACTCAAGACTACTGCCCTACCCCTGAGGCAAGCCCTACTTCCTGTTTTCTTTTGAATAATTGGAGATAAGAGTCTCCCATCCTTTTGTGCATAGGCTGGCTTTGAGATGCAATCTTCAGATTTCAGCCTCCTGAGTAGCTAGGATTACAGGCTAGAGCTCTGCTCCTTGGGACTTTATAACAAAGTATAATATATTTCATACTCCTTAGGATTTTATAATGTATTTAATAATTCGACAGGCTACAAAATTATTATTGACGATCCTAGTTTTTATGCAAGTGATGTGTATATTTTAAATGTACAATAAAATGCTCTTTTCAAATGATTCAATAATATAACACAGAAAGGTAATTGTATGAAATATTTTCAAGACCTCTGTCCTGAGAATTTTCTGAAGATTGCCAAGATATAGAATACCAATATAACAAGAGAAATGTGTTTTGTGTAACAGTCAGAATTACAAAGTTGCCCATTTTCTCCAAATTGATTCATAGATTAAATATAATTCCATTTGAATTTCCAGCAAGGTTTTTGTAGAATAAAAAAAAATCTCTGTTTCTAAAGAGCTATTTCTCTGTACTTCTACTTTCCAACTTGGATTTTAAATTAATCTATTTTAATCAAGATGCTTTTAAAGACTTATGTTTCCATGATAACAGTGCTTTACTTTCTGACAAAAGAATAAACAGAAGAGAGTTTAATGCATATTACTCACAAGATATTTATAATAAAAAATGTACTCGATTAGAAAATAAAAACACAGCCGGAAAATCGCGTTCCCAACTATTCACAAAAGTAATCACTAGCAGGGAGTCTCAGTGAGGGAGAACACATCCTTCGTTCAGAGTTTACATGTGCCTTTCAATCTTAAAGGTTAAAACATGAATCACAATTTATGCCAAGGGGCAGAGTGCTTCATCCAAAGCCTTCATAATTATTTTACTAGGTTATGATTCATTTAATTCATTCAAAGTCTGAACAGGGCTTTGTTTATGAAACAATGTTCAAAAGAGCAAAGGAAACTACAGTAAGACTTCATATGCATTTGTAGGACTTCATCATTAAGAATACACATTCATGTAAAAATGTTTACCAAAATATACATGAAATAATTTTTATGCAGCATTATTTTTATGTTAGGGGATTAGCAGTAAAAGAAAAGTTCATTATACTTACTAGTGATTATAACTTCATAATCCTTTGGCAGATTTGAACATTGATTCTGATTCATTTTCAAGGTCATTTTCAAGTACATTGACATATACATACACATATATGTATATATGCCTGCATATGCATATCAAATATAATGATTATACAATGGAATATAGCTATTTCTTTTCTTATTTACATAAATAATCACTATGAATTTTGCCTAAAAATCATATTAAATGAAATAATCCAGACCCGAAGGAACATAGTCTCAATGGTTTCTCTCATTTTAATAATTAGTACACATCTAGGACTCTCCTAGCAGAGGATTACAATAGATCAAAACTTAAGGACATAAGACCATATAGGATGGGACTAAATGAAAGGAACTCTAGGATATGGAAACAAGAGCTTTATTTTATGTGATTGTTGTTCTTGATATACTATGTTATTTCTCTTTTGCTGCCCTTTGATTAATCTCATATTGTTACTGTATCTGACTTTGTTACTTGGTGTATTGTATATACATTTATTTGATTATTTTAAATAGGAAAGGGAGGGGGGAAAACAAGATGATTGGGAGGTGATGGGGGGAGGGAAACAGGGACAAAAACATGAGAAGGGGTATCAGTATGGGAGAAGTAATGCGCCTACAACCTGATGAATGTAACTGTTACCCATCTATATATTATCCTGACAATAAAATAAAATAAATTTTCAAATAAAATGTTTTATAGACTGAGAAACAATGTGAATCAAAACTCCCAATAATACTACCTCAAAGTAAACAAGACACTGAATGAAGATGGAAAGAATTAAATGGATTGTGATTTTATTATGGTATTTAAGGCAAAAATGAGATATGAAATAATGGTTGTGTGACATCAATGAATTTTACAGTCCTAAGCCAAAATAGAATAATCACAGATTTTATATGTTGAATAGAATTATAACAGCCTTCCATTGCTATTGGTCTTTGTCAAATGGAGGAAGTTTTTCTCAGAAGGACTCAGATAAAAATCTGAATTCATAAATGGAGTTCTTCGGGTTTATGCGTTATTTTCAAAGAGGTAAATTATGATATATCTGCTTGTATTTTTCTTGGATAGGTTAGTGAACAAAGAGAAATGAAGATACAGTATGTCAAGCTTTTAATGATCTTATTTAGAGCTATTAAGTAGAATGCACAGAATTCAGAAAGTAAACTGACATTTGAATATTCACACTACATAACATATGATGAATAAGAAAGAATCACTGTTGAGAGGAAAATCTAAAGGATTTTAATGCACAAGTGCTTTAGTGAAATGTGAGTACTGACTGTTGATTATAAATGATCTGAAAATTACGATAAAGGAATCTATGAAAGACCGCCGTGGAATCCATATGATAGAAAAATAGAATATGATTAAATCAATGGGAATTTTTAATGCCATTTCTGTTTCTTTAATCATTTTCCCAGTACTAGAAAAATATAACAAAGAGGGTTTTTTTGTTTTGTTTTGTTTTGTTTTTTTTTGTAAAGAACAGTCTCAACAAAATGCTGATTCTCCTACAAATCTCTCTTCTCCTAGATCTTGAAATATTTATGTCTGATGATTACTATTGCAAATTACTCAGAAATGAGAAGATAATCTGGACAGTAGAATTTTCAGTCTGCTAGTGGAGTTTCAGGATATCACATTGCACATGGGGAAAAGAATTTCTTTTTTTCCATATTTTTATTGTAACTAATAGAAAGTTTACATTATATTCACCAGATAGAAGGTGCATTACTTCATATACATTGATACCTTTCTCATGTCTTGATCCCCATTTCCCTCCCCCCACCCCCACCCCTCATCTTGTTTTCCTCCCTTCCCTATCTGACTTCAAATAACCAAATATGCTTATGTACAATATATCAGATAACAAGGTGAAAAATTGTAACAATATGAGATAACCAAGGGACAGCAAAAGAGATGAGAGATAACATAGTATATTAAGGACAACAATTACTCATTATATGGCTTTTGTTTCTATATCCTGGAGGTCCTTTCATTTAGCATCATACTATATGGCCTTATGTATCTAGGTTTTGTTCTATTGTAAATCTCTTCTAATAGAGCCCAAGGTTTCTACTGATTATGAGAATCTTCTCTGAAGAAGAAATAAGAATGTCCTATGGACACATGAAGAAATGCTCAACATGTCTGGCCATAAAAGAAATGCAAATCAAAACAACCCTAAGATTCCATCTCACTCCAGTTAGAATGGCCTGGATCAAGAAATCTAATAACAACAGATGCTGGAGGGGATGTGGTCAGGAGGGATCACTACTACATTGTTGGTGGGAGTGCAAACTCGTTCAATCTCTGTGGAAAGCAGTGTGGCAGTTCCTCAAAAGACTAAACATAGAGCTCCCCTATGACCCAGCAATTCCATTACTTGGCATTTACCTAGTCATCCAGAAACAAGGCAATACTAAATCCACTAGCACAACGATGTTCATTGTAGTACTATTTACAATAGCAAAGATATGGAACCAACCTAGATGCCCCTCAGTTGATGAATGGATCAACAAGTTTTATACACAATGGAATTCTATGCTGCAGTCAGAAAGATGGACATTGCCCCATTTGTAAGGAAATGGAAAGAGTCAGAAAAAATCATATTAAGTGAAGTAAGCCAGACTCAAAGGAACATAGGCTCAATGGTTTCCCTCATTTGTTATAATCAGTAGAAAATAATTTCTTGCACTAAGCTTGCTACATAAGCTTCTCACTGGGCACTGTCCTCTAAAATTTTCTGTGCTCATCCTATCACTTTAGCCTTAACTCCACTTCTGGTTTTGAAGTAGGTAATTGGAGATAAGCATCTCATAGATTTTCCAGCCCAGGCTGTTTTCACTTCTGTTATCCTCTTTGTTTTTAGTCTTGTGCTTTTTTTTAATACTTAAATTTTATTGTAAAGGTGATGTACAGAAGGGTTACAGTTACATAAGTCAATAAGTATATTCCTTTCTGATCAGTGCTACCTCCTTCCTCATTTTCTCGCACTTTGCCACTCCTGATCCCTCTTCCCCAAGTTCTAAAGTTCATTCCAACATAGTGTCTAGTTAATTATTACTTTTGAATTGGTTTATCCCTGGTCCCACCATTTTTGTGATTCCTCTAATCTTCCCCAAATCAGACACAAGACAAAGTGTACAGAAATGAAAAACAGTATCATCAGGGAATGTAAACCAAAGGAAAAGAAAAAGAAGGAAAGAGCTACAAACAGTGCAATTAAAACCTCTAGTTTTCTTGGAGTTGATTTGTATTAACATCACTTTATATGGTTACATGTACAAAGCTATTGGGCCATTGTTGGGTCATAAGGCATCCTGGTCTATGTTTACATTTTAGAGGGAATGCCATACTGGTTTCCAGAGTGATTAAATAAGTTGACATTCCCATCAACAGTATAGGCATAATTCCCTTTTGATAGTTTCCCACCAGCATCTGTTATTATTAGTTTTCTTGATAATGGCCATTCCAATTGGGTTGAAGTGGAATCTCAAAGTTGTTTTGATTTGCATTTCTTTTATGACCAGAGATTTTGAACGTTTCTTCACATGTCTATTGGCATTATTCAATGACATGGAAGAAAAAAATCCAAAGATTTGTATAAAATAGCAGAAGACATAGAAGCAAAAATAATCCTTAGCAGGAAGAATAGTGCTGGAAGAATATCAGTACCAAACTTTAAACTCTACAAAGCCATAGTAATAAAAACAGCATTTTCTGGCACAAGAATTGGCCTGGGGACCAATGGAATACAATCAAAAGTCCTAAAATGTACCCACAGATCTATACCAATCTAATCTTTGATATAAGAGATCCAAAAACACAAGATGGAAGAATGACAGCCTCCTTACCCAATGGTCCTGATAGAATCTATTTACACATGCAGAAAACTGAAATTAGATCCTTATATCACCCTGCACCAGAATCAGTATCCAAATCGATCAAACCTGAAAATAGGGAAGCATTAGGGCTCCTTGGAATGGGTTGAAACCTTAAGTAATGATCCAGGAACATAAGTCAACAAAAAGCTGGATAAATCAGAGTTCATCAAACGCAAGAGTTCCTACATGGCAAAAACATTGACAGCCCACAGAGTGGGAGAATATCTTTATTAGCTATGAATCAAGAATATAGAATATACTTAGAGCTAAAAAAATCAGTCTTCCCAAAACAAACACTTAAAGAAAAAAGATTAATAAATGGGCTAAATTCTTAAGGATTTATCTAGGCTTGTCTTGAACTATGATCTCAGCCTCTTGATCAGCTAGGATTACAGGCATGAGTCATTGGTTCTCCACTTCTCTTTGCCCACTTTAAATTTATATTAAGCTCATTCATTAATGGTTTCCACATGTAGAATGCATCTTCACGGAAACTCTCAAAAACAAAGAGCCTAAGATGGAGAATTATAATATTCATAGGGATAAAGGATAAGGTAACAAATATATGAAAGATCGGATTTCACTAAGAAAGGCTTAAAGTGTAACAAGAAGGAAAAATTTTTAGAAAAATATTGGACCAACAGGAAATATGGTCAATTTCTTATTTGAAAATCAAAGTGGGTTTTGTGTTTCTCAACATGGATACAAACTTGTTATTAAGGATATGTGTTTAGTCATTTACCTTAAGAAAAGGCAGTGTGTTCAAACACATGTCCATGAACACATTGCAGAATAACGGGGGAAGATAAATTTAACATCAGTGTCTTCTATGCGTACCTTATCCTCAGAGAAGGCAGAAAAATCACCATTCAGAATGACTTCTGTTTTGATAGGTGCAAATAACTTACAGAATATAAGTAGATAAATGATAAGATGATAATGACTGAAGCAAAACCATGATTTAAAAAGAGAAGATGAAGCCAGGTACCAGTGGCTCACACCTATATGCCTAGCTATTCAGGAAGCTGAGAGCTAAGATCCTGATTCAAAGTCAGCCAGAGCGGGAAAGTCCATGAGACTCATTTCCAATAAATCATCAAAATGTAAACAGCTGGAAGCAGAGCTGTGGCTCATGGGGTAGAGTGCCTCAAGCAGAAAGAACTCGGGGATAGCTCGTAGGCTCTGAAGTCAAGCCCCAGGATTGACAAAAACAATTTTAAAAAGGATATGCGAAAAATTGTGTACACTCAATGTATATATTTGAAAAGGGATACAGATTCCTTGGAATGGGTAGGATATGGAGAAAAATGACAGCAGGAGTGAGATTGATCATGGAGCATCGTATTCAGCATATTGAAATGAAAGCTCTTTGTTCATCTACTTAGATAATAAAAACAAGAAATCATTCAAGAAACAGTGAGAGGGAAATTATTGCAACTGTTTCCATGTGATTACCAATGCCCAATTCTATTTTTTTCCATTTCATACAGGGAATTCATGCAATGAATCAGGGATTATACTAGGACTGAATATGACCACAAGATTTCCTAAAATATCAGAAGGATTATAGCACTAACATATGTTTGACAGGAATTTAAGATGTGGGAGAATCTTAATTCTAACATGAAAATGCTTAATACATTAAATTAGAAAACATCTAGCTATATTCCTTCTTGGTGCTTTTTAAAAATTTTGTTTCTCAAGGGCCATTTCTAAAATGGTAATACAAAATATAATTGAAGAATGATTAAAATAGTGTGTGAAAGGAAAGAATCCTTGTGGGAAAATTCAGAGGTTTTTCTTCTGTTTGAGTTCTTTATTTTGTTTCACTTTGATCTTTCAGTGATAATGAAATTCAGCATTTACAGAGTCAGGAGAAATTGTTAACTTTAATTAAGACTTGATAACTCCTATAATATATACCTAGAAACACAAATACTTGATTTAGACAAAATAGATTTTTACATACTTTACTCTGTAATTCTGATAGTTCATTGGGACTACTTTAATAAGAGTGTCATAAAGGGAAAACCTTACAAACAAAGGAATTTTATTCCTCACCATTTTGGAGGCTGGGAGGTAGAAGATCTAGGTGTCAGAGCATTCAGTGTTTGATGAGTGCTTTCTGCTGGCACTTCTTGCTGTGCATTTAATTTCTGGAAGAAACTAGCTCCCTCATTTTGTTCTCTAATAAAGGCATTAAACCCAGTTAATAAGACATTGATCACACCACTTAATGCTACATTAAACCCCATCTTCCAATTTTATATCCTAGTGATTAGCTCTCAGCCTATAGCTTTTGTTGAGAACCTATTTAGGCCACACCAGTATCTATTTCACAACAACAACATCAACAGCAAACCAACTATTTGTATACTATCACAGAAATTAAAAATGTATTCTTAGGAAATTGGGAAACTAAAAGTCAATTGTCACAAAGCCTTACATTTGCCATAGTAATGTAACAAACGTGTTCATTTCTTTTTAATTTTTCCTCAAACAAATTACATGTAAGTATATTTAATATACTTTGTATTAATGTGATTGGTTATTATTAGAATAATGAATGTATTTAATACATTAATATTAATGCAATTTAATTGTAAGGATGTGTACATGAGTGACTGGTTCTCTACTAGATTTTCTTCAAGCAATCTAGCATCATATAGATATTTAATTTTTTATTCCATGCTTTGTTTTTTTTTCTTTAAATGTTTTGCAAAAACTATTTTAATGTAATCTGCTACTATACCATTTACTGTTAGTTTTTTTATTGTTGAAATGTCTAAAGCTTAGGTAAAATCTCTTCAAGATTATCTTTAAGTGCCCCAAAATACACATTTTAATAGCCAAATTCCATTGGTTCTATCCTAAAGACTGTGATAAATTGTTTCTGGTTATTTATATTTGTGTCCTTCATAACAAACATTGAAAAGTCATTTTATAGTGTTTATTACAAATAAAAATGTAAAGTCCAAGGATATTGAGTGATTTGCACACATCAGCACAGCAATCTCGGGGGAGCTAGAATTCTGAGTGCTACTTGTGATCTGTTCATCTGAATTAGCTAGTTACGCTGCCCATATGATTATAACAGGTACAAATTATCATGATTTGAAAAGCATTTACAGATTATCTCATAAATGAGATAGCTTTACAAAGCTTTTAGTAATTTCCAAATACACAGCCTTTTAAATAGATTAGATCAAAGTACTTCCTAACAAGTCAAAGAAAGAATTCAGGTCACTGTAGTTAGAAAATTGACATGCTGAAGTTATTCAAAGAATTTCAAAGGTATCACATTAGTTCTTGTATGCTCAGGAATCCATACATTTTTGGTCAACTAATACTGTTATCTCCTTGGAATACTATTTGGTTCTACATTTGAGGTACAATTAAGTTTTAACTATTAAAATCTCTGATATCTAACCGTAGCCTGACTTTGGTATTGTTTGATTATATGTACTTTTTGGTTTTGAAACACAAATTCACTACAAAATTGCCAGTGACATAAAGAAGATAAAACAAGCAAACACAAACTTCTTGTTCTTTCTCCATGGGTTTGTCCCGTAGACTAGAAATCCACAAACTAGATTGACAAAGTAACAAATCAACAAGAAGAAAATCAAATGCAAGTTATTAGCTTGTGCATCATGCACAGTAATAAGCAACTCAAAACTTTAATAAGATATTCATCGGAATGGAGCAATAACAAGCTTGTATTTACACAATGGTAAGGATAACTTGGGAGGATATTTCATATATTTACATATCTGTGACAGTGATAATATTAAACACTTTGGGCAGTCTTGAAAAGAGCCTACCAAGAATGAAGTCATTGGAGTCCATTTCATGACAGAGATTTACAGAATTTGTGTCAATCATTGAACAAGATTTTCCTAATAGAGGTAAATCTATCCTTAATCTTATAGATTGTTGTTCTCTTGAGCACAAAACTGAAGCTCAAGAATAATTTAAAAATTTTAAATTTCCTTCAGAAAATATGTCTCTATTTAATCAGTGAAAAGGATTGCATGAAGTTCAGAAAAGCCTACACACACACACACACACACACATACACAGACTTTAAAAGACATAGCCCTGGAACTACCTAAAAGTAGAATTACATTTTAAATACATTTTAAATCTATTTTCTTTGAAAACACACAAATGATAAAAGGGGAATCATAGATGATTACAACTAGATCTTTACTATTAGCGTAGGAGGATTTTCTTGTCTGAGAATGGTAAAATGTGTGAATTTTCACTAGGACTGATACTCAGGAAGCAGAGCCAAATATGTGTATGTGTTTCTTTTTTTTTGTGGGTCATGGGGCGCAAAATCTAGGGAAGGACACTGTCCCTAAGCTCTTCAGCTCAAAGTTACTGCCCTATCCCTGAGCCACATTCCCATTTTTCTAGTGAATAATTGGAGATAAGAGTCTTAGGTTCTTTTAGTGACCCTGCTGGCTTTGAACTTTGATTCTCAGATCTCAGCCTCCTGAGTAGCTAGGATTACAGGCATGAACCACTGTGCCTGGCTATCAAGTATATTCTTATCTAGTGTTAAAACCCTGAAGTTTGTTACAATAGGTTTTATTTAGTCAGTTAATCTGATCACATTACAGGGCCTTGTGCATGATTGGCAAATGATGCAACTTGAGCCTCATTCTCAGAAAATACTTACTCAAAATTCCCTAGGTCCTCTGTGTACATGGGCAAGCCTATGTCAGAAGAGGTTTATAACCCTGATGTCTTATCTCCATGTCTGTCTGAGCTGGTGACCAAGTATTTTTGTATTTAGCCCTCATGTCTGTGTCAATATGTTAAAAATAAAATATGTCAAAGTATGATTTTAAATAGTTTTTTTCCTTCAAATTTAAAACACAAAGATACATAAAAGACACCAAAGATATCAGGAGGATGGCATGGGGAGGGGACAGAACCGAAGAGTAAAAGGGTAAAAAAGTGCAGCAGTGGAGCTCACTGAACACTGATGGAAGTGAACTATACAGTTTGTGACAAGAGACAAGTAGAAGAGACTGGGAGAAGATGAGGGAACAGAAGACACTGTATGAAAGGAAATGTACTTATCATCTTACTCATGCAGTTATAATTCCTCTGTACACTATTTCTATAATAACACTAAGGGTTTTTTTATTTTTATTTTTTTATTTTTATTTTTATTTTTTTTAAATCAGTCCTGGGCTTGAGCTCACAGCCTGAGCACTGTCCTTGGACTTTCTCAAGGCTAGAGCTCTACCTCTTCAGCCTCAGCACCACTTCCGGCTTTTTTCTAAGTATGTGGTGCCAAGGAACCGAACCAGGGTCTTCATGCATGCTAGGCAAGCACTTTAACCACTAGGCCAAACTCCCGGCCCCATTAAAAGACACAAAAGATAAAAGAGAGAATGAATTAAAATCACCTTTGAAACCATGGGAAACTACCAAGTAATTAATGATACAGATCAATTATCCAAAGAAACCCCAGTAAGCTCAAATTTTATATAGTTTATTCTTTCAAGGTAACTTTTTTTAAAATTTTTTTTCTTTTCTTTTTTTTTAAATCAGTTTAAGTAATTATTCTACATTTATCATATATGCTTTCTACTGTATTCCTTCCCTTTCTCTTTCTTAAAGGAGATGGAGAAAAGGGGCTGAATCCAATGATAATAAGCAATTTCTAAATGTTTGGAGGCTAGTGATTGTTGCCATTCAAAACAGTGGAAATTCTGTGTAGCTTTTTTTCATATATTTTTATTGTAATTAATAGAAGGGTTACATTACATTCATCAGATGGAAGGTGCATTGCTTCACATACATTGATACCCTTTCACATGTCTTGGTCCCCATTTCCCTCCCCCCCAACCCCCACCCTCATTTTGTTTTCCCCCCTTCCCTATCCAATTTCAAATATTCAAACACAAATATATCCGATATATCAGATAACAAAGTGAGATACTGTAACAATATGAGATAACCAATGAACAGCAAAAGAGATGAGAGATAACATAGTACATTAAGGACAACAATCATTCATTATATGGCTTATGTTTCTATATCCTAGAGGTCCTTTCATTTAGTGTCATACTATGTGGCCTTGTGTATCTAGCTTTTGCTCTATTGCAAATCTCTGCTAGGAGAGCCCAAGGTTTCTACTGATTATGACAAATGAGGGAAAACATTGAGCCTAAGTTCCTTTGAGTCGGGCTTATTTCACTTAATATGATTTTTTCTAAGTCTTTCCATTTCCTTACAAATGGGGAGATGTCGTTCTTTCTGACAGCAGCATAGAATTCCATTGTGTACAAATACCACATCTTGGTGATCTACTTATCAACTGAGGGACATCTGGGTTGATTCCATGTCTTTGCTATGGTAAATAGTGCTGCAATGAACATCCTTGTGCTAGTGGATTTAGTATGCCCTTGTTTCTGGAAGGTTGGTTAAATGCCAAGTAGTGGAATTGCTGGGTCATGGGGGAGCTCTATGTTTAGTCTTTTGAGGAACTGCCACACTGCTTTCCATAGTGGTTGAAGAGTTTGCACTCCCACCAACAGTGTAGTAGTGATCCCTCCTGGCCACATCCTCTCCAGCATCTGTTGTTACTAGTTTCCTTGATCCTGGCCATTCTAACTGGAATGAGGTGGAATCTTAGAGTTGTTTTGATTTGCATTTTCAAGGTAATTTTTTGTTTTTGCCAGTCCTGGGCTTGAGCTCAGGGCCTGAGCACTGTTCTTGGACTTTCTCAAGGCTAGAGCTCTACCACTTGAGCCTCAGCATCACTTCCGGCTTTTTTCTATGTATGTGGTACCGAGGAATCGAACCCGGGTCTTCATGCATACTAGGCAAGCACTTTAACCACTAGGCCAAACTCCCGGCCCCTTCAAGGTAATTTTTAATGTTAAAAATCAGGTAAAAAAATTGAATGTAATGTTTCAGCTAAATGTGCACAAATCTGGGGACATTTTTGTAGAAGTAAAACACAGATTTGAATTTTAGGAATTATGTTGTGTACAATCACTACTTGCAAACTGTTATTTCTATTGTTTTTGAGCAAGTGCATATCCAAGAAAAGAAAAATATCAAATAGCCACCCACTAGAAAATCCTCAATCAAACCGCCCCTTGGAGCAATATTTAAATAATAGAATGTAAAGCCAGAGCTAATTCCCAGAATTTCTCCATGGGTAATTAGAAAGTAAGAATATATATTTCTATGAACATGATATAAGAATAGAGAAGGAAAGTAGCACAAAGTTTTTTTTTTTAATTCTAGGTTGTTTTCTCTTAGAAGAGCAACAATTTTTACCAATCTTATGCACTTTTCTGAGTTATTTGCTACGCTGTTTCATTCAAATACATGATTTATTATTTATTAAGCATCTAAAAATCAGTACAATGAATTGTATTGTATCCTCGGGGACCAGGCATTTTTTCATGTATTTGTTTGATAAAGGGAAATAGGGATTTCCAGGGAAATTTCAAAGAAATTATTATGCTAATAGAACCATTATGCTAAGAAACAATAAAAACCTCATCAAATAATAAAGTTGAGGTTATTTTCTAAATGTTAGGAGATTGGAGTGCAAAGTTCTTTCATTTGTTCATTGCAGAAATTTAAAAAATTAAGCCACTTAATGCATTCTAGAATTTGCAAATGAAACCCATCAAAAACACATTCAGAATATGTAATGAAAACCAATAAAGAACGTGAAGAGATGTTATTGTAAAGTTGGTTATAGAGGACACTATTAAGTCTTTCTTTAATGAAAGATAATCTCAGCAACAATTGCAAGCATAAAAAAGTGAATGGATGAAATTCAGATGGAGAAAAGTGACATTTGCGTAATGATTGCTGCATCTCTATAAAAACTGATCATTTAAGCATAGTGAAGGTCATTACAAATGCATTAACATAGTCAAAGTTTAAATTCCATTTTCAGGTAACAAGTTCTCCTATCATTATTTTCCAAAAGATTATGAAGATATTGTAACTTTTAAAGCACTAATTTAGTTGATAAATAAAAATGGGAAGTAAATGATACAGAAAAAATAGTGGGAGATCATCTCTTTAAGAAAAGTATTTTTTAAGGGGCTGTGTAATTTATTCAGTGATATTTCTAAGTATATAACATAGAAAAGCAAATGTCTTACCAGTAGGGGTTTGCTTGAGTTAATACATGTCCTAGGGTAGATATTTTTGTGTTGATATTTGTAAAGAAGAATTATGAAAATACACAAAAAATAGATTGCAAAATTGGCACAGAAAATTATGGAATTATGCCTCATTTATCATTCCATGCACTAAGAAGTTTCAGAAGACTACATAGACATATAGATAATCAACAATGATGATGATAATAAAATCGAAGAGGACAATGATAGATGAATATATTGGTAGGCTCATAATATTATTGGTTGATAAAGTTAGTATTGTATGACAAAAATTTGAAACTCATTTCAGGTTTTTATTGTCCATAGAGAGTATGATGAAGCAGAGTCACTTATGAGTCATATGTTGAAGTAGCTCTGTGGCTTAAAGTGGTAGAGCCCTTGTCTTGAACAAAAGAGATCAGGGATAGAGTCTATGCCCTAAGATCAAGGACTATGGCTAACAAAAAACATGAATAAATAAAAAATAAGTTTCAGAGAAAAAAAGGGGGACAAAAACATGATAAGTGGTGTCAATGTTCAAGAGGTATTTTATCTACTGCCTAATGAATGCAACTGTAACCTCTATGTATATTACCCAGACAAAATACAATTTAACCAAAGAATCATATGTTGACCCATAAAAGAGGAATAAACTTAGCAGAGATTAATTAGATGTGCTCAAAAATAGAAAATTTTATATAATGTATAAATTTCTAGACAAAACTAAGTGAAATACCATTAAAATTGTTGAAACTCTAATAGTACTAATTAAAAGGCATTCATTGTTAAAGCTGATTTAAGAAAATATATGTTCTTTTAAAAATCCACTTTTGCTTGTTTACAAAGCACAACAGTTTCATATACCTAAAGGTTTTCATGTCAATATGAGGAAGGATAATCATTTTTCTCAAAATTAGGTTTTCAGGACATTGAAGCACTTTAAATCACAATTAAGTACAAGCCCAGATAATCAGATCAAGGACAAATTTTTGTTTACATCATGGATATAAAGATTCTTCTTATCATGATATATCAGTCATTTTTACTTTGCGAGCAAATATAAACATTTCTTCATTTGTAAAAAAAATAATTACTAATAATAATTTGTTCTTACACAGCATGAGGGCTGTGAGTTTTTGCTTTCTCCAAGCTGTGGCCTGAATCCAAATTTCTTCTCCATGCAGTACCAGGATGAAGAAGAAGCTGTCCATGGTGTGTTTTGGTAGTGGAAGAGAGGAAAATAGAATCAAGAAAAGCTAAAGATCTTCACCAGCCATACAAAGGACAAAGGCCTCATATCTAAAATATATCAACAGCTCAAAAAATTGAATCACTCCAAAACTAAACTCCAAAGTAACAACCATCCCATTAAAAAATGGGCCAAAGACTTAAAATCATCTCTGAAAAAGAAACAAAAATGGCCTATAGACACATGAAGAAATGCTCAACATCTCTGGTCATAAAAGAAATGCAAATCAAAACAACTCTAAGATTCCACCTCATTCCAGTTAGAATGGCCAGGATCAAGACAACTAATAATAACAGATGCTGGGGGGATGTGGCCAGGAGGGATCACTACTACACTGTTGGTGGGAGTGCAAACTCTTCAACCACTATGGAAAGCAGTGTGGCAGTTCCTCAAAAGACTAAACACTGAGCTCCCCCATGACCCAGCAATTCCACTACTTGGCATTTAACCAATCATCCAGAAACAAGACATACTAAATCCACTAACACAACGATGTTCATTGCAGCACTATTTACCATAGCAAAGATATGGAACCAACCTAGATGCCCCCCAGTTGATGGGTGGATCAACAAGATGTGATATTTGTACACAATGGAATTCTATGCTGCTGTCAGAAAGAATGACATTGCCCCATTTGTTAGGAAATGGAAAGACTTGAAAAAATCATATTAAGTGAAATAAGCCCGACTCAAAGGAACTTAGGCTCAATGTTTTCCCTCATTTGTCATAATCAATAGAAACCTTGGGCTCTCCTAGCAGAGATTTGCAATAGAGCAAAAGCTAGATACACAAGGCCACATAGTATGACACTAAATGAAAGGACCTCTAGGATATAGAAACATAAGCCATATAATGAATGATTGTTGTCCTTAAGGTACTATGTTATCTCTCATCTCTTTTGCTGTCCCTTGGTTATCTCATATTGTTACAGTATCTCACTTTGTTATCTGATATATCAGATATATTTGTGTTTGGTTATTTGAAATTGGATAGGGAAGGGAGGAAAACAAGATGAGGGGTGCGTGTGGGGGGGAGGGAAATGGGGACCAAGACATGTGAAAGGGTATCAACGTATGTGAATTAATGCACCTTCTATCTAGCAAATATCATGTAATCCTTCTATTAATTACAATAAAAAATATATGAAAAAAAGAAAAGCTAATCAAATGAGTGCTCAGCTGTGTTTGGGAACATTTTTCATGATCAGACATATCTCATTACAAAATCCTGTGGCCAGGCCCAACACTAGTCAAGAGATGAAAGCACATGCAAAACACTTAAAGGAAATAGTCCTAAAATTGCTTACAATGGTAAAGCAGTGAGTTGTGAACTACTTAGGGATAATTGAAGAAAGCTACTATGAATTCCTTTCACTGAAAGTAAGCTTTCAAATAAAACCACCTATAATTTCATACTATGAGACTGGTACTGTATAATTCCAAGTTCTAGGAAGATTTTAATGCATTTGCTTCTTTGTAAGAAGTCTTCTTTCTATCTTTTTTCTTTTGTAATACAAATTTCTATAATGATTTTGTATTCCAATTGCATTCAGTTTTATGCGTCTAAAGAGTTGATTTTTTAGTGCACTATGTGAAGCACTACTTATGTGTGTGAATTTATTGTATGGTGAGTATGTACTTTATATATGAAATAATCCTTTTCTTATATGTTTCTAAGACATCTTAAAGTCATAATGTCTACATTCATTGATGGCTATTTCAGTAGACATAAAAACAAGAAAATAACAATTATAGCCAGTTTAATCCAAATTTAGGTCTCCAGTGACCTGCTTGTGTATTTGAAGTTCAGTTGTTTCCCCACTGCACAAAGCTGGGTCCCACAAGTCCACTTGACTCTGTACATCTTATGTCAGTTTTGGAGCGTGGACCACTAATTTTGTACAAACATTTTTTTCAGTTGGTCATGGAACTTGAACTCAGGTCCTGGTTGCTGTCCCTGAGTGCCTTTGCTCAAGGATAGCACTCTACCACTTTGAGCCACAACACCACTTCCAATTTCCTGGTGTTTATTTGGAGATAAGAGTTTCATGGACTTTCCTTCTCCAGGCTGGCTTCAAACCATGATCCTTAGATCTGACTCTTGAATGTATAGGATACCATGCCTAAGCTACCAGTGCCTGCCTGTAAAAGCATTTTGCAGAACTGTGCAAACTCTAAATACGTGCTTTCTTCTTAATACATTGGAAGACTCTGTTTCCATGGTTACCTAGCTGCCAAAGAATCCTCATGCATATATACTTCTTTGGGCAATGTTTGTGCACTTGTATATGTGTTTGTTTAGAAATCTTGCCTAATTGACTATATCATGATATAAACATGAACAGAAAGTTAATTATGACCTAAATAAAAGCATTTTTTTCAAATGGTTATGTTTCCTTCATGGTTGAGTAGACAGTGTATCACAGACAGATTAAACATTTTAATCAAGTATTTATGTAACATAAAATCTAATTTTGAGAGGAATTTGAGGGACTAGATGCACAAGAGGATGAAAGGATATATTGTGGGTAGCAACTGACCATCTTCACCCTTTACACTGCTACTTGTTTACTGAACTCTCGTCTTTATTTTGCAAGTCTTCCTTTTGTTCATCTGTTGTGGAAGTATTTCAAGGACCTTCTCTTTTACAGAGTTGTACATGCATACCTGGTATTCATTTTGGGAAAACATACAAGTATATAAACTGAATAAATTTTCATGTATCAGTGTCTGTTCCTACTTCACTAATCCAACCAGACCTGTCAAAAGAGTATGCCAAGATGTATAGTATTATGGGTTACTCAGTTAGCTGCAGGAATTTCTAGAACTATTCAGTGGCTTCCCCAGTAGATCTTTGAGAACCTTCTAGATTGAATCACATTCAGTGTTATGTTCCAGCAAACATGTTTCAGCCAAGAGGAAAGGCTAATACATTTTTTATGGAACCTTCTGGTCTATAAATGTACAGAAAATTTGTTTAGAACAATCACCTACAAACTAACACTAAATTTTCCAGTGAGTTCCTAGTTGTTTCATTGATATCCAGAAGCAGACTGGCCTGCAGAGCGTTCCTTCTCAGTGCTTACATGGCAGCACCATAGAAAATGAACCACAGCACAATGTAGCTGGTTCAAGAGAATGTTGCTCTACATCAGATTTTGACTTTAATCGCTAGGTGTCCTTTCATATAGTTCCACTTCAACTATTTTCAATGTCTCTCAAGTGAATGATTTTCAATGTGTTCTCACCCATCAGACTGGCAGCCACTAAGAGTTTTATTTTTTCACTAAATTATATTCATATTCCATCACTCATCAAGTGTGGGAAGAATTTGAAACAGTTTAAACATTGTTTTTCCTTTGACTTCCTTTTTGACTTTATCTTAAAAAAAACAGTCAGATACTGGAAGAAATTTCATTTTTTCTTTGCTTTCTTCCAGTGCCCCATGCTTTTCAACATTGTGGCTGTCAAGAGACGTGACCACAAAGTTTATCTCTGTGGGTTCAAGTCACTGAAATTTGGATTGATTCCGCTACTGTAGGATACCCTAGACTCACTCATAAATTCTTTTCTGATTAGGAAAGTGTTAGGCGGTCCTATCCTTTAGAATAGGAAATAAATCCTGCCTGCAAAGTACTATAGTTACAAAGAAGGATTTAATGAATAAATGAAATAATGCAATGAGAAATACCTCTCTGTATACACTGCAGTAAGTCAATCATGTAAGATGTTGATTTTTGATGATTGTAAGGGACCTGAGTGGGAGAATTACAGGTATGAACTACTGGAACATGACAGTACATTTACTTTTTTTTTCATTCTTTTTTTAAATTGCAATTAATAGAAGGGTTACATTATATTCACCAGATAGAGGTGTATTACTTCACAAACATTGATACCCTTTCTCATAACATGGTCCCCATTTCCCTCCCCCAGTACTATTTACCATAGCAAAGATATGGAACCAACCCAGATGTCGCTCGGTTGATGAGTGGATCAACAAGATGTGGTATTTGTACACAGTGGAATTCTATGCTGCTGTCAGAAAGAATGACATCACCCCATTTGTTAGGAAATGGAAAGACTTAGAAAAGATCATATTAAGTGAAGTAAGCCAGACTCAAAGGAACATAGGCCCAATAGTCTCCCTCATTTGTCAAATTCAGTAGAAACCTTGGGCTCTCCTAGCAGAGATTCACAATAGAACAAAATCTAGAGACATAAGGCCAAATAGTATGACACAAAATGTAAGGACCTTCAGGATAAGATAACAAAAGCCATATAATGAATGATTGTTGTCCTTAATGTACTATGTTATCTCATCTCTTTTGCTATCCCTTGGTTATATCATATTGTTAAAATATTTCACCTTGTTATCTGGTATATTTTATATATGCTTAATTGGTTATTTGAAATTGGGGGAAAATAAAAAAGTACATTTACTTTTAAAAGTACATGAATTCTATGCCATGATTAATTAAAATGTCTATATTCCCTTTTGATTTTTTTTGGCAATCCTGGGGCTTGAATTCAGGGCCTGAGCACTGTCCTTAGACTTTCTAAAAGACAGTTCTCTACCACTTGAGCCACAGCACTACTTCTGGCTTTTTCTGCATATGTGATACTGAGGAACCAAACCCAGGAATTCATGCATGCTAGGCAGGCATTCTACCAAAAGACCACATTTCAAGGACCTCTCTTTAGATTCAAATAGAAAATTTACATTGGAATTAAAATTTCACTGCAAAGACAATGAAGAGGTTCAGGGAGAAAAGGAACTGAATTTAACACCTCCATTGGAAATCTCATAGGTTGTTTCAAATTAAAGCCAATGGCCTTCTCAAGGAAGTGCATAATTTAATATTTTCACGGGTACCACCATTTTCCCAAGAAAGATCATTTTCTTAGATCGATCGATAGATAAGTAGATAGATAGATAGATAGATCTACTTACATAAGAGTACACCTCGTTATTTTCATGAAGCATCCATAGTCAACATATACAACACATTGTAAAAGAGTTGGATATTTTTGGCATACAATGTGAGTCACTATGTTAATACTCTTATTTTGTTTCTGGTACATTTGAAATAGTATGGATTAGGATGTGTATTAACCACCTACTTCACAATCTGTGATTTAATAAACTCAGTGGTCTGCAACTTCCACCAAATTTTTCTCTATGCCAGAATTCTTACCTTTCTTATGAGAAAATTCCACTTTGAAAAACTGGTAGCAGGTTTTATCTGTTATAATTGATTTCTAAGTCATTATCATGTTAATAGTTATCATATGGAAATTAATTAGGGTACACATAATGAGGTAAGTACTGGAGTGTGTAATTTTGTGCAGTAGTCATTTATTAAGTCTTTAATTTTATTCTGTTTGTTCAATTCAACTCAATAAAATGCCATTCTCTTGATCCTAATTTATTTGTGCATACCAGTTGTGTCATGTATAAGGATGTCATGTATAGGGATGTTTTTGTTTGTTTCCTTTTTTTGTTTTTGTCTATCATGAGACTTGAACTGTGGGCCTTGACGTTGTCCCTGAGCTCTTCAGCGCAATGCTACTTTCCTACCCCTGAGCCATAGTGCCACTTTTGATTTTCAGGTAGTTAACTGGAGTCTCTTCGATCAGCTTCTTCTTTGGTTCTTAAAAATATTGTTCAATCATGATAAATGTGGTGTAAATTTAGCTGAGTGTACAGAATATGTGTGTGCTCTGAACGCTCTGTCATTGAGTTCTACATACCTGTATTTTCTGTCTTCCGTATGTAGCCCTCTGGACATCACCTTGACAATAAAATTAAATTAAATTTAGAAAACAAGAAAAGATAAGTGAGTTCATTCCGTTCTTCAGCAACACTTCTGGCAGGGAACAATGGCTACTATTAGCTACACATAAGCATTTGTAGCACTGTTTTGAGCAAGACACAGTCTAAGTTATATATATATGGGTCTTTTATTCCTACCTCTTGTGTCATAAGATACAAATATGTCTTTGGGAAAAATATCATGAGCTGAGTATAGTTTTCTTTCTTCAAATAACAAAAAATGATATAATCATGTCTTTCACATATAGAAAAGGAAATATTTTACTGAAGTAATTATTCTAATAAACAGAGCAGCACTCTGAAACATTGTATTTTTTAAAAATAAAATGTCAATTAGATAGTGAAATTTTGATTTCTAGAGAACTTTACAACATACATTTGATCACTTCACACTGTGAGTTCCAGAATACCATTTAATTTAATTTTCTAAGCTTGTATTCCATGTATTGATACTACTTGAATTAAGATTCTACAGTCACGTGTCTAAGACAGATCAAAGTATAGTTCTTACTTCTGCTTAACTTACCTTTTGATGACTTTCAGACAAAAGGAACTCTTTTTTATCTTGTCTTTTCTGGTATCGATGTGTGAAAACATAGTATTTTACTAACCTAGGTTTATCAAGGACATGACAATAAAATAATTTCCTGGTTTTAATAGATTATCAAAGTGAGAAAAGAGCAATTTCTGTAATTATATGAATTTTTAATGTCAGCTCTTGATCCCAAGTCATGTGATGTGTGCATGAACATGAGGTCTTGGGCTTCACAGGCAGTTCCTCTACCACTTGAAGCATGCCTCTAGTTCCTTTGACTTGATTTTTCAGATGACTTCTCATCTATTTCCATGAAATCCAGCCATGGACTGGGATCCTCCTACCAGGCCATTCAATCAAGTAGTTAGGACAACAGGCATGAGCTATCATGGTTAGTCTAAGATATTATTTTCCTTTAAAATGCATTTCTCTGGATAATAGTTTCCTTTTTTATATCACATAAAAACATAAAGGTTTTTCTGTTGTTGTTAACATTTAGAAGCTCAGTAATCTCAAGTGGCATAGAACAGAACTATAAAGTCTATGGTGTGGTCTTTGTAACAACTGTACACATATATACATATGTATATTGCTTTCCATACAATTAAATTTTGTAGTTGATTTGTCCTTTTTAAATAAGATGTTTAAAAATCAAAGTTTATCTCTAATAAGGTCTTGGCATTTTATTCAATTATGTTTTATTTTATTGTACATGTCTAAACAATTAGTTTGTTCTTTAGTAGTGAGTGCATATGTATCTTAATATAGTTTCACATTTTGATTTTGAATTATGTTGCTCTAATTACTTTTAAATTTCATTTCTATTATTTATTATTATCAGTTTTTGAATATAATATACCTCCCATCACAATCAGTGTGACAACAAATATCATTACGTACATTGATATTTTTACACATATACAAATGAAGCTTACACTGTAGTACCAAAATAAGACTGACACTTCTTAGAAGGCATATTTCTTTCCTAGTGATGATCTTGTGTGATAACAAACATTTCACATTGCCCATCAAATAGGGAACTGTATCATGATTTCAAACAGTACTGTTCCATAGATAAATTTTAGTGTATTTCCATATGTAAAATATATTTAAATGTAAATATGGCATGTAAATATGGCATATAAATATGGAATATATGTGCTATATGTATTTTGTATATTTAAATTAAATGTCATCATTTCTGATTTATGTCTTTACCTGTTGTTCCAGTTGAGTTCTGGAATCTGGATATTCACGCATTAAAATGTTTGCTTAGTATCCAGGTGTCTGTAGCTCTTTTCTGTAACATCATCTCTTCTGGAATCTGAATTCTGGAGAAACAAGGATTGAAGCCAGCTTGACATGAAAGTCTGTAAAACTGCATCTAATTGCTAATGAAGCAAGTAAGTAAATTGGTGGTCTGTTTGTGCCCATCAGAAACAGAGTATAGGCAATTTACTGGCTCTATATTTTTCTATATTCTTGATCAGAAGCATCAGAAGCATCAGAAGCACTACAAATACCTGTTATTCCTCTGTCATGCTGCTGTCGGCCCACCTCATATCCGCCAACACAGTATTTCCTATCTGCATAGCTGATGTGGCTATCCAAATTAAGGAGTGTGTAAAAATGTGTCAGAGTTCAAAAATCACTTGAAATACGGCCTTGAAGGATGACAGTGCACATTTTATACTTGTGTTTGAATATAAAACTTGGGGTTTAAGATTTAATTTTTAAGAAGTTATCAAACACAATTGCACCTATCTTTTTGCTTTTTCAATATGTCTATTAGAAAATTCAAAATGACAGGTGAGATATATTGTAGATGTCAGTTTTCTAAAAGAATTTTTTAAAAAGACTTGCCTATTGAATATCATAGCATATAAAAGAAAAGTCTGTATATGTTTTTAAAAAAACAATCGGATGAGTTTATAGGCAATGTACAACCAAAAGAATAGAAAATACACCTCACTTCCTAGTGTCCTCTTTTTTTCATTCCTAATTATCATGATAAAATAAAACCATGTTAAATTTCTATCTTCTTATCAGATGATTAAGTATGAAATCCAGAATTGTAAATAGTAGATAGTATTCCACACAATAGATCTCTATAGCTTTGGGCTGGTTGAATTGAAACTTGGTACCCTTTAATAAACCTTTTGGTTCCTCTCTTTTCAGCCTCTGGCAAGAATACTCATTTCTGTTTTCTTTTCTGTTTCGCATAGCTAAGGGAAATTCCTGAACTAAAATATTCCCCATCAAGGACGTATTCATACAAAATTATCTTTGCACAGAAAACTGCCAAAGGAACCTGAAGTTACAACCATATCTCCATCTGTGATCTTGAATCCTAATGATAGATTAGACAAGCATGGCTTTCTGTATAGAAACAACATTTCAGTTCAAGTTAGAGGCTGAAGTGGAGAATGATATGAATCCTATCATCCATTCTGTAATGTGTCACTTAAGAGCATGATATATACTAGTTTCCAGTTCCCTAGGGCCTGTCTTCAGTCTTTCATGTAAAATGATTCAATTTAGTTCAGACCAATGTAATACATATTTGTTAAAGTTTTCGCACGCTTCAGTGGCAATATGCCAGAAACTGCTCCCATTATTTTTCTCTTCAGCTATATTATGGATAAGAAGCAATAAGGATGTATGTGACGAGACAAGGATGGTTCCCACCTATTTCAGGTAGTCTCAGCAGGCTGAATGACAGGAAGTTAAACCACTACTGGATTAAGGACCCATCTTCACAATTCTTGCAAAATTCTTGGTGGTATTCTTGCAGGTTTGGTAGAGAATACTTACCTACTTGCTCCCAAGTTTTGTTTCTAGTATAGCACTTAGAGAACTGACAATTTAGAAAAATGTCTATGTGTTGTAGTTGGATTGCAAATTCTCTTTCTTATAAATGTGTTGGGGTAATTTTAAGGAAATGGAAAGACTTAGGAAAAAATCATATTAAGTGAAGTAAGCTAGACTCAAAAGAACATAGGCTCAATGGTTTCCCTCATTTGTCATAATCAGTAGAAACCCTTGGGCTCTCCTAGCAGAGATTTACAATAGAGCAAAACCTAGATATATAAGGCCATATAGTATGACACTAAATGAAAGGACCTCCAGGATATAGAAACAAAAGCCATATAATGAGTGATTGTTGTCCTTAATGTACTATGTTATTTCTCATTTCTTTTGTTGTCCCTTAGTTATCTCATATTGTTACAGTATTTTACCATGTTATCTGACATAATGTATATATGTTTATTTGGTTATTTGAAATAGGATAGGGAAGGGGGGAAAATAAGATGAAAGGCGAAGGTGGGGGGAAGGAAATATGAGAAAGGGTATCAATATATGTGAAGTAATGCACCTTCTATCTGGCGAATATAATGTAACCCTTCTATTACTTACAATAAAAAATGTAAAAGGAATGTGTTGGAGTAAATGTCACTTGCAAAATTAAAAGAAATCCATGTTCTCTTGCTCAGTTACCATATTTATTATAATTAAATTATTTAGGATATCTTAATTTTTTAACAACTACTTTCTCTAAGCAATAAAAATTAAAAATTTGTTTGCATCTTTTTAACTTACATAGCTTGTAAGTTCTTTGTTTTATCCCATAGTAATATTTTACTTAATGAATGCACCAGTTTATCCAATCACTTGGTGAAGCATATTTTATCTGTATCCTGTTTTAGAAAATAGCAACACACTGATTGAAAATAATCTTAAGTAACTAGTTTCCAGTGGCTCTTGCCTGTAATCCTAGCTGAATAGAGGGCTAAGATGTGGAGAGTTGTGGTTCAAAGCCAGGCAAGCAGCAATGTCTTGGCAATTCTCACTGCCAGTTGACCAGGAAAAAGCCAGTATAAAAGTATGGCTCAAGCAGTAAAGCACTAGTCTTGAACCAAGAACCTGCTGAGCAAGTACCAGAGCCCCTAAGTTTAAAACTCAGTACCAGGGGGAAAAATTACATTTTTATTGCTGTTGATTTTAAAATATATTTTCAACCCAATTGAATACATAGAGTGCAATTGACAGGAGATTATGTTCAACATTGTAAAAGACACACAAATTTTCTTTCAAAGTGGCTATACTGGACCATTTTGCCTCTACAGTGGAGTCAGAGATCCTATATTCCATATTTTTGTTTAGAATATCTGCACATGCTCACTTGTCCTCTATTAATCTTCATTGATTGATTGCCTGGCAAAATCTTTTACCTCTGTTAACCTATTTTCCTTTTTATTGAGCATTTAGCAGGTTCCTCATTTGTCGGTTGTCTTTTCATTCCCTTATCAAAGTCACTCACAAAGCTGATATCTACTGAACACAAAATTTACTTTGTTTTTTGTTTTGTTTTGTTTTGTTTCAATCCATCATACTTCTGCTATTTATACTCTAAGGTCATCTAGATTGAATCTCATTTATCCTAGAAATTTTAGTTTCATACTTTACACTTAGATCTACAATGTAAAGTTGTGACATCTGTTTATTTTTATGTTTTTTTTTATTATCCTAGAGATCCTCAAGAGTTCTAGCACCATCTGAAAATGCTATCTTTTGTCCATTTATTACCTTCGGTTGTTACATATTACTTGATTACTTGTAGGAGTCTTATTTCTGGGCTCTCTGTTCTTAGCCCTGTTCACGTGTATCTATTGTTTCACAGAAGAATGCTTCCTATATTGCTCTAGCTTTACAGTAGGCCTTATGGACACATATTAAATATATTCATATTTGGCTTATATTTTTCAGTTTTCTGTTTGCTATTCTGGTGCCATGTGTTTTTTTATTTTTTGTATCTGCTTTTCTATATAAATAGAAACATGCTGACAGAGAGCATTTCTTGCTGAAAATTTTGTGTGGATTACTTTCCAATCTATAGGTCTTTTGAGGAGACTGTACAAACTACTACATTGTATTAAGTTGTTTCCTACTTTTTACAGAAAGAAGCAATTAAATTTTGTATGTTAATTTCACATTAAGTGATACACTATTATTTCTTATTATTCCCAGGAGATGTTTTTGAAGGATTCTTTAGGATTTCTTTTTTATTGTGGTCATATTTAAGGTGAAAAAGACATTTTTATTTCTTTTTTTTCTATCTGTAAATCTTTCATTTTATTTTCTTATCACTCGTACTAGCTAGAATCTCCAGAACTATACTGCTTAGGAATTGTGAAAGGATAAATTGTAGCTTTGCTTATGATTTCAGTGGGGAAGCATCCAGTTTCTAAATGGTAAGTATAATCCTCCTTATCAACAATATAAAGCTTTCTCTATTAGTAGATTGAGAGAAATGTATGCTGACTAGCTTTGGAATATTTTCTAAGGCTGTTTTCTATAATAACTCACTTAATCATATCCTTTTTCTTCTTTAAACTTCTGATGTAGTTATGATAGTTGTTTCTGAATGATCAATCAGCCTTGCTTACTTCAAATAAGTCTCACTTGGCACATAAATAGTTGAGTGTGGGATTTAATTTATTATTCATCTATGAATGATAAGGAGTATTGATTTGTCATTCACCTGTTTCAGAACATATTTCTATGGCTAACTATGGCTTTGAATTTTCCTCCTGTTTATTCATGGAAGATTTATTTGATTAAAAATTGCATTATTTCCTTCTTAAAAGTTTGGTAGAATGTGCAATAAATTCACTTTTTCCTCATGTTTTCTTTTGTATAAACATATTAGTGGCTGATTTAATTTCTATAACAAATATGTCTTATTCATTTATATGTTTTACAAATTTCCTTAGTTTTCTTTCCAGAAATGGTTCTCTTTTAATAATCAAATTTGCAGCTATTAAATTGTTTTGTGTAGTCTTTATTTTCTTTTAATATTCACGCCATCTGTTAAGAAAACTTCTATTTCTGATATTTGCAATGTCTGTTTTCTCTCTTTCTATTGATAACTTGATTGTAAGCCTAGCATCATTTCGAATTCTACTAAAAATTTTCTCATTGCTGAATTACATTTTTCTATTTTCATTTTAATTAAGATTTGCTCTGATTTTTAAATTTTCTTTTATTTAACTTTCTTTAGCTTAATAATGTCCATTTCTCTCTAGTTTACTAAAATAAAAGCTAATGTTCTTAATGGTAGATCTTCATGCCAGATGCATAAGTTAATTCTATACTATGTCTACTATTCTGTCAGAGAATATTCCTGACTTACTTTAAGAGCCTTAGCACAGTTCCTGCATTAATTTTCTTTATGTTTCTTTGAGATTCATGAGAGAATATTGTTTTAGATGTCCCTTGTTAAAATAGAAACATTCACCAATAATATTGTTTCAATATCCTTTCACCATCTTATCCTTTCTCCTTGTGTAGCAGAATTTCACATATGTTACATTTTTATGTCTGCAAATATTTACTTTTTCCCTCAGTATTACCAGGGAAATTCACACCCTTAAATATGAGAATACATAGATTCTGTAGGAATACTAATGGCATAGGTAAGATTAGTTATTAATGTACAAGCAATTACATGATGTATTGTTTGTTATTTATTTATAATTATGTATTTATTTACATAGAGAAAAGTTCTAAGTTCTAATTGAGAGATGCTCTAAGCAAACATATGTAGGATTTTGTTCAGTTCAAACCTATTAAAATATTTTTTAAATTTTACTTATTTTGCATTTAACTACAAATTAATTGGAGAAAAGAAATGTATAAATAAAAATATTTAAATATCTTTTAAATATTCATAATAATAATAGACTTGGTAAGTCTATTGATAAATATGCATTAGCCAGGAAAATATGAGGAGATGGCAGTCTAAATAAAAGAGTTTAGCATGACATTTTTTAAAAAAAAACCAAGAACCCAAATGATACCTTACTCTTTGAACTATGTCAAAATATAAATTTTAAATAAGAGACAAGTAGAAAAATAAGACCCAAATTAAATACAGAAGAAATCAATGACTTCTAAGCTTCTCTTTATATAATCATCTACTTCTCTACTTCTCAGAATATATTTATATTTAAATATAATACAATACTTGTGTGAACACATTTGTATAATTATAAAATAACTCTAATGATCAATGTGAGAAATTAATATTTTGAACTAAAATAGCCCTTATTTTCTGAGCCACTATTTCTTCATTTTTTACTTTAAGAAACCATTTCAGAAATCGTCTTGATGCCTGGATAAAACGACAACTCTATATTCAAGTTAGTAGATGATTTAAAAATAAATTTCACTTAACAATCTTTAAGCGATTAGCTAATTCCATGCCATCATAGTGACTGTGGCACAGGCAATTTGGTGTTGACACATTAATATTTAAACATAAAAATATATATGTAGCCTTAATTAAAAACTCAACTAGTTAAAATAGCTTTATAAACCTGTGTTCCTTGAGAAGATTGAAAATATGAGTTAGTCAATTTTACCACTAGTTTATTTAATCACAACTGTTATTTTTCCTATTTGAACTCAAATTTGTTGCATTAACTCATTATTTTACATTTTTACCCTACTGATTGTAAATATATCAACATTCTCTGGACTTATAAAGTATGTTCTTGCCTCACTAGTACATAGGATCCCTTTGATCCAGGGGTTATACAACTTTTTGTGGTTTTTTTGTACATAATATAATTAGGTTTATGATATGCCAGTTTGAAAAATATTGAATCTATATCCTCTTCTTCTCCATTCTGCAGTGGCTTTACAAAATTTCACTTTTGTCATTTTCTTTCTTAGAACTTCTCACTAACTTCCAGTTGCTTATATGTGACCTTTTGATCACATTCATAAAATGTAGGCATTCTATCTATACAGGTACATTTTATGCATGCATTGAAATGTCATGATCAAGCATCTGACTATGAGCAATCTAATAATATATACCAATAACAATTTAAGAAACGGAGGTACTCTTATAATGTTTATTTAGCATTTGTAGATGCAGGAAGAGTCTCTCATTTTCCCAAAGAATGAAATATTGCCTGACAACATTGATAAAAACATTACTATTTCCAAAACCCACACAGGCTGATGTGTACTTGTTTCTCCATTCTCCTTGTTGCCTGACCCTAACTCTCCAAACCATAGCCATATTAGTTGCCTTTCCACTTCTTCCCCATACATTGCTGTCTTCTGTTTCTATGCTCACCTTAGATATTGAGAGGGAGACTTTCAAGTTAATGACTTACAAGGCTGTCCAGGGAGGATACATCTATAAGGAGATAAGTACAGAGAAAGTAGGGAGGAGAGAGGACCAGTATTATACTCATACCTTGGGTGTCAATTATATAAAGACTTCTACAGACTTATATCTCAGTAGATTGATTCTAAGTGGAGCAAGAAAATAAGGCCTGCAATTGACCTAAAATTAACTTGTAATTGCCTATGAGCTTCTCCTAGGAAAGTGACATCGCCTTAAATAAGAGAGCTCTTTGTGGTAGATGGAAATTTCTACTGAGAGGCACGTAGGAATTTTGGAGGGAGGTTAATTCCAGCTTGAATGATATCCCAGTATCCAGTTTTATGCCTTTCTATAACCTGCTGTGTCTAAGTAAAATGTTCCCCTTTGTCTCCCATTGTAACCACCCTCCAGATCTTATATACAGTGGTGTCTCTCACAGGGTGCCTTCACTGACTCCTGATCTTAGCAAGAGGCCTCTAAGAAGCTCCAGTAGTATTACCCCAAACCTTTCAATCCTAGAAATTGTTAATGTATATAGACAAAATAAAACCAAATTCCAAGGTTATGAGAGCAAAATGGGGCCTAATGGGCTAGTGAAATGGAGTCAAGAAAGAAAAGGTAAGCTACTAGGAAGGCAAGAAGGAAATAGGCAAAAGGAAAGGGAGGAGAAGCAATGGGTAAAAGAAGAATGGAATCATTTTTATGACTTCTATTCCATTTGTCCTCAGGCCATTATTGTGCCAGTATTGTAATTACTATGGCTTTGTTATACAGATTGAAGCTTGGTGATGTTCTTCCAGCACTGTTCCTCCTACCGAGGATTGTAGTTGCTATGCAGAGTCTTCTATTATTCCATATTTAATTTTTTATTGCTTCTTCTTTTTTCATATATTTTTATTGTAATTAATAGAAGGGTTACATTATATTTGCCAGATAGAAGGTGCATTAATTCACATACATTGATACCCTTTCTCATGTCTTGGTCCCCATTTCCCTACCCCCACCCCCACCCCTCATCTTGTTTTTCCCCCTTCCCTATCCTATTTCAAATAACTAAATATTGCTTCTTCTATATCATTGAAGAATGTTGTTTAGATTTTGATGGGTACTGCATAGAATTTGTAGATAGCGTGGGCTAGCATTAACATTTTCACAATGGAGAGGATCACAAGGGCTCAGTAGCTGTGTACATATGATCATATCAAACTGTGCTTATCAAAATGAATTCCAAGAAATGGAAACCAGAGTTTTTTTTATTGTACTTGTTGTGGTTCTTTTTTATTTTTCTTTTGGTTTATTCCCCTTTGTCAGTGTTTTTGATTTTTGACCTTTGGATTGTATGTAAGTTTGTCTGATTTGGGGAAGAGATGGAGAAGCACAGAAAGGTTGGGACAAAGATGAGCCAATTTGACAATGATACTCACTAGACACTGTGCTAGAAATGAACTACACAGTTTGAGGGGGCAAAGGGAGTCAGGAGGGGAGCAACTGGAAGAAAATGAGGAAGGTGGTGACACTGTTAAAAAGAAATGTACTCGCTGCCTGATTTATGTAGTAGTAATCCCTCTGTACATCACCTTTAAAATAAAAATTGAAAAAAATGAATGGAAGAGATGAATAACCCAAAATACATTATATACTTGTATGTAAATTCAAATTGAAAGTTCTTACTCTCTATAGTTGAAGATATACCCGTAAACTTTTAAAAAAAGACGTACTCTTATAAAACGTTGATTCAAATTTGTAGAAACAGTAAATGTTTTATATATATATATATATATATATATACTTGCATATACATAATAATAGGTGCCAAATAAGTATTTGTTTGTTGAGTTCAGAATTTCTTTCCAGAAAAATAAGTTCTGATAATGAGGAAAATACAAAGGGGAAGGGAAGATTGTGAAAAATATTTCAATTAGATATTTATTTCAGAATTTTTCTCATTTCTATTTTCAAATTCTAATGGAAGGAATATACCAATTCCTGCCTATAATCTGATTTTCTAATGTGTATCTCATCTATTAACTCTGCCATATGATTATTTGAGAAGCAAAATTAGTAACCATGAATCAATGTCTTTCTTACTTTTGTTTCTGCTGCCATTGTAAGAAATGACCACTTGGAGATGACTATTCCCTTAATTTTATAGAGTAATATAAAAGAGCAGTTTCAGTGGCTGAGGTCCATGGCAAATATAAGATCCATTCTTATAAAATACATTATATTTGCATCTATCCCTGGAGAATATCACCATATTTGGGATAAGGTTAAAAATGACTGAGTACAAATAAAATTAAAAAAAAAATAAATAGACAAATAAAATATATTGAAAATATATTTTCTACTTAAGTTAATTATCAGATTTGTTCATTTTCTGTGAGTGATGAGCATAACTGTCTATGCAATTATAACCCAAGCCAGAACAAATATAATAAGCTGCATTTGTTAATCTCCCATTATTTTTTCCAAAGAGTTATTAAAGCCATAATTAACTGCCTATTTACACCGATAACCATCAAAGCATGTAAGCCCACACAAAACTATTTGTTCAATTGAATTTTCATGGAAATAAAAAGGTCATCAGTTTAAATGAAAAAAGATTCCCTTTACATCAAAATTATCTCAATTTACAAGTGATTTTTAAATTCAAACACTATGTCTTATACTTTCAATGCTAGTGATTACATATTAGAAAAGTCTACTGAAACAATTTTCTAATGCAAGCAGAAATTCCTTTTTCTGTCTAGATAGTTCTGGTTCTGTCTAGATACTGCTTCTCTAAGAATAGCAAAGGAAAGCCTAAAGTACAATTATACCTCCTTCCTGGTCAGCTTGACATTCTTCTTTTATAGAAATATTCTCCTAATCAATGAATGATTATTTGAACTTGCTCCTAGTTCTTCAGTTGTGAACACAATTTCCTTAATTCCCTTAACTCACTTCTGAATTTTCTCCAAAGAGAAATGATCAGATGCCTAAGTAACTTAGAATTTAATGCACATGAAGTACCCACATAAAAATGACTACTTCTATTACCTTGCCTCAAGGTAACATGATTATAAAATTTCCACTTTCTAACTGTCCTTGAATAATAACACTATTATCCATAACTACTTAGTCTGCTGTCCAAAAGTAGAGTATGAGTAATTTAGTAAGTGTATGAGGCATTAAATTAATGGCACATTTTTCAAATGCAAAGTTAAGCATGACAGAAATTATAGAAGCATTTCGTGGGGGCAGGTTTGCTCTTAAAGGTTATACTTTTAAAAGTTTATGTTTAACAAAAATTCATTCATCTACTATGATAACATTGCATTTGTTTTGCATAGTTGAATATTATTCAGAATCACATATATTCTATTGTGCTATAATAGCTACAAGCCTATATTTTGTCATAAATGGTAAAATCTTGTATTACATAGAAATTTTGTAATAAAATAAAGCCTAGTGCTAGACATTGAAATACATTTAAAAAGAACTATCGATACGATTCAGCTTTCTAAACAAACCTTTTAGTGTTCATGTTATTGTCCATTTGTAGGCTTAGGGTCTTACTAGTCTATGCAGAAAGAAATTGTGGGTAAAGTACCGTCAGTGTTTCGTGCTAGCCATACCTGACTGTTTGCCAAGGCCTAAAGGCTAGGCTGGCAGATCTATAGGTTTACAGCTCCACATCCTACCAATGAGAACCCTGATATTTCTGGCTTTAGATGCCAGACTTGTGCATCTGGTTAACTAGGTTAGAGTCACATTTCTCTAAGCTTTATCAACCAGTGGTAGGCACTGGGTTTCTCTTGTATCTTCCCTACTGTCAAATAGACACTGGAGGGAGTAGCAGCCAGTGCTCCTTATAGCTAAAGTGATCTGAGCTGATGGCTGATACATGGAACATGCATTTATCACATTTATCCTACATATAAATAAAGACTGTGCCTGCCATAAACAGGTTTTCCACTGTCCCACTGGAGGAAGTGCTTCGCCTGAATTGGGTGGACAGGGCAACAGGCTCAATTAGAGTTCTCTGAAAGGTGTGATAAGAAAAAAACCACAATTCTAATGCAAGCTGTTTGAGACAGTGGTGGTCCTGACAGTGCTGGCAGGATCCTGAAATGTGCTTTGGCAGGGAGCAACTGTGGTTGTCCAACAGCTGACTTAGGATATCCATCCAGTGGTCAAGGCAGTCAGGGCTGGCAAAGGGGAACACTAGCTGATGGTTTGACACATATATCTTTCCTCACATGATCCCGGGACTACAGGAATAGTATGTGACAGTGCTTAATGAATGTACCATTATTCCTATGACAGTTTACTAGTAAAAGTTGATAGCAAAAATAAGATAATATTCTTTTCATTGACTATTTTTTAGTTGTATGAAGGAATTGCCATTCAACAAACCTGTTGAATGAATAAAGTAGATGTTGATCAGTTGTGAACCCTTTCAGCATTCACCCCACCCCTCTCAACTCACCTCTTCCCTTATTCTTCTTAATTTTTACATTATATATTAAATTTTGTCACTTAATAAAGCAGTTTGTGTATACAATTTTCTTGTTTTCTATTTTATTTTTTCCATATATTTTATTTAATTAATAGAAGGGTAACATTATATTCACCAGACAGAAGGTGCATTACTTCATATACATTGATACCCTTTCTCATGTCTTGGTCCCCATTTCTCTCCCCCTCCCTTGCAGCCCCCATCTTGTTTTCCCCCCTTCCCTATCCTATTTCAAATAACCAAATATACATATATCCAATATATCAGCTGACAAGGTGAAATACTGTAACAACATGAGGTAACCAAGGGACAGCAAAAAAGATGAGAGATAACATAGTCCATTGAGGACAATAATCACTCATTATATGGCTTTTGTTTCCATATCCTGGAGTCCTTACATTTAGCGTCACACTATGTGGTCTTATGTATTTAGGTTTTGTTCTATTGTAAATCTCTGCTAGGAGAGCCCAAGGTTTCTACAGATTATGAGAAATGAGGGAAACCATTGAGCCTACGTTCCTTTGAGTCTGGCTTACTTCACTTCATATGATTTTTTTCTGAGTCTTTCCATTTCCTTACAAATGGGGCAATGTCATTCTTTCTGACAGCAGCATAGAATTCCATTGTGCACAAATACCACATCTTGTTGATCCACTCATCAACTGAGGGGCATCTGGGTTGGTTCCATACCTTCGCTATGGTAAATAGTGCTGCAATGAACATTATTGTGCTAGTGGCTTTAGTATGTCCTTGTTTCTAGATGATTGGTTAATGTGCATACAATTTTCTTAATCAATGACAGTAGAAGGTTTATTCTTCATAACAGGAAAAGAAACAAAATGGTAAAAATACCATCTCCATATAATTTAATAACAAGCCTCTTTCTATCAAATATGACTGAGTTGACATGGAAAGATGTCATGATAGTTCAGTATTTTAAAACCATCACAATTAGTTCTTATAAGAAACGTGAAAATATAGTATCAAGTCCATGTCATAGGAATGGCTCTCTTCTATTTCAGAAAAGATTAGTGGGATGTACTATGGGATGAAACTTAAATTGAATCATGCATCCACATTCTTGACAAATTCTTATTTTAGCCCTCTATGATCAAGTTGAATAATGACTAAAATTTTGCAATGCTTATAGCTAAATTTTTAAGGCTATATAAAGAAATGTAATGTGTACATGTTCTGAGCTCAGAGTTTGCTTCTCTTTGGAAGTGACATTGTAATCTAATCTGATATAATTTGATGAAGATAGGGATATCAGTGAGCATTAGAGAATGTCATACACATTGCCATAAAAGAAAGCTCATTCTCCATGAGTCTTTAACCCCAAGCTCTAAATCTAACCTCCTTATGCTTGAGTAGACTTGTGCTCCTCTACTAAACACAAATAGCAAGTATGGATGTACTGATAAGGGGCAGGAAGTGATACTTCTTAGAAAGCTGGATTGCAAAAGATCCAAGTGGAAGTAATAAGAGAATTGAGGGGGAAAAAAGTAAATATTGCTCCCATCTTATCTCTTACCACTGTAGACTTAACACACAGTATTAATACCCCACTGTTTTTTACACATGCTAATAATCTTCCATGTGAGCTACAATTTCTTTGCCAAATGGGCTCAAATTATAAAAGAGAAGAGAATTTTACATTACTTAATTAGAAATTATTGATGAAATGACAAGAAAATTAATGTTCACAGATAAATGCCAAGGGATACTAAGAGATAGTGACTGACCCTAGGAATATAGAATCTTAGTGTTAATCCTATTTGACTATTCAATTTTATCTAACTCAAACACAAAAATAGTAATGAAGATTGTAATCCTATGTAATAGCCCGGAATAATAAACTAACATAAAACAATTTTGTCTTTAGTGATACAAAAGACCACAACATATATATTTAGTTTCACAACAACAAAAAATCCTGAATATATTTGTAAAAATTTTCTAAACTCAACGAATATGCCAAAAAGAAAGACACACAATACTTAGGCAATTGGATCACAATCGGTTCATTTTTATTTCCAGTTGCACGGTTGGAAAACTTACCAAATCCTTGATGAAGTAGTTGATCATGGTGCATTTGCCTTGTTGACTTAGGTAAGCATAGCAAAAAGCCAAGCTCTTGAGGCATAAAAAGTAATTTGGCAGTTGATTCAAATTTTAATTATCATAATAGCTTAGATCCCTATACAAACCAATACATAAATAAAGAACATATATCCATGTCTTCCACAATAGAAATAGGTAATGACAGTTGCATTGTGAGGTGATTTGCTCTTCTGTAAACAATGTGGAGTGTACTTACACAAACTTAGATGCTGTAGCCCAATACTCAGCTTAGCTATGAGAGATATACTATTGCTGACCAAAATGCCATTAGTCATTACATGAGTCTATTTATTTACATAGTATTTTTATATAAGATGTAAAATAATTTCTTTCATGCTTCCTAACTGGCACGCTAAGCAATTATCTAAAGCACTGAGTAGGGAGACAGATGCATGCTTTATTAGCAGGAATAAGGAGACAGCTGTATATTTTATTAGCAGAAGGAAGGAGACAGCTGAATACTTTATTAATTAGCTATCTCAGTACTTAATTTTATCAGTTTTCTTCATCCTTTTCCCCCATCTAGCATTCTACCGTGAGTCATTTCCTCTGCCTTTTTATGATTTTAGTTCCTATTTTTCAGTGGTGATCTGACTGTCCATTAGACGGCCTCTTATTTGGGAACACAAGATATGCATATATAGCTTGTTGGTTGAGGTGTAGCTCTCTAGATTTTTGCAGGCTTAACTTTAAACTGCAAACTTCCTGATCTATAAATCCTAAAGAGCTGGAATCGAAGACAAGCCGTGGCTCCTAGCTGACCTGAATTTTCGGATAAGAGCAAATTGACCTGTTTCTACCTGTCTTAACATCATATACTGCATGAAATTCTATGTAAATATTCATGAACCTTGTTAAGTATAAAAAGCTATTTTCATCATTTCTGAATTTACATTGAGCAAATTGCTTGGTATTTGTGTTGACACAGGTATCTGCGTCCAATCTCCTTAGTTGTCTTCAAGACTACCTTAAACTTGAGTTGCTGGTGAGAATATTTATTTCTTTGTATTTATTACCTAGCACTACAAAAAAAGAATCTTTGTTTCTGTACACAAACTTGACAAATAGGAAACACAGGAAGAAATGATGTAGGGTAAGCTATACTATATACTAAACTACATACTAAACTCTGTAATCTTAAATATTATCAGATCTGGGGAAAATGATTGCCCATGTGACTACATTAATGGTTTAAAGAGAATGCTCTCAGAATTCTTAAAGGATAGAAAAAAGAGTGATATAGATAATGCAAGCTAGAAGACAAGGGCATAAATGCCATCAGATAAAAAAGAAAGAAAATTAGTTTCTGCTCTACATTCTAGAGAAAGAGCCAGCCTTGACCACACTAATGAAACCACTTTTTAACTTCAGCATTTTTAGAACAGAAAAATAATGTGTTAAACCACAAGATTTTTTAACAAGGTATTATCTAAAACTAATGCAGAAAAGGAAAGATGAGGGAAGGATGGGAGGAAGAAATGAGAAAAGGATTTTAAAGTGCAATTTATTCATAGAGGGCTTGCCTAGCATGTACAAGATCCTGGATTTAATTCTGGTGGAAGGAAGGAAGAAAGGATGGAAGGAAGGAGGAAAGGAAGGAAGGAAGGAAGGAAGGAAGGAAGGAAGGAAGGAAGGAAGGAAGGAAAAGAAGGAGGGAGGGAGGATGACAGGAAGAGGAATAAGGGAGAAAAGAGAAAGAACTGGAGGGTAAAAGTATAGAGAAGAAGGGGAAAAACAAAGGAAGGAAGGAACTGGAATTAGAAATGAAGGAAGGGAGAGGGAATGAAAGAGAGAAAGGGAGGGAGGGAAGGAAAGAGGAAGAAGGAAGAAAGGCAGGCAGTCAAAATCAAAAAATAATTCCATGGTTATGCAGACAAATGACCAGAGAATTATCAAAGACATTTCTGCCTTCTGACCACAAGGATTATATTGTGAATATCAGCCTACTTTTAAAATGGTTAGAAAAGCTATTTTAGTGTTTATACCTCTATAGGATACTACAGCCCATTTTTTCAGCATTAAAAAAAAAAAAGCAAATGAAATAAAGCTCAAGCTCCTGCTTGATGGAGTGGTTTCTATGGAAACTGACATCAAAACCAACCTTCAAGGGAAAAGAAAATATTTCCAGAGAGCAAATTAAAATGATTTCCCATAGCCTTTAAAATGGGTTAAAATTCAAATGTCAGATTTAGCACATGAAAAATATTTAACAAAATTTGTTCAGTGAAGTTTTACTTTCAACTGATGTGTCTGAAGCAAAGTGCAACATATTGCATACTATGTGTCTGTAGATAATCCCGTGTTCACTGTAAATGACACTTCTATTTGATTTCATTCCTTTTCTTGATTTCTAATGCTAGTTTTTGTTCCTATTACCTTTGTTTTGTTGGTGGTGGGGTTTGATCTCTTGGCCTGGGTGGTATTCCAGAGCTCTTTAGCTCAAGGCTAGCACTCTACTACTTGAGCCACAGCACCACATCAGGCTCTCTGTTAGTTAACTGGAGAGTCCCACAGATTTTCATGTCCAAGCTGGTTTTGAACCATGATCCTCATATCTCAGCCTGTGAATCATGCTCTGAAAAGGAGCCAGAGCTCAACTTCCAGGTTTTCTGTGTGGTTAACTGGAGAAAAGCCTTAAGGAGTTATCTAACCTACTTAGCTTCAACCTGTGATTCTCAGAGCTCCACCTCCTGAGTAGCTAAAATTATAGATGCCCATCAGTGTTCATGCGTGTTCAATATACATTTAAATTCTAACGACTGTGACAAGTGAATGTGTTAAAGCTTTATTGGTACCATAAATTGCACACTAAAAAAAAGGTGGAATGATCTGCCAAGAAAATTCAGTTTTATTCATTTGAAAATATCTGTGTGGAATTCCTTTATTCTTTGATCTAGGTACGATCCACTCCCACTGTTTCTTCACTCTCTGAGTTTTTATATTTCCAATATCATTAAGGCAAGGACTACATCCATGCATGTACTTTTAAAGCCCTAGATTTACTGAGATCATTGCAGAATAGGTAGATGCTTTGGTGTGGCATGGTAATAAAAGCTAATGAACCTTAGTTGCCAGGTAGGAATAAAGTTTTTGCACCTCACTGCACTGTTCCCATATTTAGAGAAACTTAATTAAAAGCTTGCTGAGCTCTTTATCTCTGATAACCTACATAACATCACTCAATCTTTTCTGTCTTTTTTGTTAAGGTAGTAAAAAATGGAATAAAAATGGCATAGAACAATTTATCTCAATCTTTTTATTGATTTAGTGTTCTTTTAATCCTTGACAAAGGAATGATTGCTAAGATTTCCCAATTCTTGGATTTATCTATAGTGTCAATCTCTACCCATGAATAGATCATCACTGTCACAGCTATATTTTAATGCTGTTTATTTGGTGCCAAACTTTCTGTTCTATGACTTACATGCACAATTTACCATCAGGCAAGGTGTCTTTGTCATTTTTCTTTTAATCTTTATTTTGTAACTGAGAAGATAGAGCTTGAGAGATTTTCTTACCACGCCCACAGCTACAGGATTAGTAAGAAGCTGGTTTTAAAGCAACATTCTGTCTGATGAGACTACAGCTCCCTTAGTTGTCAAACTCCATACTTTGCAGATCTAGTGTAGACAGAAAAGCAGAAGGGCAAGACTCCAGCACCATTGGAAAAGAGGAGAGGTCCTAGAAATGAAGGAAATGTCATGAGAGAGAAAGGGAGGTTAACTGGGAAAACTTTCTGAATTGGAGATTTTCTGGGCAGCACGTCAATTTCCATTGCATTCACACGTTGTTTCAAATACCACATGTAGTCAAGTCCAGCAAAAAATTTTACAAAGAGTTATTTCTTTAGTTTGCCATATGTTTTGGGTCCCTTCAAATGTCAGTAGCGGCATTGAAATGATTGTTTGGAGAGAAAATTACAAGGATTTAAAATGATTCCAGAAATTGAATTAAAAAATATGCCGTTATTATTACTTTATATTTCTAATTGAGAGTCTGCTGTTTGGAAAAGTGTAATTTGTTTTTCTTCAGCATATTTTCTTTGCACAGGGTTATGGGAAAGGTATTTGAAGAACTTTCATCATTCTCTCAGCAAGGTTTTCTTTTTTGCCAGTCTACGAGCTGAAATTCAGTGCCTGGATACTAACATTGAACCTTCTCAAGGTTAACCCTACCACTTAAGCCACAGCAACATTCTAGCTTTTTTGTGTGTGTATGTGATACCAAGGAATCGAACCCAAAGCTTCATGCATGGTAGGCAAGCATCTACCAATAGGCCACACTCCCAGCCCAGTATGTTATTTTATTTAACACTTCATCTGGCGCACACCTTTGGTCATTAAATGTATAGCAATATAATTTCCCATCAATAAGACAAACAGAAATATAAACATACATGAGTATACACACACACGCACACGCACATGCACACCTACACATATGTCTCTTGCTGCAATTTTTATTAGTTTCTTAAGAAAAATGTGTGCATGTATTCAGATAAAACAGTCTGTTATGTAATAATCCTGGAACAGAGTACAAGAGATTTTTTTGCATTGTTGTTACTGTTTTTGTTGTGTTTTCCCCTGTGTCTTGTTTGGTAATTTGTTTGTCTTTGGGAGAGTCATGGGTGGCACAGAAAAAAATGGAACAAAGACAACCACAACAGTGGTACTCAGTGGACTGTGATATGGAAAATGAACTGTACACATTGTTGGTGGGGATAGGAGGAAAAACTGAGAGAAAAGGGGAGACATGTTTTTTTAAAAATGCATTCTTTGGGGCTGGGAGTTTGGCCTAGTGTTAGAGTGCTTGCCTAGCATACACAAAGACCCAGGTCCAATTCTTTGGTACCACATACATAGAAAAAGCCAGAAGTGGTCCTGTGGCTCAAGTAGTAGAGCTCTAGCCTTGAGAAAGTCCGAGGACAGTGCTCAAACCCTGAATTCAAGCCCAGAACTGACAAAAAACTGATAACAATTTTTTTTTAAAAAGAAATGCATTCTTTAATTTATATATCTTTAATCTCTACATCACTTCTACAATAACAATAAAGTATATATTTTGAAACAGAAAATTATCGATGTAAATATATTAGAAAATTTCATTATTACAGCTCAAACACTGTGACGGGGATGTGTACAGATGTTGTATGATCATAAAATCCACATTGAAAAGTGATTTATTGTTCATTTCCTTGTCTCTAGTAAAGTATAATACAAACAAATGTGAAAAGAATACTTTCCAAACCAGGTGCTGGGAATTACCAGCCTTGGAATGTAGAAATAGAATCAGGGCTCAGGGTTCAGGACCAGACCAAGCATGCAACGTTTGTGAGATGCTACCTCAAATAATGAATGGGCTTGATGGCACTGGACTGCCACTGCAATCCTCAGGGAATAGCAATGATGATGTACAGTGACATGCCTGTCATCGCCAGATCTCCAGGGACACAGGGAAGCACAAATAGTCTGGGCAGCAACCTAAACTGTCAAGGGCATAGTGTGAGATGCTGTTTTAAAAGTAGCCAATCCAGGCTGGAACCATGGCCTAGTGGTAGAGTGCTTGCCTAGCATGCATGAAGCCCTGGGTTCAATTCCTCAGTACCACATACACAGAAAAAGCTGGAAGTGGTGTTGTGGCTCAAGTGGTAGAGTGCTAGCATTGAGAAAATGAAACTCAGGACTGGCAAGATGAGAGAGAGGGGGGAGGGGAAGGGAAGGGTGAGGAAGGCGGGAATGATGGGAGGGAGGGAGGGAGGGAAAGAAAGAGAGAGAAGGAGTGAGTAACCAATCCACAGAAAGGGTTCTGGAGGCATGACTCAAGTGGGTCACTCCCTGCTTAGCAACTATGCAGCCCAGCCAGAGTTCAATCACTAGTAACACCCACCCTTCCAACAAAAGAGAAAGTTTTAGTTAACTTAAAATTAAAACCTTCTGGCCCTGGAGTTTGGCCTAGTAGTAGAGTGCTTGCCTAGCATGCACAAAGACCAGAGTTCGATTCCTCAGTACCACATACATAGAAAAAAGCCAGAAGTGGTGCTGAGGCTCAAGTGGTAGAGCTCTAGCCAAAGACAGTCCTGAGCTCAAGCCTGGGACTGGCAAAAAAACTTAAAACCTTCTGATGGCAATGATCATAAATACAAATAAAATTTGGAAAATATATATTATCCCAAATCTATCACCATGCACATAAACCAAAGGCTTTAATAGAATAACCATATTAGTTATACTAAAATACATAAAACTCTAAGACATCAGGGTTAATGATTTTCAAAATGTTACTTTTATGATTAGAACTCATTTCATTTGACATTAAGAACAAAATCTATATTTCATTTCCTATCTCCAACCAAAACTTCTGCACAGAGTCTGTCATGTTTTCTTCCTACAGGACCTGGGCAGTGAGCTTGCTGTGACTGCAGCTGAACCAGCCTAGAAAGAGTCATTCCAACTCCTGGAACTATTTTGACCCCAGTACTGCAGACCCACACACATTTGAGCTATCATTTCAAGTTTTGAATTGAAATAATAGTAACAAATGGTTATTGATTAAACCTAGAAAAATATTGTTTCATATGTTACTAGCAGTACTGATAAAAATGTAAAGGCACTTATAAACCACAAACTTTTTTTTCCCTTTACTTTGCAGGAAATGTTCCTTGCAGTATCTTCAGCCATTTTTGTCTTAATATCTATACCACTTAGAAAAATAATTAGGAATATGAAATATATCATGTCAGTCAGCTTTAAGATTCAAATAAAGAATTAATTTAAGAAGTTAAGGATTTGGGGAAAAGCACTTGCCGGGCAATTGCAAGGCCCTCAGTTCAGTCCTCAGCTCTGCCTCCCCCCACAAAAAAAAATCACATTAAGCTCCTTCAAAATAAAGTTTAACTTAGTTTTATTATATTTAATGTTTCTTCTTTGAGAACAGAAGAACTCTGCTCAGTTGTTTGGGTAACTGAGCATGAAATAAGTTGGAAACAACATTATGAATTACAAATAATATCAGCATTTACTATATTGATTTTTGAATGAAAATGATAAAAGTTTAGCACAAGAAGCATGCTTTTGTTGCTTGCTTTTGTACCCACAAAGAATAATTCTGAATTCATTTCTTACTGTCAAGAGGCTGACAGATGTGAAGAATTTCCACTTTACTGTTTTCCTGTGACATCCGTGTTGCATTACATCTAGACAAAACTGTTTCCTTAGCAACAAGACGCAAATTGTTTATATCAAGAAAACCAGTAAAACAAAAGGAATTTTAATAGTTAGTGCCATAGATTAATATGGATAGCCTGTCTGTATGGGATATAATGAGGGATCACATGATTTTAAATATGCAACAAACAAAATGTAGTTTCTGTTTTTAAAGACACCCATACATATCTGCTTTTAAGTTTCAAGATATAATTGTTTCCCATGTACAGAAAATATAAAACAACATGTCTATTACTACTAATTTTTTTTTTGTAGTATTGGGGTTTGAATTCAGAGTTTTTTGCTTGCTAAGCTCATTAGTTTCCAACTTGAGCCATGCCTCTAAAGAGTTTTTGCTTGGGTTATTTTCAAGATACTCTCTGTTTCTTTGTCAAAGACAAAGACCATTCTGCCTCCTTCTATAATTAGGAGAGCTGGCATACCTGTCATGCCCCTTTTTCCTGGTTGATACAGTCTATCATGAACTCTTTATTTGGGCTCACTTGGAACTACAATCGTCTCATCTCAACCACCTAAGAAGCTAGGATTAAATATTTGAGCCACAAGTGCCCTGCTAGTATTGCAATCTTGACACTAACTGTATGTATACTTGAACCAGGAAGCTATTTTGTACCATTCTTGTCCTATATTTTTCTATAAATCAATAACCTTATTATATTGGAGCCAATGTTCAGAAAGCTCTGCTGTTCTGTGAATGCTTGATATAACATCTCAGGATTAATGAAGCTATATTTCCATAGATGATGGAAAATATACCACAAACCAACAGATAAGAACACAATAAATATACATCATTAACATAGATAGCCAGAGAATATTACCCTTGTAGCTGTGTCTTCTTATTTTTCTTAAGTTTCTATTCCCTGACTTCTTTTTCTCTATGGTTAATCTTTTGCTTAGTTGATATATACATTTATATATTCAGCTGATACTTTCTTATATTTTTAGGAATCCCTCTATCTTTTTTAAGCAGATACTCCTTTGAGACTTGGTTTCTTCAATAAGTTCAAACAACAACATGCAAAACTATAAATAAAAAGGAGAGTAAGGAAGAATTAGAAAAGTAATGCAACACAGTCTTTTTTATATAGTGCATAGTTTCCTCTAATGTAGATATTGGAAACCTAACAATCAAAGCTATAGGCTGTAGATATATTTACAATCCAAACTCAGATGGTAAATATACTGTGAATTTACCTTTTTTTTGAAAAGGGTATGTTTTATTTCAAATAAATAGTAGGAAAGATTCTTAATCTCACAAAGTTGTCATAGTACAAAGGGTAATAATAGTAGAGTGCACAGCAGTTTAGAGTCACTGAAGCCAAGCTGTCATTATCTTTATTATAATCACATCATTCAGTAATATCATCAAGATTGTGACTCAATAACCTCACCAAAAGATGTTTTTACTTTGTGATTGGCAGACAGAGGGTGTGATAGAAAACAGGAAGGACTTAGTTTTCTACTGCAAATCCAATAAAACAATTGGAATATCAGCATATGATATGGAACTCAATAATCCTGGAGACATTTGTTTTATTACAGGTATCTACAATATACAACAAAACTATTGGAACTCTACTTTATAAACCTGTGAAAGAATTTGAAAAGAAAAAGAAACGTTATCTTCTACATTGTAACAACTGATTCTTTACGGGCCTTCTAAAAACAACTTCCACCAAATCATAATGAAAAAGAAAAGTTACATTGGAAAAAAAGAAAGTAATCAATTTTCCAAAGCTTTAGGATACAGTGACCACAGTCTAACAAAAATCATCATCTAAGAGAAAGATATCAAGCTAGAGATAGCTCTATAAACATGAGATTCATGTTTGTCCACTTCTGAAATATTTTCAGGCAGGACACACAAACACACACACACACACACACACACACACACACACACACACACACACACACACACTTCTTTTTCCACTTCAGAGAAAATATTGTCAGTTTTGCATTAGGCGATCTGAAAGTGTAGTTGAAGAAAGTTATGCTCATTTGGAAATTGTGAATTCTCTTTAAGAATTACACAATACTCTATTGCAAATCTCTGATATGAGAGCCCAAAACCTAGATACATAAGACCATATAGTATGATGCTAAATGAAAGGACCTCTAGGATATAGAAACAAAAGCCATATAATGAGTGATTGTTGTCCTTAATGTACTATGTTATCTCTCATCTCTTTTGCTTTCCCTTGGTTATCTCATATTTTTACAGTATCTCACTTTGTTATCTGATATATTGAATATATTTGTATTTGGTTATTTGAAATTGGATAGGGAAGGGAGGAAAACAAGATGATGGGTGGAGGGGAGGGAAATGGGGACCAAGACATGAGAAAGGGTATCAATGTATGTGAATTAATGCACCTTCTATCTGGCAAATATAATGTAACCTTTCTATTAATTACAATAAAAATATATGAAAAAAACAAAAAAATTACACAATACCACCCTCTGGGTTGAACATAGCTTGTGTTAGAATCAAGAAATCCTTAGAGCTCTGAAATTGTTCACTCACAAAAATTTATTTATGGAACATTATTTGGCTAGATTGTAAGGGTAAAGGGCAAAAATCACATACATTTTGAATTGTACCAAGATCTATAATACACAAGGTGATATTTTCAGTTGCTACATAACATAAAGTAAATGTATTAGAAAAATAAATGTATTAGGCTATTAGAAAATAAAATTTTCTGATCTATATGAAATTTAGTTGTGTTGTAGTAGAGTTTGGTTAACCAAAATTTTGGAGATTAAATAGATATTAATGAAGATTGAATCACGGTTTTCTTGTTAGAAAATCGAAGTCAGTCAAATGATTTTACAGGTAAAGCATTTTTTAAATCCTACATTTTATTAAATATTATTCTTTGGTTTATGTCAATTGTATCCTGAAGTTCACTAGGATTTGAATTCTATCAAGTTGTAGGTTGTGATTAGCTAAAAGAAATTTGTTTGAAATTGGATCTGAGAGAAAACCCAATATACAAGAAAAGGAATAAGATGGCTCAGGTAGACAGAAAGTAGTAGAAACCCGGTTAATACCTGATAGAGGTAGGTAAAAACCTATAAAATATATAAAACATTAAACAATGACTCACCAGATCCAGGTGGTCAGGTGTAAAGATTATTTTCCCTGATATATTGATAGATACCATAAAATTAATAAATTTAAAATAAGCTTATAGTGTTATTTCATGATCTAAATTTTTCAGAAATGGGAAAATAGAGAAAGAAACTGCTTCACTTTTTTATGTCACTTCATCTGCTATATTTTGTGTGTAAATACATATTTGGGGTTTTTTTGGTGGGTCATGGGGCTTGAACTCTGGGCCTGGGCACTGTCTCTGAGCTCTTCAGCTCAAGGTTACTGCCCTACCCCTTGGGAAACACTGCCAGTTTCCAGTGGTTAATTGGAGATAAGAGCCTTATGTTATTTAGTGCCGGGCAGACTTTGAACCACAATCCAAAGATCTCATTCTCCTGAGTAGGTAGGATTACATGCATAAGCCACAGCACCTGGATAAATATGTATTTTTTAATGGCACGCCTTGTTCTGTTATAACTTATTTGGACTATAATTGAGCCTTGACAGTGAAGAACTCTTCTCAGTAATCAATATAAAAAAGGAAAATGTAATATTATAAATTGTGAATAAGTCTCATAACAATCACTGACAAGAATGTTTGTTGAATATTGCTTTTTTGAATATTAAGTTAGGTGTTTGGCATGTATGAGTTACCCAGAGGCAAATAGAAGTTAACATTTCTTGACATAATTCAAGTTATGCAAATATTCTCTGCAATACATGGTCTATTACATTTCTCAATCACAAACCTGCCTTCAGGCTTCTGGTCAATTGTTTTGCATCGAAAAATTTCTTGTCATTTACAGGATGAATTACACTTCACATCTTTTATCTTTTTTATTTTTAATTTTTCTACAATCAAAGAATAAAACAATAAAAGCGCTCTCACCTAGACCAATTCAAACTGCAAATGATCATGGCTATAAAAACCAGTTGCTGCTGGGCACAGTGGCACATCCCTGTAATCCTAACTATTCAGGAGGCTGAGATGTGAGGATCACGGTTCAAAGCCAACCCAGGCACTAACGTCCGTGAGACTCTTATCTGCAATTAACCACCAGAAAATCAGAAGTGGGGCTGTGGCTCAAGGCATAGGGCGGTAGCCTTGAGCTGAAGAGCTCAGGTATAATGCCCAGGCCCAGAGTTCAGCCCCAAGACCAATGACGACAACAACAACAACAACAACAAAAGCATTGCTGCAAATGATGTTCACATAGCATCACTACAGCTTTTAAAAATGTTCCCAACTACCACTTCTCCCAGAACCACCCCCCCCCCCGTCCCCGGCTTAAAGTATTTGGCCCTCATCTCTGTCCCCATTCTGCAGGACATAGCCAAACCAGATTCCAACATCCCTAAATCCCTACAGCAGTCAGAGAAAACTTGGAGGGCTGAAATTGGAGGAAGAAAAATCACTAGTACATAGGCAAGCCCACCAACTTGCAGCTACTGCCTAGGAGAGGGTCTGTCCTGTTTCAAAGAAACCCAGCACCAGTGGAGACTAGCCTTCCATCCTGTGACAACTGTTGTGGAGGGGATCTGGCCTGATTCCAGCACAACAGTCACAATCTGACAAATTGTACAAGTGGAGAAGAGAAGGGGGTGGAGGAAGAGAGGCGAAATAAAGCAGCAACCCAGGACTATGAGACAGGACAACCGATTTCCTGGTCCCATTACTCATTTTTGTGAGTGGTATTTACTTAATTCTTGGTAAATAAACTCTTTCAAATTGTGGGGAAAGGGAGAAGAAATGACTGTTAAATTAGAAAATGAAAAATGTATTCATATTATTGAAAGCCTTAATATTTTTTCAGGGTTATATTTTGTATATCTGAGGGTATTTTTGTGTATTTAACTGGGAACTTATTATAGAGTTGATGTGAATGCCATTTCGGGACAGATAGTATAATAAAATTTTTATAGCACATATTAACTCAGAAATAAAGCATAGCTTCAGATATCAGATAGAAAATGAAGTTGAAACTTTACATTATGAAACATGTCCAAAGTGTCAGAATACACTGATAGGAAGTAAAGTACACTAGGAAGAAAGAATATATTTTTCCATTACTAATACAACACACTGAAAAAAATTCCATACCTCTTTATGCTATGATACTACTGAGAAATAAATAATGTTGCTCCTGATTATAATACAATTTAAATTTTATTTTATTTGCAAATATTTCTAAAAATAGGAAAATAAAACACATATTTCAGTTACTATTCTATTCACATTTGTAATTTTCATTAGATGAGTCCTTGAGGAAAGTTCTGGAAATTCTTGATCTGTATTATTAAGCAATAAAAGAGGATATTGAAAAGTAAACATTCACAAAGGCAATGCACATGCATTCCAGGCAGATGTAGCTTAAAATAATTTTGTTACCAGAGACTTTGGCAGCTGGAAATTTGCAACGTGGACCATTTATTTGTAGTGAGCAGTCCAAAGGCTAGAGTGGGACTTAACCACATGCCAAACTTTTGTGAAATGCTGTAGATACTTGTTTGTTCCTGTTTTCAGGACAGCAGGAAATGTAGGAAAGGATGTATTTAACCGGGCTCCACTAGAGAGATTAATTAGGAAGGTTCCACACTCCTCAAAATAGTTCCCACCACATGAACTTAACACAACTATTTGTATAATAAGTAAGTTTTCAAAAAGAACATAGGCTCAATGGTTTCCCTCATTTGTTATAATTAGTATAAACTGTGGACTATCCTAGCAGAATTTTGCAATAGATCAAAACCTAGATACATAAGGCCATATAGGATGAGGCTAAATGAAAGGATCTCCAGGGTATAGAAACCAGAGCCATATGATGTGTGATTGTTGTTCTTATTGTCCTATGTTATTTCTCATCTCTTTTGTTGTCCCTTGGTTATTCTCATATTATTACAGTGTCTTACCTTGTTATCTGGTATACTGTAATATATTTTTATTTTGTTTATTTGAAATAGGATAGGGAAGGGGAAAAACAAGATGAGGGGAGGGGCTGGAGGGAGGGAAATGGGGACAAAAACGAGAAGGCATAGCAATGTTTGTGAAGTAATGCACCTTCTATCTGGAGAACATAATGTGACCCTTCTATTAACCAGAATAAAAAATTTTAAAAAGATGCAAAACAAACAAAAAAATAAGTAAGCCTTCATTTTTATTTAAGTACCATTTCACAACATAAGGTGATGAATCAAATTATAAATATGTAACTTAGCAAATGCCTTCCCTCATACTTGAGAATTATTTAAAACCAGAGAATTATATAAACCAACTTTATTATAGCATATTAGAGACTGGCTTACAGGAAAAATGTATTTTTATAAACAAACAAATAAATGGGAATAATTAAGTCTCTCTTATTCAATTATATTTTATTTAAAAATTAATACAAAATATGTTAACATTTGGTACTACTTTCCTGTAGTAAAAGTCAATTAAGAAGGTTAACAAATGGCCAAAATGGATATCCTCTGTGAGGAAACCACACCAACATTCCTCTTTCAAAGAGGGACATCTCACTCCTGCGAGCCATACTTGTGCTTTGGTTTCTTATCTTTTCTCAGATTCCTCCTTGGTACCAGCCCCTGGGGGCACTAACTATCTACTAAGGAACCCATCTACCTGGCACATCATTAGGGGCTCTGAATGCCTTCAAGTGGGCTTTTTTTGTTTCAAGTCATGCAAGATTTCTGTTGCAAGGTGCAGGGAATGAATGATTCCCACAAGAGAAACAAACTCTGGTCTCTCCTAAGAAAGACTAACTGCTCTCTGAGCACCTGGTCAGACACAATGAAACACACATTTTAAACGTATGTAAAGTGAAGCTCATCTATTTCGTTTCTATCTTTTTTCATATATTTTTATTGTAATTAATAGAAGAGTTACATTATATTCACCAAATAGAAGGTACATTACTTCACAAACATTGCTTTCTCATGTTTTTGTCCCCATTTCCCTCTCCCCCACCTCCACCCCGCATCCTGTTTTCCACCCTTCCCTATCCACTTCAAAAAAAACAAATATGCATATATACAATATACCAGATAACCAGGTGAAATACTGCAACAATATGAGATAAACAAAAAGAGCAAAAGAGATGAGAGATAACATAGTACATTAAGGACAACAATCATTCATTATATCGCTTTTGTTTCTATATCCTGGAAGTCTTTTCATTTAGCACTATATGGCCTTATGTATCTAGGTTTAGTTCTATTGTAAATCTGCTAGGAGAGCCCAAGTTTTCTACTGATTATGACAAATGAGGGAAACCATTGAGACTATGTTCCTTTGAGTCTGGCTTACTTCACAATATGACTTTTTCTAAGTCTTTCCATTTCCTTACAAATGGGGCGATGTCATTCTTTCTGACAGCAGCATAGAATCGATTCTATCTTGAAAAGGGAGTTTTTGAAAGATAAAAATATCAAGCCAGTTTATTTCAAAATGTGAAAAATAACTTTTGTGAGATTCATGTGATTATCTGTGCATTTGGAAGTGTAGGAAGAAGATCCACATTTTTATGACATATTGCTCCCTGTTTTGCCTGGTGGGTGATTTTTTTACAAAACCAAGTTGCAGTCTTGGTTGACAACACAGCCAAAGTGTCTTTTACCCTGAACATTTGGTGTACAGTACATGTAAATGTAACTATATCTCAATCTAGGTGCAGCATGCAAAAGACCATGCGTGAACTCTCCTTCAGAAAATGCACCTGGACAACTAGAATGGTTGCTCTTCTCATTTTGATGTCTATAAACAAACTTGAGTGTTGTGTTTAGTAAATGTTTGCACTCTGACTTCAAAAAAATAAAGTTAACAATTGAGCAGGGAGTTTGGCCTAGTGATAGAGTGCTTGCCTAGCATGTACAAAGTCCCAGTTTTGATACTTTGGTGCCATATAAATAGAAAAAAAAAAGCCAGAGTTAGTGCTGTGGCTCAAGTGGTAGAGCTCTAGCCTTGAGAAAGCCCAAGGACAGTGCTTAGGCCCTAAGCCCATACCCAAGACTGACAAAAAAAAGAAAAAAGAAAAGAAAAAAAGGTTAACAGTAGATAAGACAGTAGGTTGGCTTACATAGTTTTGAGTTGTGCTTTGCTCTTCCACAGATCCCATGCCAGGATAGCCTAACTTACCACAGGTTCCACATCAACACTGTCAATCAACCATAGGCTAAACACTCTAAAATTATGAGCTCAAATAAATATTTTTTTCCTTCTATGTTGACTGCTTTTCAAGTATTTTGCCTTAATAGTAAAAACAAGATTAGTGCAACAATGATACAATTCTTTGTCTAGAATTTCACATACATTCTTCATGGATCTTTTTTGTTTTTTCTTTGGAGGAAGTTCCTTAATCAACTGTATAAAGCATCAACATGATTTCACTTACAGCACAGAACTGATTTTGTCATTCTGCTGCTCATAGTCCTACAATGGCTCCAAGTACCATCCTACTATTCCTTCTGAGTGAATTCTCAACTCCTCACCAATCTCTACATGCTCTGGCAATTGTCACCTCTTTGATGCCACATTATTTGCATCTCTCTCTACTCTGTTCTGTCTACATAACTCTTTCACAATCAGTTCTTGGCAACCTCAGGGATTTTGCGTTCTTGTTTCCTTTCTCTATCTACAAGACTAATTCACTCCTTCCTGAATGTATAAGCAATGATATTGGGCTTTTAACAGTCTATCATTTCATGATAATTTAATCAAAGATGATTAAAAAGGTATACTATACACATTTTGTGTCAAAAATTAACTGTTTAAAATTTAAAAACCCATATTCAATATTTAAATATAAAGCAACAAAAGGCTATGTCTATTTTTTCAGTATGTATACATAACAACCTGTAAAAGGCAAATGTTTCTGAAGAACATCATTTATAATAAAAAGATTTATCTAATAAATATATTCAGAGATCACTGCATATAAAAGAGCAAGACATGCATTTAATGCTATAAAATATATCTACTTAATTATTCGGTTAAAAATAAAACAGAGATCTTACACCAAATTCCTTCTTAGAAAATCACTAAAAAAGAAAACAATTGAAGTCTGTTTTCCCCAAACGAAATAGGCTTAGTTTATATGAAACACTAAAATGCTAAATCTTCTTAACTAAAGACATGCATTTCAAAGTTGTACACTAAGTTTGAGAGGTCTGAGCTTTGCTAATACCAGTAGATGCTGATTTGTTAACCAAAATACAGCTAAATAATTTTCAGGAGAAAAGAGTAATGTAATTTTGGATTATCCAAAAAAACTTTTTCTTTAATAGGTTTCCTGACATCATTTAATCAATTTCATATTATAAAATGAACTTACATTTTGGCAAGTGATATCTGTTCAATTTTAGTAATATTTAATTTGTGTGATTTAGAATTAAATCAGATGTTGTCTAATTGAAGCTTTTGACATTTAACATGTACATCATAGAATTTAAAAAATCACAGATATATATGATAATAATATAATATTTTTGTGTTTTACATTTCCATGTAATTCATAATTTAAAAGATTTCATGTTTTATTGAATGTTGAGTTAAACGCAAATGTCTGAATTGAAAAAGCAAAATTTTTAGCAAAATTATGCATCATTTTTATTTAGCTAGCATTCTTGATGACTTTTGGTACTCTATAAAAGTTTCTTTGGAATTGTGTTAAGTGACTAATATTAAAAAATGATTTGCCACTTTCATTTTTTCCTCTTGTGCTTCTTTTCCATTTGTTTCTTTTTGTCATTGTGCAGTAATAGCAGGAGCAGTTTCATTATCTTTTCCTCATCCAATTACCTTGTGCTTCTCCTTTGTCTGATCAAGTCTCCAACATGTTCCTGAAGCTACACAATAGAACACTTAGAAGCCTTTCAGTGTTAAAGTGGAAGAGAAGGAAAATAATAGCATGGATAGGAAATAAGCCAGGGAAGAAAAGACTGCATTGAAAAAACCTTGAGGAGAAGCCAGGGTGTGGACTTAGGCAAAATGTCTTTGATGCTGCCTTGTGTCTTAATCTCTGAAACACACCATCCACTTAGGCAAACAAAGCAGTGGAAAGATACATGATGGTCTGATGCCAGTGCTTAAAGTTTAATGCTGTAGAAGGTAGCAATGGTAGCCTACTGACTGAGTCCCTATGGGTTTATTCTACAGGCAGGCTAGTATGCACTCTCCCTGATCTGGTTTAAAGTGACATTACACTAAAAATCATTTGGCTAACCCTAAATTATGATTATTTTTAAATTATCTTAGCCATATCTGTTAGGAGGTTTCATTTAAGGCCTACTTGACCCATAGAAGAGTGATTTGGAAACCGGGCACAGCAGCTCATGCCTATAATCTCAGGAGGCTGAGATCTGAGGATCAAGCTTCAAAGCCACCCTGGGAACAAAAGAACCTGAGACTCTTATCTCCAATTAACCTCTAGAAAATAGGAAGTGGGGCTTGGCTCAAGGGTAGGGTGGTAGCCTTGAGCTGAAGAGCTCAGGGGCGAGTGCCCAGGCTGAGTTCAAGCCCCATGACCCACAAAAAAAATTTTTAAAAAGTAATTTGGGAAGCAAATAGTTTTCATTATTTTACTTTTTTATATAAGGAATGATTTCTTGTACCAGGGACAAGATAATATAAAAAGTAATGTCGGGGTTTTAGTCCTTCGTCCCTCCGGACCAGCAGGAGGGCTAGAGAGAACACTCCCCGACCAAGATAATGCCGAGAAAGAAAGGCTGGCCGACTGCACCCAGCCCTCCCTCGCCAAGGGAGGACAATCAGACACGCCAGGGAGACTCCTCAAGGCAAGAACTCATTTACTGGTAATTACATTTTGCTAATATAGGATGCAGGAGCCAATCAGCACAAAGGTGGGCAGGGCCAGGGGAGGTACCTTCATTGAGGACAATACAACTACATCAGCATAAAGGTGGGCAGGGCCAGGGGAGAATGCAACCACAGCCGTGCCTTCCAACCGGGTGGCAGGCACCATCTCAGCCAGGTGCAGTCCCAGGCCATTTCCCTGATGTGACGTGCCCCACAAGTGTAACACAGGTGTTTTTGTATTGCTCAAGATTCATTTTACTTATACACTATTATTTGATTGGCAACTGCTATGTACTAATACTTAAAAGAAAAAATAAAGCTTTAAAAATATACTGTAATTAACCTGCTATTTTCTGCTTTTCTCTAAGTCAGGAACATATTGTTGCCAGTATTTTAATCAACTATAAATACACATTCGAGTATTATACATGTATGTGCATATGTATGCAAATATACACATACCTCTGTGTGGTTGGTTATTTCTTTCTGTCTGACATCACATACACAGTTGACTGTAAAATGGGTTAGTGTGATGTCCACTTGATTTCTTTTTTTTCCCCCCATATTTATTACATAAGATGGGTTCTCTTATTGTGAGTTCATTCACAATGCCTTTTTATTTAATGACTTCCTTTACATGGTATCGAGGAATTAAAACCCAGGGCTTCATGCACGCCAGGCCAGCACTCTACCACTAGGCTACGCTCCCAGCTCCCAAATTCATGTTTTTGAACATCAAAGTCTTTCCCAGATTGCTCACATACACAAAGCTTCTCCCCAGTGTGTTATTTCATGTGTGTGTAAGGAACTAGAATCGCTGAAGGCTTCGCCACATTCGTTACAGAGGAAAGGTTTCTTTTCACTGTGAGTTCGTTCATGTTTCCGTCGACCACTCAGGGTAAAGAAGGCTTTCCCACACTGCTTACACACATAAGGCTTCTCTCCAGTGTGAGTTCTCTCATGGATGAGACAGTGACTGGACTGCCCGAACGCTTTCCCACATTGGATACAGACATAAGGTTTCTCTCCAGTGTGGGTCCTTTTGTGGATGGTCAGATAACCACAGGACCTGAAGGCTTTTCCACACTGTCTACATACATAGGGCTTCTCGTCAGTGTGAGTTATTTTATGTTTGTGCAAGGAGCTTGAATCAATGAAGGCTTTGCCGCATTCCTTACACAAAAAGGGTTTCTCACCACTGTGAATCCGTTCATGCTTTCGAACATCACTCAAAGAATAGAAGGTTTTCCCACACTGCTCACACACACAGGGCTTCTCTCCAGTGTGAGTCCTCTCATGCCGGATGCGGTGACTGGACTGCTGAAAGGCTTTCCCACAGAAGCTACACACGTAAGGCTTCTCCCCACTGTGGGACCTCTCGTGTATTTTAATGTAACTGGAAGAACGAAAAGCTTTCCCACACTGCTAACACACGTACGGCTTCTCTCCTGCGTGAGTGCGTCGGTGTGTCCTGCGGGAAGTGGGGTGATTGAAGACATTCCCACTGCTCACACTGGTGGGTTCTGGCATTCTGAAAGCACTGGGCATTGCTGCAGGCTCTCCCGCACATGGGGCATTTACACGGCTTCTCTTCAAGTTCCCTATTCTCATAGTTTGGAGTCAGTGTAAGTTCCGAAGGCCATGCTCAAGGATGAATGCCTGAGGAAGATGTCAAAGACACTCGCTTCCACTCCAGCAGGGGTTTCAATGTTCATAACAGAATCTAGAGTACCACCAAACACTTCTCTACCTTGAAGAACTTCTTTTTATTTTGCCAGTCCTGGGACTTGAACTCAAGGCCTGGGCACTGTCGCTGAGCATGCTTTGTTCAAGGCTAATGTTCTACCATTTGGGCCACATTGCCATTCCCAGCTTTTTGGAGTTTATTGGAAATAAGAGTCTCATGCACTTAACTAGCTGGTAGGGCTTCAGATCACGAGCCTTAGATCTCAGCTTCCTGAGCACCGAGGATTACAGGTGCTGGTACAGGACTTGTTTCCATCAATCCTGAACTCTCGGTCATCTCTGGGGACTTTTGCACACTTCTTCAACTGCCTGGTCTTCCTGTTCTTTTTGTATGGAGGCCAGGTTCCTGAAAGTATCCACCATCACATCTCTGTACAGCTGCTGCTGGGCAGCGTCCAGCAAAGCCCACTCCTCCAGGGTGAAGTTGACAAATACATCATCAAAGGTCACAGACTCCTTGCTGAGCCCATGGATTCACTTACAGCAGGAGAAAATCTTGACTTCTTAATTTGGCATGTGGAATTGCTCTCCTCCCTGCCTCATTCTCACCATGGCCGCCTCCCGATTCGCAGCGTCCTCCCCACACCTCCCCACACTAGGAGGCCCGCCAGCAGCGGAGGCCCAGCCGCCAGGGCCCGGGACAGCCTGGAGCCCGAGGCGAGGGCGGGATTCCACTTGATTTCTTAATTTTCTTATAAACTTGTCTTTGACAAGAGAATCTTACAGATTGTCTTTGCATTGTAATGTTAAAAATTATTTTATATTTGAATAAAGATATTCCCTATTAAAACTGCCTAATCTTACATTTCAAAAAATGTTCAGAACTACTTACTATTAACAGAGAATTAAAAGGATTTTGCACACTAGGATCTCGTACGCTTTCTTTGATTTATTTCAGACAATAATTGATCCATTCAGGTAAACTACTAGGGCAGTTATTCCTCATAATTTCTGCACTATTATTACATAAAATAATCATGGTATTTAACTCCCTTTTTACAGTCTGGCCCTACCCACACTCATGATGTAATGCTTATGTGTTAGCTTTTAGACTCAATCCATTGCTAATATGCAATATTAATTCTAGCATGTATTTGACTTAAAATTAAAAAAAACTTATTTTTAAAATAAAAATCAAAGTACTTATAATAGCAAGTCTAAATGTTTAAAAGAAGAAAACAGTGAAATAACATATGATTTTACATCTACAATGAATTTACTTAACATAGTTGTGTCTCAAGTTGCTTCAGTGGCAATTAAATCACAGAAAAAGAAGAAAGTGAGTCACACAATAATTACGTCAGTTAATTTTAGCAAACATATTAGGTAACTTGTTCATTGAGGTGATTTATATATTCTGCGTCATGTGTGGCATGAATTACCTAAACTTGTTTTCAAATTCACTTGCACAATTAATTCTCTGCTCTTTCAACTTCACGAGTATAAAGGTAGACAGAGGCAGAGACTCTTGTTCTGGTCATTTTGCTAACTGGCCTGTGAGTATGGCACTATTGCCTCCCTGTCATGACAACCATGAGCATACACTGAGGAGAGTTGAAAAATCAAATATGTAAGTGAAAGAAACATGCATTTTTATGTTATGTCATACTGTCACTTCCTTAACCAATCTCAACACTTAAAAGTGTCTATATTATATATATATATATACAATATATATATATGTATATATATAGTGGATTATGGGGATTGAATTTGGTTCTGGGCGCTGTCCCTGAGATATTCTCTCAAGCCACCACCCTACTCCTGGGCCTGGGTACTGTCCCAGAGCACTTCATCTCAAGGCTACTGCCCTACCCCTGAGCCAAGCCCCACTTTCCATTTTCTTGAGGTTAATTGGAGATAAGAGTTTCAGGTCCTTTTGTGCCTGTCTGGCTTTGAACTTTGATTCTAAGATCTCAGCCTCCTGATTAGCTAGGATTACAGGTGTGAGCCACAAGACTCAGCATTCTTTATTTTCTTTTTATATCAATAAATAAAATACATTTCCCCAGGTGTAAGATATTGTGAGTTCACTGTTTATCCTTTAATGCAAAAAGAATACTAAGTTTAAAGGCATACTGGATTTATATATTTAGGTATAACGTATATTTCCAAACTATAGTCAGTGGTGTCATAATCACACAATGGTCTGCATGAAAAAAAGAAAAATTTAAAATGTTTCCATTTTAGTGGAAGGACTTAGAAAAAAATCATATTAAGTGAAGTAAGCCAGACTCAAAGGAACATAGGCTCAATGGTTTCCCTCATTTGTCATAATCAGTAGAAACCTTGGGCTCTCCTAGCAGAGATTTACAATAGAACAAAACGTAGATACTTAAGGCCATACAGAATGATGCTAAATGAAAGGACCTCCAGGATATAGAATCAAAAGCCATATAAGGACTGATTGCTGTCTTTACATTATCTCTTTATATCTTTAGGTTATCTCTCATCTCTTTTGCTGTCCCTTGGTTATCTCATATTGTTACAGTATTTCACCTGGTTATCTGATATATTGTATATATGCGTATTTGGTTATTTGAAGTCAGATAGGGAAGGGAGATGAGGGGCAGTGATGGGGGGGAGGGAAATGGGGACCAAAACATGAGAAAGGGTATCAATGTATGTGAAGTGATGCACCTTCTATCTGATGAATATAAATGTAAGCCTTCTATTAATTACAATAAAAATATATGAAAAAAAATTTTAAAAGCCCAAAAAAGATATAAAACAAGAATAATGAGTATTTTAATAAAGCTAAAAAAATTATTCCATTTTAGTTTATGGACTATGTTTTACTTTAGTTAGATTTAGGAGAAATGTTCTTAATGCCTCTACCAAGTATGCAAATACAATGACAAGAATGCAATCATAAAGCACGAATACATAGTTCTGCTTTTATAATTTATTATAAGAATTTTGAAGTCAACTTTAATTCCCCTGAACTATCATTTTCATATAGTGCATTTGAATGAATAGAAGCTCAAAAGGGGACATTAAAAAACTTAAAATGAATAATACATCTAGAAATAGAGCACACTAGACCATATGTGGCTTCCTGATACTTTTGACATGCTTTGAAAAGCTGCAGACACCATCTGTTTTCCTTTATGTTGTTATTTTGTTTTTAGGGATACTTCAGAAACTATGTGGATACAAAATGTACTGTTTAGGAAGACAATGATTGAAAGATAATATAATGCCTCTCACAAAAAAAAAAGGAGAAACCTTTGTCCAACGTGTTGCAAAAAGCAAAAGATGTGTGATTAGAGTGCTGAGCATAAGATTGTAAGTCTTTCCCTTAGTATGAAAAGGACAGTAGTTAAGAGAGTTAAAATATTGTTACAAATATCTGTAACAATTTTAGAACAGGAATGAGCACTCTATATAAAGAAAGGACTCATGTTCATACATTTTAGAAGACTTGAAGGAATTGTGTTTAACTCTTCCCAACTCTTCCCAATTACATTCACTGGCCATGTGCTAGATACTGCATGTGTTGGTTTGGCACACTTGATTTATCCACTTTACAGTTATGACCCTGTCTCTCTACCAGACCAGTGATGCACCTGACCCTTCATAAAAGTAGAAAGTCCATTTGTCTTAATGAATGTATCCAACATGTGGAAGAGAAAATGACACATCTTGTTCATCAGTAAATGCATGTTAGATAAATGCACAGCTCTCTTAACAAGCAGTGCCCATTACTCCCATGTCATGCTGCTATACAAAAATGATATGACATGCAGAGGGAAAAATTTAATAAGGGTGAATTTATATGACAATAGATGCTATTGCAATAAAAAAACACAAAACATGGGTTTTACAATACAAAACACAGCATCTTCTTACATGTACATTTGTATGCACATGAAAAATGTCCACCATTGCACTGGCTAGGAATTCTAGTATTACGTTAAAGAGGAGTGGAGAGAGTGGGCATTCTTGGCTCGTTCCTGATTTTAGAGGGAATGGCTTTAGATTTTCACCATTAAGTGTAATACTAGCAGTAGGTTTCTCATACACAGCCTTTATTACATTGAGGAATGTTCCATGGATTCCTAGTTTCTCCAGAGCTTTTAACATAAAGGGGTGTTGGATCTTGTCAAATGCCTTTTCCGCATCTATTGAGACAATCATGTGATTTTTGTCCTTGCTCCTGTTGATGTGTTGAATTATATTAATTGATTTGCATATGTTGAACCACCTTTGCCTCCCTGTGATGAATCCAGTTTGATGGCCAGGATCAGGAAAACGAATGACAACAGATGCTGGAGGGGATGTGGCCAGGAGGGATCACTACTACACTGTTGGTGGGAGTGCAAACTCGTTCAACCACTATGGAAAGCAGTGTGGCAGTGCCTCAAAAGGCTAAACATAGAACTCCCCTATGACCCAGCAATTCCATTACTTGGCATTTACCCAACCATCCAGAAACAAGGACATACTAAACCCACTAGCACAACAATGTTCATTGCAGCACTATTCACCATAGCAAAGATATGGAACCAACCTAGATGTCCCTCAGTTGATGAGTGGATCAACAAGTTGTGGTATTTGTACACAATGGAATTCTATGCTGCTGTCAGAAAGAATGACATCGCCCCATTTGTTAGGAAATGGAAAGACTTAGAAAAAATCATATTAAGTGAAGTAAGCCAGACTCAAAGGAACTTAGTCTCAATGGTTTCCCTCATTCGTCATAATCAGTAGAAACCTTGGGCTCTACTAGCAGAGATTTGCAATAGAGCAAAATCTTGATACATAAGGACATATAATGTGAAGCTAATTGAAAGGACCTCCAGGATATTGAAACAAAAGCCATATAATGAATGATTGTTGTCCTTAATGTACTATGTTGTCTCTCATCTCCTTTGCTGTCCCTTGGTTATCTCATATTGGTATAGTATCTCACTTTGTTATCTGATATATTGAATTTATTTGTATTTGGATATTTGAAATTTGATAGGGAAGGGGGGAAAACCAAGACGGGTGGGGGGTGTGGGGGGGGAGGGAAATGGGTACCAAGACATGTGAAAGGGTATCAATGTATGTGAATTAATGCACCTTCTATCTGGCAAATATCATGTAACCCTTTTACTAATTACAATAAAAAAAATTAAAAAAAAGAAAAGAAAAATGTCCACCATACTCAACATTAGTTTGACACAGGTAAGGAGTTGTTGGGAGCTATAGGCATGGAGAAGAAAAACATAGCTCAGTTCTAGAAATGACATCCATCTATATCCCTTACGTAGATTTCCACAAATTTAGATTTCCTAGCAATTAGAAAAATGCCCTATATAAGTATTCTTCGTTCCAGTGAATGTTTTAGGATGGGTGTAGTTTTTTTTTTATAAAGATAAAGACAGAGTTGTAGATGTTCTCGTGCAACTCCAAGTTGTTAGGAATTGTGTATTATTAGTATTATTAATAGTAATAATGTTTATGTTAGGAGAACTTGTAGTTATATTATGACTGGAGATTTTATAGTTATAGATAGTTTTGCAATAGTTACTTCTGCCAATCTATGAGCCTGGGATACTTGTCCATCTTCTGGCATCTTCTTCCAGTTTTCATTGTTGAGGGTTTTCATCTCCTTAATTAAGCTTATTTTGATGAATTTGCAAGTAAGATTATTTTCTTTATTCACTTCTCAGACAGTTAGTATGTATAAGAGCTGCTGCTTTTTCAGGATTGTCTTTTTGTACTGTAACTTGACCATAAGTGTTCCTCTAATCTAAGAGTGTTTTTAGTGGTGTGTTTACGGTCTTTTAAGTGTATATCATCTGAAAAAGAATGGGTTTCTCTTTTTCTATTTTCTCTCTCTGTCTCTCTGTCTCTCTGTCTCTGTCTCTGTCTCTCTGTCTCTCTCTGTCTCTTTCTCTCTGTCTCTCTCTCTCTGTCTCTCTCTGTCTCTCTCTCTCTGTCTCTCTCTGTCTCTCTCTCTCTCTCTCTCTCTCTCTCTCTCTCTCTCTCTCTCTCTCTCTCTCTCTCTCTCTCTCTGTCTCTCTCTCTCTCTCTCTCTCTGCGGGTCATGAGGCTTGAACTTGGCCTGAGCACTGTCCCCAAGCTCTTCAGCTCAAGGCTATTACCTTACCCTTGAGCCAAGCCCCACTTCCCATTTTCTAATGGTTAATTGAAGATAAGAGCTTCAAGTCCTTTCATGCCTGGGCTGGCTTTGAACGTTGATCCTCAGATCTCAGCCTCCTGAGTAGCTAGGATTACAGGCATGAGCTGCTGCCCCAGGCTGTTTCTCCTTTTTATTTTGAACCTAAACAAGAAAAAAATCCTAAAATTAATATAGAACATAAAAGAATCCAAGTAGTAATTCAATCTTAAGCAAGAAAGCAATGCTGAAATTATCACAATAACCGAATTCAAATTATTCTTCCAAACCATACTAACAAAACAGTGCGGTATTGGCACAGAAACAGACATAAAGACAAATATAACAGAAGAGAAGACACAGAAATAAATCCACAATGCTACACCCATTTGATTTTCTACAAATGTATCAAAACCTATTTGGAAGAAAAACCCTCTTCAACAAATGGGTTGGATAAAACTACTCACATGTAGAAGACAAAAACTAGAGTCCTTTATTTCCCTATGTGTAAAAATCAATTAAAAATAGATCACTTAAGTAAGATCTGAAATTTTGAAGCTCCTACAGGCAAAACAAGGAAGACATGAAGCTATTGGTATAGAAAATAATATTTTGAATAGGACTCTCACTCTTCAGAAACCTACAACAAGAATTGACAAATAAGGCAGAAGCTGTGGCTCATGCCTACAATCCTAGCTATTCAGGAAGCAGAGAGATCTGTGGATCACAGTGCAAAGCCAGTCCAGGAAGGAAAAGGCCATGAGATTCTTATCTCCAATTAACCACCAGTAAACAGGAAATAGTGCTGTGGTTCAAGAGGTAGGGCAGTAGCCTTGAGCTGAAGAGCTCAGGGACAAGGCCCAGGCCGAGATCACACCCTATGACCCACCATGCCCCCCCACCAAAATTTCATCTGACTCTAGTTAAAGTAGATTTTATCATAAAAACAAACAGACAATACCGGTTGGGATTGGGGAGAGGCAGAGGATAGTAAATCAACCCTTTACACATTTGTTGAAAATATAAATAAGCACAGCCATTATCAAAATCAATATGGAGGCTCTGCAAAAGAAACACTTGTTGTATCTGACTATATAAAATAATATTTATCGAAATGAAAACCAGAGTTTTGTTTTCTTTGTTGCTGGTTCTCACCCCCTTTCTTTTTGTCTTATTTTTTCTTTTATATTTTTTTTTGTAGAATAAAGGGGGAGACACAAAAATGAAGGGAGCATGGGGAAACAAATGTACAGTAGTAGCCACTAAATGCTTTGTTGAAATGAGCTATACAATTTGTGGGTGGAGCTGCGGAGGTAAAACTGGGAGAGAACAAGGGAAGGTTAAAATTGTCTAAAGAGAATGTACTCTTTACTCCCTCTATACATTATCTTCCCAATGACAATAATGTTTATAAAACAATTAAAAGGAAAAAAATTTAACTGCCTTACATCCCTGCTATACCATTCATTGTGTTGAGATACACAGAATGAGAGTAAGTCAATATACAGGAAAGACACATGCATACTCTGGTTTATGGGAACACAATTTACAGTACTTAGACTTTGGAAACAATCTAGGTGATGCTAACCTAATAAATGGATAAACAAAATATGGTCCTAACACACAAGGGAAGACTATTATGAATAATGCAATTTTATCATTTCAGGAAAGCAGATGAACTGACTCTTGTCAGGCTGACCAGAAAAGCCAAGGTAAAAAAAAAAAGACAAAAACAATGTTTTTCCTAATATATGGAAATCATACTCCAACTTCTGCTAGTGGTAATGAAAAGAAGATTAATCTAAGAAAAATAAGAGCTTGGCTCTTCAATGAAATTGAAAATGAAGGATCTTTGACAAACTCATTCTACGAAGCTACTATAACCCTCATCACCAAACCAGACAGAGATTCATCAAAGAAAGAGAACTATAGACCTATTTCTTTGATGAACATCGATGCAAAACTTCTCAACAAAATACTGGACAACCGTCTTCAGCAACTCATCAAAAAATTATAGACTATGATCAAACAGGATTCGTCACAAGGACGCAAAGCTAGTTCAACATGGGCAAATCAATTAATATAATTCAACACATCAAAAGGAGCAAGGACAAAAATAACATGATTGTCTCAATAGATGCACAAAAGGCATTTGACAAGATCCAACAACCCTTTATGATAAAAATTCTGGAGAAACTACGAATCCATAGAACACTCCTCAGTATAATAAAGGCTGTGTATGACAAACCCACAGCTAGTATTATACTTAATGGTGAAAAGCTAAAGCCATTCCCTCTAAAATCAAGAATGAGACAAGGATGCCCACTCTCTCCACTCCTCTTTAACATAGTATTGGAATTCCTATCCAGTGCAATAAAGCAAGAAGCAAGCATAAAGGGGATCCAAATAGGGAAAGAGGAAGTAAAACTTTCCCTCTTTGCAGATGACATGATTCTGTATTTAAAGAACCCTATAGATTCCACTCCCAAGCTGCTTGAGCTGATTAAAAATTTTGGCAAGGTAGCAGGGTATAAAATTTACCCTCATTGGGCCTGGAGTTTAGCCTAGTGGTAGAGTGCTTGCCTAGCATGCATGAAGACCCGGGTTCAATTCCTTGGTACCACATACATAGAAAAAAGCCAGAAGTGGTGCTGAGGCTCAAGTGGTAGAGCTCTAGCCTTGAGAAAGTCCAAGGACAGTGCTCAGGCCCTGAGCTCAAGCCCAGGACTGGCAAAAAAAAATTTACCCTCAAAAATCAACTGCCTTCCTCTATGTCAACAGTGGCATAGAAGAAGGAGGCAACAATCAGGAAAGAAACTCCTTTTCCAATAGCCTCAAAGAAAATAAAGTATCTAGGAATTAACTTAACTAATAATGTAAAGGACCTTTTTGATGGAAACTTTAAAATCCTGAAAAAGGAAATTAAAGCAGAACTAAGGAAATGGAAAAACCTCCCATGCTTCTGGATTGGAAGAATTACCATCGTGAAAATAGCAACCTTGCCAAGGGCTACCTACAAATTCAATGCAATACCCATCAATATCCCAATGTCATTCTTTAAAGAAATAGAAGAGGCAATCCAAAATTTCATATGGAATAATAAAAGAACCCGTGTAGCAAAAACACTTCTTAGCAGAAAGAACAGCGCTGGAGGAATTTCAATTCCAAACTTTAGACTCTATTACAGGGCTATAATTATCAAAACAGCTTGGTACTGGCACAAGAACAGGCCTGAAGACCAATGGAATAGAACTGAGGACCCAGATATTAAACCACAGACATATGGCCACCTAATCTTTGACAAGGCAGCCAAAAAAATAGAATGGAAGAAAGACAGCCTCTTCAACAAGTTGTGCTGGCAGAACTGGTTAAGCACCTGCAGAAAGCTAAAGTTGGATCCTTCTTTCTCACCCTGCACTAGGATTAACTCCAAATGAATCAAAGACCTCGAGGTAAATGCAGATACATTGACAACGTTGCAAGGAGGAATTGGAGATACACTAGACCTCCTTGGCACAGGTCAAAACTTTCTTAATAAAGACAAGAAACACAACAAATCAGAGAAAGTCTGGATAAATGAGACTGCATTAAACTGCAGAGCTTCTGTATGGTAAAGGACATAGCTAGCGTACAGAGTGGAAGAAAATCTTCACTAACCATGCAACGGACAAAAGCCTCGTATCTAAAATATATCAACAGCTCAAAAAATTGAATCACTCCAAAACTAATCTCCAAAGAAATAACCATCCCATTAAAAGATGGGACAAAGACTTAAAGAGAGTCTTCTCTGAAGAAGCAATAAGAGTGGTGTATAGACACATGAAAAATTTCTGAACATCTCTGGCCATAAAAGAATTGCACTCACTCCAGTTAGAATGGCCATGATCAAGAAATCTAATAGCAACAGATGCTGGAGGAGATGCAGCCCGGAGGGAATCACTGCTACACTGTTGGTGGGAATGCAAACTTGCTCAACCACTATGGAAAGTAGTATGGCAGTTCCTGAAAAGACTAAACATATAACTCCCCTATGACCCAACAATTCCAGTACTTGGCATTTGCCCAGTTGTCCAGAAACAAGGATATACTAAATCGACTAGCACAATGATGTTCACTGCAGCACGATTTACCATAGCAAAGATAAGGAACCAACCCAGATGTCACTCAGTTGATGAGTGGATCAACAAGATGTGGTATTTATACACAATGGAATTCTATGCTGCTATCAGAAAGAATGACATCGTCCCATTTGTAAGGAAATGGAAAGACTTAGAAAAAATCATATTAAGTGAAGTAAGCCAGACTCAAAGGAACATAGGCTGAATGGTTTCCTTCATTTGTCATAATCATTAGAAACTTTGGGCTCTCCTAGCAGACATTTACAATAGAACAAAAGGTAGATTCATAAGGCCATGTAGAATTACGCTATATGTCAGGACCTTCAGGATATAGAAACAAAAGCCATATAATGAGTGATCGTTGTCCTTAATGTACTGTGTTATCTCTCATCTCTTTTCCTGTTACAATATTTCACCTTGTTATCAGATATATTTTATATGTGCTTAATTGGTTATTTGAAATTGGACAGGAAGGGGAAAAAACAAGATGAGGGACTGTGGTGGGGAGAGGTAACTGGGGATCAAAACATGAGAAACGGTGTCAATGTGTGTGAAGAAATACACTTTCTATCTTTTGAATATAATGTAACCCTTTTATTAATTACAATTAAAAATATATGAAAAAAAGAAATCTTAAAAAAAAGCGAAAGAAAAATAAGAGCTTGGGTAGAAGGAAACCTTGGGAACAGAGGAATAAAAGAAGAGGAGGTAATGAAGATGAATGTAATTGAATATGAATAAAAGCACTATAAGATTAAAAGATATGAATAAAAACAATATATGAATAAAAAACCAAATAATGGGAACCTTAAGTACTATTTTCTGTATGGATGTGGAGGGGGTTGAAAAGTATTAAATGAGATGGTTTAGCTCAAACATCTATGGACATATCACCTTTGCGTATAGTTAATTTACAATAAATTTGTATTGTGCATGTTTCATTATTATGCTCTTACGGTGAAGTGCGTCTGATTAACTTCCCCTTCTTCCATTCTTCAAAGGCAAGGCTCTGTGGTAGGTAGAAGAATGCTTTGGAAGCAGTGGATCTGAGTAAAACCTCACAAACCACAGGACCATAGTCCAACTCAGTTTCTTCTTTTATAAATGTCCTGACAGATTCACCAAAGTAATGTGAAAATGAAGCGAGGCAATGCCTGTTAAGTTCTCAGTACACAATAAATATGAAGTGAAAACTACACTCCTCTTTCCCTTTTCCACATACATAATTGTTTTTATAAAACTATTCATTCATTTAGACAATTGATGTTTAATGATAGTGATTTTGAAAATGAACTATCTATTGAAAACCTGAATATATTCCTAAAACACTAGAAGCATATTCATGTTAATCAATTGTAATAAAATAAGGCTTTCTTAGTTATAGTAATCACATCCTTGGCTATTTGAAACATATCATTATACTTGTTTTGGATATCTTTTTACATAATTGCTCTATTTGCTTTACCTAACATATTCAGACAAAAAAAGATATGTCTGCTTATGTGTTGATGCAATCCAATTTATTTTTGATGTACAAGTAATTACAAGTAATAGTAGGTATTTTCCTAAGTGTTATCAGTAGACGTTTTAACTCATGGAAAAGAATTTGCTGATTTTGTCAGAAGGTTTGGACTAAAGAAACTGCTAATAACATTTTACACAGCTGGAAATCTGCTTGTATGTTTGTTGACAGTTTTCTGAGTTCAATATAATTCTGATTTTGTCTTATCTATGGTGTATTTTTCGTTTGTACTTAACCTCACAGGATCTATGTGTGGAAGATAATCACAGATGTGCTATCAAGAGGTGAGAATGGACATCTCATGACTAGGTTTAGTGATGCTAGGTTTAGTCTCCTTTCATGTGAGAGGAAATGATGTAAACATGAAGCTGGACCAAGCAATGTGACCTCCCTTACAAACTGAATTTTCTAGTAAAATCGTTTTGGAGTTCACAAAACATATAATGTGAAAATTTGATTTTGATTGCTCATAAGCCTCTTAGGTTATGGAATTCTGTTTTGCAATCTAAATGGAGTAAGATAAATAGTCATCACTTTTCTATTGATCCCAAATTTATAAATAATAATTTTTCAATAATCTAAATGCATCCAAAATCAGCATTCTTCAATCTGAGCACACTAAAATGGCAATGGAAGAATTAAAATAATTTAACAAATATTCTTTTGTAAGATCACAATAAGGCTGATTTTAAATTCTTTTGTATTTCCTTACCATCCTTAACATTGAAATGAGTGAGCAAAAAAGACAAGGAGGCATAGCTTACTATGCATTCATATGATTCACATCTCATGCTCGGGGCAATAAAAACATCATTATCCCATGATTCCATGATTCCATAAAAATCATATCATAGCTCTATTTTCTTATAAGTAAGAACACTAATACCCAAGAAATCAAGTAATGGCTTGAAGTTCCTCAAGCATCTTTACCTATTATCCTGTTTAGATGCTAAAACTTCTCTTAACTCTGTTCACTAAGGTAGATTCTAAATAAATAAACTAGATTGACTTGCATTGTCAGGCATCACTGTGGAAAATGTACCAGATGAGCCTGGCAAAGCTATTGAATTGCTATCATACTAAATTGAAATTGGGAAAAAATATACTTTATGAAGAAAATAATCTTATAATAATCTTGAAAACCCTACTCAGAAATAAAGCAAAATTTAGAATTTATATGATCGATCTTTGAGAAGACATCTATAAGTATAAAAATTAAATGATCCATGCTGGGTAAGGTGATTCACACCTGTAATCCTAGCTACTCAGGAGGCTGAGATCTAAGGATCAAGGTTCAAAGCCAGTCCTGGCATAGAAGGACCTGAGACTCTTATCTCCAATTACCCTCTAGAAAAAGAGAAGTGGGGCTTGGCTCAAGGGTAAGGTAGTAAGTAGCCTTGAGCTGAAGGGCTCAGGGACAATACCTAGGCCCAGGGATAGGGTGGTAGCCTTGAGCTGAAAAGCTCAGGGACAGTGCCCATGCTTAGATCAAGCCCCTGACCCACAAAAATTTTTTTAAATGTTAACTGGTTCAATATTTCATATGAGTTTTCTACCATTCACGAGATTGTTGAAAATGCATACTTACTGCTGATTTGAAACAGCCATAGCTAGGAATGCATGTGCCTCTCTGTGCCTTCAATAAAAGGGAGACAGAGGTTTGACAGGCATATTTGTGTTCCTATATGTAGAATTTCCTAATTATCTTCTGTGGGGGTAATCCAGGAGGCAGCTCCTCTTTGGTCTGACTTGCTCCAAAAATGAGTCTGTGTGGTGTTCTGGCAGTTCATGCTCACAGCACCCCCACAAGATCAGTATTGACAGCAAGCATGTACAATGTGCCAGATGGAATCAGAAGATGAGATGCATCACAAACTGGGAAGATCTTCATTTACAGATCTTCACTCAGGTTCTGAGGGAATTCTGGGAGTCATTTCCTTTTTCTTATACCTGTGTAGTCAAGGCCAGTAACTTGCATGCTTGTTTCATAAGGGGGTTTAAGTTATTCTTGGAAGGATAGGCTTGCTTATAGGGTTGTGACAGTTCATCTGTCGTGAGATGGCCTGATCCTTGGAAGTTCCTCAGACAGGTCAGTTCATACTACAAACAGATACAGAGTATTAATTGTATAACAATAGCATGGAGTTTAGGATATTATTAATCTCATAGTTGTTTTCTTCCATAGTATGCCACATCAGTGAAATGTGCTTAGGCAAAGTATGTCAGCTACTTAGGTTTCATTCCACTTACAAGTGATGAGTGTACTTTTAAGAATTTTCTTAAAAACAAAAGTAAACTTCTAATATTAGCTTGAGAAGAAAGAGGCTTACAAACTCAAATTCCAGGTTGCACTTTCAGGGAACAGATCATTCATCAGAACTTTCTCTTCTCCCACAAAGTGAAACATAGACATAGAGCTGTAGATCATAGAACCAGTAATCTTTTGCCAAACATTGTGAGAGAATTGGTGCCACAAACTAGCTACCTTCTTCCTCATGGAAGTTCTTACAACTGTGTGAATTTGCTGTACTTACAACAATTCCAGAAAGTTGCATGTTACCTTGAAGAAGGCAGCATTTAGCTTCTCAAATAAAACATTAGAGATGGATGAAACTATCTGGACTGTATGCTTTCAGTTTCTGTTCAGGTTACTGTATGAGGAAACGGATGGCATGTGTTTTTGCTTGTAGTTTGTTTCCTGAGGCACCAAGCTAAAGCAAGGGCATATATGTAGAGCAAAGGAAAGCATAAATAATTAAAGACATGAGCCAATGTGAAGACTTTAAAAAGGAAATCCAAACCATAGAGAAGATACACATGCCAAAGCAAGAAGAAGAGATACAGGATACACTTTGTCATTATGGCAGAATTGGTCTATCACTAGGCATGTGAATAAAGAGTTAATATCATTTGCCCAAAGGTTGTTGCATAATGTCTCATGATCAGAGAGATGGAGTCTAATTTCAAGTTATAAATTAAAAAAATTCAAAAACTATTTTATTTCAATATGCTCTAATATCAAGAGGCAAGTATAACGATGTTGCCAGGTTCTTCATGGTAGAGAATGTAAATGTGCAATGCAAATGCTTAGCTGTAATTGCTATGTTTTAATGAATGGTCATTTTGTTTCTATAGAGAAATTGTTGTACTAAATACACATACCCCCAGAGGTTGGTCAATTCTTCTTTAGCTAATAGGCCTTCTCCTGAATTGAAAGTCCTGATGTAGAGCTGAACATATTCATCAGCGTTGGGTACTAGAGCCCTCCCAATATCTTCTATCTGCTCTCTGTGGAAGACTTACAGCTTCAGGGAGCCTTCTCCCTGAAATAGTCCTCAAGGATTCCCAGGGATCCCTTCATAGTTCCACTGTCACTGTAGTACCATTTGGGGCTTTCTCGAGTTATTAGACTTGTTTATGTGCCTGTGGTTAGTGCTTTATGATGGCACCATCTAGTGAGATTCTTAGAAGATATTTAATAAATAATGCTATGGAAGCAATAAACAAGAAGAGAGCCAAGCAGTAAGCCAAATGAACATGTTCCTGAGCAGCAGGAAGAGTGGCTGTCTCCATTGTCTAAATACAGCCGATGTGCCCTGATTGCTTGGAATTCAAGCCTCCTGGCAGACCTGCTGACAGCAGCAGAAGGAAGTGCAGATTTCTAATCATATGTCATCTTTCCTTTGAGCAGCCAACATCTCCCTTCTCTCCTCATCTGGGGAGGTGGAGCAGGAGAAACTCTGCTCCCCTCTCTTAAAAGACTTTTGCTGAGGTGTTAGAAGAAAAAAAATCTTTTCATGTGAAATGCCAGTGAAGGAAACTGCAGCAAAAACTATTTTTGCACATTGGACATTTCCTGAATATGTTTTTTGACTGACTCATTACACACAACACATTTCTTTTGAGTCATTTCTAGATCCCACGTCAAAAGCATTATTCACAGGTGAGACAAATTTAGAAAGACCTAAAGCTTTTACTTAGCTCATTGATTCAGTTACTGCTTCATTCTTTTCAGGAAGATATATATGTAAACCTGTCCCCAAACAAAAGAGCGTTTAAAATCTTATATATTGGGGTCAGGAGCATGACCTAATTATAGATTGACTGCCTAGGATACACAAAGCCCTGGGTTCCATTCCTTAGAACCACTGATGTAGAAAAAGTCAGAAATGGTGCTTCGGCTAAAGTAGTAGAGCACTAGACCTAAGAAAGCCCAAGGACAGTGCCTAGGCCTTGAGTTCAAGCCACAGGACTGGCTAAAAGAAACCTTATGTACTGGGGTAGTTAAAGTTGTTTTTGTTTCCTGAATAGAGTAGATTTCACATGATAGACATGGCAATATTTCAGGGGGCTCCAAAAACATTTCATAGAATAGGAAGGGACCCTTAGATTTTCCCCATTCTCAGGGCAGTTGAACAATTATTACCTACCCGAGGATGAACACAATAACTTCAAGTCCTAAGGCAATAAGTGTTAACAGTAGGCACGTACATATATATTGCACTAAAGCCTATCAAGCAGTTATTAGAATTCTTCAAATGATAACTAGACTATTAAGGCCTTGGGTCCCATGAATTAACTTGAGTCTTTCATTATAGCTTATAATTTATAATTTTAGTTCTGATTGGAATTGGCAGTACAGAAATAGTAGACTCATGATAGCAGGCAACCATTTGAAATTTGATAAGTAAACCATTTTTTTTCCTTTGATAGGTAGGTAATTTGGTAGTTAAAGTGGGAAGGCAGATGTAGCAGTCTATTATTCAAGCAAATGAGCATCAGGTAATTGTATAGTTGCATGGTTACTCAACAAAGATGACTAATAATTCTCTGATCTACCACCAAGAAATATTTGGAACAAAAATTTCCAATACATGGAAAAATCCTATTGAGAAAGAGAACTTTTTTCTAATTACTGAACATATGAGGGAATAAGGGGAAGCGTGAGTGAATGAAGTCATTCTATTCAATGTGCATTATGTAACCTGAGAGTTAAGATGGGAGGGAGAAGAGTAAGGGAAAATGATAGAAGAGATAACATTGATCAAGATATATTGTACTCATAACTTCACCTGGAGAATTGAAACTGTTTTGTACAAATATTCAATAATTTTATAATGACTAAATAATGAAAGTACACAGAGAAAAAAGATGTATCATAAAGTATTTTATTGTCCAATAAGAATATTTATCGGTATGAATATGACATTGTTTGAAGATTTTGATCAAGATTCTAAAATGGAACTACCAGAATTTATCACCGTGTTCATCTTTGTGGAAAAAAATATCTTCATAAAGCCTGGATTTGTGAGTGAGTCATATAGTCACAATATTGAGATGAGACCAGGTTGTGATTTCAGAACTTACCCATTTAAGTAGTCACCTGGAGATGCATGCTTACATGAATCGACAAAAAACTGTTCTGGTAATCTTAGCAAGTTAACAAATAACCATTTAACCTCACATTAGCATAATGTCTCATTCACAAGTAGATACCAATTTCAATCTTATAAATGTAAGAAAGAAAGAGATTTTTTCTTCTCAGGACATCAAAACCCAGTTATCTAGACCTAAAGAGATGCAAATGAAGCTGCACAGTCTGTCACATGGTGGAGTGAAAGCATCAGTTTGTTCACATTCTGCATTGTGTGAGGTCTGAGCTCGGCATTTATGATATTTATGATGCAAATGTCAGCAGGCAAAGTGCAACTGAAATCAATACAATTTTGCTCAGTATTCATGCAACTGACACCATCTGTATAATGTTCTTTGAGATGATTTCCACAGAACTATAGAAAGTAATGACTGTTCAAATATAAATGACACTTGATTTTAACTGAAAAGCAACCCTGAAACACCAAAGAAGTGCCAGTTATGTCAGTTTCAAAATCCTGTGTATTTAAAGTGATAAAAGCTGATATTCCTTCATGCATATGAGTTTGTAAGAAGAGTAATGACTATAGATGTAGCATAAACAACTGTCAGTTTGAGGGAGCTCTTCATACAGAGCAACAAATTAAATAGTGTTTAGGTGAGTAGCTACTATTGATTTGATTCATGGATCAAACATGCTCTATTTTTATTTCTAATAAAACTTAACTCACGTTTGTTTGCTAAGAAAGCTATCATCTTGCCAATGTTGTATTACCATTCCCCATACAATAAAGCAATTAAAGTTGAAATAAATGAAAACAAGCCAGAGTCTTTGCTCAAATTATTAACAGTTATCTAATTTCACATTGTAAATGTCCTACATTCAAAGTTGATAATAACACAGAAGACATCAAAAAAAGAACAGCTCTGGAATATTATCTAGAATAACAGAAATTGTCCAGCAAAGATGACCTCCTAGGGAAGCACTACGTATGGAAGATACTCTTAAACACCACAATCTAAAATGTGTTCAGTCATTGGTTAGAAGCACATTGTGGTGACATGAACACTAAATCCTGACATTCAGCCAATTTGGAAGTAAACTAATGGTTGTCACTGTGGCCGCTGCAGCTCTTTTCAATAGGAGGTCATGGCAAAGAACATGCCTTGAGTCACTCAGGAGATTGAATTTGGAATTTGGAGAGCTGCAAAGGGTGACAGAAGAAGGGTTGAATATTTTCTTCATTCTGTGATGGATATGAGTTCCTTTTTGGAGAAGTGGCTAGAATAGAATACTATGGTTTAAATCTAAAATACCCTCCAAACCCATGGTGCTGTTGGGAGTTGGTAGAACCTTTATGAGATAAAGGGAGAAAGAGCCTAACAGGAGGAAATTGGAAAATTGAAGGTGAACCCTTGAAGGAGACAGAACCCTAATTACTTCTTTCTCCTCTTTCACTTATCAAATGCCATGAGATGAGCTACTTACTGCATCATATTTTTCCAAACACAGTATAATATTTCAACACAGACCCAACAGCAATTTGTACACTGACCATGGACTTTGCACTCAAAAATCACAATCAGAATAAACCTTTCTTATTTTGTGTTTTTTTCTTTCTGGTATTTAGGTACAGTGATAGGAAGCTGACTGCTACAGAACAGCTGCAGTCTGTCACCCAAATCATTCTGTAGAAGCAGATTGTTGTGGAGAGTTGATTAGTTCATTCTTACGATCATCAACATTACAATTGGGTAGCTTGTATGAGCCTATTATTTTAGTTATGTGCCATTTGCTCCTACTTTTATGTTGCATAGAAATGTCATTAACTTGCTGATTTTCTAATACAAATATAATTGAGCGTGTAATTGTGTGTGTGTGTGTGTGTGTTCAAAATAAATCGTGAATGTTATGAGTGACCTCTATGTTTTCGCTGGTCAAACTACTCTAGTCTGTTCTTTGCGAACCTCTTTTACTACTCTATTGCCGGGAACATAATTTGTGTTCATCAACTGATGCTCAAGATTCAGTTGAATATACTAAAATGTAAACAGTGATGAGCATTGACTTAAATCATTGCATGCTTTTAAACTGTAATTATGAAAGATAATAAAAAATTGCAAATGGAATCTGACTTAGAAACCCATGAGGAAACAATTATTTTCATCCTACTTTTAGGATCCCAAACTCTCACTTATATATAAAATATTTCATAAAGAATGGAAAGACTTGGAAAAAAATCATATTTAGTAAAGTAAGCCAGGCTCAAAGAAACATATGCTCCATAGTTTCCCTCATTTGTAATAATTAATATAAGTCTATTATAGTCCTAGAAGAGGATCACAATAGCTCAATAGCTATGTACATATGACCATAGAAGATGTTAATCAAAATGAACTCCAAGAGGCTGAGATCTGAAGATCTCTTTGAAGCCAGTCCAGGTAGAAAATCCGTGAGACTCTTACTTCCAATTAATAGCAGAAAAAGCAGGAAGTGGTTCTGCAGTTCAAGTGGTAGAGTGGTAGCTTTCAGCAAAAGGAGTTTAGGGATAATGATCAGGCCCAGAGCTCAAGCCTGGGACACACAATAAAAGAAAAGAAGGAAACAAAATCATTTAAAATCAATGGTGCTTTCTACAAATGGTAGGGTTATTAGTGTTTTCTATCTTTAGTTTCATTTAAATTTTATAAACTGTTCAACCTTTCTATAAAGTATGTTTTTAAAAATAGATGTGGTATTGGAGACATAAACATAACTACATAGACATAAAAATTTATGACTCTATAGACATTGTTTTATTATATAAATATGTATCTATGACATACAAACCCTCAGCTTAATTTGAATTAGGTTCTAAAATCTAAGTGCCAGTGATTGTATAAACAGATTCCCTTCTTGAATACTTGTTTGTTAAACATGACATTTGAAATATGATGTAAAAATCAATGGTAATAAATTTTTTAGTAAAAAAGAAAAAAAGTTTTAAAAAGCTGAACTCCAAGATACGTAAACAAGAGATTTTCTTTGTTGTTGTTTTTAAATGTATTGTGTTAACTTATTTCTTCTCTCATTCATATTTTTCCTTTTGTTTTTCCCCTGCTGTCCCTGTATTTTATTTTGGTGCCTTGTGTCATGTATATGCATTTATCTAACTTGGCAAAGAGAAGAGGAACAACAAAATGGTAAGACAAAGGACAGAGTGTGAACTGATATTCACAAGACAGTGATATTCACAAGACAGTATGTTGGAAATGAACTCAACAACATGGATGTGGGGCTTTAGGGGTGGGGGAAAAGGGGAGAAAAACAAAGGGGGTGACAATGTTCTACAAGAAATGTACTCAAACCTTTACATATGCAACTGTAACCCCTCTGTATCTCACCTTGACAATAAAATTAAATATAATGTTTATGCTTGGTTAATCACAAAAAATAGATTGTCACAGGTTTGTAATTTGCAGATACATCTGACTTTTCAATAGCAAGGATGTCAACTGAAACGTTTAAAAAATGTGCCAAGTGTGTTAGATAAAATCCAGTGGGTAGGTTTGCATTATATCTTAGACAGACATGCTGTCGATAAAAGGAGTGGAAACATTTAAGTAAAGTGCTTTCCTAAAACGCTCTAACCAGTTCATTGGTTTTGGAGTATGAACTTACTTGCAAACCATAGTTCATCATCCCAAAGTGCCTGTACTTTTACTGTCATGTCAAGAATGGTTACTTTTCTGTTGTTCATAAGAACTTGAATCCAATTTTGTCATTTGCTCCCCGTAAATGCCTCAAGTCATGGAGCACTTCTAGTCCAAAAAGTGAGAAACAAAATTTATGGCATTTGAATCTTAAGTAAGTCTTTTGTTCAGTAGTGAAGGTTCATGATCTTAGCCTTTAGATAGACATGAAGCTAGTCATTAGAAAGCCACAGGCTGAGGAACATGCATCACTGGCTTTCTTATACATGACAAGTGTAAAATCATTTTATTTCTCTTGTTAATTGACTGGCCATTATCATCTCACTTGGATTTCAATACCTTTGAGCTAAAGCAGAAAACTAATGCAGTGAAAGGCTGGTTTTATAATACTACAAGAAAAAAATAAAATTTTAATAATATTCAAGTAAACAAATTTTAAAAAATTGTATTGTGAATTATCTTTGGGAATCCTGGGTTTTTTCTTTTTTTTGCTTTTGTTGCGAGTAGAGGAGTCTCTTGGGGTATCTCCCCAGCAACTCCTCTAGGCGAATTCAGAGAGTTTGCACTGGTTTCTGGTTGCAGCAGGGCTTTTATGGGTGGGGTAAAAGCAGAACTGTTAATCAGTAAACATTCTTAATCTAAGTATTTCTTAGAGTGCTCAAGATTGAGGAGGTGGTTCCTGTACAAGGGAGTGGTCTAGGCTGCCTCCCCTGCCTGCAGTGGCCTGACATCTTGGCTGTTTTACTTTGGTAATAGGGCTACCTCCTCTTTTTCCTTTTTATTTTATTTTATTTTTTTGAAGTGCTGGGGCTTAAACTAAGGGCCTAGGCACTATCCTTAGTCTTTCTCAAGTCTAGAGCTCTACCACTTGAGCCACAGCAACCTATCTGGCTTTTCCTATGTTGGAAATTCACGAGTGTCATGTAGCATACACAGGAGGTAAATCAGGATATATGTTCATAAAATATTCAGAGAAATGAACCTTTTTAGCTGACATATTCTTTTCTTTTAATATTTTTTATTGTAATTAATAAAAGGGTTACATGATATTTGCCAGATAAATGGTGCATTAATTCACATACATTGATACCCTTTCACATGTCTTGGTCCCCATTACCCTCCCTCCCACCCCCACCCCTCATCTTGTTTTCCCCCCTTCCTTATCAGATTTCAAATAACCAAATACAAATATATCCAATATATCAGATAACAAAGTGAGATACTGTAACAATATGAGATAACCAAGGGACAGCAAAGGAGATGAGAGACAACATACTACATTAAGGACAACAATCATTCATTATATGGCTTTTATTTTGTGAGATCATTTTCATTTTTTCTTACCTCTCTAAAATTTATATGAGTTTCCTGAGAACTAGAAAATTTCTACTGCAAACTCCATTTGGTATTCATTCCAGGATTTATTCATCATCGCTAACACACAAATCTCAAGAAATAATTCCATTTCAAATCTAGAGAATCAAAATATGACATAAATAAAAATGTCTCAAAGCATATGTAGATGCCAGTCCTGATTCAGGAGGCACCTAGCTGAAAAGAAATATAAGGGTGAACCAGAGATTGGATAAAAAAGATGTAAAAGACAATATGAGCCTGACCTTTAATATTGGATTTACTCTAGTTTCCAGTAAAAGTGACAGCTGTGCATGATTGATTATGACCAATAGGATTGAAACTCTTCTTTCTATAGTTTTGAAGTTTTAGCAGATTACTGAAAAGTGAATTGGAACAGTCAAATTGGAGAGGTAGTGACACAGAGTGAAAAAGCTCTAGAGACAGACTTGCCTTTTCCTCAGTTTAAAAGTATATTTTGCAACTGTGTTATGTCACATGTATCAAAAGTTATAGAGCATTCAAATTAGCACAGATATTAAAAAGAAAATTTTAGAAAAATTGTTATGTTTTATAAAAGGGCTACAGGAATAGAGTAAACAAAACTATCCAAACACAACTGCTACAAAAGGTTTACAGTGCAAACAAATATGCTTGTGAGAAATCAATTTGTTTGGCCATAAAACTATGTACAAAAAACTATACAAATATATATGAAATAATAAATATTGATTTTATTTAAAAATACCTTCATGTAAAATAAAAATTTTGTAAAACATGTAAATATCTTGTTATTTATCTAAAACTACATAAATACCTTATATAAATGTCAACACGTTAGTCAAGTGTGCCACTGAAGTAGATGGTGAGGAACAGTTAGGAAATATGGGTTTTATTCAAGAAGTAAAGTTTGTAAAAAAGAAAACATAAAATTGGATAAAGTGACAAGTTGCAATGAATTCACAACAGTTTTCAGTAAAAAACATATGGTTGTGGAACAAATATTGCCTGTTAGAAGAATTCCACATTGGGAAAATTGCTTCTTTTAATGGAATGCCATTAAAGGCATTTGAAGCAATATGTGGCTTTGTTGTAAGCTAGGGGTTAGGAGAGGGGGATTGTCAACCAGTTGTAATCCTTGTCACATGTACAGAGTTCTTTGTGAGATGTAATATCCAGGGCTGCCACAAATAGCATTTTTTAGAATTCATATTAACAAATTATAATAAGGCATAAACATATGATTGCATATGTTTGTGTGTATATGAAAGGATGTTTACCTTTTACTCATATTCAAGTAAAAGCCAAAGCTGCCAGCTATAATTCCTGAAATTTGGTAGGATTGTTAATGTCCTTGTATTTATAGTGTGGTGCACACAAAAACAAAATGTGTGACTATGACTGCCTAAATTCTCCAAGGACAGCTCTTTATTTAATCCCAGACCAGAAAGTTATCTTGATATGTCCCTCAAGTAACGTCTTGAGAGCCCTTTGACACAGATTATTCAGAAGGATTAAAGGAACACGGAAAACATTGTCTATCATATATTGTATTACAATTGGCATCTTTGCAAGTGTCTTGTTGGAAATGCCTATAGAAGTTTAAGTTTATACTGTCAGCAAAAATAAGAAATTTACCACATTCCCAGTTTCATTCAGGACAAATCTATATCATATTGATTTTTTTGGTCTGAAGAAGATGGATGAGGTTTTCCTTTTCTTTCTTTCAGTCTTACCCTTGTTTCGAGAGTTTTATTTGTAATGACCTGTGAGTCATTCCTGGCTTGGATGTGAGGTCAAATAGAAATGCCAGTTCTAAAATGCAATTATTTAAGGGAATTAGGCCATGTTTTATGAGAGCTTTGTCAGGAATTTGATTTTGACTTTTTAACAAGATCCACACATTCTCCTAGAATATAAATTAGCGTCCTTTATGTTTACTGTGCCATTCCCTCTCTTCATTACAAGTATAGAGCATCCAAAATGTTGTGTGGTATGATGACATAGATACAAACTTTGGATCTGTAATTTTTAATAGAATGATTGGACAAGAAATCAGTGACCTTCTAATGATATTCCAAATAACATGACTATTATAACAACACATTACTGATACAAACTTTTCTTACTTGAACTTATTTCACCTCTGAACTGAAGTAAAATTATAGAAGGTAGACCTTGTGGAACGTAAATGGTCAATTGGCATTAGAGAGAAGCAGCGTACACCTTTAGAAACATGGAAGTTGTGTAAATAAACCTTCCTGTATTCTCAAAACTGATCCATACTTACCCAGATTCTCCAGTTGTCAAAATAACTATATGTTATTTTTCAGTACCTTAAACAAATTCTTTGGTTTGTGAAACATAATAATCAAAAGTTCTGAACCCTCCCATTCTTTGGGACTATCCATTTGGCTCTATGATGAATCTGTATCAATCCCATTTCCAACTATCTTCACCCATTCAGCAAACAGAAGTTAGTTCAGCTATACCTCAGTAGATATTCTTGTCAGAGAAGCTAGGCACAAAGGAATAAACATGTACTGAAGCAAAAAAATAAGAAACAAATCTTTCCAATTGAAATTACTATTACATGAAATAATTTTTCTTGATATTAATAACCAAAATATAAGGGGAGACTTCCATGTGTAAAGCCTTAACTTGGGGAGGTGTAATAGATATTATGTATCTAAGTACACAAAACAAATTTAGGAAAACTGTGTGGATATCAGCACAGAGGCTTGCTAAGAGCTGTAGATAGACTTTAGAGTTCACCATCTGCATATCCATTAAGTAACATTGTATTTTTCATACTCAAGGATTTCTTACTTTAAACTGACAGTGTAATACCATTCCATTTTTTTCATGATTCATCAATTTTATTTAATTAAACTCATCACAGAAATGTTGGATTTATTGAAGCATTTTTCTTTCTGAACCACCATTCATCCTTTAAAGTCTGTGACCTGAAGTTTAAAAAAAAACACTCAAGGACAAGCACTTCCTTTGATTCATTGTTGTTATATTTTTTCCTCACACACACACACACACACACACACACACACACACACACACACACACATACAGACAAACCTCCACAACTTTCTACATACACTGTCCACCTTAGAAAATTCTTTTGGCAGAGCTAACAGATGAAAAAAAGCCAAAGATGCTACAGTATAAGATTTAAAGTCCTTGTCCAAATTGTCTGGATCATAAAGTTACCTCTGTCATCATACTTTAATTGGCTTCTATTAATAATTTTATTTTTGTAGATAAATCACAAAATAGATTAGGTTGGCATGGAACTCAAGTATTTAACTTATGTTTCCAAAAAAATTGGCACTAATTATATGCATCAGGTAAAAAGCCGCTTTTATTCAGGTGAAAGGGCATAGGTAATTGTGAGTTGGGCCAGGTCCACCTAGTATATACTTTACCACTGTAGTACATGTGCTGATAAATTTACTTAGTTGTATATTGAGTGATTAATAGAGACATGTTGATAGTACTTTCCAATCCTCAAACATTCCCTATAAGAGAACAGTATGCATTTACATGTAAAGACATTAAACGTAGTTAATACAAATGTTTGCTTAACTTGGGCAAAGTTTAGAGCTTAGCATTTATACAATGTTTAAATTGCAAATCCATTATGCAACAGTTCTCTGTGTGTGATTGATCTGTTAATTAATTAGTTAATTTTTAAATTATTTTGTATTTCCTTGTCACATCATATGTGGTTAGGCAGAGCAGGATGCAAAAATAAGCCTGCTAAATACAAATTTTATGAGATTTTCTGCTTCACACTGTAAAAGGTGGTTGCCTGTTAGCTAATGTTCACTGGAGGGGTACTACTATAAAAGGGGACAAGTGTGCTCCTTTATTTTCTTCTGAATATTGCCATGTTCCTTAGTCCCTGTGATACACATTTCACTACTCATGTGCATATTGTCCCAGAATTCTTCAAATTTTGAAAATTTCTCACTAAGAAAGCCATATGGTGTCCAAATTTCTTGTCACTATGTATGGATTTAACTATTTTCTATAAACTGAAATACCCACAAATAAGCACAAAAAAATAAGCACAAAAAATCCCACACATTTACAGGAGAAAATATGTCAATCAGATACTATACCAGCCTCGTAGAACTACAAAAGTGTATACTGTGATGTATGAATATGACAAAGGAAGTTAAGAATAATATTGATCACACTGAGTTTTCTCTTTTTTCATATATTTTTATTGTAATTAATAGAAGGGTTACATGATATTTGCCAGATAAATGGTGCATTAATTCCCATACATTGATACCCTTTCACATATCTTGGTCCCCATTTCCCTCCCCCCCACCCCCACCCCTCATCTTGTTTTCCCCCGTTCCTTATCCAATTTCAAATAACCAAATACAAATATATATCAGGTAACAAATATATCAGGTAACAAAGTGAGATACTGTAACAATATGAGATAACCAAGAGACAGCAAAAGAGATGAGAGATAACATAGTACCTGAAGAACAACTATCATTCATTATATGGCATATGTTTCTATATCCTAGCGATCCTTTCATTCAGCGTCCTACTATGTGGCCTTTCGTATCAAGGTTTTGCTCTATTGCAAATCTCTGCTAGGAGAGCCCAAGGTTTCTACTGATTATGACAAATGAGGGAAACCATTGAGCCTATGTTCCTTTGAGTCTGGCTTACTTCACTTAATATGATCTTTTCTAAGTCTTTCCATTTCCTAACAAATGGGGCAATGTCATTCTTTCTGACAGCAGCATAGAATTCCATTGTGTACAAATACCACAACTTGTTGATCCACTCATCAACTGAGGGACATCTAGGTTGGTTCCATATCTTTGCTATGGTGAATAGTGCTGCAATGAACATTGTTGTGCTAGTGGGTTTAGTATGTCCTTGTTTCTGGATGGTTGGGTAAATGCCAAGTAGTGGAATTGCTGGGTCATAGGGGAGTTCTATGTTTAGCCTTTTGAGGCACTGCCACACTGCTTTCTATAGTGGTTGGACGAGTTTGCACTCCCACCAACAGTGTAGTAGTGATCTTTTTGCCAGTCCTGGGTCTTGAACTCAGGGCCTAATGACGGTCCTTGAGCTTTCTCAAAGCTAGAGCTCTATCCCTTGAGCCACAGCACCTTCTGGCTTTTTTTCTATGTATGTGGTACTGAGGAATTTGACCTGGGTCTTCGTGCATGCTAGCCAGGCAATCTGCCACTAGGCCAAAGTCTCAGCCCACCCATTACTTTTTAAAACAAGATATTGAACCACTACTATGAAATATTCAGTTTATAGCTTTAAAATATAAATGTATTGAACTCTAAACAAAGACTGAAAAATATCAAATGTATTCTTCATAAATGATGGATATATTCTTGTATTTTTAATTTTCATGGATTTCCAGCAGGAGTCTCTTTTTTTGTTTGCCAATCCTGGGGCTTGAACTCAGGGCCTGGGGACTGTTCCTGAGCTCTTCAGCAAAGGGCCAGTGTTGTACCACTTCGAGCTACAGTCCCACTCACAGAGAGTCTTTTTTCATGAGTAGAGTCATTACTTTAAAAATCAAAAGATAAATAGAAAGTGAACATGTGCAAAGTCAAAAATGAAATAAGCTTACCATGACCTAATCACGTTGTATTCAGTCATCAAACTATGTTCAGTTGACAACCTATATTGTTTTTTACATAAAATTCAATGGAATTATCCAATAAAAACAAAATAGAGATTAAAAAATCAAAAGACTTTAAACATAAGAGCAGTTAATATTTTTATTTTTAAAATTTTATTTTATTGTTGTGGTAATGTATAGTTATATTCATCAGATAGTGGGTACATTGCTTTTGAACATTGTTACTCCTTCCCATGTTTTTCTCTCTCTTTCACTACCCCAAGCCCCTCCCACTCATCTTGTTTTACCCTTACCTTCCCATTTTCAAATACACAAATAAATATATATACATTATACTAAGTACCAAAGTCAGATACAGTAATATCACTGAGATAAACCTTAAAGGGAAAAAAGAAATAATGTAACATAGTATATTAAGAACAATAATTGCAAAGATAAATCTCTTGTTTCCGTTTTCTGGAGTTCATTTCACTTAGCCCCTTCCTATATGGACATATGTACATAGTTTTTGAGCTCTTATGATCCTCTGTTAGGAAAATCCTAAATGTATACTAATTGTTACAAATGAGGGAAACCATTGAGCCTATGTTTCTTTGGGTCTGGCTTACTTCACTTAATATGATTTTTCCATGTCTTTCCATTTCCTTACAAGTGGGGCAATGTCATTCTTTCTGATGGCAGCATAGAATTGTATGTTATAAATATACCACATCTTCACCACCCATTCATCTACGGAGGGGCATCTGGGTTGGTTCCATATCTTAGCTATGGTGACTAATGCTGTGATGAACATAGTTGTGATGGTAGGTTTAGTATGCCTTTGTTTCTAGATATTTGAGTAAATGCCCAGGAGTGGGATTACAGAGTAATATTAAATATTCTGTGGATATGTAAATAATCTAAAATGTTGGAGAATTATGTACATATTGTTTTAAAGATACTAGGAGGCCTTTATGTTTGTTTGTTTTTTTGTTTTCTGAATTAAGTAGCCTGATGATCATCTTAATTACCAGGTGAATTTAAGATAAAATAATTGAAAAAATAAGTGAACGAACAGAAACTCTTTTAGATTATTGTTTAAAATTATTCACATAATGAATTGCATTTGCTTGAATACAAAAAAAGGTAAGGTTTTATTGTTTTTATAATTTCTTAGTGAATTTACTATATGATATATATATATATAATTTTCCTATTTAATTCTTATTCATTATTTTTCTTATCGACCTTTGTACACATATATGCATACCTGTATATGTTTACATATATATATTAGAACTTTCAAAATAACCCATATTTTCTATGAATTAGAAGCTCTATTCAAATAATATACGCTTTTGCTCTCATGAATCATCTATATTAACATATTCTCTCAGAAATGGGATTTTTCCAAAATGCATGAGTATAAATTAATCTTGATCCTTTTTTTAAGTTGAATTCTATTATTCTGTTAAAATAGTACTTTAAATTGGAAATGCAAACTTAGCTAAGGATCTCATGTTTAACAGAGAAAATATATCTGTAGCCATTTATCATTTTTATTAGCAATTTTGATGTCTCATTTGGGTATGTAAGCTATAAACATACCTAGAATCTCAGAGCATTGCTTATTGTTGAATACCTTGGCCTTCAATGACCATGACCATGAAACCCTGTAGTTAATAGATAAGCAAGCATTCCAATCTTTTACAAACTTATTAGAGAATAAAAGGTTGTGAAAGTACCAAATGTAAGAGACAACATGATATTCCTGGTTTGTTGAAGCAGTTACACAAATACTGAACTTATACTATTCAAATGTCCTCTTGACTTCATTATCTGTACAGAAAAATAAAAGTAGCCTTTACCTTGAGTTTGCTTCAGAGGACTGCCTGCTCATGTCTTCAGTACTTATTAAAACAGCTTTCACTGAAAGGCTTTTTTCTTGAACAGGATCTGGAGAGGCAGATGACAGCCTGTGGAAATAGTTGTCAGCATGTCTTACCTCTACTAACTTTCTTTTAAGCTACCAAATTGCATAATTCTAAAATAATGTATTAATTGAATAGCAGAATCCATGTTTTAGATTCACCTAAATGTTGCCTAGAGCTGATATGTAGTTTAAATATGCAATCAAATATAGTTTCAATTTTGCTCTGACAGACTGGCTCTGTTAATTAGGACAAAGTTTTTAATTTCTCCTCTCATTTGTGTGTTTCAGTATGATCAGATCAACATAATAATAGCTGTGTCTCAAAAATTATCATCTGAATATAATTAGACTATTCCCTTTGGAAAGTAAGAATAAGCAGCAGAGTTAAGTTTCTTGATAGTTCTATGTGCTATTTATTGTCGTTTCCTATTTCAGGATAGGATATCATAGGGAGAACTGTTGATTTCCAATTATATAATTTCTGATTTGGGATCACACTAGTTTTAAAGCCAGGGAATAGATTATGATATAGACGCTTAGAGCTATCAAAGAAAATTTAGGGGAATTTTTTAAAGTTTGAATTTCAGTTTTAACAATAGATAAAGCTAATTTATGTCCGGGTGAATTTTATGTTGACGGCTATATTTATCAAAGACTCAGAAATTCTACCTCCTCTCTACATATTAAGTACTGCAAGCATTAGACACCAACATGGCATCCCAGTCAAGCAGGCCATATGATTTACCCTGCTGTATTGCCCCCATCTAAGCTGAATGTGGACTAGTCCCATCTAAAAACAGAATATGGTGCAAGCAACTCATACGGCTACATTATGAGAGAAAAGTGCTGTGCTCTATCAGGTGTCTAGGGAAACTCCCTTTGTGAAACTGGTGACCTGAGAACGAGAGCCATCTTGGCTTGCCATATCTTGAAGAAGCCAAAGTTAATTTTGTACATAGAAAATGCTGAGAAAGAAGAAGTTACTGGCCATCAATCTCCAACTCTTCCAGCCATAACTGCTTGTAGACCCAAGCCTATGAGTACATAATATATCTGGACACCCAACCTAGTTAACCTTCAGATAATTCCAGTAACAGAAGTGGTTTCTGACCCAAATCCTCTGATAATTCCAGTAACAGAGTATGCTTTCTTCTCCAAACCATTTGTGAATTATGGATGAAAATTGGTGAGCCCAGGTAAGCTTTAAAAAACCACAGCACTATGATTTATTATGCCATTGTTTCTTGAGATGGTTTGTAATCTATCAGTATATATAAAAATTATGTTCACACTTAACCATAAAAAATGAAAAAGCATGTATGCTTTGACCTGATTTGAAGTCGTAAAAGAATGTGGGGAAAAGCTGGCTTCTTTTTTTTCAGTCAATACATAGACCATAAATTGTGACAAAGAATTTAGATCATACAACTGTTTGGGCCTGTAATAGTCCCAATAATTTCGTATGTTGAATCTCTAATACCTGAGACTATGACTATATTTGGGAACATGGTCATTGTGCTTATTAAATGATGCCAAAAACATTTGCATTTCCCTTTGCTGGAAATGGAAAGTAAATTGTATGTCTCCTCACATAACAGGGGTTGATTCTGGTGTAGCATTCACTGCCATTCCATTGTGCTGTGCCTTCTATTCCTGTAAAGCTACCATGGTAACTGAGACATGGTCCTTTCATTGCAACCACTCTACATCCAGCTAGAGAGATCTCCAACCCATTTTCCTGGTGTCTCTACTAAACGCAAGAGAGGAAATCTCTATTATTTGCATGTCACAAGGAACCAATGAGAAGCGATAGAGGCAGAAGCTGGAGGAAATAATCAAGAAAAACTCAAAATGTTTTTTTGCCTCAAGTTAAAAACAATCATAAAATCAGAAATGCAAGTTCAAAAAGAAAAATGGAAAACTGTGTTTGAGCCTGCATAAAATATCTAACAGGTTTTTATTCAATGGTTATAAATTATCAGGAAGAAATATTTTCATAAAGGAATCCATGCGCATAGTTTCTTGGAACATTTGTAAAAGTGTTTGTAACACTGCATGTATGAAGCTGAGTCTGTGTGTCTCTGTGTGGGTGAGTTTGTGTCCATGTCTATCTGTCTGTCTAACCTTGTCTACTCAGGAAGTTTTCTTCTTTTTTATTATTTTTTATTGTCAGGGTAATGTATAAAGGGGTTACAGTTACATTCACCAGGTAGCAGGTGAATTACTGCTCACACACTGGCACCCCTTTTCATGTTTTTTTAATCTTATTTTTTATTATCAAGGTAATGTATAGAGGGGTTAAAATTGCATTCACCAGATAGTGGGTGTATTACTTCTCATACATTGATACCCCTTCATATGTTTTTGTCCCCATTTCCCTCCCCTACCCCTTCCCAATCATCTTGTTTTCTCCTTCCATTTCCTATTTCAAATAAATAAATAAACATATATACAATATACCAGGTAACAAAGTCAGATACGATGCAGTAACAATATGAGATTAACCAAAGGGCAAAAAAAGAGAGAAATAACATAGTACATTAAGAACAACAATCACACAAGATAAAGCTCTTGTTACCATATCTCAGAGATCCTTTCATTTAGTCAACTCAGAAAGTTTTCTAATTGAACTGTTTGAACCATGATTGTTCAGGTCTTGATCTCCTGATTTACAGGGGCTACAGGCATGAATCATCAGTGCCTTGCTGCAACTTGTTCATTAATAAATGAAAAAATAAGTCATTTTGGGGAGAAAACATTTGAGGTATATATACATATATTTTAATTTCAACAAACCTGCACAACCTGATGAATAACTCCCCTAAACTGAACTAGATACCTACCAAAATGGGTGGATCAAGTTTGTGGTGAATCTCTGTAATTGCATCTTTATTAACATTGCCATTTAGAATGGCAATTATTGCCCTCCATCCATTAAGGAAAACTTGATTTATGGAGTTCTAACACATCAACTCTGTGATTCCAAATGCCTAGACCAAAAAAATCAGGTTGCATGGCAACAGTGTCCTCCGAGGTCAAAGAAAAAGCTGAAGCAGAGAGGGCAAACTAATTTCTTATTGTTTGGAACAAAAAAGCACTTGTGTTCCAAATTGTCCTTTGTTGAACAGCATGCAAATGGAACAAGCATGCTATGATGAGGTAGATTATAAAGAACATAGTCCAGCATGTTCCATCACCTCTACTTGACAGAGAAAGTGGCAGTCTGACAAACAATATTGAAGGACAGAAATAATTTTATGCATCATTGGCTTGATTACAGCATTCTGTGCCCTGAAGGTGCCTTATCTCTCTGCTATGGTTTCAGGTGTTATTCAGAGTTGATGTGTGGGAAACATAATCCCGAATGGATCGTGTTGAGAGGTGGGATCTCTAAGGGCTCCTTAGGACATAATGTATCTACCCATGTGAATAGAACAATGGCATGATCATATGAATGGTTTATTATAACTGCAGTGATGAGCTAGAATTTTGTTTCAGGGATAATAGGTTAGGTAATGAGAAAATTTGTCCCCTTCTTGCTTGGTTCATGCTCTGCCTTTCTCTTCTTACCTTCTGCCATGTGATAATGCATCAGAAAAGCATTGAAACACACTTTTAGGTTTTCAAAATAATTTATTTAATGTGGGCAAATAATTTGCTTTGTAGCTTGGAAGTTACAATAAATGCCTTGAAAATAATATTCTGTTGATGTGGGAGAGCAGTGGGCCAAGCCCACATTTGTTTATGTTCTTCTTGTCTACAAGAAAACATCTATAGTTTGCATGCACAATGGTAATTTAGAAGAATATAGGTACTTGTGTATGTATATGAACAGTGCTCATTCACTTTTAGGGAGGAAAGGAATATTCTTACTTGTCTGACTGAAAACCTGTGCTATTGCTAAGAAAATGCGTTGGGTAATGAATTCTAGAAAACATAAACAAAAAGATTTTTTTCTGTTTAACTTTCCCCCCTTTTTTGTGTTCTATTTGTTCATTTATATGTCTTTGGGTGTATTAGAGGAGGCACAGAAATGGCAGGAAAAACAATGAACAAATGCAGTATTAGTAATCACCAGGCACTATTTTGAAAACTATCTGACTTGTGAATGGGGATGGGAAGGAAAAACTGAGAGAGAGCAAGGGCAGGGGTAACGCTCCAAAATGAAAGGTCCTCTTTACCTGACTTATGTATATGTAATCCCTCTGTCTATCACCTTTATAATGACAATAAAAATTTAAACCAAAGGAAATGCATTTTGGATCCAGAGAGCCTAAAAATGAATTCATGCTTTTGCAATCAGTAGACATTTTGTTTTCACTTTTAGGCAATATGCTTACTCATTTGTGCCTACATCCTTTTATAAAACATCAGGACTTAACTCTTAAGCTTGTGCTAAGAATTAAACAAATTGAATGTCATTGAACTTGTTGATCAGTGTGAAGTACATAGTAGATTAAGTAAATTAAATTAACATCTTTTAAGTAAAATTGATTGAATATCAGAAGTTTAAACATTCCATCCTAATATCAACTGTCTAGCTAATTTTTATTCATTATAATCACAAGACCACATCAGTCTTTGCCAGAAATTTCCCTAACTTGTTTTATTCTACGCGACCTTCCTTACTGCTACCACACTAAAAGTATCTATCTCTATTAAAACTTTACCATGTGTATAATTTATTTTTTGGCTTTAGGATATGTTTCAAAAGATTGCACATTTTATTTCAGTGCCTCCAACACTTACCACTTATTTCATTTTTCTGACAAATGAAAATTAAATTATATTCCAAGTGTCCAAAAACTAGCATAGAAGTTTTCTTTTCACCTTGTCATTTACTTTCAGCCCCTAAGAGCCTACTCACAAACTTCTGGGTTCTATGGGCATCACTATGACACTGTTTGGGATGCAGGGACACTGCTCTGATAAGCCCAAGCCTACAATGAATGAAGAGAAAAGTACAATAAACAGGAAATTGATCTCACCTTTAGACCTATCTACACAACAGTCCTCTAGAATAAATTTGTTGTTTTCAAAAAGTAATTTCCAAGGTATGAAATTATGGCTTAAAGGAGTAATGGGAGATTTCATGCACGTAAAAGAAGATGTGCATTGATAGAGATCTTGTGTCTGATACTGAGAAGAAATCATAGCAATCCTTTGTACTTGGAATTTGCAATACAGTGCGCATACCATTTGTAAAAAAGGAGAATATGAAAGAGCCAGCAGAAACACGCAATAGGAAAGAAAGGAAGAAAGGAAAGAAGGAAGGAAGAAAGGGAAGGACGAAGGGAGGGAGGGAAAAGCTTTCCTGTATATATTTGTAGACAGAAATTAGTGGGTTTTTTTATTGTATTTTATTGTCCATTTGATGTATCAAAGGATTACATTAAATTCATCAGGTAGTGGGTACTTCTTGAACACTGATATACCTTCCCTGGGTTTTCTCCCACTTTCCCTACCCCACCCCCTACCAATCATCTTGTTTTTCCCTTTCCCTTTCCTATTTAAAATAAACAAAAAAACATATATACAATATACCAAATAACAACATGAGATAAACATATGAAAAGCTACTTTTGAATCTTGCCTTGGACACTTATTGCCTTTGTGTTTCTTTTTTTTTTTTTGCCAGTCCTGGGCCTTGAACTCAGGGCCTGGGCACTGTCTTTGGCTTTCTCAAGGCTAGAGCTTTACTACTTGAGCCACAGCACCATTTCTGGCTTTTTCTATGTATGTGGTACTGAGGAATCAAACCCAGGTCTTTGTGTATGCTAGGCAACCACTCTACCATTAGGTTAAACTCCCAGCTCCTGCTTTTGTGTCTTAAAAAAAATTGCTATACCTCAGTAACCTGTTCTATAAAATGGACATAATAGTTATAAATACCCAACTTACAGAGGTGTGAATAGTAGATAATGTTCATAAATTATTTTATACAACCCCCTAGAACATAGTAATAAATATGCTTATTAATGCATTAATGCAGAGAGACAAGATAAGAATTACCAGTTATTCTGGTCATTTTAAAATATAATAATCTCTTAAAATAATATATTCACAGCAATTACCTTAAAATTTCATATTGAAAGTTTAATAAAAATTGCATAAGGGCAATTGCATATGGCAGGTCCATGGTATTGAAGATATAGGTGTCTTAATCTTTATCATGACTCAGGACACTACCTTTATTCTGTCAGCTAGAAAAACCTTAATTTTTAAAAATAAATTAATCTTTTGACCTTAGAGGCTTTCTATGAGGAAAACATCTCATTTCAACCTACACCACTAACAAAGGACATTGTTCTACTAAATCACTCAGGGATATGGAGTGGTGGAAATAGTGCCATTGTTATATAATTTCAAATGTACTTCATTTTCCCTGGTCATCATGGTAGGGGAAGGGAGAAGCCTTGGTTGGAATGTGGCCATTCTCCTCTCCTGACAAAGGTAACTGCAGTTCGCTTCTACTCATGGTTTATTACATAGCACTTATTTAGTTGTACCAATGGTCTAGGGAATACACTAATGGTGATGGAAATATATACAGCATTTCTACCTATTCTACAACCCACATTTTCTAAAATGGCTGATACTGAAACTTTATTTGAGCCAAAAGGAAGAGTAAAAAAGGGGAAGATATTTTCCATTTATTAATTGCAAAACATCTGAAAGGCATACTCAGACTTCTCTTCACCATCCATGATTAAACTGTAGTGAAGTGATTAGAATTACCAGTGAAGACTAGAAATACAATTTCATTCTCACGATCATATTTGACTAGAGGAAAAGTAAGTGGATATAAACAGACAAATTTCATTTTGGCCACAAATTCATTAATAAAATTATAGGATCAGGTAGGTATTTCTTTGTTAAAATGTATTCATGTATAGATTCTAGTACAAAATCAAAGCTCAGAATCAAAAGCAATTTTGAGGCACTTTCTAGCTTCTCCAAATATTATATTAACACCAAGAGTCAACCCACAAGATCTATTTAAATACTCTCTTTTCTTGCTCTCATTAGAAATTTCTTCTGAATTATCCGGGCAGTCTGAAGACTTTTAATAACAAGAAATCTTACAAATGTCAAGCCATACAGATTTTAAGAAAGAAAGGAATAGATTTATAGCTCATGGTTTATCTTCTTTGCAGTTATATGAAGAGAAGCAAGTTATCTAATAACAATATCCAGCAGAGCTTTGATAGTTTCTTTTTTTTCCCTTTTCAAAAAAGACCAATTCTTTGAAAAATACAAGTTTGACAGTTCCAAGAACTAATGTTCCAATGCTGTAATTACATCAAAATCAATTTAAGAGACAGTTCTTTGATTTTCTTTTCTTCTTTGTGTTTTTTAAAGACAAGCAGATCATACTCACGGCTCATTTGATATTTATCCTTCGATATTATTTTTAAAATCCTTATCATTGCCACCTGAGGGCAACATGAAAGCTAATTGGCAGCAATTATATTATTATACTGACCTTTAAAACCTACACAAGAATTTCAGGCAGTATTTCCTGCAGTGAATCTTCTGGTTATTCTTCCTTGTTGCAGAATATTTCCTTGAAGACTAACCTGTAGGATTATGGCCTCTGTCACAAAGAGCCACTTTTTTCCAAAAATGCACAGATTTGTTAGTTGCTGCTAATTAACAGACCTATTATTATAATTCTAAAGTAAACTATAAATATGTACAACTATCAAGTCCTTGGGCTATGATGCAATATTTTCATGTGATTCATGGGCCAAATGGTAATCAATTCTCTTGGGCTAGAAGACCCATTTCTTTGGGCTCCTTTTCTGTCCTATATTGAACAGAATAGATGATAAATCATGTCATATCTGTAGCTAGATGGAACACTTGTTGCTATGGATTATCCTAGTGCCTCTTATATGCAAGACACTACATGACCTTTGAGGCTTTCTTTACTACTTTCAGATCAGCTTTCCCAGAAGTTGCAGTTTATGCCCAGATAGCCAATTTGAGAAGATTTGGCATTAGCAACTCTTCAGAGTTTTACTTGGCCATTGAGAATATGCTGTTGGCAGACATGAGATAATTTTAGTCATTTCCTACACATCATTCATTATGGTGATCACTTCTTTTGACCGTTAGAAGTTAGCTGTTAATGATATATTGAACAGAATTGTAGACACGGGTACAATCTCAACATTCATCTGCTCCTAAGAATTAGAGGAGTCTTCCAGTGAGATGGACTGGCGTGTGAAGACAAAGAACTTCCCAGGTTCACAGACTCAGAATTAAGATTCAGGTTTCCTAAAGCAGAGATAAAGCTCATAAATTCCTTCTGTGTTTTTTTTTTTTAAAATATCCCTTAGTTCTAATATTCTCTGGGCGTAGACTTTGTGAAACAAAAACTAGGGAATGAGTAAAAGATGGCTACAAAGCAGTAGTGAATCGCCCACCCTAGCTCTGACTGTCTGATCAAACAGAGATTTAGGGTCCGAACATATGCTTCACTCCAAGAGACTGACAACAGGGAAAACACAAAGGGATAGGATGACAAGAATGAAAATAAACTTATACCTAACATATACGAGGAACAAGAACTGCGAAGTTCTTTCCCCCAGCCCTTCCCGTCCCCACAGTACAACTAAGCCTTGAGAGCGGTCCTGGGGCTGCATGGAGAACCTAGCCAGTGCACTGAGTTAGCAACGTGAGACTGCCACATTCCGACGCAGAAAACGTTTATCTAGTGCTGAGGCTCTAAACCAACAGTAGGAGCTGTTGAGTACCCAGCCAGGGACCCCTCCCATGGCAGAGCAGTACTGTGGTGACCCAGAACCGCTCCCTCTCTCCCTCCTGAAAAGGAACACCATGCTTGAAGAGGCAAAAAGACAGAGCCCTTCCACATGTCCCTTCTGAGGGACCAATATTGGTTGCATAGGAGGACCCTGAATATCCTGCAGCCCTAACTGCCAGCAGAAAAACCTGATAGGCTAAAAACAAAATAAAGCAAACAAACAACAACAGCAACAACAACAACAAAACCAGCAGGGACAGTCTCCCTGCACCCTGTGGGGACCTGTTCCATTCCAGGCAGAGGTTTGTTCCAGTTCAGTACTGGAGCTGGGAAGTGTTGCTTTCTGGGACCAACGTGGAGAAGATGTGTTTACTCTCCCCTTCAGAAACCAGCCTCCCCAAAGACTACCCCCATCACTGAGGTGAGATTACAGCCCCTCACCACAAGAAAAGCAGGTGTCAATTCAGGACTTGAGAAGGTCGCAGTCTGGGATACAAGTGGGGTCACTTTCCACACACTTCCCTGTGTGAGCCTGCTCTGAGGCCCACCACTTTCCTAATTCAGTACTCAGGAGGGGAAAATCTCCCATTCAAGTGGGAACCTGTCCCCTTCCAGAGCTCAAATGAGTTCCAGGCGCTGGAATGCTGCTCCTCGCCCATGTAGAAATAGATGCCAGTCCATACTAACATAAAATTATACAGCTATAATATATATATATAAATGAACTCCAACATATGTTAAAAGGAGACCTCATTACTCTGTTTACTTAAAAAATTTATATCTTTATTTTCGATGATTTTATCTTTTCCTTATGTATGCTTCATTCAAATATATATCTTCCAGGAGGTGGGGAGGAAGAGATAGAACTTGAGGGGAAAAAAGGTGAAAAAGTACAGCAGTGGAATTCACTGGATATAGGTGAAAGTGAACTATATAACTTGTGGATGGAGATTGGAGAGAGGGGCTGGGAGAGAATGAGGGAACAGAAGCCACGAAACAAAAGGAAATTTACTCACTACCTGACTCATGTCATTGTAATCTCTTTGTACATCATCTCTACCATAATAATATAGTAAATTATTTTCAAAAACTGGGTGGAAAAATTATGCATCAATAAAAATCCAAAGTCTTTAATTTTAAGGAAAATTACTAGGAAATTACTAAGATTTTCAGGAAAGAACCCATAGAGTCTGCTTTTTAACTCTGTACTCTGTAAGAGAAGGTTGTCTGTTCTAAATTATTTAAGTCCCTGTCTTTTCAAAAGGCACGTTTTCAAACCATAGAGAATATGGAGCTATTGGCAGTGTTCAAGATTTCCTGACCTTTGTTCTTCTGAAATATTTAGAAATTTCTTTCCACCTATCCTTGTACTCTGAGTGATGGATGGTTCTCAGAAATTCTACCATATGTTAATAATAAATCACAGCAATTAGGGCAATATAGTGAATTTCTGCTTGCCTTTACATGTTCTCTAGTTAGGATAAGGTTGGACAATACTACCTGTATTACTCATTTATTTTACCATTGTAATAAACCTAATTTTATTTAAATTGTTAACTTAAGAGAAAAATCATACTAATGATGTCACTGAAAAAAACACATAAGTCAACAAAACAGAAACAAAGAATATCAGTATCTTGTGCCCCAAAATTAACTAATACTGATTTTTGAATTTTCTCTTTCAGAAATATTTCTATCTACATATATTACTCATTTTTATTAAAATGGTTCTTACTATATACTGTTTTTTTTATCCTGAACCTTTGCTTTTAAATGCATAAGGGCACAAGGATTATCACTTCAAGTTGGACTAATGTCACATTCACATTAAGAATTATTGTGCCTTTTTGATGAAAAGACCTTTATCATTAGGTGGTACTCCTCTTTTATCATTGGCAGCATTCCTTGCTCTTAATTACAATTTATTTTATAATAGTATACTCTCCTTAACTGCTGTTATTTGGCACAATATATCTTTCTCAAATCACTTTATATTGAAAGTTACGGTATAAATTCATTTCTTCTGGAAAAAAAATGAAGCATGGATTTATTAACCAATTATATTTAAATATTGGACCATTTATACACAATGCAATAAATATTTCCTCTGCTGTGACATTTTCCTTATAAATTAATTGAAGAAATTCTTTATCTACCATAATACCATATCTATTCTGTCTCCAACAAATATCACAAAATATTTGTCCACCCTGTAAAATTAAGATGCATTGTACTGATAATCAGACCTATGGAATTGTAAACTCTCATTAAAATTACTCAATAAATTTTTAAAAATAATAAAAGTGTAGTAGCTATTTTTATCCTAAAAAAGACAACACCATGCTGAAAATATATTTAAGACTTAATAAATTCTTTTATTAACTTCTAAACCATCTTCTAACACTTAATTTTGTAGGATATGCATTGTATTATTTATTTCATGCTTTCCCTTCTCATTTGTCAACCCTCTTCACCTCCTCCCATCTCACTCCTCTCAAGTGCCTGCTTCTTCTGTATAAAAATAAATTACTTTAAAAGCAGCTTATGGAACAAATAAGAATACATTTTTTCACCCAGGGAAACAATTACTGATGTCAAATTCTTGCCACCAACGTTTGTACTTTCATTGTTTATAGTCGTATCTATTCTTCAGATAATTAAATGATTTAAGTGCTATGTTTCTATTTTTATACACATAAGAAAATTAAGTTATTGTTTGCAAACATTAGCCCCAGAGACTGTACCACATCAGAATACTTAGAGTTAGCAATGTAATGGTTTTAGCTAATGTAATACTACCATTTTACAATGATTATGTAGTATCTTGCCACTATTTTCTCAATATTTAAAAGTAGTAGTGGTATACTACTAAAAGAAAAGTAGAAAACAGTGAATTAGCTTATTGAAAAAGATCCTTTGCTTTACCTATTACATTAACTTTTTAAGCTGGTTATTCTGCCAAAGTTGGAATTCTCATTAATTACAAAAATGTCATTACCTAGTCTTCTATCCTTTTTTGGAAAAAATATTTAAGTCAATGGCTTGAAAAGGAAATAAACTGTTCCTTAATTTTAATACACAGTCCAAAGATTTTTGTAACTTTTTGTAACAGAAAAAGATTCTTTGTTTTCTGACTTGAAAAAAATCATATTAAGTGAAATAAGCCAGACACAAAGAACATAGGCTCAATGGTTTCCCTCATTTGTAATAATGAATACACATCTAGGACTCTCCTAGCAGAGTATTACAATAGCTCAAAACCTAGGTACATAAGGTCATATAGGATGAGGCTAAATTTAAGGATATCCAGGATATGGAAACAACAGCTTTATTTCATGTTGTTTTCATGTTGTTGTTGTTCTTAATGTACTATGTTATTTCTCTTCTCTTTTGTTGCCCTTTGGTTAATCTCATATTGTTACAGTATCTGACTTTGTTACCTGCGTATTGTATATACATTTATTTGTTATTTGAAATAGGAAAGGGAATGGGGGAAAACAAGATGACTGGGAGGGGTTAGGGAGAGGGAAACGGGGCAAAAACATGAGAAGGGGTATCAATGTGTGAGAAGTAATGCACCTTCTACTGGTGAATATAAATGTAACACATTACAATAAAAAAGTAAGAGATTCTACTTTAAGAAGGAAAAAAATCTGTTCCCTCAATTCATCAGTAATCACTCCTATTTTTTCGAAGGAGTTGAGCCAACCTGGCATAAGGAAAAAAGAGAAATGTTTTGGCTCCTGTAGCTGAAGAGTTCATAGATAGGGCTAACTTCAGCCACAGCTTGCTGTACAGGCTTAAATAATGTCCTAGGCATCTGTTTTCTGCCCACCACTTGGCTCAGCTTGACTTTCCTTCAAGCTTTGTCTCAGCTAGATGGCAGGCAGAAAAACTAGCTGTGGGCAATCATGACCCCCAATCTCTAACCTTCAGTTTCCTGAAGGTAGGCTGGTATTCTCTCTCATAGGATTCTCATGGAAAGCTTGCTGTATTTTATCAGGTTTAGCAAGTACCAATCCTAAAACAAACTCATAACAGAACAATGTGAAATTATTAATTGATTCAGGACTAGGACACATGACCTGCGACTTGAGATTAGATTTCCTAGGAACAATCCTGGAAACGAATCCATGACCTAATCACTGAGATAGCATTTCACTGGAGAAAACAGAAAAGAGAACAAGAAAGGACTGGAAACCGAGGATGTTAGTGTGTTAAGCTGAATAGAGGAAAAGATTCATAACCTTTTCCTACAGAAAATCTGTACTTCTATCTTTTTAAATAATTGGCCATGAGAAAATATGTACTCTGGGCCATCTGTGTATGCAATCAAAAAACTGCCTCTTGAAGAGTACTCTTCCATGCAGGTTTAATGCATGCATGTATTTGAATCTAGTAAATGCAAATGCACAAAGAACCTGACAGGGGTCATATAAAGAACTAAAAGGATGGGGACATTTGGAGAACCTACTAACCACTGTAAGCTAAAAACTGTGAATAAAAGAGATAGACTGAGGTCTCATCTGAAAGAAAATCAGAGTGCATTTCATGAGAAAGTGGATTAAATTAACCTTGTATGGCACATACCAAGATATCCCCACTGAATTTTCTAAATTTGGGGAAATGAACAAAATGATTTTACAGAGGAATGTAATGGATCTTTAGTGCAAAATATCCCCCCCAAAAGTCTGTCTCTTTTTAAATTATATAGTAAATAATATTGCTACCCGGGTAGCAATATACATTTATGTAGGAATGCTGTATAGTGAATTCAGTCAGTGAGATACAGAGAAGCAACATTTTGAGAGGTCAAATGGAGATTATTAGTAGGTTGGCATCTTCAGGTGGACAATTATCCCAAAGACCTGCTACACCTAACACTGTTAAAAAACTGAGCCACCAGAGCAGGAGAAGAAAGAAAGGGCAGAAAAAAAATACCAACAACCCAGATAAACCCCAATGGAAATCTGAAGTGGGATATTGTGTTGACCTGAGGAGAGCCGGGAGACACAGCATACAAGGCCTGGCATAATGGCATTTGATCTGGTCTGACCCCTAAAATAGGGTCAGGTTAGGAAGTAGGGTCACAGGAAACTGGAGAGTCTCCTAAATTCAAGGCATTAGACTGAAAGATCCAGTAACCTTCCATCCAAATCCCACCTCTACCTCTATGAACTCAGGCATAGCCATCACCGGGAGGTGAGACTTCTCTTTCCTCCACCAGGAAGTCAAGATGGCCTAGCAAAGCCCAATTCCCTATCCACCATGTGACCAAGATAGCACCAGCATCCCCACTTCCAGAATCAGCATAATAATGATCTAGAGATGGTGTAAAGCATCTGGCTCCTGTGGGGGGCGGTATATAAAAATACTAACTGTTTCATTTTAAGGATTTGAACTTTTAAGTTCTTAGGCATCTGAAGAAGGTTGAACCTGCATGAATCATGGCTCTTCAGATAGAGAGGAACAACTAACATTGAAGTCATGGTTGTTGTATTTTCACACTGGTGTGAGGAGTACAACAGCTGGTGTGGAGTAGAAAGGGTATAAGATGTAGAATAAAGCTCTGGTTTCGCCTCTCATTTAGAGTGTGAATGTAGACCAATTAATTAACCTTCCTGAACCCCAATTTTCTTATCTGCAAAGTGAGAATTAAAATATAGACCTAGTTCCCTAGTAGCAGTGCCAATCAGATGAGCTAATGAATACAAAAGTAGTTTTCTAATGGTAACACTTGGAATGTTAATAGAGCCCTGATTGGTGTGTAAGTTTCTGAAGGTCAGGCTTAACTGTTCTCTATATTTAACCTAATACCTACACTTAATTTATACTTCTTAGAGATTTAATCAGGAAAAACATATTTTTCCCCGGCAAAGTTAAGTTCTTTTCTTTTTGTTGTTGTTTGTTTCAGCAGTGTTACTTGAAAGTCAATGAAGCTATCTATCTACCTTGGTCTTTGCCTCTGGAAAGAGACAAATTCAGGCAAGCAGTAAGCGCAGTCAAAGTGGTAGGAACATTTACCAGGAAAAAATGTAAAGACTATAACTTGATATAATGTACTCAAAGAGGTAACTTCAGTTCATCCCTAGCTGTCTTCAGTCTACAGACATGGACATTAGTGTTCAGTAAAGAAAGAATTAGGGGAAGGAGGGGGTTGCATAGTTAAAGAATCCCAGGTATAGATTTGTCATGGTTGGTCATTAACTCAGTACTGGTTCTTCTGAATTTCTGAGTTGTTATCCTTATTGCAATGTGAGTGGAAATATCCAGTCCTCATGAGGCGATTCTTCTGCTATGCCTCCTGCTCACCACACACTGAGAAATTTGAAGGTCCTTTATGGAAGCCAGCTGTTGGTTATCTCCAACTAAGATTTCTCATCTCTGAGGGGAATTAAGTGGAATTTTAAAAAGCAGAACTTGAAATTTTTACATAGATTTAGGGAGATGAGTTACTGACCATATAAGGCTCAGGCTACAAGGAGATGACAAGATGGTGTCAGCATGAAACTCTGCGTGGCCCTTCGCTGTAAAACTAGGACCAGGGGGAGGTTAGGCATTTCACTGGAGTGAACAGAGCGTGAATATATTGTTTATACATGTAAAATAATGTCTATATGGCTTACATTCAAGCATATGGAGACTTTTAATTCACTGGTTCATATAAACTATAAAGAGACACATTTCAGGATTTCACTTCTTAGAAGCTCTAGGGTACAGCTTTCAACATTATAAAGTAATTTTCATCTTTCGATGCAACTGCAAACTTCTGCTGACCCTTAGGGTAGATTCCTTCTCTTGCCATAAGCATAGCATGATCACTCCTGTCTTTCCTGAATCTAAATTGGTTGCAAAAATCAGTGTAAACAGCTTAGAACAAAGACAAATAGAAAATGGAGACAGAGGTGCTAAGTTTTTCTCCTGCTTTTAATTAACAGTGGCAGCAGCAATCCTTAAGATACCTTTTGCAGATAAGCTTTCAATAGATTGAATGAGAATTTTCTTTACTGTGAGAACAACAGATGAGTTTGGGGGGGTTGAGTATTTATTGAGACTGGGGGAGAAATTCCTGTTACTAGCAACACTGGGGCCGAGCTAACCTGTTTGTTGAAGGTTGGATTACCTCATTATTTTATTTATTTATTTTTTGTCTCAGAGACCTCACTCTCACGTTCCATTTTGCTTGCTATCTAGCAGAAGTTGTGTACCTATATACCTGACTGTATATAGTAAGGTTGTTAGAATATTTTAAACTATTTCACAATTTTTGTGAGGCATTCCTACATTTTTCATAATGCAACAGGAACAAATATTGTGAAATAAACTGATGGCGTGCCTTGTTTTATAAGTTTTTGTTTTTTTTTTACAGATTGAAATGTTTTTATTTATCTTCTTTTTAGCCATTTAAAGAAAATCTCTAGCAGTCATTTCTCAACAATTATATAGTCAACTGATGTAACAATGGTACTAATATTGGGCCACAGACTAAACAGAGAGGATCTTGGGTTGCGTGATTCCCCAGCAACGAAGCGTAAAGTTTTTGAAATGGACCCCAAATCTCTGACAGGTCATGAGTTTTTTGACTTCTCTTCAGGATCATCCCATGCTGAAAACATACTCCAGATATTTAATGAATTCTGAGACAGCCGCTTATTCACTGATGTAATTATTTGTGTGGAAGAAAGGAGTTTCCTTGCCATAGAGCTGTCCTCTCAGCCTGTAGCATCTACTTCAGAGCTATGTTTTGTAATGACCACAGGGAAAGGCAAGAAATGTTGGTTGAAATCAATGGCATTTTAGCTGAAGCTATGGAATGCTATGGAAAGGTGAAGATCACTACAGAGCATGTCCAGGATCTCTTTGAGACATCAAGCCTCTTTCAGATTAGTGTGCTTGGAGATGCTTGTGCCAAGTTCTTGGAAGAACAACTTGATCCTTGTAATTGCTTAGGAATCCAGCACTTCGCTGACAGCCATTTACTCAAAACACTCTTCACAAAATGCAAAACCTTTACGTTACAGACATTTGAGGATGTGTCCCAACATGAAGAATTTCTTGAGCTTGACAAAGATGAACTCATTGATTATATTTGTAGCGATGAACTTGTGATTGGTAAGGAAGAGATGGTTTTTGAAGCTGTTATGCATCGGGTCTACCGTGCCGTTGATCTGAGAAGGCCATTGTTACATGAGCTGCTGACACCTGTGAGACTCCCTCCGTTGCATCCCAACTACTTTGTTCTAGTGGTTGAGGTGGACCAATTGATCCAGAATTCTCCTGAGTGTTACCAGTTGTTACATGAAACAAGGCGGTACCACATACTTGGTAATGAAATGATGTCCCCAGGGAGTAGGCCACGCAGGTGAGAAGACTGTGTACACATCTAATTAACATATAGTTGTTCCTACAACACACCTATAGATGTTAATTCATAAACTATAAAAAAGATAATTTCCTGGCTGTAACAATGGGAGAAATACTGGTGGTTTTTTAAAATTTTACTGTAAGTAAACTAGAAATTTCTATTGTGAGAATGATTTTAATGTTTTTCTGACAGAGCTAGCATTGCTGTTGGAGTTTTGTATTGTGGCAGAAAGCACCTAACAAAAACGTACCATCTTTTTATCTTTACTTGTACAGTTTAGTATTGAAATTGGTTTTGCAACCAATATTTTCCCAAATAGATTTTTATTTTTGATTGAGCAGAAAATAAGCATAAGTTACAAAGGGTGAATGAATTCAGCAGTGAAATCCACGAGGTTATGTTAGAAATGAACTATACAACTTTGGGGATAAAGGAAGTGAGGAGGGGAAAGATAGAATTAGAGAGGGGATGGCACTGTTCAAAAGGAAATGTACTCATTACCTGAAGCATGTAACTATAAACTATAACCTCTCCATGCACCATCTTTCAGTAATTTTTATTTAAAGAAGTGTTTAGTTGCCAAAGTGACTGTTTCTTTATATAGTTAAGAGTTTTTAACGTCTACAATGAAGCAATCTAATAGTCTCAGAGATGCCTAAAAGCTGTTTTCTGGGGTTTTTTTGTTTGTTTGTTTGTTTGTTTTTTTCTGGACCCATTAACTAAGTAGATGCAGGAAAAAAGCTTGGCATCCCTGACCCCATTCTGTATGATCTTTGCTCTAAGCCATGCTTCTGCAATCATTTGCAATCACCCTGAAATGGGAGAAAGATAGGACTTATTGCTGATCAATAGCATCTTTATGGTGATATAGAAACTATCCCTAAGGAATAACAAAACTACCTCAGGAGAGATCAACCATCCATATAAACACACAACTATGATTTGTAAATACTGGCCAGAAATGATAGTGATAACAATTTTAGCTAAACTGTCCCCAAATATAGACTGAAAAAAAAATCCACCAACCCATAGTTTGACTGGAGCAATTTAATCGTTTTGCATACTTCTTCCCTTCACCTTCAGGTTCCTGACAATTTAAATATTTAAGTTGCAGTTGTATCACAGAGATAGCTAAAGATGTACTGAAGTGCTGTCTTCCTGTGTTATCATGTAATAAATCTCTTTTTTTCTGGGATTCTCTATGTCTCTTTAATATTATGCTACTTTGACTTACTATTTCAGTTTTGTGCTTCAATTTCTGTACTTATGAAAGACAGTAATAATGATAACAACAATACTTCTCTTATAGATTATGGAAAGAACTAATTGCTTCAATGCATCAAATTTTTATCAATTATTATACACTAATTTACACTACTATGTGGTATGATTAGCTTGATATTGTAAGAATAAAAAAAATCCAGGACATTGTTAAGTGCTATCCTTAATAAAAAAAAAAGCCAAGAAAGAACATGAAGTCCTAAATTTAGATCCCAGAAGTGTCCCCACCACTCTGACAAAAAAGTCTTTAGTGCCTTTAAAGTGATGGCATTCTCCAAGTAATGGTAAATATCTCCTTGGAATGAAAACAGAGTTCCTGCCATTCGGTTTCTATAGGAAGATAGACTGCTAAGTTTATATGCTCCTATTTGAGGGCTAGTTATTGCTCATGCTCAGAAAATATGAAGGAATGGACTGCATTGATTGGCTATATAAAGTGGTAATATTGTATCCAGTCTTTGTAAAGGGCAGATTGCCTGTGATGCCTGACATTTTCTGATTCAAAAAGAAAACTGTGTTCTTTCTCTACTAAAATCATGGAGAAATATTCCTGATGTATGATTGAAAAATACATGAGCATTTATTTTTATGAATAGGAAAGGGGACAAATAATAAGAATATCTTGATTTCTCCCTTACTACATATTTGATTTTTCCCCTCTCCATACATAGAAGAGTAGCTATAATATCTGACAAATGTAGATAAACATTTCTCCCTGAAGTGCAGGCAAGGAAGTAACTCCATCAGAATGATTTGATCTGCTGCAACAAACTCAACAATGATGTGAGCCCACAGTGTTACAAGTATGCTTTGGATTTTTGGACAATACTGGGACATGAACCTTACATGTGCTGGACAAGCATACTACCCATGCCTACCTAAATATTTTTTGATTATCAAATGTTTAGACATTGTAATAAGAATAGCAGTCTACTTCTCTGGTTTTCTAAGTAGAACACTTTATAATCATTGTCTTGGGAGTTTTCTATTGCCGTTCTTCATTCTGTTTCCATGTTGGTTATCTCTGTGTATTAAAATTACACTAGATTTCTTGTTTTCATTACAGACATCTGTTTGCAATTTGCGAGCAAGTCTGATTAGACTAGGTCAGAGAAAAACTGTCCATTTAAAAAGGAATGATTTGAATAATTTCAAAGAGAAATTTCTACATTAATCTTTAGAATGTCATGCAACTGCTCTAAAGCAAAAGAAAACATATTGAGTCTATCACAGAAAATGAAACCTCGGTGGCTTCAAATAGCTGATAAACTCCATTTGAATCCTTTGCAGCAGAGTCTATTCAGTATATGGCAAAAATTATCGCAGTTAGTCTTCCAAACATTTTAAAAAATTACATTTAGTTTCTTGTAATGAAATATTAACCTGTATGAAGTAATATAGTGGAAATGAAAAGAGATGAAGGCTCTAAAACAAAGTTTGGTAGAGTTAAGTGTGTTTATTCATAGGATCAAGCCATTCTACTTGCAATCCAAACCTACATATAACCTCAATATGGAACACTGCAGGTTGTTTAACTTTGGGATTTTTTTTAATCAGAAGGTTAGAAATCATCTGAGTTCGAAGCAGGTTCATTATACATTGCTTACCATGTCAGTCCACTGTGTCATTGTGTCTGAGCTGCTGTTTTTCTACTATGTTTGGAGAGATAATGTAACCAGACAGACAGACACACACACACAAATACACACACACACACATACACACACACATACACACACACTCTCCTACACACACACACACTCCTAAACAAAATAAGAGGAAATGATTTAATCCAAGATTATAAGGAGGGAAGCATCACCATGCATAAAATGTCTTAACTAAAAGAGCTAGATTAGATGTTGTGGGAAAAACAAGATATGTAAATAGATCTTCATTACAGTAATAGATGACTGACCTCTCTCTTTCATTGTACTCCTCTTATGTATTTATTGAAATGTATATGAAGTAAGTTTTCACAATTTCAACCAAACATAAATGTAACGTAGTAGATGAATTGGTAATTCATGTACAGGTACTGTGAGTAGAGCTATGGGAGATGACAGGGTAGTGCGACCACTAACATGATCCATGAACAGGTCAATCCCTGATGAGTGTGTAGAAGTATGTAGAGGAATTTCGGAGTTGGGAGGGACCTATTTGAAGAAAGTAAGTCACTGGATGCTTGTCTTTGAAGGTGCATTTGTTCCCGACACTTTTCTGCATGAGGAATGCTGATTTCTTCCACAGTGTGCTCTTCATCATGAAGCTCTGCCTCCATATAGGAAGAAGTGACAGAGCCAAGTGCCCATGGAATAGAAAAAAAACAGGAGGCAAAGTAAACATTAAACATAAGAAAAATATAAACATCAACTGTTCGATTTTTTTTCTCAGGTCTTCAGTCACCGAAATAAAAGTGATTACCACAGTATTGTAAATAAAAGAAGTGTTTATACCCCTACACAAATGAACACCCTAACCAGGCAATACCATATTCTGCAAAACAATTCACCCATATTATCATGTTATTCTGTGGCAGACTGGGCACAGAGAATCAATGAGAAGCAGAGGCTTCTCAAAAGTGTTTCTGGATATTTGGGTAAATGCCAAGGAGTGGAATTGCAGCATCATAGGGGAGCTCTAATATTTAGTCTTTTGAGGAATCTCCATACAGTTCTCCATAGTGGTTGAAAGAGTTTACACACCCACCAACAGTGCAGTAGAGATCCCTTCTAGACAAATCCCCACCAACATCTATTGTTATTAGAGTTCTTGATAATGGCCATTCTAACTTGAGTGAGGTGGAATTTCAAAGCTGTTTCAATTTGCATTTCTTGTATGGCCAGATATATAGAGAATTTCTTCATTGCCATAATAAAGCTACTAGCATAACAATGTTCATTGCAGCATTATTTACCATAGCTAAGACACAGAACCAACCCAGATGCTCCTTAGTAGATGAATGAATCAAGAAAATGTGGTACTTAGACACAATGAAATTCTATGCTGCCATCCAAAAGAATAGCATTGTCTCATTTGTAAGGAAATGGAAAGACTTGGATAAAAACATATTAAGTGAAGTAAGCCAGACCCAAAGGAACACAGACCCAATGGTTTCACTCATTTGTAACAATTTATACATATCTAGGATTCTCCCAGAATGGGACTACAATAGAACAAAAGCCATGTACATATGGTCATACAGGATGAGACTAAATAAAATGAACTTTAGGTTATGGAAACAAGAGGTTTATTTTTGTGATTGTTGTTCTTAACGTACTATGTGTTGTTATTTCTCTTCTCTTTTTTAATTTAACTTATGGTTAATCGCATGTGATTTCTGTATCTGACTTTGTTACCTGGTATATTGTATATACATTTATTCATTTATCTGAAATAAGGAAGGAGACTGGGAAAGCAAGATGATTGGGAGGGTGCGGGAGGAGGGAAAGAGGGAAAAAACATGAGAAGGGGTATCAAGGTTCCAGAAGTAATGCACCCACTACATGATGAATGTAACTGTAACCTGCTCTGTACATTATCTCACCAATAAAAAAAAGTGTACTGTATCTCCGGAGGTGGTGGATGGGAAGGCTTTGACTCCAAGATTTAAGTATGATTTGTTTGAACTGTATAAGACTTCTGCACCAATGTAAAGTAAATAAAACCTGCAGATCAAACCACCATGCCATGGTGGTCCCTTTGTAAGATAGTAATCATACGTCGTTATGTTAAGACATGAGAACAAAGCATCAATACAAACTACTCTGGGCATTTAGTTTCTTTTCCAATGAAGAGTAGACTTACCATTAAGTATTGTATTAACATTTAAATTGTTTACATGGTAACTTAAAGCAGGTACATTGTGCAGTGAGTCTGCTGAAAAAGAATACCAGTGTGCACAAGTTGTACCAAGCATATATTTTTATTGGCAAGAAAGTGGAAAAAAAGAACAGAAATAGTCTGGGATTCATTGTGAGCCAGTGATAGTAGCACCAGAAAAGCTGCTTAGCTGCCTAGAATCTCATCTCTGTGTGTCCTCATTTCAGGCACACTGAAGATAGTCCACTATGGTCTAATTCACCTAGATAATATAAATTCCTGTTATAATGTACAGGTGGATATTGTGCTTCTAAGGCAGGCAGCCACAGCACCCAGGCTGTTCTGCTATTTCCCCCTTATCACAGATTATTGCATTGCTTGCACTTTGTACAATTATTCTTGAGAACTTTACATGGAAAAAAACAAAAAATTGGATAAAATAAAGATTGGGAGAACTTTGCTCTATTAAGTACTCAGATTGTGTTACATAGTATTACTAATATATATTATAATGTTACTTATGAGCAGTTAAAGATACTGCACACAGTTGTTTATTAAAATGTAATAACATTAAAGATTATATCATGGATAAAAAATGGAGGTGAATGTTTGCAGCTTTCTTGGTCTTTCTTTGAAACTGGCAACCAACAACTGACTTGGTCTGTGGAAACTCTAATCAGTGGTGTGGGTTGACATTTCAGTACAAGATCTTCTGACATCTCCTGGGACAAACATTAACACTGTTCAGAACAAATAATAAAAAAGAAAAGAAAAAAAGAAAAAAAACAGATAATGATCATCACTTCAACCTATAGAGAGAAGTAACTGAAATGAGAATGAGATTTTCTGGTAGTTTGTTTAATGCCGTGTGCCCTCCTATTGAAACCAGGGTCAACATTTTCAGTAACCAAAATGGATTTTGTTCCTGTTTCATTTTTAACTGGTGAGCTCTAAATAATAACTTTCATAATGATATTAGTTACGGGACCTTTGCGTGGCATATAAAAATTTAGGCTTTGAGTCTTATTTTATGTATTTGCTGGTTTACTTATTGAACTTTTTAAAATCTCTCGGCCACCATGCTATTTCATATATCATTTGATGCTTGCAAAGAACGTGCTATCGACAATTTATATATTACTTTTTTATGCAACTCGTGGGAAATTAGTCTCTATGAAATAATATTTATGAATAATGACATTTCAAAAATACATGGCTGATATATTTACATTCTTTTTGACTATAAAAGTAAAATAGAATTTCAACAGGTCAACAACTTACTTTATATTACTGAAAGAAAATTGGTACATTAAATTGTAATGCATAGTGAATTTAGAAGAAACTATGTGAATCTTCAATATTGCGTGGCAGACATCTCAATTGCCATAAATCGTGAGTGATGTGTTGGGTCAATAGGGACAAATGAGAGATGGAACGTAAATATATTTTCCTGATAATATAACATATAACAATCTAAATTTATGGGACCACTATTTGAAAATGTTATTTTATGATAACTTTGAGATAGGTAAATTTGTTAAACCAAGTAATGTGTTTTTCATGTAATCACATTTTATATTTAAATGTTAAAAGACAGTGTGATATACTGCAAAAGAAAATTGCATTGGAAACCAGAGAGGGTAAGGAATGGATTGTGGTATTGTGGATTATTTAATATCCCATACATTGATATGTGTATAACTTAGGAAAGGATAATGACAGCACCCAATTATAGAGTTGATTATGAGGATTATTATGTAAGCAGCAATAAAGTTCTTGGAAGAATAATATGCAAGAAGCACTAATAAGAAGCAATAACCCCCAACGTAAATATAAAGAAAAAACTATAATAAATATTTGTAATAAATATAATCTTAGTTATATTAATTTCCATAAACCTACTAGAAATACTGAGAGCAGTGAAGAAAATACATGAATACTTACATTCAAAAAGGAGTAAATTCATTGTTTATGAAGAAAAAGTAAATTTTCTTGGTATAGAAAGAAATGTATACTAAGTGAAACTAAAGTAAGTTTCTTTTGAAGTTCCTAGGCTTAATAGGAAAATAGAAGAGCAAAAACGGTAGGAGATTTCAATTACCATAGTATTTTATTTTTTGACCTAAAATATAATTTTATAATTTTGTTTTTTGACTAAAATAAAAAACACTATATTGAATAATCTATAATATTGATATTTTAGAAACTATAAAATTTCAGATGTTAGCTATGTGATGGTGGCTCATATATAGAATCCTAGCAACTCAGGAACCTGCGATGTGAGGATTATCATACCAGATCTGGCAGGTAAGTCCCTGAGGATCTTCATCTTCAATTAAAAATGAGAAAACTGCAAGTGTGTCTGTGGCTAAAGTGGTAGAGTGCTAGCCTTAAACAGAGGAGCTTAGTATGGGGTGTAGTCCTTGAGTTCAAGCCACAGACTCAGCATAAAAAGAAGAGAGAAAAGTTCAGATGAAACTGCTATGTATATCAGTTTAATTTCAGTTGTGAAAATAAATTTTAGCAATAGTATACTAAAAAGTCTGTCATATGGTGATAGTAATCTAATACAAACAAATGAAACACAGATAAAAGTCTGAGAACAATTCACCAACATTTAAAGATTAAAAAATAAAATATTTCCTACATTTATATATTAATATATTTTAAAATTAAAAGAAAAAACTATTCTGTATAAAATATAGTTGCTCAAAACATTTTGAAAAGCTTGTGAAATAAAATCAATTCAATGCTCTAGGGAAAATCATTTTTACCCTGAATATTTTTATATCCATATTCCACCACTTGTTGATAAATGCTCCTATTTATTTTCTTAATAATTACTATAGATTCCAATGGTTTTTATTTGAATAAACTCAAGTTTTCAATTTTAAGTTTTGCTTATTGGTCAGTCCATTGAGCTTTACAGTAATACTTCCTTCATAGCTCTGCTTATAAATTTGGTGGAAATGGAACTTGGGTACTCTAATAATATATATATAATCTTATTTTATATGCATGTGGTTGCATTCTCCTTTGTTATGGAACCAAAGGAATATATTACAGGTTAAAAAGAACATAGAGAGGTCCATGCAATGAGAAGAGAGACAGCAGTTTAGGAGAAGGAAGAAAAATTCAAGCTGGCTAGTCACAAACCACCACCTTGCATGGAAAATGAGAGCTAACAAGGGTAGGGTGGTGGCCTTGAGCTGAAACAGCACCCAGGCCCAGGGATAGGGCAAAAAATATTATTACAAATATTATTTTGTAGCATGAATAATTCATTTTTGAGAGAATACTTATCAACAGGTAGATTAAATTGAAGATGGCAAATACAAAGACAATAATAAGGATTTGGTAGATGTTCTAGTTAAAAAGGAAAGAGATCAATGGAAGTTTCAACTGACATGGGTCAGTTAGATGAAGTCAATTTCACTTAACCTTTCTGATCCTCCTTTGGTCTCCAAGCAAATAAAGTTGTTGACTAGATGAACTCAGATACCTATTTGATGTAAAAAGAAAATGACTCCAGAGAGCTTAGCTCATCTATTACAATGAAAAGAGCATTCTGTCCTTACTATGGGAATTCAGAATAATACGTTATGAATTTGAGTTAACACATAGCAATAAGAGACCAGGCTGTGTGAATTTGAAAGAGAAAGATAAAAAAGGAACCACAAGAGAAAGACAGGCAAGCTAATAAACTGAAATGTCTGCGGGGAACTGCTTCACACAGGCTCATTTGTGAAGATTCCTAAGGGAAAGAAGCAAGCCAAACTCATCTGGTATATTCTTCAGAAAGCTTCAAACTACATAAAAAAATGCCTGCCTCAGAAGCTTATGCACAAATTCTGTACCAAAGGGATTTTGCATATGTGTGTAAAATGTTCTTTCTAGGCATAGTACCATTGTGTTAAAGCAAAAGAGACAGACTTGTTACCAGGTACTTTCCTCAAGGTCACAGTTTCACTACTCTGTTATCTGTGCCCAGTTTAACAAGAAGTGAAGATGGGTTTGGCTGCCCTGTTACATGGAAAACCATTCCTGTGAGTTAATTGTGTAAGGTAATAGCGAACATGGCCATTAATAATCATGTGATACATGCTTAATTTGAATTTCTACCTGTTCAAATAATTCTTTTTGTTTGGTTGGTTTTTTTAGAAACAGGGTCTCATTATCTGACCAAACCTGAATTGAGAATTTGCCTTCATTTTGAATCATCTTCTCCATTACTGAGATTATTTCAACCACTTCTTATTTGTTCCAACCTAAAGATTGTTTTTTTAACATTTAAGATAAATGCAGAATGAATTCAGCCATAGACATATAGCAAGGTTTGTCACAATGTAATTCCAAGTCTTCATACATTGAAAGCACTGCTGTTATAGAAGAACAAAAAAGAGCCAAACTCTCTCCTAGATTGATTTTTAGAATGGGTGACTTTATATAAATGTGGGTAAGACCGCCTAGCATAAATAGGGCCATAATCTATGAACATTCTATATTCCGTTTATTTAGCTTGGCCCTGTGAAGAATGTGTCTCCATAAAAGGGTTCTAGAAATACATTCCTCAGAATGTGTTCTGTGTACTACCAATTTGATTGGATTTTTCCCTTTGCAAAAACAAAAGAAAAGATTTTGAGATCAAATGATTTAGGGAATCTGGTTCAACAAGCTCTCTTACTGCTAAACACCTTAGCAGCTTTAAGATGCTATTGTGAATTGAATATTTTTGTAATGAGAATGTGGCATTTTCAAAATTTAATAATAGCTTCCATTTTTTAAGTACTAGAATATCTTATGAGAACAATGTGTTAGAAAGGCTTGGGAAAATCTCATTCATGTCAATTGGAAATAAAATGATTAAAAAATACAAGGAGATAAAACAGGGTGAATTCAAAGTTTAGAGCCCTTTATGGTACAATGAAAATACATTTAGCACTTGTGATATTTACAAATTTAAGTTACTCATGATGATGAATAGAACTGCCTTATGTTTAGGGATTAAAACTATATGATGTTCAACTCTATTTCCGGCATCTTTGTAGAAAAAATTCAAAACTGGGAAAACAAAGAAAGATAATAAATCCAATAGTATCAACACTTTCCATGGAGGTTGAGGGTTCTGAGGGAGGAAATGGGACAAGATCAAGTTCTGGGGGTTTAGGATACTGAAAAGTGTTATGTCATTTATTTTATTTTATCGGTGCTGGTCCTGGGCCCTGGGTGCTGTCTTTAACCATTTTTGCTGAGGACTAGTGCTCTACCACTTGGGCCACAGCTTTACTTTTTGCTTTTTTTGGGTGCTTCATTGGGGTTGAGTCCCACAGGCTTTCCTTCCCTGGGCTGGTTTTCAAATGCCATTCTCAGATCTCAGCATCCTGAGGAGCTAGGATTATAGATGTGAGCCAGCTTGGCTGGGTTGTGTCTTTATTTTTTTTTAATCTGAGCAATGTTATACAAATCATAACTTTCTTTGAGCATCTGAGAACCTTCTACTTTGTGTGAAAATTCCTATTTTAACCCAATCTGCTCCAGTAACATATAAGTCAAAGAAAAAGTAAATGTAGCAATGAGTGGGGATTTATCAAGAAGCTACAAATGATTAACCTCAAGTATTTCCTCATGCCTACTCCTTGGCCCAATTCATCATACAAACTTGCAAAGATGAATGTTTTTGCACTCTAGAATTAATGTCTGTTTTACTTCTGTGTATGTGTGTGCGTGTTTGTATGTGCATGCGTGCAAATGCCAGTCCTGGGGCTTGGCTTCTGTCTCTGAATTTTTTTGCTAAACAATAGTGCTCTATAAGATTTCAGCTACAGCTCTACTTCTGTCTTGTTGGTGTTTAGAGATAAGAGTCTCTTAGTCTTTCCTGCCTAGGCTGGTTTTGAATCTTGATCCTCAGATCTCAGCCTCCACAATAACTAGGATTATAGGTGTGAGTCACGAGAACTTGGCTTTAGTTTACTTTGTTTTAGACCTGCTTTCCCATGCCTAAAGTGATTAGAGAGGGGAGAAAATAGAAAATAAAAATTTTTGCTCAAAAAAAGAAAATACATTTATCATTCTTAGTCAAAAGTAAATGAATTCAAATGATGGTATCATTGTACACAGACACATTAAATGTCATTTCAATGCTCAAAGATTTGTAATTTTTCCTTCTGTGTTTACTTATATTTTCTCCCATCATAAAGAAAACTACCGAATCCCAATAACACTGCAACATTTATCCATCAAGCCAGTCCTAAAATATAGAATAATAACACTAAGTATAATTTCCACTTCTATACCCAAAGGATATAAAACCAAAAGAACTTCAAATGAGCAAACCTCAGAATTATATGTCAGTTTTTAAACTTTCACCATTATAAATAAAAGTAAAGGGAATGGCAATATCATCCAAAGAAATAAAAAAGACATATACTCTTTCCCGATTTATGCAATGGCTGACACTCTGTACAACACCTTAACAATAATGATAAAATTATGTATATATAAATCTCAGTTTAGTGAAATTCTGGTCTAATTCAAGAATATCTTACTGGGTCAATTGTGTGCACTCACACAAAAATAAGAAGTCATATCTAAATGACAAAAATAATATACTAATTTGGCAAGTTCCCCACTGAGCTAACCTAAGAAACTCAACCTTTCAAATAAATAATAAAAATTCTGAATGATAAAATGTAAGTTATAAAATAATTCATGAGTCACATTTTGGGATGGATCAATTCCTTTGGGCCTTTAAGTGCCCACCTCATTTGGGAAATACTATTCTGCCTTTTTCAGCACATTAGAATTTTTCTGGACTAGTTAAATATTTGTGTCTCTAAGTAAAATAGGTTGTACTTTCTTAAATAATTGGGCCTTGTAAAATCAACTGAAGATATGAATAGATAAAAATGTTGGATCCTTGTACAAATAGGAGACTGCCTTTCCTCTACTAATTCCTGAAATATTTTCACAGTTTCTGGCCTTACACTGAGGTCTTTGATTTATTCTAGTTCAGGGTGATCTATGCATACAAGTGGTTGACAAATACTTGATAGCTACGTGCATATGATCATATGAAATAAGATTTTATGGGATGAACTGCAACCAATAGTTTTTTTTTTTTTTAGTTGCAGTGGTGGCTATTTTTGTTTTATTTTCCTTTTGTCTTTTTACTTTGTACTTGGTAAAGTAAAGGGAGACACAGAGAACTTGGAACAAAAGGTGAACAAATTCAACAGTGGAACTTACTAAACACTATGTGGAAAATGAACTGCACATCTTGTGGGTGAGAGCAGGAGGAAAAATTTGGGAGAGAGGGAATGAAGGAGAGACATGGTTCAAAAAGAATTATACTCACAACCTGACTTTATAATTGTAATTCCTCTTTGTATCAACTCTAAAACAACAACAAACGTTTTTAAAAGACAAAAGAGAAACAAAACAAAAATAACAACTAAAATATCTCTTGTCTCATTTTCTTGGAGTTCATTTCATAAAATTTTATTTGATTGCTTCATTCCATAGACTTTTTCTTCATTCTTTACATGGTATCTTTTCCTTCGCAACTTGCTACCATCATCTGTTAATTCTTAAAATGTTTCCTATTCATAAACTGTTAGCCTCATATTTTCCTCTATTAGTTTTAAACAACAATGGGAAAACAACTGCTTACAAACTATTATTTGTAATACCAATTGTTAAAGATTTTGCTTTTACCCCAGTATATTTTTGGCACCATTGTCAAGAATCAGTCCACAGTACTTGCTTGGGTTTATTTTTGGATCTGGATTTGTTTAGTGCCAGTACCATGTTATTTTTGTTACTATGGATCTGTATTGTAGTTTGAAACCAGGTATTAGAACATTGCCAGCATTGTTCTCCTACTTTTCACTATGGAAGCCAGTATGGATTTCTAAGTAAAGTCTTTAAAACATACAACTCTCATACTATTCAGGGATATACTATATACTCTCAACTTCAACTGATTATGAAAATGCCTGTATGCTCATGTGTATAGCTGTACTATTCATACTATGTCAATTACTCAACTGGTAAAGGTACCTTATTAGAGGAAATGTAATATGCATGCCCTAGGTAGTTCTACTGAGCTACTCAAAAGAAATTATAATCAGGACATAGTGGGCCAAACCTGTAATAATATCTACTTGGGATGGAAACATGAGAGAATCTCAGTTTGAGGCTACCACTGGCAGAAGTTTATGATATTCCATCACAATCAATGGCTGGATCACAGTTATCTAGGCTACATAAGAAGTACAATAGCTGAGCACAGTGCCAGACTCATGTCATTCCTAGCCACGTGGGAAGGATGGCTAACAGAGTCTCAATGTAGATGAGTCTGGCCGTAGGAGGGAACCCCATCTTGACAATGACCAATTTATAATTCTCATTAAGTTGTGTAAAGATGTTGAATTGACAGCTGGACACGTAGTTTATGAAACAGGTATGCATCTATAGTGTGGGGAGCCCGGCCCCTCCTGCATGGTGGCGGGACCTGGAGGCGCAAGTCCCCCTTTCTCTGTGGGGCCGCCTGCGGTGCTGGTGGCTGCGTGACTCAGGGATATCCACCGCATGACCGGATGAAGGCCGGCATCCATTTTGGGGAGTGCTGCCATTGTTAGCGGAAGCCTGGTCTCTGCGTGGCCAGATGCATGAAGGGTGCATGACTGGAGCGTGTGAAGCCGTGATTGGAGGGCCTGGGTGAGCTGGCATGAGTTGATTGGCCCACTGCCTGTATATAGCCTCAGGAGAGGAGGAAGAAGAAGAGAGGCCTCAGAGAGAAGAAGAAGAAGAGAGAGAAGAATAAAGGATCCTGCTTTAGCTGTAACCTGTGTGTCGTGCGTTCTTTCTTGCGGGACAGGGATAGCGTGTGATATCTGGTGCCGAAACCCGGGAATTATTGAACTGTAAGTATTTATAGGTAAGTGAAAGCGAGCTCCGCTTGGAGACTCCGATTCAGGATAGGGCAGCCCCATGTTCGCGGTGAGCGACTAATCTCAAGCTCGCGGATTGCGACTACCACGCTCCCAGAAGGTGACTAAAGAGGAAGGATACAGGTGTGTGGGATGGGATCAGAAGTGTCATGAAACAGGATGGAATTTACCATTAAGGGTCAGTTGGAAGCTAATGGGACCCCTTTAAAATCTTCCACAGTAAGGAAATTCATCAAAATTATAGAGGAGAGAACCCCATGATTCTTGGAGGAGGAAACCATTGATGCCAAAGTGTGGGAAAGGTTAGGGAAGGCTCTGTATATGAAAGGGAATGAATGTGTGTAAAGAGATTTTAGAATAGAACCATATGGGTTCAGACTGGAACGATCGCAAATGTGTGTGTGAATGGTAAATCTCTATAAGAGGTGTAAATCTAAATCTAAGTCTACACGGGAGTAAACAGTTTAAGAACAGGTGAAAAATAGCGCAGAGACGCTTGATGGTAGTGATTTAGAAAGCCTGTGTTTGGGTTCAGAATAGTTGAAACAGGCTAAAGCTTTTTAAAGTCCCTGACAAAATATAGAGTCAACGCCCCTGAATCAGCTTGAAGAAGTTACAGAAAATGGATCTTCGCCCGGCAGTGATGATTGCGGGGGAGAAGCAGAGAGTAATGTGGAACATGCTGAAGACATTCCCGCTCCCGATTCCATTGACAAATAGTTCCAGAGTGTATCCTTTTGTGTTTTCCACCAATTCCTCCTCAAAAGGAGGGAGGTGTGCGTATTAATTGTAGTAAATTGGTGGAGTTTAAATCTACTCCTGTTTGTGTTTGGTCTCCCTTTCTGTTTTTGTTGTTTAGTTTTTCAGGAGAGCATCTAAATTGTTCACAGCAAACCTGCCTGCTTAGCACCTGCTGGAATGGCAGTGTCCACGATAGTGCAGTGCTGATGCGGCTTCCCACGTCCATTCCGATTCCAGCATTGGTGACTGATAAAGACTTATCGGTGGTTCTTAGAGAAAGAAGAGATTTTGGTGTTCTTGCTGCAACTGCTGCCGCTGCTGCGTGGTTTCATTGGCTGTGTCGATTCCCACAGCTACTACACTTAACCAACTTTCTGAAAATACTGCTCAGGCTTTGTCTACACAGATGTCTATGAATGCTCATTTTTTAGGGGACTGATGATTGTGAATCAATGGGTTGATTTACTTCAAGAACAATTGGACATTTTGCAGGAAACCGCTGGCGTTGGATGCATTTCCACCATGCGAGGGTTATGCATCACCCCCTTTTAATATCAGAATTGGACACGTGCCGCTAATTTATCAAAATTATTGGGACAAATGCTACGTGGCACTTGGACTATTCAATTTGAAAATTTGACTGAACAGTTATGTTTGGAAATAATGGCTGTTAATTCCAGTAGAGTAGAAGTTTTGTCCATGCCAGATATGTTATCCTGGGTTTCTAATGCTTTTAGCTTTGTAAAAGAGTGGGCAGGTTTTGCGGCTCTGGTATACTTGGTAATCCTTGGATTGGTAGTGATGCTGTGAGTGATCTGTGTGATGTGTAACAACATGGCCCGACAAAATACTATCATCAGACAGGCTTTTGCGGCACTATCCTCTGGAGACTCCCCTCAGATCTGGCTCAGCATGCTGGACCGGTAGTCAAAGACAGGTAAGGACAGGGGTAGGCATATACCAACCTAAGACAGAAGCTGCAACTTGAGCCTTGCAGCATTTCAATGACGGGTAAGGATATGTCCTGACTCCTCCACCTAAGACAGGCACGGTCCCTTGCTTCAATAAAATAAAAGAGGGGAAGCTGTGGGGGGCCCCGCCCCTCCCGTGTGGTGGCGGGACCTGGAAGCGCGCGTCCCCCTTTCACTGTGGGGCCGCCTGAGGTGCTGGTGGCTGTGTGACTCAGGGATATCCACCACATGACCGGATGAAGGCCGGCATCCATTTTGGGGAGTGCTGCCATTGTTAGCAGAAGCCTGGTCTCTGCGTGGCCGGATGCATGAAGGGTGCATGACTGGAGCGTGTGAAGCCATGATCGGAGGGCCTGGGTGAGCTGGCATGAATTGATTGGCCCACTGCCTGTATATAGCCTCAGGAGAGGAGGAAGGGGAAGGAGACGCCTCAGAGAGAAGAAGAAGAAGAGAGAGAAGAATAAAGGATCCTGCTTTAGCTGTAACCTGTGTGTCGTGCATTCTTTCTTGCTGGACGAGAAGTGCACGTGATACTCTAGCACTGACATTCACTAGATGACATGACATAGGTAGAGAACAGATTAGTAGAGAAAATAATCTGAGAGAGAATATCAAAGTAGAAATTCTTATTCTCCCTAAAGAAAAGTTTTAGTTTTCTTCATCAAATCTGTGAAATCTTGTACATGAATCAAAGCAATAAAAGGGATAGTTGATTGCATTTATTTTGAACTGAGATAGTTTTATTTTGTTTGTCATAACAAATACAGGGCTGGGAGTTTGGCCTCATGGTAGAGTACTTGCCTAGCATGCATGAAGGCCCGGGTTGAATACCTTGGTACCACATACATAGAAAAAAAGCCAGAAGTGGTGCTGAGGCTTGAGTGGTACAGCTCTAGCCTTGAGAAAGTCCAAGGACAGTGCTCAGGCCCTGAACTCAAGCCCAGGACTGGCAAAAAAAAAGAGAAAGAAATATATCTTCACAGAAAGTAACATGATATAAAGGTCTAAAACTTGATAAAAGATATGAATGATTTTTTTTAAGCTCAGTATTGTGAAGATCAAATGAGCCTCAGTTCCCTAAAGAACCTCATAAGCAGTAAGACACATGAAATGCTAATGGATATTGCCTTTCAAGTAACTACATCCTCTTTAGTAGCAGAAAGGGATGATGCTCATCAAAATGCATTGTATTCATAAAGTGCTTTGTGGAATGACGACCCCTTTATAACCTAGTTAAAGATAATATAAATATTCTAAAAACAAAGAAGGCTGCCTAGAAACCTGCAATCGTTATGCAGAGTTGTATGAATGCATAACAGAGCCCTTCCATAGACAAGACCTCTCTGTTACTGAGTCTGAATCACAGCAAAGAAATCAGAGAAAGGCTACAGTTGCCAATTATGGTTAAACTGTCTTAGTCTAAAAATATGCCATCTTTGACTAGATTCTCTCAAATTTTAATTTCAGCACTATATGCAGGATAGAGGTGATAATAATCTTTCTTTGTTTTCATCCATATATTGAGGTCTCTAGAGCTTCCTGCCACCATTCCTATGGGGACAATTCAGCATTTGCATGGTGGCCACTGTTTTTGAATGAGTTTCTGAGTAGTGATAATAAACACAGCTCTCAGGCAATGGAACTCAGTAGTGCACAGTTGTACCCAGATGGTTGGCATTGTATGAGGTGGGCTACCTAACTGGTAACAAGGTTTATACCCAAGTGACAAAAGAGTGTCAGAAAAGATTTGTTACCTGTGCATGTTGTATGTAGCTTTTGTGTACCAGATGTTTGCATCAACCTTTGCTACTCATAATTCTAAAGATTATAGATGCAGGTTACTTTGCTGGTTCCCACATATTGATTGAACTTTAGAGGTCAGCCCCTATAAGGTTTGATGAGCTCTCTAGATGAAGTCATATTCAGAGAGAACATCTGATAAGAAGACAATGCTTAGAAATGCCTAGGATAAACCAACAAGCTAGGACTAGAGGGAGGATAAAAAAGATATGACGCTAAAGAATTTAAGTGGCTGCTACATGGAACTGATAAATATGACCTACGTAACTTGCCTTTGTGCAAGAATCAAATTCATTAGTTTGCACAAATGAAAACTAGCTAAGTTCAGAAACTCTTCTGTGCAAAATAATAAATAACTTGTACATGATTTCTGCTCTCCCTGAGTTTGTAGGATTCAGAAATGACACATGGAAATGCTTAATAAATTCCAGTACAGTATCATTGAATAGTATACATAATTATGCAAATATAAAAAATCATTTGTTGTCATAAAATATATGTAATAGAAAATGATGAGAATGGTGGAATAAAAAACTAGAAGGAAGAGATAATGATAATATTAATTAAAGTTTACTATGAAAACAGTAAAGGTCTTTAGACCATTTAAATGAGAAAAGTACTAATACTTGCTTCCTTTCTGGCGGAAGAGCAGATATTTTTACAAGAAAATTTATAGCAGCACAGTTGTTACAAGACATGTACAAATTATAGGAGATTTCAATGTGCTAAAATCTGTTGTTTGATTCAATTTTACACTATTTTTTAAAGAAAATAGCATAAAGAGTTTCATTGCAATATTTCCCTACATTTCTGTAATGCACTCAGATCAAATTGACATTTCTATTTGTATTTGTATCTCTTTAATCAATCTTATAAATAACTTACTGTATATTATCACTCTATATTTATTCAAGTTAATAAGATACTTTGATTTTTCCATTATTTTACAATTTCAGTTTACAGGTTAGCCTAAAAGTATGGGGACATTTGGTTAGCTAACATGCATGTGACCATGAGCATTTCAGAAGCAATTTCACATTATGTAATTTCTCCATTAACCTTTTCTATTTTCCTGATAGACTATTTAATGTGGTAGGCATATTCTCATCATCAGAAAAAAATAGTGACACTCTGATTCCCTCACTATAAGAAACAAAATGGGGACAGGAGCATGACGTAGTGATAGAATGCTTGCCTACCACGCACAAATCTCTGGATTTGATTCTTCAGTACCACATATACAGAAAAAGCTAGAAGTGGTGCTGTGATTCAAGTAGTAGAGCACTAGCCTTGAGAATGCCTAAGGAGAGTGCCCATGCCCTGAGTTCAAGCCCCAGAACTGGCAATACACACATACATACATACATACATACATACATACATACATACATACATACATAAAATGTATGCATACACATGTTGGGAAATAGTTACATAAAAATCAGGGAATCCAAAAGATTAAGCTGAAGAAGAGACTAATTCCCATGAAAAATTTGCTCATCCAGGTAGATCCACTAATTGTCAGAGACATTTTTAATAGCAGATGATTTTTGGTTCTTCAATATAGTGCTCCTTTTTGAAATGGGTTAACTATTCTGTCATATTTCTGACTTTCCTTCGGTATTTTATGTCTCACATGCATAAATAGCTCCTGCTGATGTTTTCATTCCATCAGGCTTATTCTTGCATGTAGATTACTCTTTCACTGTACATTTATTAAGCCCTATTCCATGTGAAAATATAAGTGCTGAGAATAAAATGGACAAGTGATATGGACTGTCTTCTAATGGTTACTGTGCTTTCACAAATAACTCTAAAATAATATATCATTAAGATTAGTGCTACAAGTGTAATGGGTGAACGATTAAGTTTTAAGGAAGTTTTAGCCCTAATTACTGTGCCTGTGCCTCTAAACTGAGAACGCTGTTCTCAAAATAGGCCTGTCTGAAGAACAGCCTTGTGCCAGTGTCATTACTATGATCAATCTTTGGCTGAGAACAAGAGAAGGATTCCTCGCTATTATTTGAACTTTTCAGAATTCTGTACTGTAGAACCAGAATCTTCCTACCCAATGATTGTTCGTCCCCCACCAACTCCCTACATATTTTTAGATGTTCTTGATTATGGCTCTTCAAAATCTCTAGTTTGGTTCACTCCATTCTTCTCTGACAATACATAGGAGTGAAAAACATACGTTTTTGCTCTTTATGGCATCAGCTGTACTTGAAATTTCTTCGTCTTAATTTTGGAAGATAGGTCTCACACCACCAAGGACCATTTTAGAAGTTCAGGGCCTCAGAAGCTTGCTTCAGCTGTGTACATTACATTCAGGCATCTTGCTGGTTTATTAGAGATAAAAATCTCATGTATTTGTCTACTCATGTGGGCATTGAACCTCAAACTTTTGTTTCATCTCAGCTTCCTAGTAGCTAGAATTATTGACATGAGAGAGTGATGCCTGGATGGAGAGGTAAATTTAATGGCATTTTATTTCCTAGCTGAATTTTATGAAAATAGTAGATGTAGTGTGTTGGGAACATTCTCCCCCTCCCTGAATTCTTAGCATAGAATGTGCCTGCATAGTTCCTTGTCTTAAGGGCAACATTTTGTAAATTAGGTTACTAAGCAACTCATGCCTGCTTGTATTGATATGTAAACATACTACCACCTGACCTCCTACCCTGAGCGGTGTCCCAACCCCCTTTTGCCTCTCCTGAAGAGACATATAAACCCCTGTGTGAAAAATAAAATTCACAACTTGATCAGAATGCTTGTCTTGCTGCCTTTTTCGTGTCTCCTGTCCCTTTCATTCCTCCCTCTAGGTTCTTGGCCCTAGTTGACATCTTGCAGGACGGGAGAGTAGTGTTTATCAAGTGATTACTATTAGCGGAAATGTAATTAGTCCTAGCAGTAACATTTACACAAAGCCCACAAAGGAGGAAAATAAAGTCCATACAGTCAGATAATGTTTATTAAATTTATGGACACATTTTTTATTTGGAAGAATGGGATAAGAGAATTAATTAATGCGGGAAAAGTAAAAAGAACTGAGTTGCAAGTTTTGTTGTTATTGTTGTCTTTACTTTGTTATGGCTGGTGACCACTATAAGCCATGGACAAAGAAACCATCTTTAGAGTGTGAAAATTTGAAAAGGAATGCAAACAATTAAAACAATAGTGAGATCTCTCAAGTACTTTATGATGGTAATAAATATGTTGTTCCTCACCCCTACCTCCCAGTTTAGAGAATTTGAAGTTGTTTAAAAACACGGATTATTTCCATGACGTTTAAAACATTAGTTCATTAATAGATGTTATTATCAATCCTAAAGTCAGTTTAATTTCAAATTTTTACTTTGATAATGTACATTTGAAATGAGGGTGTGTTTATATTTGTAGTATTTTAATAATACAGGAATAAAAATTTTGTTCTTAAGCGGTATCCCTTAGAAAAATAATCCCTTAGACTTATGTTACAATTTCAGCATTTAGAGTTATTCTTTGAATATTTCTGTGGATAACTGCCAGTTCAATTTGGGGCTTTTTTTTTCTTCTTCTTTTTTTTTTTTTTTTCCGCCAGTCCTGGGCTTGAGTTCAGGGCTTGAGCACTGTCCTTGGACTTTCTCAAGGCTAGCACTCTACCACTTGAGCCTCAGCACCACTGCTGGCTTTTTGCTATGTATGTGGGGTACCGATGAATTGAACCCGGGTCTTCATGCATGCTAGGCAAGCACTCTGCCACTAGGCCAAACTGGGGCTTTTTTTTTTTTTTTTAACAGAGTTAACTATATTCTCTTAATAATCTTGATATCAAGTCACAGAAGGAAACTTACACAAGTTTGCCGAGAAAAGAGAAAGGGAGAGTCCCTACCACAGTGGGGACTGTGGTAGCTAGGTTGTAGGAGCAAGTATTACAAGAAAACATGGCAAAAATTATTTTTACCTTTCAGAATCTAACTTTGAAATAGTCAGAACACTATATCCATCAGGTTAATGATTCTTTCCAAATACTGAAGCTATATCAAAGTCAAAGTAACATTGTAAGAACATGTTTATCTCTAGGAAGTAATGAACTCTGAAAATATGTTAGAATTTATAAATCTTACTAAAACATTTTGTGGCTTCACCCTGATAGTGACTTTAATATTCATGATATTTTAATTTTTATCTTGATGGTATAAGAAATTCAGGTCATGCTTGAAAATTTGCCATTTAAAAACCATTAGGAAGCACACATATTCCAGAAGAGCAGAAAAAAAAGAATTTCAGCTTCTTATTAGCTTTTCAAATGATGAAAATACAAAAAAATCAACTTTACCCTATGAAGTCACTACAGCTCAATAAATTAATCAATGAAGCAGCGACTAAGCATATGGTAAGCATTATCTACTCTCACTAAGATATTTTTTAAGCATAATCAAAGTAGTCCACTTCTTTTCAATGCTGTAGTAAATTCTGTAATAAAACTCATTTTTCATCACACACTCTGGAAGATTTTTATGGTATATTTCCACACATTCTGGAATGCCTGCTTTTCTAATAATTCAGTGTGTCAGTAAGAGTGTATTAGAACTTGCCTAGTGTAAAATACATTCCTGCAATCTCAGCAACTAGAGAAAGTGATGAAGAAGAATCACAAGTTCCAGCCAAGCTAGGCAACTGAATGCGATTCTATTCTAAACATGTAAATTTTTTTAGCAGGGTTATAAATAGAGTTCAGCAGTCTTAGGCTCATTCTTTATATAATAACCATTAAAAAAGAATGTATTTTAACTATTTCTGGAAGACTGAGGGAATCTCTTCATAATCATGTAATTATTTTTAAAGTTTAAGAAAAAACTAAATACTGACATGTAATTTGATGCCGTTTAGGGTTGGGAAATCCCCTGTCCACAGCAAACAAGGATTACAGAATCATTTGTCATACCAAGACAAATATTGATGACTTTTTAAATTCATCTGATTGGTTGCCTCAGTCCTTTGCCTTTATTGATAATTTTGTATGGTTCCCAAAGGATGTTTTAAACATCCAAATGGCCCCTGGATAAAGAAAAGTTCTTCACCCCTAAATTATTCTTTCATAATAAGCTAAGAGAGAAAAATATTATAAGGGTTACAGTCATCTGGTCATCACAGTTAGTCATCATTAAATGCAAGTTACATTAAATGCAAGCTCTTTCTTCCAGAGCATCCTTCAATCTTGCAATGATGTATACAGTTTATTTTATTTATTTATCTCGTTATTTATTTGTTTCCAGTCTTGGGGCTTGAATTCAAGGCCTCCGCACTGTCCCTGAGCTCTTGCTCCAAACGAGTGCTCTACCACTTTGAGCCACAGCACCACTTCCAGTTTCTGGGTGGCTAATTAGTTATAAGAATCTGACAAGGATTTTCTTCTTTGGTTGGCTTTGATCCTCTGATCTTAGCTTCCTGAGTAGCTAGAATTATAGTCATGAGTCACTGACTCCCAGCTTCCACAGTGTTTTATAAGAAAGTGATCATGCTCATTTTCAAGCCATGAGAATTAAAAAAATAATTTCTGGAATAAGCAGTCTAAGACTTTCACCAGCGGTAAAAGCAGTCCCTATCCAGTTCCGTTCATGTCATGCATTTCTGTACCTCCAGGATGTGTATCTTAATTCTAGGAAGGAAATAAAGGAAGATCAAAAGCTGACCATTCAGAAGCTTGTTCTGAGCATCACCTTAGCACAATCCTTAAGAAAAACAACAAGACCTTGACTTAAAAATCATCTGGACAGCTCAGGGCTGAGGTAGGCTCATGCCTACAGACCTGTTTATTCAGGAGGAAGATCTAAAGATCGCAGGTGAAAACTACCCTATGAACCAAAAAGAAAACAAAATGGGAATTGTCATACGCACTATGATAATGAGAACTAGGCCATGTAGTAGCTTGCCATTAGACAATAATGAAAATAATCTAATCAATGAAGTACATTTTTGCTTTACTTCTATAATAGAGAAAGGCTCAGTGACTGTGAATGTCTTTGTTAGCACTTAGTTTACAAGGGTCTGAGGCACTTTCTGTAGAGCTCATTCATTCTGATCATCCAAGTCTTTCAGTCCAGATCAACATAACTTAAAGGATTAAGGAAACATCTTCATGCTGTGTGGCATTTAAATAATGGCCTTGAGTGCAAATCGGAATTTGAAGTCAGAGCTGTATTTTGATGTGTCATACAATGCTTCTTGTACTGTTGTCCTGGATCAAAAAATAAATACTTCGGGGCCGGGAGTTTGGCCTAGTGGTTAAAGTGCTTGCCTAGCATGCATGAAGACCCGGGTTCAATTCCTTGGTACCACATACGTAGAAAAAAGCCGGAAGTGGTGCTGAGGCTCAAGTGGTAGAGCTCTAGCCTTGAGAAAGTCCAAGGACAGTGCTCAGGCCCTGAGCTCAAGCCCAGAACTGGAAAAAAAAATATTTCAAGAAATTCCCATAAACATTTCACCTGACATGATCATTAAGAGAAGAAGATTGCAATTTTGGAATATCTTCAAGATGATAGTAAGAACACTGTTCCATCATGCACGGGCCAACCTTGTCAGCCATGGCTTTTTCTGGGGGGAGGGTGCAGTCCTAGGCTTGAGCTCAGGGCCTGAGCAATGTCCTTGGATTTTCTCAAAGCTAGAGCTCTACCAATTGAGCCTCAGCAGCACTTCTGGCTTTTTTCTATGTATGTGGTTCCAACGAATCGAACCTGGGTCTTTGTGCATGCTAGGCAAGCACTCTACCACTAGGCCAAACTCCTAGCCCCCAGTCATGACTTTTATCCCTAAAACCTGATTCAGTGTTTAGAATACAAGTGATTCCGATACATACATACATACATATATATATACATATATATACATATATATACAGATATACATAGACATATATACATATATAAGCATATATACATATACATTATATATATACATATATACATATACATTGTGTGTATATATACATATATATATATATATATATATATCATGTCTGAAGCAGAATAAATGGCAGTCTGACCTTGCTGCTCATGGTTCAATTGTGACAAAGTTTATCTGTGATTAACAGAAGTCTAAAGGAGGAAGGGAAGTGATGTTCTTGGGGAATTCATTTCACAGGCTTCCTCTGGAAGTGTACCCACAATAGGTGGGTGCCTCTTAATATAGAGTGTTTTAGCTGATGGCTGTTGGTTTTCAGCTTCCTACAATCTCCTCCCCTCTCTTCTGCTGGTGTCAAGACTTTAGAAAGCTCTTAGGAGATTTACTACTCTTTCATATATTTTTTTCCTTTTTAAATTTAAATTTAATTTTAGTTAATGTATAACGATTACACATATTTGTAGGGTACAAAATACATTGCTATGCATTTATACATTGCATAATATTTAAACTAGGTTAAACATCTCTATCTATTTACTAAATCTTCATTGTGAAACCATTTCAAGTCATTTTAGTTTTTAAAAGTGTCTGTTTGTTATATCAAAAGCACTTGAGGTGAGAGAAAATCTAATGTTCCTCATCTCTCCTTAGAGACAAAGTTGGAAAAGGGGGAGAGGCAGTACATGGCATGAATGGTTGAATACTTTTCAATGAGTCTTCAACTGGAATATTATTTTATAAACATTTATAAGCAAAGGCTTAAGCCTGATAAATAAAATATTGTGCAGTAACTAACAGAGAGTTCTCTAACTCTCTGTTTTCTTGTATGACAAATGGACTGCATGATATCTATTACATTGGCTTCTCTAATGACCATATGAAAAAATTAATATAAAATGTCAGTATATCAAAACAATATGCTAATCTTAGTTATTAACATGAATAGAAACAAATTTCAAAATTACACACATTTTTTATGATAGCAATTTCTTATAAATACAAAGCAAGATGAACAATTGAAATTTAGAATAGTGAAGGGAAAAAATTATAAGAATTAAAATTTCAAATTGTAATTTTAGTACTGACTTGAATTAATATAGATATTTGATTTATGGTTAATGCAATGCACATCATAATTAAACTTACACTATAATATTAGTTTAAGCAACTCTACTACTTTAATCAGTGAAATTTTAAATCAGCCATTCCTGGTGATTCTTTGGAATGTAAATTTTAATAATTGAAAAGCATACACTGAAAGGCACAGAAAAAGCCCATGAGTAATGAGCAAGGTGAATTAAATATTTATTCCAATGAAATTATTCATACAGGCTGCCTGGATTTTAGTGCTGGGAAAAATGTTGTTAAATGCAGGATGCTTATTAACATAAACAAATATAATGAGGAAACATGTTTTACTACCTCCAGAAGGAAAATCATTAAAGTTACTTTAGAATTTACATTTATCACTTAACCTTTGCTTAAGGAATCTTGTGTCAATTTTAGTGGTAAATGATACTGAGTCAGTCTCTGCAGCAGATGACGTTTTGATGAAGCATGTGTTTTTATTAATGAAACAGATCTATAAATCTTTTTTAATAGATTTTTTAAAAGAGGACATAGCTTTGATTAATATATCTTTGGAAGAAGATTTTGAAGTTCAGCATAAAACTAATTGCATTACTTCACATGAAACTCTCGTTAGCCTGTATCTTATCTTCCAAAGATAATTTTTAAAGAAAATGTGTTTTTTAATGAAGGACTTTTTAATTGGCATACTGAAGTTATTTCTGAAACAAAAATTGGCTAAATTCTTGTGTAAATTACTAGATAATAAAGACTTTGGCTTTATCCATTGGATTCTGTTACACTTGCTTAATTCTTCCATTGTTGCATAAAAGCAACCATAGATAATGTATAAATAAATGAGGCATTATCCACTATTATGGCTAAGGTTTACCAACTCTTCTTCTATAAAGTCAACATTATGTGTTTTATTCACTTTTTTTAAGTACTGTGGTTTGAACTCAGAGTTTCTAGGCAGACACTCAAATACTTCAGATGCATTCCAAGCCCTAAAAGTGATTTTTAAAACCACTTTAAAATATTTCACCTGAACTAAAATTAACTTTGTAATCAAAGGAAACAAAATGAAATAACAAAGACAATGTTCTTATACTATTACTGAGTAATATGGCCTAGTATTTGGTACTTCAAACAGAGTGAAGTGGAAGATAATTCAGGCCCCTGCTTATCTTTTATGAAGTAAACATGTTCTACTAATAGAATATGAAAAATCAGATTGTCATCAGAGTAGCTCAGAATAAGTGAAAAATAAAAGACTGACTACACTGATAGGGGCACCCCCAAAAAAATCAGTTCTAAAATTATAAGTTTAGGAGTTTGAGGAGTTAATCTACAAGATGAAACATCCATTTTTCTAACTATTAGTAAAACTATATTATTCATACTGAATTCATCTCAGGTTCCCAACACAGAGCAGATACTCCAAAGACAGTAAATCTCCCTTCACTTGCCTCAACTTGTCATAGAAAGATTGTATCTGGAATGTGAGACTTCAAAGAAGAATCAACAACCATTTTTTCTTTACTATTGTAACTTGAGTGACATGGGAGGGAGTATTGGAAGGGTGACACTGATGCCATCTTTCAATCATCTTTCAGACATCTTTCCTCAGTGACATAACACTTTCTCATGTAACTTGAGATCTATCAAATGATTTGGATGATCATTCTAACTGATATGTGTCATTCCCCCTTAATTTACTGAAGAAAGACTGACAGTACACATTATTAGAATAATCTAGAAATTGACAGTCATTGCAGTGAAACTCACATATAAACAGTAATTATCTTTATTTGTTCTATAACTGTTTAAATTCATTTTCAAACTCAAACTCAGTCATTTTCTAAGTAGGAAAATATGAATTATTATTGATCCAAAATTAATGCTGCAAGCATAATCCCATACTTTAAAACATTAGAGACAAATATCTGCATGAAAGATACCACAAAAGAACACAGTTGAAGAGTAATATGTTGCTTTGTTTATTAATGGCTATTGAGTTTTCTTTGTACTTAGCCTCATGAACTTATAAAATACTTTAAAACAAACCTGAAAAACTTTTGCCACATACTTACAAATGTTCTTCAAATAATGAGTCAGAAGCAGAGCAAACCGCTACAATCACAACTCATAAAGCATATTATACAAAGTGACTATGTAATCTTAATGAATGCAAGTAATATTATTCCAGCAATTTATAATACCAAACTACTCTCACTAAAGTAAGCCTTAAAGTATGTTTATTATCCATTTATGCATAGCTATATTGTAGTTACTATATCTTTACTGTTTATAGACTCAAATGGGTCAAGGGACATTTCATTTTCTAAAAAAGGAGAAATATTTAGTTATTGATTCATATTTTAGAAATTGAAGATTAAGAACCAGTTTCCTAGCCCTCTGTAATCTCACAGTGGGCCTTTCCTAACTGCATCTCTATTTTTATTTCTATTTCCGTCTGTGGTAAATGAGTGTGTGTGTGTGTGTGCGCTCGTGTGTGTGTGTTTGTACGCACACACGCATACAAGTTTGTTGGATAAGAAGAGGTAATAATTATTACACATCTAGAATACCTCTAGCAGAGGCTCACAATACCTCAAAACCTATGTACATATGTTCATACAGAATGAGGCTAAACGAAATGAGCTCTAGATTATGGAAACAAGAAGTCTATCTCTGTGATTGTTGTTCTTAATGTACTATGTGAAGTTATTTCTCTTCTCTTTTTTTCCACTTATGGTTAATCTAATGTGATTACTGTATCTGACTTTGTTACCTGATATATTGTGTATATACTTTTTGTCTATTTGAAATAGGGAAGAGAAGGAGGAAAACAAGATGACTGAGTGGGGAAGAGGGAAAGGGAGACAAAAACATGAGAGGTGATATGAAGGTTTGAGAAGTAATGCACCCACTTCTTGACAAATATAACTGTAACCTCTCCATATAATATTCTGGCAATAAAATACAACCCCAAGAAAAGAAGAAAAAGAAAAGAAAATTATTTAAATGAGGAAGTCTTTTTTCTACTTTTTTTTTTTATTTGTCTTGGGCCTTGAACTCAGGGCCTGAACACTGTCCCTTGGACTTTCTCAACAGCACCATTTCTGGTTAGAGGAATCAAACCTGGGTCATGCATGCTAGGCAATCACTCTATCACTAGGCCAAACTCCAGGCCCAAAATGAGGAAGTCTTTTATGAAAACAATATTGTACCATTTGATCCACAAATCCACTTTCAGCTTTATCCGACTGAGTACTTTATTCATGAATTTTTCTGCCTGGGCTGGCTCTGAACCGTAATCCTCTTATCTCAGCCTCCTGAGTAATCAGGATTACAAGTGTGAGCCTTCACTGCCCTGTGAGACTACTTGTGAATTACACTCATTTTTTCTTTGGTTCCCTAATATGGGGAAAGATAGATCACAAAACCAAAAATATTTGTTTGCAATAAAGGAACAAAATTTGCATTCATAATTTCCTTGTAGACACTGTTCAAAAAGAAATGTACATATTACCTTTAATTATAACCCCTCTGTACATCACTTTTTCAATAAACATTTTTTTTTGGCCAGTCCTGGGTTTGGGCTCAGGGACTGAGCACTGTCCTTGGACTTTCTCAAGGCTTAGCACTCTACCACTAGAGCCTCAGCACCACTTCCAGCTTTTTTTTAGGTATGTGGGGCCAAGGAATCGAACACGGGTCTTCATGCATGCTAGGCAAGCACTCTACCACTAGGCCAAACTCTCGGCCCAGTCAATAAATATTTTTAATGCTAAAATTTCCTTGTAGTGTTTTAAGTTTTCATTCAAAAAACAAACAAGTGTTTTTAAAATTCCCATTTATTGAAGATCATGGAAAAGTCTCCCACCATTATATACCAGACTTGTAAATCACCATTAATGCCCATCACTTTTTCTACTTAGGGAAGCTATCTCCATTGAACATTTCTGTCATCAGTTTACTTACCTTCTTACCCTTTTACTTTCTTCACTGTATCAGCTACCTTCCTTTTCTTGTTTTGAGCAGCATATAACACAATTAGACTTCTGCAATTTTAATAATTTGCAATCAGTTCACTCAATTAGTTTATAATATCATCTAGAATTTTCTATTCTTGACTCTGAAACATGGGGTTTGGGGCTAAATTTCCAGCATCATGTGTTTCTATATGAATCTTCACCTCTAATTAAAGTGAACTTTCCTTAATGTCAATGATTCTGCTTATTCAGATTCTTTCCTGATTGGAAGTTGTAATCCATCTTCTCCACTTCTACTGCTCTAGTAAAAACAGCATTTCTAAGTAAATATCCTGTAAGAGACCTTCCTGAAAACCTCAACTTTTTTTTTTTGCCAGTCCTGGGCTTGAGCTCAGGGCCTAAGCACTGTCCTTGGACTCTCTCTACCACTTGAGCCTCAGCACCACTTCATGCTTTTTTCTATGTATATGAGATGGAGGAATCAAACCCAGGTCTTCGTGCATGGTAGGCAAGCACTCTACCTCTAGGCTAAACTCCCAGCTCCAAAATATCAACTTTTGATTGTGTAAATAATTCTGTTTCTAAATCCCTGTTCGTGAGTGTTAATAATTATATTTCTGCTATATGTAGACCATCGTTTTAAGCATTAGAAATACTACTTGAATATTTGAATTTGGCTATCTCAACTTCCAAAACAAAACCCAAAATGGAAGACCAGATCTTTCCTGTACTAGAGCATTGGTCATTAATATCTCAAAAGGTCATCTAGATGTCATTGAAACTTTATAGTTGTATCTTTAAGCTCATAATGGCCTACCAAGGACTCCACAAGTGTGATAAAGGATAGCAACCAGAAGTATAATATAGTATATTGTGCCCTTCATATGGTGTCAGACTGAGGAGCTGGGCAAACTTGATATAAAGAGGAACCCCTTTGCCAGAAATAATTTTCAACTTTTTCCTACTTTCACAATTTCTTTTGGGACCAATTCAAAACCAGTATGTTAGACCAGAGATATATGTGTGAATGTGGTTTCTAGCTATTGGAAATTTTGTGAAACTACTGTCATGGGAATTTGTTAACTGTATATGTATATTTAATTATTTGTTATGCATTTATTCAATTGCTGGTTGTTAGTTTAAGTGTTTCTCAAATTAACTTATGCAACATTTAGATTCTATGTGATCAAAATATATGGTGCATGTAAAAGTAATATATTGCTTTGACATGAAAGACAATTTACACAGTTCTGGCCCTTTTGGAGTTAAAACTACTAGCTATTCTTTTGATATAAGAATACAGCCCTCCGTTTTGTTCTTGTTCTTTTCAGAAAAGTTTTATTACTATGTAGAGATAATAAAAAAATAGGGTAACAAATTAACCATTTTGACTTTATTTTAGCACAGGCTTGATCAACTTTAAAACTTTTTTTTTTCACCAGTCCGGGGCTTGAGCTCAGGGTCTGAGCACTGTCCTTGGACTTTCTCAAGGTTAGAGGTCTACTACTTGAGCCTCAGCACCACTTCTATTTTTTTCTATGTATGTGGTACTGAGAAATCAAATCCGGGTCTTCCTGCATGCTAGGCATGTACTCTACTACTAGGCCAAACTCCTGGCCAATTTTAAAACTTTTTAATGAAACTCCTTATGTAAAATATATTAATTCTCTAATTTTTACTTACATTAAAATTTCATACTTAGATAATGCAGGAATGAATTTCAAACAAGCCACAATTTTATCCATGCAATTCTAGGATACATATTATATCATTGAGATATCATTATATCTAAATGACTGAAAACTCATCACCTTCTTAGATCTTTCACAGTTTAGTCATATATGAGTGGAGGTTTTTTTTCAAGTTATCCAAAGCCTTTCTGATTCACTAATTCTTCTCAGTCTTTATATGAGTCTATGTTAGTGTTACTTTATTTTTTTTTTTGCATCTAGGGAACTCAAGTGTCAGTGAATACAATTAGTTAAGGTATAATTCACTGCTTGGTGTTAGTGGCTCTTGCCTAAAATGTTAGCTACTCAGGAGACTGAGATCTGAGGAGTTCCAATTGAAGTCCTATAGGAAAGTTTGTGAGACCCTTATCTCCAGTTAACCACCAAAGAGTTTGAAGTGGAGCTGGAGCTGGCTCAAGTGGTAGAGCACTAAACTTGAACAAAAGAGGTCAGAGACAGTGTCTAGGCCCTGAGCTCAAGCCCTAGGCCTGGAACACACATTGTATACAAATACAAAAAATTAATATTAATAATTCACAAAATCAAAAAGTATTTAAAATACTTTGTCAAAATATAAAAAATTGGGATTTGAAATAAGAAAGATAAAAGAAGATGACTGCATTATTTTAGAAAATAAGTTATAATTGGGTTCTTGTACAAAAAATTTCAAGGCATCTCTAGCTTTACACTCTTAGTTTTAGAAGTGAGATTTAGTTAGCTCTCTAATTTGTATGTTTAAATGGAACTCATCATAATACCACTGTTTTTGAAACAAAAATGCTTGTTTGTGATACATAAAAGGAATGTAAATGCTTTTATATTTTATCAACTTTATTTTCACTTGTAAATATCCTTAACAGTTAAAGGCAAGTTCATAAACAGCAATGAGAAAATCATGGCTATTTTATCAAGCATATTTAATTACTTTACAATGCAGTCATGCGCAGTTACATTTAAAATGGCCCCCAAGTCACAACTGGACCAGGGTAATAAGCAAGCTATAGCTTTAATCATGTAAAGTAGCCTGAAAACAAATTTAGGTAAGTAGGTACTTTTTCATGTTTCACTGATTCCTAAATGATTGGAAACACGAATGTATGAATATTCTGTAAATCCATATATACATGGCCAAAATTTAATTGGCTCTTTGTTAAAAACAAACAAAACAACAGCAAGAAAGAATATTTTTAGCTTTATATCCTAGTACCATTCCCTATTCACAGAGAACAACATCATTAGTGGATAGTTATCATTGTCATTCAAATCCTGCTCACATTTTTCAGAGTTTTATAAACAAGTTAAGCAAACTAAATTTGTTTAAGGAGCTCAGAATGAAATATATTTATATTATGACAATCATATAAAAAATGTAAGAATAACCATGCTAGTGGCTCACCCAGTTTGGGAAGCTATCATGCATGTATTTTTGTGAAGGAGTTATCACAGTAACACTGGTGTCAAACTCATCTAAGAGAGTTTCCTTTTAAACCTTAATACAAGTGTTAATCATAAAATCCTTCACACATTTAATAGCTTCTGGCACTGAAAAGATTATTACATTCACCTATAAGCTGATCTTAATGATTTCTCAAAAAATTTGGTAATAGCAAGGAATTCAAGATTTCTTGCAAAAAATGAATATATCAAAACCACTTACAGATTTGAAATTACTAAAGCCTCAGTCAAACTCTATATGTCAAAAGAGATATTTTGGCAACTGTGCGACAATGATTTTGGCCTACAGTAAGATTATCTAGATTTCAAGCTTCCACAGTTGTGTTCAGTAAAAAATACCTCAAACAGAACTCCACCATTAACATGATTTTACGGGTTTCCTCATTTTCTACAAAATAGAGTAAAATAACAATATAGTTGTAAAGCAGGTAAAGAAACTAAGAGGGTGAAAAGAATAACACGTGGCACAGAAATAAACTATATTCCCAATATAACTGGTTTAAAATGGTTATTTGTTTTTAAGATCTTATATTTAATATGACTTGCAAGTTATCTTGTAGAGGATCCTTTAACCACACATTTAATACAAGTACCCTTCCCTAATGGATTCTTAACATAGGCAGTTGTATCTCCCCAAGGAGAAATGATAATCTCCCATTCTTTAGTTTCAGGACTGGCACATTGTGACATTTTGATAGCAAATCATATACTATGAGGAAGAAAATAGTTAAATGAAACTTTTTCATGACAAATGGTTGCCATACAGGATTGTAACTCCTCAAACTAAATGTAGCTAGAGTGCCATTTGATCCACAAAATAGATTAGATTAAAGGTAAAACATAGCCATTTCATAAAGCATATGCAACTGACAAGTAGTTGGACTTGATGATTCCACATTGTGTTTGTAAGTCCTTATATATCATTTTACTCCATTACATTGTGTAACAGTTTGTATCACCAATAGTAACTTCACAATAAAATTTTAATTAAAAAGGAATTGAAGTATTAAGTAGCTTCTCATAAGTTAAATAATCATCTTGGAAACTGTTCCAAGGAAATCATGGCTTTTCACTTTCAACAAGAAGCATCCCAAACAGACAGACCAAAACAAAATAAATTTTTAAAAGAGCAAAGAACATCAGTCAAATGACCATCAGTCAAATGACCCACCTCTTCTAGGCCAAATGTTATTACATATATAGGCATTAGTTACTCATTATAAACATGCTATCTATATCTAAATAAAAACATATTTAGATTATCTCATCTTTAGAACACAAAACGTATACCAAATTTCAACATTATGTGAGTAAAATTTAAAAAAGAACTAAAGTAAAAATATAGGATATTTTAATATATTGGATTTGGCAATAAGCTTATGACAACTTAAATTAATCTGAAATTTATTATTTAATTTTTCTGTGAAATCCTTAAGATAGCAATAGTAATTTCCAATTTTTATCCTCTAAATCATCCACTTTTTAAATGAAAAATTCATGTGACCAGAGTACAACTAATTTTATTGGAGTCAATCAGATTTCTTAGGGTGTTTTCTTTTTTTTCTACAAGAGGAATTTATAAGTAAAGATAGCCAACCCAGTAAACCAGATTAAACAGGGCAAAAGCTGTTGGGAAAAATATTCGCGAGTAGGAGTCAATTTTGGCAATGCGTATATGAATTCTTCCTTCCCTCCAGGATCCTGTTTTGCAGTCTTCAAAGCAACAGAAGAAGCTGGCACAATCTTTGCCCTCCAAGCATTGGTACCCATAATCCTCTTCTCCTTGAGGCAGAGAAATACTATTCATTGGAATCAGAGTGGATCCAGCATGGACACCAGGGGATACCTGAGACAATAAGAAGAATCAGTTGAGCGAGTTAAGGAAAGATCTGTTTCATCCCTAAGTTTCCTTCTAGGAACCCAACAGGCAAGTAGAATTAATTGATTTTTCAAATACCCAGGAGTCTCAATTAATGTTGATCTAGTTGAAGACTAAAATTATTTTGTAATAGCTTTCCTTACCTTGCAAGATTAGTAGAAAACAAATAACTTAATTATAACGAATATATATATTTTTTTCTTTTTTTTTTTTTTTGCCAGTTCTGGGCTTGGGCTCAGGGCCTGAGCACTGTCCTTGGACTTTCTCCAGGCTAGAGCTCTACCATTTGAGCCTCAGCACCACTTCCGTTTTTTTTTTCTAAGTATGTGGTACCGAGGAATCGAACCTGGGTCTTCGTACATGCTAGGCAAGCACTCTACCACTAGGTAAAACTCCCCGCCCTATAACGAATATATTTTTTATCTTTAGAAACTGGGTCTACCAGGAGACCACATTTTGTACTATTTTTGTTGTTTTTGTTTGCTTCATTTGGTGGTACTGGACGTTTGAACTAAGGGTCTTGCTCTTGCTAAGATGTTACAATACTATTGAATCAAGCTTCAAACCCACTTTTCCATGGTAGAGCTCTAGCCTTGAGAAAGTCCAAGGACAGCGCTCAGGCCCTGAGCTCAAGCCCAGGATTGGAAAAAAAAATAAGGAATGTGAACACAAATTTACATTACACAACATAAGAAAAATAGCTGAAGACCTGATAATATCAATAAAATAAAATAGAGTGGAGACCCGTACATCTGACTTGGAAACAATATAATTACATTTCAAAGAATATGCCATTCTTTATTACTTCCAAATGTCAATAACAATACAGCTAAACATTTTAAAAACTCAATCCCACCCTTACCAATATATATATATATATAAATATAAAACTGAATAAATATATATAGATGTAGTACTACAAGCCCTATTACTTGCATAATAATAATATAGACATAGAGAATGAACACTAAACATTAGTGTATTATTTAGCAATTTTATGAGAATGAAATAGAAATTATACTTATATAGGTAGTATTTATATAACTATTATTTATACTATGTGATAATGAGTTACTGGTTACTGGTATAATAATGTAAGTAGTAAACATTAGGTTCTTTTAGTAATACTCTGAAATAATGACTACTATTATTGATTTCCCATTCAAAACACTAACATGAGAATGCCAACATAATTACTGATTTTCATCACCATTTGTACAGACTCTTGCTGAAGTATTAGCTACAGTGTTCAAATTTATAAAATCAAGTGGATACCGGTATCTTAAAACCATAATCAAGCTATGCAGGCAGCTGAGTTCTGAGGATGACTGTTTTAAACTAGCACCAATAGGGATGTCTAGGAGAGTTAGCTCTAGTTAATCATCAAAACGTGGGAATTGGCAGGACTGATCAAATGGTATACAGTCACTCTTGAACAAAGTAGCCAAGAGAAAGTGTGCTAGGCCCTAAGTTCAAGCCCTAGTAGCCACATTTAAAAATTGATAAAAATCTATATTAGTACTATAAACAGAGCTCATCCATAGAATTTGTGCTGAGTTTCTTTATATTGAAAGAGATTACAGAAAGAGATCAAATGGATAAAACATATACATGAAAAATTGGTACTGAACATCAACAGGATCAAGGACAAAAATCACATGATTATCTCAATAGATGCAGAAAAGGCATTTGACAAGATCCAACATACCCTTATGCTAAAAGCTCTGGAGAAACAGGGAATCCATGGAACATCCCTCAGTATAATAAAGGCTGTGTATGACAAACCCACAGCTAGCATTATACTTAATGGCGAAAAGCTAAAGCCATTCCCTCTAAAATCAGGAATGAGACAAGGATGCCCACTCTCTCCACTCCTCTTTAACATAGTATTAGAATTCCTAGCCAGAGCAATAAGGCAAGAAGCAAGCATAAAGGGGATCCAAATAGGGAAAGAGGAACTGAAATTTCCCTCTTTGAAGGTGACATGATTCTGTACTTAAAGAACCCTATAGACTCCACTCCCAAGCTGCTTGAGCTGAATCAATTTTGGCAAGGTACCAGGGTATGAAATTAATCCTCAACAATCAACTGCCTTCCTCTATGCCAACAGTGAGAAGAACAAGGCAACAATCAGGAAAGCAACTTCTTTTGCAATAGCCTCAAAGAAAATAAAGTACCTAGGAATTATTTTAACTAAAAATGTAAAGGACCTTTTTGATGAAAACTTTAAAACCCTGAAAAAAGAAATTAAAGCAGAACTGAGGAAATGGAAAAACCTCCCATACTCCTGAATTGGAAGAATTAACATCGGGAAAATGCCAATCTTGCCAAGGACTATCCATAAATTCAATACAATACCCATCAATATCCAAATGTCATTCTTCAAAGAAATAGAAGAGGCAATCCAAAATTTTATATGGAATAATAAAAGACCCAGTACAGCAAAAACACTTCTTAGCAGAAAGAACAGCGCAGGAGGAATTTCAATACCAAACTTTAGACTCTATTACAGAGCTATAGTAACCAAAACAGCTTGGTACTGGCACATGAGCAAGCCTGAAGACCAATGGAATAGAACTGAGGACCCAGATATTAAACCACAGACCTATGGCCACCCAATCTTTGATAAGGGAGCCAAAAGAATAGAATGGAAGAAAGACAGCCTCTTCAACAAGTGGTGCTGGCGGAACTGGTTAAGCACTTGCAGAAAACTAAAGGTGGATCCTTCTTTCTCACCCTGCATTATGATTAACTCAAATGGAGCAAAGACCTCGAGGTAAATGCATATACACTGAAAACTTTACAAGAAGGAATTGGAGATACTCTAGGTCTCCTTGGCACAAGTAGAAACTTTCTTACTAAGGACCATGAAACACAACAAATCAGAGAAAGGCTGGATAAGTGAGACTGCATTAAACTGCAGAGCTTCTGTATGGCAAAGAACATAGCTAGCAAAATCACTAGAAAGCCTACAGAGTTGGAGAAAATCTTCACTAACCGTACAACAGACAAAGGCCTCATATCTAAAATATATCAACAGCTCAAAAAATTGAATCACTCCAAAACTAATCTCCAAAGTAACAACGATCGCATTAAAAGATGGGCCAAAGACTTAAAGAGAGTCTTCTCTGAAGAAGAAACAAAAATGGCCTATAGACACATGAAGAAATGCTTGATATCTCTTGCCATAAAAGAAATGCAAATCAAAACAAATCTAAGATTCCACCTCACTCCAGTTAGAATGGCCAGGATCAAGAAATCTAATAACAACAGATGCTGGAGGGGATGTGGCCAGGAGGGATCACTATTACACTATTGGTGGGAGTGCAAACTCATTCAACCACTATGGAAAGCAGTATGGCAGTTCCTCCAAAGACTAAACATAGAACTCTAAGACCCAGCAATTCCACTACTTGGCATTTACCCAATCGTCCAGAAGAAAGGGACATACTAAAGCCACTAGCACAAGGATGTTCATTGCAGCACTATTTACCACAGCAAAGATATTGAACCAACCCAGATGTCCCTCAGTTGATGAGTGGATCAAGAAGATGGGGTATTTATACTCAGTGGACTTCTATGCTGCTGTCAGAAAAAACGACATCACCCCATTTGTAAGAAAATGGAAAGACTAAGAAAAAAATCATATTAAATAAAGTAAGCCAGACTCAAAGGAACATAGGCTCAATGGTTTCCCTCATTTGTCATAATCAGTAGAAACCTTGGGCTCTCCTAGCAGATTTACAATAGAACAAAGCCTCAATACATAAGGCAATATCGTATTATGCTAAATGTAAGGACCTTCAGGATATAGATACAAAAGCCATATAATGAGTGATTGTTGTAATTAATGTACTATGCTGTCTCTCATCTTTTTTGCTGTCCCTTGGTTATCTCATATTGTTACAGTATTTCACCTTGTTATCTGATATATTGTATATATGCTTGATGGGTTATTTGAAATTGGACAGGGAAGGGGGGAAAACAACATGAGCGGTGGGGGTTGGGGGGAGGGAAATGGGGACAGTGACATGAGAAAGAGTATCAATGTATGTGAAGTAATGTAATGCATCTTCTATCTGGTGAATATAATGTAACCCTTCTACTAATTACAATAAAAATATATGAAAAAAGAAAAATTGTTAATGAATGAGAAAAAAATCCTCAAAAGAAAATAAAACCAGAAATGTTAAAATGTTATGAACCTTCGAAAGGTATTGATCAGAGAATTTCATTCTCCACTTATAAATTTTTATTCTATTTATTTGAACAAATAATTGGGGAGGAAAATGGAGAGAAAATCCTGAGAATGGGTAGCAATGATTGTTAAGGAATGCACCTTGTATCTGGTGAATATAATGTAACCCTTCTATTAATTACAATAAAAAAATTAAAAAGAGTGTTACTGGAAATTTAACTTACTTTAATAAATTTATTTCTTAATGAATCTGCTTTTTTTTATTTGTGGTGCTTCTAGTAGGAGGAGAAAGATGAAATTATGACGTGAAGATATCAAAATAGGGGCTGAGATTTTGGCCTAGTGGTAAGAGTGCTTGTCTAGCATGAACAAAGACTCATACTTGCCTAGAATGAACAAAGACTTGGTACATAGAAAAACCCAGAAGTGGTACTGTGGCTCAAGTGGTAGAGCAGTAGGCTTTGAGAAGGCCCAAGGACAGTGCTCAGACTCTGAGCTCAAGCCGCGGGACAGGCAAAAAAAAGGTCAAAATAGACAGAGGGAGAGTTGGGTGGTTGGGTGGTATCCAGGGACCTCCAGAAATGCATCTTAGGACCATCATTAAACTGGCATTAAATGATTATTCTGTCACTTCAATGCAGACCACCACTTGCTGACATTTTACAATGACTTACGGAGCTTTCTTTGAAGTTTTATTTCACATTTTATCAATATCTTATAATACCTGGGAGCTTTACCAAAAAATTCATTTAGAGTAAAAATAATACAATGTATGAGATTACACAATTTTGTTACATTACTACATTCTATTAAATGTAGATTATGTTAATTCAGATAAATGTGCACTTAATGGAAAAAATATCCTTTTGCAGAGAAGAGACTATGATATGGGAATGGCATGGAAGTCTCCTTTACTCATCATTATCAACCAGATATCTAGTTTGTGGCTCTTCATGGTGTGTTACTTCTTAAATTATTTCAGTAGTCTAACTTTATCTCTCTGTCTCTTTTGCCATCCAAGTATATTTACCATATTACTTCAAATTATCTTCCTAGCATAAGTAATTCTGCTTGAAAATGTGGCACAAAATTAGAAGTTATGACATAATTCTGATTTTCTTAGCCACTATGGCTTAATAGAACTTTCTACTATGACAAAAATAGCTTACATCACATTACAATATGGACAGCAATTACAAAATGTGATTATTGAGCATTTGAAATCTTACATAATGCTGTCAAAGTACTGAGTTTTAAATTGCATTCAATTTATATTATTTTTTTGTCAGCCTAGCCTTATGTAGCTGTTGGGCTTTGTACTGAATAGTATAGACTACACATATCACATATACTAGTGTCTACTTTAAACTCATATGTGAGTTTCAACTCAGATCATTGGCTACTTCCTGCCTTAAATATTCTCCCCTTTTTTCTGAACCCCAGAATATATTTTTCAATGAATTTCAACTAAGTCATACTTTCTCTGAAATTTTCTGTGCCAAAATACCTTTGGAAGTATTAGTTACATGCTTTATGCATGAATTATACACACTTAAGATGAAAGGAGACTTCCCCATTCTTCTGTCACCCACATTGATATGAATCCCCTTTCAACAGTCAAAGCATTTTTCCAAGTGTCTCAAGCCTGTCATGGATGTTGAGGCTTAAAACCAGCCTTGTGGTATCTCCTCTCCATCTCAACAAGATGAGTGGCAACAGCAAACATATGTTATGCTGTTTTAAGTCAACTAGTATATATTATATGTATTTATTTTTAAAACAATTCTGAAAATATATGAGAACTCATCCATTGAGTGTTCTCTTCCTAGTATCTTCGTTACTTTACTGCCTTACATTGGACTATTATATTGAAGCTTTTTATCTCATGTATACATCTCTAATCTACCTTTTCACCATTATACCTAAATATCTATGAACACAGATAACACATCCCATCCATTTTTGTTTCCAGAGTGCCTGTCCATAGATGGTGAAATGCATTCTTATCAGTTTTAATTTTTTCAATTTATCGAAGCAAATTGTAATCTCATTTTGAATTCATTATCAAATTCCCCACTATTATTGAGGAATTTGATAAAAAAATTTCTAAAATTAACAAGCAATGTCTCATATATTTAATACAAAAGTTACAAATATATTTTCTCACAATCTTTAAGGTACATGTAAGTTTATATTCCCTAATTTTAACAAACATTAAGAACTTAAAAATTTAGGAAATTCTGTTTTGAAATGGGTCTATCATGCTCCTGTTCAACATATTATGTGATTTTCTTAAAACTTCTATAAGTGTGGAATATTCTAATATTTCTGTGAAGCTCTCATGGTTGGCAATGTCTACTTACTATTGTTATATGTCTGTATCTTTTACCTCTTCCACAAATGGGCTTGATTTCATGCTGTGACAAGTCAACACAAATAACCATATCTCTTGGATCTTATTATTGGATATGTTCACATGGGTATGTAGGTGGTACTGAGGAATCAAACCCCAGTCTTGGTGCATGCTAGGCAAGGGCTTTACCACTAGGCTAAACTCCTGGCCCCAAGGAACATTTTTAAGTGTTGATTTTCTTAATGAGTCTATTAAATTTATATATATTAAAAGAATCTGTTGCATTCAAAGAAGCACTGAATATAAAAGAAACAAACAAGAACTTTTATAGATTCATTGGCCAATGAAAAGATAAAAGGAGATTTTACTTTTGTAAGTAATAATAATAATAATAAACATGTTGAACTTTTAGTCATTTTTCCAAAGTCATTGGACATAGCCTTACTGTTGCCAGAAATGACTGAGACTAACTATATGGGAAAATTACATATTTGGAATTACTTATAATTTTGAGTGTCTGAATAAGATTGAGGAGATTAAACAAAGAAGAAGAAAAATGTAGAGAAAGGGAGGCGAATAACCCACAGAGGTAAAACAAATGTGTGGACAATATCTTGCAAGATCTGAGTGTAGATTGCTTATGAGTTTCCTAGAGGTGAAGAAATATAAGAATTTCACAAAGCCTCTAATGAGAGATGTTAACTAATAATGAACAGAGTTACCTGTTCCTCATAAAACTATATTCTAGTTTATTATACTACTGAGACTATGTCTAGACTGCAATCCAGGCTGGTAGTGAAATATGGTTAGTGATCCCAGTTTTACATAGTGTCATTACTTGAACTCACAGAGCACATCGTTGAACCAAAAGAAAGTAAACTATGTTATATAGATGTTTACTAAAATATTTTAGATGCTCAGAAAATGTTATACTGATTGAACCGTTGCTGCTTACAATTTAGTACATTGAAGTGATTATTTAAATTTTATTTCATGCTTTGCTTTTCTTTAGAATTTTGTGTCCTAAGCTTAATGTTATACTTTTGAGGAACAGCATACTGGGATTGGAACTCACAACCTCACATCTATTTGGCAACTACTCTATCACTTGAGCTAAAACACAATCCTTTGTGGTTAGCCCCCTCGCCTCTAGGTCTTACACTTTTGCCCAGCCCAGCCTGTACCAAAGTCCTCTCCTGTCTTTCCTCCATGTAGCCAAATTGTAGCTAGGCACCATTATCTTATGGTTGTATTTGAGATAAGGTTATTTTGATATTGCCTCAAAGTAAAATCCTACTTTATCTATCACTCAAGGAGCCTTAATGTTAAGTTTTAACATTATGTCTAAACTTACAGTATCTATTTTAAAAATATTCTAGAATAAAGAAGTCTTTTTATGACTGTGTGCTCTCTGAACATGTTCTTTCCCAGAACTTTGTTCTCCTGAGTGAGAGTTTCATCCAGGATTGTGCTTAATGCTGCTACATCTGAAAGTTCAACTGATTGGCTGTTATCTCCCAGTGCTCTTAGGAAACTGCTAGCATCTATTTTACACACAAGTAGAGTGAAATTAGAGGCAAATACATGTTGTCTGACATGAATGTTATTTTTATTCTAAGAACTTTCATTTAATTTTCTTAAAAGAGAAAACAATTAGAGGCAATAAAGATCTATTAATGAAAATAGGAGGATATGTAAAAATCTAAATATGATCCATCATTTTTATTGTAAGAAATTGGTGATGAAATCTTTCATTTTTAATCTAAATATTTAGCAGTGGATATTAAAATTGACAGTATTTCTTTCAGATAATTTGTCCATTTGTAGGCTATACTGCAACCTAAGTATGACCATAAAATGACACTTAAAATAATACCAAGTGAAAGAATCACAGGGAATTTATAAAATTCCAGTTATCCAATTTGCACTGTCAGCAATATACTCTGCTTTTTTGAAATATTGTGGAAACTGTTCAAAAACCAAAGGCTTTGCACCATGGAATATAACATGAAGAGTAAAATATAATTTAAAACTATCCTGAACTTTTATAAAGAAGCTAATGAGAAAAATGGGGGGTCAGGAAAAAAAGTATCAAATCCTATACCTTGGGAAGTAACTAGTATGGAGATATTAAAGATTCATTGTAAACTATATGATCTTTGAAAACATTTATTGAACCTAACTATGAAGTGTCTTCATGTTACTTTTGGAGAACGACAGTACTACGTCTATGAGTTGCACGAGAATAGACAAATAAAATGCAGTAAGACTTTTATCCAGTGGTGTAGCTCAAGATATAAAGAACCAGCTCAGTAGGCACAAGATACTGAATCCAAACCCCACAAGTGAGTGGGAAGACATAAAAAGCTTGAGCTCTGGCACGGAGGGTGAGCTGTGCCTGAGTCTTGAATCTTTCAATTACTTAGATGTTTTTTCACAAGTCACTGAACTCATGCTTACAGAGTTTCTGGGAGCATAGAGGAAATTGTGCATGTAAAATGCTCGAAGGGGTGCCTGGAACACTGAAATATTAGCTAGAGCTATCAGGTTGCTATGATTGCTATTAAAAAAAGAAATTATAGTCATCATCCATGACTTTACCTCAATAAAGTCCATAAAATCAGTTTAAATACAAAAATTAACTTATTATGTAAGTTAAACCAAATACTAGAAGACTAGGAAAGAAAAAATTAAAGATATACAATGTAGAAAGACATAAAATCTCATTATATTCTAAAACAGGTCAATTTTAACATTACTGACAGCTGTTAATCTCTAAATATATGCAAAATCTCTAAATGTAAACCACTTACTGTTAAAAAAGCAAATAATACTACAAAACTAGAAATAGGAGAGAAATGTGATATAATGGTTTAGGTACAGAGGCTATACTGATTAATGGAAATTTTTTTTTTTTTTTTGCCAGTCCTGGGCTTTAGCTCAGGGCCTGAGCACTGCCCTTGGACTTTCTCAAGGTTAGAGCTCTACCACTTGAGCCTCAGCACCACTTCTGGCTTGTTTCTATGTATGTGGTACCGAGGAATCGAACCCGGGTCTTCGTGTATGCTAGGCAAGCACTTTAACCACTAGGCCAAACTCCCGGCCCCATTAATGGAATTTTTTATAGCAAATGAAATCCTTTGTGCAACAAGATCCAATAGGGGAGATTGAGGTAATATAAATAAATAGATTACTCTTGGTGGAGTAGTTTCACCTTGATTTTCTTATCTTCTGTCCAATATCCTATTTATCTAGAAACATAACATATATATTCAAAACAGAATCAACAAGGAAGTTAAACTTTATGAATCAGATTTTTTTCTTCTTAACATACCGAGGCCTTGTTTTTCAGCTTTCTTTCTCTAGTAGTCTTCCCTTTTTTGTTGCTAGTAAAATAATGCAAGGTTCCATATTCCATCAGGGCTGCAAACACAAAAATGAAGCATACAGAAACAAAGAGATCCATGGCAGTCACATAGGAAACCTTAGGTAGTGACTTCCTGGCAATTGTGCTCAGAGTTGTCATGGTCAACACAGTAGTGATACCTGTGGAGAGAGGGAGGAAATATAGAAGATTAAAAGTATTTTTACGGGCTCCTTTGATTCTTCCATTTGGTTTGGCAATACGCCTGAAATAAACCAAAACAAATCATGGAAAATAAAGGACATGATTACCAGTATTACAAAGACAATTGCTGGTAACCATGCTGTGTGAATTGTAATCGTTTCAATTACGGTAGATTGTCATTCATTCCCCATTTCCACCCTTCCTCCACAGTAATAACATCCTCAGGATTTTAGTAGTTGCCTGGAAGAATTTTATTTGCTACCTCTGTGCAGCAGACTGTGACCACTGAATAAGAATAGGAGCTAGCCATGAGTAACTAAGTCAGGAATTAAAGTGATGTTGAACCAGGGACATTACAAACAGGAGAAATGTCTTTCTCTCCTTAGCCTTCTGTAAGAATACAATGGCTGATCCATGAGCAACTACCTTTGACCATTAGATGATGCTGGGAATCTATAATATAGCAGGACATTCAGAGAAGTCTGAATCCCTCTTACGGTGGATGTCCTTTTGTCTTATAGCCAGTATCTGTATCTACCTGCCTTCTATGTGAGAAATAAATGGCTTTCTAGTGGAAATATTTTTAGTGAACTGAGGTGCTCTGACATACACATTTAAAATTAATCTAATGTAGTCTAGTTTTCTTGTATGAAATCTTGCATCAATACTCCTTTAAAAGATCCCTCAACTGAAGAGTTCAAACGTAATTATGAGAAAGAGACATTTCATAAGCACTAGTAAATATTTGCATTTTTTAAAGAATTCATCGTATTTAAAGCAGGTATAGGAGCTCAGACCCATAACCTGGATTCCTGGCAGGCAGAGATCAGGAAGACAGCAATTTGAGGAAAACCTTGGTAAAAAAGTTGCTAAGACTACCTCAGCCAATAAAAAAATGTAGGCATCTGGTGATTCTACCATCCACACCTTGCAAGAAATGTGAATGGAAGGACCAAAGTCCAGCAAAATCCAATTTGCAAGATAACAAAACTGAAAAGACCTTGGGACTTGACTGATGTCATATAATACATGCTTTGTAATCATGAAGCCCTGAGTCAGTATGGATAAAAAAAATAACAACAAAAAGAGAGTGAGAAGGCAAAAAAAAAGAGGAAAAAAGATAGAAGAAATATAATAACCTTGTTTAGCTGGAATACCCCAGAGCCACACCAATGATTGTGATTTTTGGAAATATTGCTCTTTACTTGTTTGCCTTCTTGTGATTCTTATAACTATTAATATCAGATCATCTAAATTATAGAACCATTTCTTTATCTTTTTTAATATATACCACCATAATTCTCATTCTTTAGCTTAAAAATATGGCTATAAAAAGGACCAGGAGCATGGCCTAGCAGTAGAATGCCTACCTAGACTGCATGAAGTCCTGGATTCCACGCCATGGTACCACATACACAGAAAAAGCTGAAAGTGGTGCTGTGGCTCAAGTGGTAGAACACTAGCCTTGTAAAAGTCCAAGGACAGTGTTCAGGCCTGAGTTCCAGCCCCAGGACTGGCAAAAAATAAAAATAGTGTGTATATGTATATGTATATGTATATATACATATATATACGTGTGTGTGTGTGTGTGTGTGTGTAGATGAAATTCACAGTACCCTCTTAAAAGTGCCTCACAAAATGCAAGTGTTTCTTAACTTGGTCAACAATAATAGAATGGCAAGATCATTGATGAAAAGAAGAAATAGAAAGCTCTTAGCAACAGCCTCTTTGGTAGAGTAAGGTCAGTCTAGAGCCACTGTTTTCCCTCATATCTCCCTACCAACTCACACTTGCATGCCTTCTACTTCACTGATTGACAGGAATGAAAGAAGCAAACAACGAAGACCTCAGGTATGAAGAATATGAAATCATAAATTTAAATTTAGGCTCAATCTCTCTATATTTTCTCTCAGAGCTGAAGAAAAGTCTTCAACTCTGCTGTGTCTACCATCTATACATATGGCACCAAAATATTTTGCCAGGAACCTATAGTAAGTATATCTAAAATTCTATGCTTATGTCAAAGCATAGATATTGCAGATTTTAAAGTTTTAGCTTTTTTATTTATGTGAATGCAAAGCTACAATTTACTCTTAAAGTATTACCTTCACAGTGCCCCCACACATATTTATTTATTTATGTATGTATTTGGTAGTCTGTTTATTTATATATTTTTATTTTTGTTGTCATTGTAATGGTGATATACAATGGAGTTATAGTTACCTAAGTCAGATAAAGAGTATTGTTTTGTTTTGTTTTTTCCAGTTGTGAGTCTTGAATTCAGGGCCTGAACACTGCCCTTGGACTTTCTCAAGGCTAGATCTCTACCCTTGAGCCACAGCATCACTTCCAGCTTTTTTCTATGTATGTGGTGCCAAGGAATCAAATTCAGGTATTCGAGCATGCTGGACAAGCACTCTACCACTAGGCCAAACTCCCAGCCCAAGTACGGGTATTTTTGAATAATGCTACTCTTCCTTCCATCTCTCCCAGGTTTTCCATCCTGCCTCTCCTAACAAGTTGTGTAGTTCGTTTTCAATATAATGTCTAGTGAGTACCACTGCTCCATTTGTTCAGCCTTTGTTCCTCCATTTCTATGCTAGCCCTCAATCTCCCAAAGACAGATAAGGGAGACAAAAGGAAAAGAAAACAAAAACAGTAACAGAGAAAGCACTTGTTTCCATTTCTTCGAGTTCACTTTGATAAATATTCCTTTATATGATCAGATGCACATAGCTATTGTGCCTTGGTGATTTTCTCCCAAGAACATCTTTCTTTGGTCTCATGCATGTGAATACCTAGACACATGTATAATTTATCATGTGTCACCCCAGTTAGAATAGTTTTATCAAGAAAACTAACAATAACAAATTCTGGTATGGATGTGGTAAAAGGGAGGGCTACTACTGTTGGTGAGAACGTAAACTTCAACCACTTTGGAAAGCAGTAAGGAGGTTCCTTGGAAGATTAAACATTCCCTATGATTCAGCAATTCCATTCCTGAGCAGTCATGCAATAGACCACAAACAGCCACACTAAAGTTACCAGCACAGTCATGCTCATTGTAGTATAGATTATCATAGTCAAGATATAGAATCCATCCACAAAGAAATTTATATTTTAAATTCCTATCAAAATTTAGCTTATTGTATTTTCCAATTTCTCTTTACTTCTCATTTGATATGAGGGTTATCTAAAAGATGTTTGAAAAAAATTCTAATTATGCAAGGTCCATATTTGTGATAGTCTTTTTACTATGTCTTCACTACTTTCATTTTTGTTGGAAAACATACTCATAAGAGTTTTAGCCTATTGGATTTTATTGCAATCTCAGTGAACATTTTATGTGCACTTGAAAATTTCCTGTGCTCATAAGTTACACATAGCATTCTACAATGTTCTGTAAATATTCATCAATTCAGGTGGTTGATAATTCCATTCAGTTTTTCTGTTTTAATTCAACTTTGTGTGAACAATGAAGGAGAAATTGGTATTTATATTCAATAAAGATTACAGATTTGTCTAAGCCATTTTTCCTCAAGGTATTTCCTTCATGCATTTTAATGTTTCTTTGTTCATGTATTTTAAAGCCCAAACAACACTTCAAAAGTTTATATCAATAAATGTTATATAGTTACAGGGACTGCCAGTATCTCAGTTCTCTAAACTTGTATGCTCCTTCAGAAATAAGATTATTAGGTTACAAAATTTTGATAATTTAACAAAGGTAGGTTTCTAAAACCATTCCTGAATTTTATAAAATTATGTTCTATTTTTACACATGTTCGAAGTCAATGTGTTGATTTTATATCAATTATCACATTAAATTTTACTTTATTAGACTATGCTATCAAGCAAGAGAAATGACAGTGTACTTCAGCTTTGATATTTAATACAGGAGAATGTGGTGAATTTTGTATGAAACACTTCTAAGTCTACAATAATAAGAAATCTTTTGTGATGTTAAAACAACTGCAGGGATGTGGATGAATCGAGAGCGAATCATGTTGAGTGAGACAAGTCTAGACCAAAGTAACAAAAGGTGCATGGTATCCTTAATATGTGGCTATTAGATTCAAACAGTACAAGAGCGAGGACTCAATATTTGCATATCCAATGCTATGGACAGGGTATTGGAAATATAAACACAACTACACAGACATAAAAACCTATGACTCTACAGACATAATGTTTTATTACATAGATTAATATGTATCTATGACATACAAACCCTCAGCCTAATTTTGATTATGTTCTAAAATCTAAGTGCCAGTGATTGTATATAGATTTCCTTCTTGAATACCTGTTTGTTAAATATGTCATTTGAAATATGTAAAAATCAATGTTAATAAATTCTTTAATAAAACAAACAAAAAACCAACTGAACATATAATTGTTACTTCTCCCCAGTTATGTTTCCTGAACATCAAACATAACATGAAAGAAGCATCATCCTTTGGATCTGTAAGAGTCTCCCTGCCTAACTTACCCTTCTTGAAAATATCCAGGTTGTTCAGCATTTCATTAGGCAATGTTTAAATTCCATCCCCTCAAAGAAATATATCTAACTTGTGACCATGCAATCATATTCACCCAAACTCCTTCTTTTCCTCTAGCTATTTTTTTTCTTTTCATAGACTTTTTCCACTCCCAGAAGTTTAAATGATTTTCAAATGTTTGCATCATTTCCTCCACTAACAGGCATTATAAACACAAACGTTTTAACAACTTCTATCCCTACAGAACCAAAAACACTGCCTTTTTGCAGAATTTCCTCAAAGTTTATTTTAAATGTAAATTAAATAAGCTCAGAAAAGAATACTTTAATGAGATGTTGAAAACTATGCATACAAAGTTACAAAAGTGTTGATTTTCAAACTTACAAGATCCACCATGTTAAGAGTTATTCCTAAAGAGACAGACATGGCTCAACTTATCTTTATGATTAACAGGCTAGCGTTGAAAAAAAAAACTCTCACAAAAGCACAATTCCATAATTGCCTCTCTGCAGCATGGCATATGACTTCATGCAAACCAATAGTAGAAGTAAACCATTCAATACTCTTTGGAAAAATGTAGGAATCAAAATAAACAACTAGCCCCGGTCACCTAATGGATAAGGCATTGGCCTCCCCAAATAAATAACTATATTCATGTGATAACTTATATAGCATACCAAAAATTGCAACATTCATATATTTTAAAATCTTAAACAATTTGAAAGGGATGAAGCATAGCCAGCTACAGCAAAGGCTAAGCTTAGATTCACAGGGAAAGTCTTTCCAAGGGTAAGCCTAAAGGTTTTAAATTCTGCTCCAATCACCTTTATGTAATTTCCTTTTAATTACAGCAGACACAATAACCATGAAGAAACCTCTGTATCTTTGAAAATTGAAATTTTCTCAATTTTTTCAGTGCTTTCTAAACTACAATAATCAGTCATGTGATCCATGACAACACCAATCTGGACCACCAATCACTTGATTAACAGTTGTTCACATTCTTTGAAATGAATGTATAGTAACTAACCACTTTTAAAATGTGATTACTTCTAAAAGGGAGAGAAAAAAATCTGTTTTATCAAGTCTAGCTCATTCTTCTAATCAAAGTTATTGTTTAAGACACTCATAAATATTCACTGATTATACATTTTTATATTTTACAGAATCAAGGAAGCTATTTTTAGCTAGCAGCTCTTTGGAGTAGGTAAGAACTCATTTGAAAATAGGAGATTTCAAGTTCAACCAAATATGTAGTGGGAAAGAATCTCTTATTATTCCAAATTCTGTTCAATCATTAAAGAAAAATTTATGAAAAGTAGTTTTAAAACATGGGCCAAAATGAGATTTAAATGTCATGTATGCTTTTCATGTATAAATCCACATATCTTTACTTCTTCTGATATGAATAAAGAGGAAAAATAATTTTTTCTGAGATTTTCTGATATTAATTTCTAGATGTATTTTTTTTGCCAGTTCTGGGTTTGAACTCAGGGCATGAGCCCTGTCCCTGGACCTTCTCAAGGCTAGAGCTCTACCACTTGAGCCTCAGCACCACGTTCGGCTTTTTTCTATGTATGTAGTACCAAGGAATCGAACCCAGGTCTTCATGCATGCTAGGGAAGCACTCTACCACTAGGCCAAACTCCTGGCTTCTATATGTATTTTTAAGACCCAGAATCATTACACAGCCTAGGGTATTTTTCATCTGCTTTCTTTAAATCCTAAGTGCTGAAATTACAGATATGAGCCACCATCAAACCTGGCTTCTACTTGATGTCTATTTATTCCTTTTGTCCTAGTGTTGCAATAGTTCCTATCTATCTTTTTTATGATTGTAATATAGAAATATTTTTAACATATGTATTGATAAATTTTTGTTAAATTGAAATGTTTATTAAAACCTGTGATACAATTCATAATTTTTTATATCATACCCAGTGATGTCCTTGCAGGCACAGCATCTTTATTGATCCAAAAAGACACCCAAGAAAGAACAACGGTTAGGATGCAGGGAATGTAAGTCTGAATAGTAAAATATCCCATTCGTCTGCTCAGGTCAAAGAAAATTGTCATGATAATATAATCACCTGGAAGAAAACACATATTTTATCAGGGCTAGATAATATATGAGACACGTATTCAATCTATGTATTCCAGTGAGATTTAGTGCTAGAATCATTCATTGAGTTGTGTTTATTCCTTACCAGAGATTGTGTGAGAGATTTCAGTGGAGTTCCGGAGCCCAACAAATGCAAACTGATATAATCTCCAGTATTTTGGATCAGCGACTTCTACAGATGGCTTTTTCCATTTATATTCAATTTCATTTTTTGGATATCCATCTGAAAGAATAATAAAGACATATAGATTAACAAGACCCCAAACAGTTACCATTTATCTAGCCTTTGGGAATTCTGCTCACACTTATTTTTTATAAGATTCCAAATATGGAAAATATTGACTGAAATATGGATATATACAGTTTAAAGAACAATCATGTAACAATAATTTCAGAGGTTACTTTTCTTCTCCACCTCTTGATGTTTTGATGGTAGAGAAAGTCTTCATCAGATATTTAATGTTCAGGTGAGGGTGTTAGGAATGCTTGTATTTCTAATACAAAGGTATATGGGCACAAATAATTGTTGTATGCTCAGCCTCACATGGTCCCAGGACCCTGACTCTGTAATTGGAACTGTAGTACACTCTTCCAAATATATCTATCATGAAATTAAAATATCTTCGTATTCTACTGAACCTGTAGAACATTCCTTATAAACTATACATTGCTAAGATTTTTACTCATTTGATAGCAAAGGTATATTCCAGGATGGTAGTCCATCACAGCTGAAGCAACATTCTGGCAAGATTTAAGAAAGGCACCTAGAGGAGAGTGCAATGACTTGTACATCATTGCATATTTATATGTCAACTACTTCCTGAATATTCCCGTTCATCAACACCTTGTTTTGATGTGGCTGATTTATGTATTGAAGTTAGCACTTGGAAATCAATGAAGTGAGATATGAGATCATTAATATAAGAGTATGTTGTGATGAGACAACATGTATTAATATAATCCAAGAAAATCTTCAATCAACATGACAAGAGATAGTTTGGAATTAAGTAAATGGAGAGGTGTGACAATACTTATGGCTGGTTATATGATATTTACTGAGGATAAATTCCAGAATGTGAAATTTGAAAAAAAGTCAATTTTGAAGGAAGGGATAATAGCAGTCAACATTTGGATGATACAGGCAATAGTATTTTTGTAGTCATTTTACATTTCTCATAAGGTTTGCTTAATTGCGATGGAGATATGATTAATAAAAACATATGAGAACATAAATACATTAGTATATATGACTAAAAATTAATACTGCAACAATATAACTACTTTTGAGAAAAATATCATCTTTATATTCAAATCGGTTTTAATTATTTATCTGCTTCTGATTATTTTTTTCAACTGAATAAGCTCAGTTCTACTTTAGCTTTTCTAAATGTACCAAACACTCTTCACATAAACTAATTTTTGAAACATATTTTAAAGCCCCATACAATAAAGTCAAATGTTGTCTCAAAAAATGAATATATTTCAATGAAGACTTTATTACTGACTGTGTGAAAACACTTGAATACAAGCCTAACTTCAGGACTCTTAATTATTTAAAATAAGCAGCTAACATTATCCTAACTAAAAGTTCTAAAGTACATGTATTCATTAAACATTTATTGCCTCTTTTTTATTTGAATAAAACAAAAATATTATTCATAATTATCAAAGAGAGTTAAATAAAATCCACTCTTCTGAAAATTATGTTTCCCCACATTTGACATTTTATTTTTAAAGAAAAAGATAGATAAAGCTAATGTTCTATAAAAAATTAACCAGTATTTGAACACTTACAGCTAGAAAATTCCAGAGGACAGGAATGTTCATCCATAGGGAAATTGTGAAGTTGGAGGTAGCATTCAGCATTTATTGTCAGTCTATTTATGTAGAAAAATAATTAATAAATTAATTAGTAAAATGGAATTCATTCAAAATCTATCCCTTAATTCTTTTTATTTTTACTTTATTTACTTTACTCTTTATTGTTATTATAAAGATGATGTTCAGAGTTTACAGTTATACAAGTCAGGGAAAGACTGCATTTCTTTTTACACAGTGTCATCCCTTTCATTGCTCTCTTCCAGTTTTTCCCTCCCATCTCTACCTAAAGGTTGTACATTTCATTTTCACCATAATGTCTAGTGAGGACCACTCCTTCATTTGTCTGCTTCTTGTCCCTCCATGTCACTTGATTTTAAAATATGGTTTTGACATACAATAATGGAGTATGATGAGTTGGAAAGCAATAGTAAGTCTAACTATAACAATAAGTATCAGGGTTATTATATTGATTAATTAATTGATTGATAGTAATTGATCAATTAATTGATATATTGATAACCTTATTATAAATGTTATCAATGAGTATGAATATTAGAAAGTATATCTCAAAACTAGATCACCTCTGCATATATGGTTGTATTATATCTGTGATTATACTTACAAATTCACATTCTTCACAAATATACATGTTCATACATATGGTAGATTCATGGTTGGAACATGTTTAAATGTGGTGATAGAGACATGGACATTGCTTTTATGACTAGATTCCCTAATGGTTCCACTGAAAAAGTTTATGCACAGCAAAGAAACTTACAGAATCAAACAAGAACTGATAGAATGTGAGAAAAGCTTCGCCAATGACTCATCAGATAAAAGATGAATATCTAGAATATACAAATCACTCTGAAAGTAAAGAGCCAAAGAATAATCCAATGAATGAATGGCAAAAAGTTTTCAAGTGAAGAACAAATGGTGCAAATATGTGAAGAAATGTTCAACAGCCTTAGCATAATGGAAGGTAAAATCAGCCTCTCCTTTGGAGAGTCCACCTCTCAAATTACAACAGATATCACAAAGAGAACAGACAGCAGAGAAGCTAGTGAAGAAAAGGAGAAAAAGAAATTCTTTTTTTTTAGTTTTTTTCCATATATTTTTTATTGTAATTAATAGAAGGGTTACATGATATTTGCCAGATAGATGGTGCATTAATTCCCATACGTTGATACCCTTTCACATGTCTTGGTCCCCATTTCCCTCCCCCCACTCAAAGAAAAAGAAATTCTTATACACTCTTTCTGGGGATATCATTTAGTGCAGCTATGATGAAAACCAAAATGGAGATTCCTTAAAAAACAAAAAGAGATATGATCCTGTAATATCTCTTCTGTACATGGAACTGAAAGAGTGTAAGTCAACAGACAGTCTAGATATTGGCACGCCCATGGTGGGAAGGGTATTTATATATTCCTACATTCTTTTTCTTTGTTTTGTTGTTCCAGTCCTGGGGCTTGAACTCAGGGCCTGAGCACTGTCCTTGGGCTTTACCACTTGAGCCATAGCACCACTTCTGGCTTTTTCTGTGTATGTGGTACTGAGGAGTAGAACCCAGGGCTTCATGCACATTAGGCAGGCACTCTGCCACTAGGTCACACTCCTTTCTCCTATTCCTACATTCTTAAGGATATATTACTGCTCTGTCAAAAACCAGAATTATGAAATTCTATAGCAGGATGGGTTTATAGGAAACAATGGTTTTTGTATTTTATCGTCGGGGTAATGTATAGAGGGTTTACCGTTCTATCTGTCAGGTAGTGGGTGCATTACATCTCAAATGTTAACAACCTTTCTCATGTTTTTCTCCTTGTTTCCCTCCCCCTCCCTTCCCAATCATCTTGTTTTCCCCCTTCACTTCCCTATTTCAAATAAACAAATAAATGGATATATAATATACTAGGTAACAAAGTCAGATACATTAGTCACATGAGGTTAACCATAAGGGGAAAGAGAAAAGAGAAAAGAAATAACTGTTCCTCGTACATTAAGAACAATAATCTCTTTTTTTTTTTTTATTGCCAGTCCTGGGCTTGAGCTCAGGGCCTGAGCACTGTCCTTGGACTTTCTCAAGGCTAGAGCTCTACCACTTGAGCCTCAGCACCACTTCCGGCGTTTTTTTCTATATATGTGGTACCAAGGAATGGAACCCGGGTCTTCATGCATGCTAGGCAAGCACTTTAACCACTAGGCCAAACTCCTGGCCCCTCACAAAGATCTTTTATAGACACATTTAAAATTCCTAAATGAAAAGCTACTCAAGAACACCAAGCAAAATGGAAGCATTAGAGTACCTCAGATTCACGTGTAATTTCGATCCAGTGTTGGATTACTTTATGACCCCATAGCAGGTGATAGCTACTGAAGCCCTTCAATACACTGTTTATACAAAAATTCAAATTCATAAAAATTTACTTGAAAATACATGACAAAGCTTTTACATTTCTACGTACTGATCACTGCAGATAGAAGGAATTAAAGTGTCCAATTTTTCCACTTGTTTCTGTTTTCATACTATTTACTGATGACTGTTTAGTTGATATTGCTTACAGGAAACATTCAAGTATCACTTACCCGGTCACTTATGTTTAGAAATGAGAGCTGTGAATTAACCACAATGATTTTCTTCATAAGGGAAAAGACACTATATTCATTCTACTGTCTAGTAAGCTTCCACGGAGGAAAAATCAAAGAATTTTTCAGCTTTTCTTCTAAATCTTCTGCAGCAATCATACTATAATAGTAAACTTGACCTTAAAAGGTTACAGACAAACTACTTAACTTTTTATATTTTATATTTCATTTTAGCAAATAAAAAGAGATCCCGAGGTCCTGATTTTTAAGTACGCCGAAGGAAATTTAAGAGCCAATCAAGTAAGAGTGTAGAAAATAAATTAGAAAGCAAATTTTAAAGCAATTTCACCTCAAAGTATAGAGAACTCGGCCATCATTCCAAATTCGCAGGAGACGATTCGGAGTCGTGATCCAGTGTGCATCGGATTTTCTTGAGTTTCTGAAGAATGTGTCAGGAATCCAAATTTTTCCAACCATATTACTGTTAAGCATAAGCACTTTCATTGTGCTGTTGAATTTTAAACGACTGTCAAACCATGTTTGGGCAAAAATTATGTCTATTGTGTACTCCTGGAAAATAAGTGAGATATTAGTAAAGCCACTCTTTTATATCTTTTTCTCAAAAGCTTGACTTTCTATATTGTAATTTCCTGTAAGCAAATGGTACTTTCACTCTTATTGGTGAAAAAAGAAATGTCTTTATCGTACTTTCTGTTTTTCCTTATTTATGAGTCACATAAAGTGAAATCCAAGATTTCCAATAATTTCAGCTGTCTAGGGTGTCTATTCTCTTCTACAATGTAAAATGCTTTGAAAAATTTTTAAAGATATACAACATAGTTATTAAGGGTTTTATCTTATATTAGTCATAATAATCTTGTGACATTTATATCATATCAATATCACAAAAATAACAAATATGTATAAATCAAAATACAAATATCTAAAAATTATCTAAAATCTTTTGCAGTGCCTCTGTCCAAAAGGTTTTTTTGTATTCACTGGTTTGAGAAGTTGTGAATTCCCTGCAGTCTTACTGTGTAATTATAATAAATTATGAATAATACAAATTATAATAAAATATGATTTTATTTTTTATTTTATTGTTGGGGTGGGGGTTGCATTTACAATCATCAGGTTGTGGGTACATTAGTTCTTGAACATTGTAACCCCTTCCCATGTTTTTCTCCCACTTTCCCTCCCCCAACCCCCTCTCACACATCTTGCTTTTCCTTTACTTTCCCATTATTATGTTTAGAGTTTTACATTTTATTATATTGCTAAGCTTCCTACAATCCTGTGCATATATATACTAGTACAGTGTGCATTTTCAGTGTCATTATTGCATAATAAGATAAACACTAATGTCCACATCACACAGATTAGACTCAGCTACAATGAAACCTGGGCCACTACCAGCTTATATGGCTCCTGCACAGCCACCACAGAGACGCAATGGCTCCCAGATCGGAACTAAGATTTTGATGATAGTTAAGCGACTATGCAGCAAAATTCTCATGGTTCTTAATGAAGTCCATGGAGGAGACCATTAGGCTTTATCCACCTTTGCATCTGACAAATACCTTCAATAGTATAAGCAGTAAAATTTATTTTAAAAAATAGTAATGAACAAGAATGAAAGCTACCAATGTACTGCAGAAAGGGAACTCCTTATGTGTGTTGAGGGTGATTTCTATAATGCAGGAATGAAGAGAAGAAAGGAAGACTAAGCTGAAAAATATGACTTCTAATCCAAAATAAAGTATAACAATGTATAAGGATAGTATTATGGACGTCACTGTTGACAATGTGTTGAGAGCAGGGAAAAATTTGACAATGGAGATGGTTATTATGAACAGAAACTTCCAATGTACCAATGTACTACAGAAGCACCAAAATGAAAACCTTTGGTACAACTAACACATTTTAAAAAAGCAATGAATGACAAGTAAAACAGGGTCTGTTGAGAATGGTGGGTGAGAGGAGTGCTAATAAAGAAGGTCACTGTGAGTGAATATACGACAAGTAGTATATTGACACCCATGAAAAAAATAAAATCTGTTGAAATTGTTCTAAGAAGTGTGAAACGGGATACGGGAATGCGATGGAGGATTGGAAGTGGATGGGGGATGCATTACTTATATGTGGGGTAATTTCACAATGCCATCTTACTCGTATAACTAGTCTATGCTTTTTTTTTTTAAAGTGAAGTTATATATGGGATTCTATGGCAGTAGATTGGCCAATTTAAATGTAGAAAATATACAAAATGTAATTAGCAACTTGACTGAGTGAAAAACTGAAAAACAATACCAAGAAGATGAATAAGTAAACACAGTAGGATCCAACTTAGTAATAGGAGAGTGGGGCCAAATCCTACTTTGCCAGTGATTCATATAGAATCTACTGATTGATATATACAAATAAATTTGGAAGAAAACTTTATCTGTTTTGAGTAAGCAATGCTGCAATTTGGAAAAGCACACATAGTTTAATTATTTAAAGTTCAAACAAGGGTATGTAATTTATCATGAAATACTTATTTTTAAATTAGATTATACTACATATGCATAACATCAATGACAGTTTGCGTAATGACAGAATGTTTTGTCAATTAACTATGCAACTTTTTAGCATCTACTGTATTAGTTTTGGTTTTCTGCAGGAAGAGGGGTGGAAGTGAAGTCTTGGGGAATGAAACTACTATCAATGCCCATCTTTATGCATATTGGTTGCCTCAACCAAAAAAATTGAGACAGGATGGGCAGGGAGTTTGGCCTAGTGGTAGAGTACTTGCCCAGCATGCAGGAAGACCCGGGTTCGATTCCTCGGTACCACATACGAAGAAAAAAGCCAGCAATTGCTGGACACAGTGGCTGGATGCCTGTAATCCTAGCTACTCTGGAGGCAAAGATCTGAGGATCAAGGTTCAGAGCCAGCCCAGGCAAAAAAAGACCTGAGACTTTTATCTCCATTTAACCCCTAGAAAAAGGGAAGTGGGTTTGGCTCAAGGGGTAGGGCAGTAGCGGTAGCCTTGGGCTGAAGAGCTCAGGGACAACAGCCAAGCCCAGGGTTAGGGCAGTAGCCTTGAGCTGAAGAGCTCAGGGACAATGCCCAGGCCTAGTTCAAGCCTCCATGACCAACAAAAAGTATTTTAAAAGTAAAAGTGGTGTTGTGGTTCAAGTAGTAGAGCTCTAGATTTGAGAAAGCGGCAGGACTGACCAAAAAAAAAAAAAACTGAGACGGGAATACAAATATTGCCTGTTTTTCACATTTTAGAGTAGGACAGCACCAAATCTTTGTGTGTTAGCTCTTTTGTAACCTTGTAAAGCTTTTTGGTCCTACAGTATAACCTTGTTGATGTAATTACTGTGTATACCTGGAGCTGAAACACAATGCAAACAAAACATTGCACAATATGGAAACAGATTTATGTGAAAGGTAGTCATTTCAATAATATTAACAGAGAGGTGCCTAAGTATGATATCATTGATGTAATGTCCCTCCACCTCAAATCTTGTGGAAAGCTTTTGTCATCACCATTAGTCCCTGTGCTTACACCCTCCTGTGTCCCTTTAGAGTCACTTGGGATCAATTATGACTTACCTGAATAGTCTCCTCACTTGATACAAATGCTTAACTGTTCAGAGTCTAACAGCGTAACTGTGCTAATGATATGAACATAGTGAATGCAAATGAAGGCTATCCTTACTAATTCTACAGCATATGCTTGGAAGAACATTTCATGAGCTTTCTCTGGCAGAATCAAAATATTTTCTGGCAAAATTAATATGGGGATGGAATTAAATAGCTATAACTGCATAAATTGCCAGCCAGCATCATTACTCTGTCAATATTGAACATTGGATGGTTTAGAGAGGATCTCATGCTACATGGAAAGGTATACCAAGCTTCAGGCTTCCTAGTAGAGCATATTTGAAAACTATCTGTCCAAGGTTAGGATTTTAAAAGTTTCTGCAGATAATACTTAGTAGCAGTGGGGACTTTTTCTTTCTCCCAGTGCTAAGGATCAAAGCCAGAGCCTGGAACATGCTAGGTAAGCACTTAAACACTGACCTCTACTCTCAGCCATGAATTTTCTTTAGAATACCCCATTATAAATATCCACATCACTCTTGGGAAGCTTATGGTTTGTAAGCGGTCAAATTTTGCCGAACGAAAAATAGTGTAGAAAATGAATAGTTTTCTGAACACAATTGCTCCCTTGATGTAAGATCAAAAGGAGAATGGAGCAGAGCATGTGTCTTGATTATCCATTCTTCTCAAAGCCCTGCAGAGACTAATTCTCTCAAGTCTTTTAAAATTGTTAATCCTTAATAAATATCTCACTGAGATAGGAAAGTTATTATAGTACGTGCCATTTTATATGTAATCAAAGAATCCAGTTTAATTTACTCATTGCTATTAGTGTAATCTCGTGGAAACGATCAAACTATGTGCTTGTACATTGTGTGTTTTCATGCTTAAAGGTTATAATCACCAGAATAATAAGGAAGTAAAGAAAGTAATCGATCTCAGAAGAGGCATAATATCTAGTAGGATATCATTTTGAAAGAAACAGGAATGTAATTAACATGTGAGAGCCAATATAATTTATCATCGTTACACAACAGCAAAAATGAATAAATATAACACAGCTTGCCATGCTAATTTATAATTTAAATCAAGTTTAAGTATTAAATATGTACATCATCATCCTTTTACTACATTTGCAGTTTTGTTGAGGTGCTACATATCACATTTCAAGTTCCGTAAATTTATGTATAGTCTTCCTAGTAATGTAAAACCTCTCTATAAAATTCAAAGTCTAATTAAGAAATAACTATTGGTGCATATTTTCATCATGAAAATTGATCCTCATCTGGTTTTACCACTTCAACATTAATCTCTTGCCAAACTGTCCAATCATGTGGTCAAATAAAGAGCAGTAAGATAAATCATAGCATACCAACAGTAGATATATAGAAAAAATACAGTTGGACCATATTGATAGGCATAAATGTTCATTATAGATGTCAGATTTGTTTTGCTGTTTATCTGTTATCATCAAATTATTAACTTGTTCAGGGTATCACAACAAAGTGATAGAAAACAAAATATATGTAGGAGAGGTTACAGTTATCCTTCATATACAGAGTTTCAAAAATACTCATAAAGCCTATAAGGTACATACACACACACACACACACACACACACACACACACACAGAGACACACACACACACACACGTGGTCTGAGATCTGCATTGACCATTATCTTTATATAACTGAAATTCTAGTACTAGATTTATCCAAGCCAATGAGATAAATGGACAGATGAATGGATGAAAGACTTGACACATCTATTTTACGAAGCTGACTTGTGCAATGTTGAGAGGGCTAACAAGCCCCAAATCTGCAGAGCTTGCTGGAAGATGGAGAAACTCCAGAGAGGTCTTAGACTGTGATCCAGGGCAATCTGACTGCAGAAATTTTTTCTTCCCTCCAGGAAAAGAGAATAACCCTTAAGACTTCAAGTGATTGGAAGAAGGTCACTTATATGATCAAGGACAGTTTCTTAACAGAAGAATTACTGATAGATATTCTAATTGTATCTGAAAATAATTTCACAACTGTATCAGGTCAGATATCTAGAAATCTAGTGGAATTGCTGGGTCAGAGGAGAGCTCTATGTTTAGTCTTTTGAGGAACTGCCATACTGCTTTTCATAGTGGTTGAACGAGTTTGCACTCCCACCAACCGTGTATTAGTGATCCCTCCTGGCCATATCCCCTCCAGCATCTGTTGTTATTAGTTTTCTTGATCCTGGCCATTCTGACTGGAGTGAGCTGGAATCTTAGAGTTGTTTTGATTTGCATTTCTTTTATAGCAAGAGATGTTGAGCATTTCTTCATGTGTCTATAGGCCATTTTTGTTTCTTCTTCAGAGAAGACTCTCTTTAAGTCTTTGGCCCATATTTTAATGGGATGGTTGTTACTTTGGAGATTAGTTTTGGATTGATTCAATTTTTTGAGCTGTTGATATATATTAGATATGAGGCCTTTGTCTATTGTATGGTTAGTGAAGATTTTCTCCCACTCTGTAGGCTTTCTAGTTAATTTGCTAGCTATGTTCTTTACCATACAGAAGCTCTGCAGTTTAATGCAATCCCACTTATCCAGCCTTTCTCTGATTTGTTGTGATTCTTGGTATTTACCCAATCATCTAGTAACAAGGACATACTAAATCCACCAGCACAACAATGTTCATTGCAGCACTATTTACCATAGCAAAGATATGAAACCAACCTAGATGTCCCTCAGTTGATGAGTGGATCAACAAGATGTGGTATTTGTACACAATGGAATTCTATGCTGCTGTCAAAAAGAATGACATGGCCCCATTTGTTAGGAAATGGAAAGACTTAGAAAAAATCCTATTAAGTGAAGTAAGCCAGACTCAAAGGAACTTAGGCTCAATGGTTTCCCTCATTTGTCATAATCAGTAGCAACCTTGGGCTCTCCTAGCAGAGATTTGCAATAGAACAAAACCTTGATACAAAAGGCCATATAGTAGGACACTGGATGAAAGGATCTCTAGGATATAGAAACATAAGCCATATAATGAATGATTGTTGTTCTTAAGGTACTATGTTATCTCTCATCTCTTTTGCTGTCCCTTGGTTATCTCATATTGTTACAGTATCTCACTTTGTTACCTGATATATTGGATATATCTGTATTTGGTTATTTGAAATTGGATAGGGAAGGGGGAAAACAAGATAAGGGGTGGGGGTGGGGGAGAGGGAAATGGGGACTAAGACATGTGAAAGGGTATCAATGTATGGGAATTAATGCACCATCTATCTGGCAAATATCATGTAACCCTTCTATTAATTATAATAAAAAATATGTGAAAAAAAGAATGTTTTAAATATGTTTTAAAATGAATGTTTTAAAAGATTGATATGTTTGTGTCATCTTTTAGTCTATTCTCAGTATATCTTGATCCATATTATCCAGTTGGAAGAAAGTAATATACTAAACATTCACTTTTATATTTTCTTGTCCATTTCTACTTTTTTTCTGAACAGAATGATCTTATGAAGACCTAAGAGCCATTCAGACAAGTTCCAAGAAAATAATGATTGAAAGTCAGCAGAGTACTAATTTTGGATGTGAAATAAATCAACCTACTAAGTTAAAAGGTGTATTTGCCTTACATTTTAACCATATTGCATCATTACTGAAATTCAGTATTGATTGAAATGGAAGCAATTTTTGGTAAGAATACTAATGTTTAACACACTTTAGGCATAGTTCATTTCTGGTGGTCTTTATTTAAAATTTAGCTATTAGGTAACAACATAATCAATGTAATAAAATTAGTTTACAGTAAAAATGTCCACATATCTATGAAATAATTATAGATACAATTCTTAGAACCATGAAATTTACAGTGATGCTACTAGAGTTACTAAGCAAAAAGTATTCTCATGTTTTTATTTATTTAAATTCAAATCTACATGCAGGAATCTTTCACTTACTCAAAAAAGCATTTTTCATATCATTCTCAAGTGTTGTCTAGAGTCTGTTAAATAGGTTGTCTATGGTACATTTTCAAGTTCTCTTGTGTTCTCATAATTTCTCTCACTCTAATTTAGATATAAGGAAGAAAACTCTTCAATATTTAGAGAATATAAGAAATTCTGATTATCTGGTCTTCAATTTTAACCCTCATCAATGTCTAAGAGACCATCCATATAAGGCATGAGGCTGCAAACTTGGGAAATGAAATCCACAATTTCATAATTACAACTTTTGGTAAGTTACTTCAAAGTAATCTTTCTTTTGTATTTTCTGGGTCTCAATGGCATACATCTTTGTTTAAACTCTAGAATATTGGAGTAGGATGTGAATAACTAAATGAACTAGTAGTTGCACAGACCATTCCTTCTTACTTAGAAAGTATGTATATGATAGCCAGCATCATTTAATGTATAAACTATAGTCCCTTATTAGTTTCCCCATGGTAGAAATTTTCCACCATGGACAATTGATATTCATATGAGATCTACTTCATACAGAAGCCATATCATCAATAAGTAATTGTGTTTTCCATCCACATGTGCAACAGATGCCACACTCAGGTTCAGTATTAGAGAGCTAGGTTAGTCTTTCTGTGTTTTCAGTGGGAAAATTGTTTTTGCATTTACAATGAAATCATATGCAAAATATGTTTCTGGCCTTCCAAGTAGGCTGTCCATACAAGACAGAACACTGTTAGGATAGAACATTAAAAATTGTCCCTATCACACCTGTTCCAAATTATTTATGCTATGACCAATTGGTGGAATTTGACACCATCCACATTTCAAAACAGCATCCTCAGTCTGGTTGGAAAGCCTTTGCTTCCTGTATTGCCTTGATATTAGATACTGGAATGTATTGAGTCTACCACAAAGTTACACAGAAATCCCATCGTTCTCTACAACTTATACAGTTTTCATTATCATATTTTTCCCAATTTCCATTATGTCAAAAGTCAAAATGCTTAAATAATTTCTCTCATATTAAAATATATTCCACAAACATTAGCATCAATTAATTGTAGAGGGTAGTTTCATTTTCATATGTCCAACCTAAAGCACCTAGGGCTGATTCATCACCTCTGTTTCTGTGTCTCTTCCCCTTTCCACCCTCCCAAACCAACCTAAAGAAGAGTTATTCTTCAATTTCCCATTTGTTTGTAAAGCTCAAAATAACTCTTAACTCAAATCCATTTCTATGTATGACCTAAAACTCCAGCAAGATATTTAAGGCCTATACAGTAACAGATAGCAAAGCAAATATTATGCTATTCATTAGCAGTAAGGCATTTGCCATTCCTATTTGAGAAAAAAAATTACAATGTAATTCTCTTATTTGCCATTCTCCTGTCTTAGCCACCTGGGTTCTGGGATGCTTGTTTTTAATTATCTACAAAATGTTAAATTAACTTTTAGATAACCTGTGAGACAACTACTGAACATTTGTGATGTGTGTTACAGTGAGAAGTTAGTGTTTTGGGGCCCACAACTCTGGATACAGGGTATGGAAAAAATCATGTCATAGTTCTAGTTTATCACAACCACAATACTAAGTGCTAGATAGGAAAATGATGGTTTGTGTGCTGCTTTTGCTGTTATTTTCCTTTTGTTCCTCATTTTCAATCTCTTAATATTAAAATATGCAAGTATTAGCAGTTTGTACAAGTAAACCCAGCTATATATCATATCTAAAATTTTCCATTTTTTCTGAAGAGATCAGGAACAGTGCCCTAGCCCAGAGTTCAAGCCCCACAACTGACAGAAAATTCCATTTTTGCGGTTTGTCTTACTAATCTTACATGGTTAGATACCTACGATATCATCTTGAACCTCCTTGATCTTTCACTGATCCTCACTTGATATAGAGAATTGCTATAACCTTACAATGTTGTACTTGCTAATCAGAAGGTAAACTACCAACAATGAGAAAGATACTCAAGGGTACCTGAAGAACTAGGAGGTTAATGATATTGCTGTCATTGCAGTTTAATTCTAGTTAATAACGTTTTCTTGCCCTCAATACCGATTATATATGCTTATCTACTTAGAATTAAGATAGTTTTAATCAGTACATAAATACAATTCAAACACCTCTCTGTTACTCTATATTTTGATATTTTGTCTCCTTCTTTCATCCTGTTATTCACTTTAACTATGATTCCACAAGATAAAAAAATAATAAAAATGATTTGTTTATTGACTGGTACAGTCATTCTCCCCCCCCCCACCCCACACTTGTACTAAGGCTTGAACTCCATCTGGACACTGTCTGTGAGCCCATTGGTGCTCAAGGCTAGCGCTCTACTACTTGAGTCACAATGCCATTTCCAGCTTTTTCTGAGTAGTTCATTAGAGATAAGAATCTCAAAGACTTTCTTGCCTGTGCTGGCTTTGAACCTCCATCCTCAGACCTCAGTCTCCTATGGAATGTGAGACACTGGCATCCTGCTATAGCTATCGAATAACCTAACCTATCATAGGGACACTAAAATTTAAACAATTTTTCTAACTTTGAAATAAGGAAAAGTAAAAGATACCCAAAATGTAATAATGTTTTAGGGGTTATCTATATAATCTATAGAAATGCTATTTTATATAGTTAAGCTTTAAAAAAATCAAATACTTTAGAACAAAGCAAAATTTTATAGGGAAGTAGCTAAATCAATATATTAATTTTCTTCCTTCCAGTCACTTAAGTTATATCAGTAGTTAATGAGATTAAGAAAAAATACTACTCTTTTACTTAATTATATTCAAGATTCTTGCTTGATTACACTCACATTCAAAGCAATTTTGCTCACTTTATGAAAAGTGAATTTTAAATTCTATACACTGTTTAGCTAAACTTATGTCTATATAAGATTCTTATTAATACCTAATATGAACGTATTTCTCTTTAATAAAAAGTGTTAACTGTTCCACTAAGATTTTTTTTAACTTAATGTGATTCAGTATCACTGGTTTCAGTAACGATTTCACTTAATTATATTTTTAAAAGCTATCACTGTCCATGATTATAAGTGTGTAATTTGCCCTCTTGGGAAAAATTTAATCTTTACAATCATGAATCTGTAATAAAAAAAAGATCATCATAAAAACATCTTGGTAGCGATTCCTGTTGACAGAGTTCCAGAATGCAAACATGGCTTCAACTTCTATGTTTCTTTATTTTATTGACTACATTTCATCCTTAACAAATTCAGGAACACTAAATACAAAAATCCCCAAATCAAAAGTGTAATTCAGGAAATGAAAGCCTCCATGTACGCATCCAAACTGGTCTATCTTCTTCTTTAAGCATTGCTTAGAACCCGAGCACCGTGATTTTCTTGAACATAGAAATTAACAATTATTAGTATTAACATTAAGTTATGAAGTCTTATCATGTATTCAAAATGATTCCTCGTTATAAAACTCAACACTTTGTATGAGAATTTGTTCTCAGTAAAGCTGAAATCAGAATATTCTGAACCTTTCTTCTCATGGTTTTGATTGGCTCTGTGATGTCTTTATTTTCTTCCCAAACTTGAATTTTTATTTACTGTTTCCACTTTCAGAGCCTTAGATGTGTTCCTAATGTGTGACATACATTCATTTCCTCTTCCACCCTCCATGTTAAGGCTCTTCTCTCCTATGACTCAGTTATGTGTGATTTCAGATATGCCATAAAAATGTAAACATTTATAGACTACAGTAGGTCAATAAAATAGTAAACATTTTTGTAGATGAACTAACGTGATTCAAATTTCTATTTTAGATATTAACTATTGTTATTCTTTTCTTGCAGTGCTTTAAGAAATGTATCCTAACTTGTTGAAGTATATTCTATCTTGTTCTGTAGTAGAACAGTCGAGTTCTTATCTAACTATATTTTGTCTAAACAGTTTTTCTTCATTTTGATTAAATTAGTAATGTGAAACACTTAATTCTACGGTCATAATACCAGTACCCTGAAACCAGTGTCTGATTGTGTGACTCTCCTTGTAAGACCCCAGAATATCATCAGGGCTGAAGCTAAAAATTTAAGTAAGAGATAACTTTTGAACATCCCACTCAATTGTTTATTCCTGTTCTACTGAATTTTATTCAACAATGATAGTCAATAGCACTTAATTACTGATATCAGTGGGCCTAATTTAATCTATTTTGTATTGAATTTCATGCATCTCTGCAATTCATTATGGTTTCCTTTCTCTTCATTTTCTTAAGTCACTCCCTTTATAAATAAAATAGTCTTCTGGTTCCTCTACCATTGCTTTCACTTTCCACAACATGTGGATTTCTCTTTCTTCCTCCTGTGTTTGTATGACATTTAATTTTGAGTCACCATGCATTTGTCTAAGGAAGTTTCATCGTAATGTTTCAGAATATGCACAAAATGTGTCTTGAACAAATTCAGCCTCTCTTCCATATTGCTTTTCCTCTTATTTTTTCTCCTCCTTTCTTCAAATATCAGTTTATGAGTTTCAAGATGTTGAAACACACACACACACACACACACACACACACACACAAATATAAAATACATGGCATATATGCCCATGTATATAATGAAAATAATATTATATGTGTGTTTGAATCATATCATCTTTATTTCCTAATATCCTCCTTTTTCCTCCTCACTGATCTTTTCCTACAAGATACTCCCTTTTATATTATGATTCCTGGATTTCACACACACACACACACACACACACACACACACACAATCATATCATCTATTTTTCAGTTCTGTACTTCTCATCATTTGGATATTTCCTTAGTCATACCATATATTTTTGAAATTTTAAGATACATTCATTACATACTGCTTAATCCCTTCCCTTCCTGATTTATGTCTATACTCAATCGTAACATCTACCCTAAACAGTAGCCCTGAGGAATCAAATAACTGTGAAATACCTACCTTCCTGAATACATGCTTAGAATTTGATTTGTACATGACTGTTTCCCCTATCTCAAATAATGATTCACTCATTTGTAGTCTCTTTGACTCCATACCATGCAATCAATCTATGAACAACAAATGAACCATTAGAGTATAAAATTTTAACCTAATATTTCTTAAATATGCTATTGTTACTCTTAATTATTATCCTGGCTATCTACTTTAACAACAAATACAACAGCTTAAGTAATTTCTCCAGGTAAGATCCATTCCTTTGATCTGTCTTCTGTAATTTTTTGAGCAATGTACTGAAAAAAATGTAAATTTATCTGGGACATTCCCTGATTAAAAACTTTGCTCATGTATTTTACCCAATGAATCACAATATACATATTACAGAGGAACACATGATCTTCCAATTTAATTAGGGCCCTTAAATACCACTTTCCCCTCAGTTCATTACTTTGCTCTTTATATTTCTCGGCCATTGAACTGGTAGAAATCCATCTGTTCTTTCTAGGAAGTTGATCTCAATGATTAGACTTTTATTCTTCTTTCATCAGATTCCTTCCTATCTGGATCCTTCTGATTTACTTTGTCCAGATGTTTTCAAGGGCGCCGTGATGGACCAGATGGTAATTATGTGTACCCTGAAATCACCCTGTTAACTCCAGCAATCTGGAATAACAAGTTATCAGTTCTAAAGCAGAGGCTCATTTAGTTCCTGTTACCAGGTACCTGGCACATAAAAATTATATGGGTTGACCTGAATTCACTCAGGATCAGCTGTGAGAAATCGTTCATTTTAAAATGAAGGCATATATCAAGAATCTGTACAGTTTTAGTATTCCTTACTCACCATATTTATGGGATCCACTGGTCCAATGCTGTTTACATAAACATCAGTTTCTATGACTGTGGGCCTTACTGCAAAACACCAACCAAAAGAATAATATTATTTCAGTTGTTTATTTAATTTATTTTAAGGAAATAATAACTCCTAACCTTACACCATCTCAACTATAAAACAACACATAATAAAATACAAAAGCATAGTGTATATGAATATGATGATTTCTGTTTGCCTATCAATTATATCAATAAATCAATAAATCATAAATCAATGATATGCTTAACTTTTTATTAAAAAGTCAACTGTATAACCTAACAATAGTAGTAAAATATCCAAACTATCCACCTAAAATAAGAAATCTAAACTTAAAAACATGCTAGATAAGCTATTCTGAATTAGTAATAGGATATTAGATTAGAATGAATAGTAGACCTAAGGAATATCTTAATCTATTTCATGTTTATCAGCTCTAAGTTGGTAAAATGTTTGTTGGCTAACTTTCTTCTCAGAAAGTTTGAGAAAACAAAATAATCCCTGATCTGTAACTTTTGCAGATTTTGAAGAGGTAGGTTTTCCTGAAATGCAGATTTTAAAACAATGTAAAAATTACCGAATATCAGAGTCTGAAAAATACATAATAAATGTGTATTGTGAACCAGCACAATTCAGTCCAAACACACACTAAAATTTACTGAATAGTGAACAGGATAAAAAGACACAATATTTATTATGAAAGAAAAATTCTTTCATGTTTAACCAACTCATGTGAGGAGCTTAATAATTGTACATATTTCCTTCTTGTCTCTTACAATAAAATTACTTTAGATTGTCAAGAATTTGTTCACATCTAAGGCATCTCCTTATTAATTCACACAGGGTATATTATATTACTATGGGTCTTAAGTTATTATTGTTTTGAATGTGCAGATATGGCCTATATCTATGACAGAATGAATCTGATTATATTTATCACAAATGATTTAACTGTAAAGATTGCATTGGGGCCTGGCACTGGTGACCTCTGCCTATAATCCTCACTACTCACAAAGCTGAGAATTAAATGATTTATCCAGGGCAGAAAAGTTTAAGGTTCTCTTTCTCCAAATCAATCGTTAACAAGCTAGATGGAAGCACATAGAACCGCAGCGAAACAACAAAGTCAAGCAAGTACAAGGACTCAAGTTCAAAACCCAGTAGTGGCAAAAGATAAAGAAAAGGAAAGAATTAGAAAATCACCTCTGGATTTGAAGTTTCTATGCTATTCATTCCGTTTTAATCATGTTTGTTCAATTTCCCTTTTTAAACTTTCATCTACTTTCCCTTAATTGGCCTGAGTACAGATCATCATCTAATCTAGGACCAAATCTGCCAGTCTGAGTATCTGCACAGCCCTAATCTCCCCATGCTAACATTTTTTAAAGTGTTGCAGAGATTTCAAACTATCAAACTTTGGAGCAATATCATAGCAGTATCTTAGATATTTTGCAAAAGAGTGCCTGGACAAAGATCCAAAATAACATTTACCATGCACGAAGACCTGGGTTCAATTCTTCTGCACCGCATTCATAGAAGCAAAAAGTGGTGCTATGGCTCAAGTACTAGAGTGCTAGCCTTGAAAAAAGCCCCAAAACAGGGCTCAGGCCCTAAGTTCAGTCCCAGGACTGGATACACACACACACACACACACACACACACACACACACACACACACTCACACACATATACACACATACACATACATATTGTATTTACTTTTGTTGTTGTTGGTGGTGGTCCTGGGGCTTGAACTCAGGGTGGGTGTGGGCATTCTCCCCGAACTCTTTTGCTCAGGGATAGTACTCAATCACTTTGAGCATAATATCTACTTCTGAGTTTCTGGTAGTTCATTGGAGATAAAGAGTCTCATCGACTTTCTTGCACTGGTTGGCTTTGAACCATGACCCTCAGATCTAAGTGTCCTTAATAGATGGGATTACAGGTGTAAACCACCAGCTAAAATGTTCAGACTGACATAATAGGCAAAAGGTAATTCAGCCTGCTAATCTTAACATTATTATTAATCATCTTAAAAAGCATATCACATGATTGATGAAAGATTTTGAGATTTTCATTTGGTTATGATTTCTGAGATGAGTTACTTAAAGTTTTGTCATTTATTTCTGACAAACTAAACTGTAGGCAATAATTATATAATTAAGCTAATTAAAGTTAGATTTATGGAATGACTTTCATGAATGACAATTAACAAGAAAACAATAAGCTATTTAGTTTCACTTACAAGTTACAAGCAATTAAAGCATCCCAATCTCAAATAATTTGATTTTTTGAGCAATATATCAGTAAGTAATGACTTCCTGGTTTTATTGTACAATATATGGGATCAAGCCGGGGAAATGCAGATTCCTAAGAATTCTTGTTTAGAAGATATATTTGTCATATTTAAGATGTAACAAGTTTTATATATTATGAGTTATCCTGGTTTCTTACTACCAACATTTTTTAGTTGAAACAAGATGAATCTATGAATGTTCTAATCAATATGTAAACCTGAACAATAACATAAAGGTACAAAATTTTTAAAAATTCACTATATATCTTTAAACTGTCTTTTAAGTTATTTTGTATAACCTTTGTTGATATTTGATCTGATACTTTAAGCTGAAGGCCCAAATAACAAATTAAATAAAATATTACAGATTATTGTTGGCACTAAATGTAGTAATTATATGCTTTGTATACATAATGAGAAGGCAAAACAGAAATCTATAACTGCTCCTTTACAAGGACTCATTGTCACTTTGACTTTACTGTGAATAAGACTTGAAAGCAAAATTATTTCAAATTAAGACTTCTTGGAAGTTGAGAAAATAATATTCCCCAATGCTTTGTTTCTTCTCAGACCAAATGCACAGAGTGACAGAAATACATAATGTTCAGAATGGAAAACTAAATTTCAGTTGAAAACCAGAAAGAGGACAGCTAAAGAAATTGTCACTCTAGGTTCATTAAATGATGTCTTGAATGCTGACAACAGAATACGTTCAATACATCAAGACTCACAGAGATCTAAAACTTTTCTTCACAGTTGCCTCACAGTAAATGTGATATCCATGTCCTGCCACAGCTAATTATATTTTTCCTGCAGAGAAAGCAGGTAGAAATGACTTGGGATTGTTTTTGCAAGGCCTTTTTCTAAATATTCTGCTTTAAATACAGCACCAGAATAGAAGTAGATCAATTCTCAAGGGTATGAAACCTGAGCAGGAGAAAAACTCACTTTGTCCCTACACATAGGAGAAGTGAATGTATAACTGATGGAATTTAAAGGAGAAATTAGAGAAAAAGACAGTTACAGGATTATCACTAATTAGTTCATTACAACTAGGAATAAGCAGGGGAAACAAATTCTAAGAAGATAAATCCAATAATAAGTAAAGGAACAAATTGTGCAAAGCCAAGGCAGACAAAGGATTAACATTGCTATAATTGGAATCCATCCAGAAAGTCAATAACGCTGTTCAAAAAGAAATGTACTCATTACCTGACTTATGTAACTGTAATCTCTCTGTGAATTACCTTTACAATAAAAATACATAAATAAATTTTTAAAAGAAAGTCAATATCATGGAATAGAACAAATATCCAACCCTGTAGTACAAACTAACTTCATGAGTAACCATGACAATAAATCTTTGTGTAGTTGACAGAAAGTTGAAATTGTATTGCATGAAGAATGATCAGGTATTTGGGAGAAAATGTTATTCAAACCGAACAATTATGAGACATATACTAGCAAAACTATTCAATTGAAAAATGAAAAAATCCCTCAATAGCCTCCAGAAATAAAAATGACATAAATGACAAGAGCTAAAAAACTGGATTGGGAACAAACTTCTCAAAAATAACCCACAGTGACCAAATGAAATAGCCTACTAAAAGAAAAACCAATGAAATAAAGCCTGAGGCACAGGTTTTGTTTACAGCTAATTTGTCCTAATCAAATAGAGGGATCAAGGACAAGACTACTTTTCAATATTAAGAAACTATTTCAAAACTCTACTCATACTTCAAAAATTCTACAGAAAGAAGAAATGACTAAAAAATCATATCAACAAGATAGACTAATGGTGAGCTGGCACTGGGCCTTCAAGCACATTTACTTGGTAGATGGAGGCATTTTATGAAGGCAGGTCAGCGGAAACAAAATAAAGTAAAATCAAAAAGGTAAGACTAGGGATAGTGCTCAGGTAGGGTAGTATAAGCTTCAGATCTTGGCTACATTTCCCAGAACTAGAAACAAATAGCTAACACTGCAAATTAAAGACTTAAACATTACAAGAAAAGCATAAAACAAAGTGACAAATAGAGTGAGAGAGTAGTGAATATGTAAGACAATTCATTAATGGAATTAGAGATCACAATAAACTGCATCTGAATTTGCTTTAAAATGATCTGTATATCCTCTGAGAGTATATTTTGAAAAGTCAAAGGATTATTATTGTTATTTTTCTGTGTATGTGGGACTGAGGAATCAAACTCAGGGATTAATGTATGTTAGGCAAGCACTCTACCACTAAGATACATTCCGAGTCCCAAAGAACTATTTTTTAAACTGAAAATAAAAAACATAGTCAACGGATTTAAAATAAGTCCTTATGTCTCCTAAGGAGTCAATGGCCTCCTAAACTATACATAAGAAAACAGTTTGTAAAATTTTAATATTAGATATTATGATTAAGAAATATAAATCTACATGAATGAATCTTTTATACATTTGGGGACAGGACCCTTTATTTCATTAGAAAAGTCAATGTTAAAAAGATGTCAATTCTCACTAAGCTGATTTGACAACTTAACATAATCCTCATACCGATACCAGCCTGTTATTATGAGGAAAAATATGTAGGCACTAAGTTGATATATTTAAAGAAATATGCAAGGATAGTCAGAAATGCATTATTTTGAAAAAAGGCAAATATCCATTTTTTAGAAAATGATCAGACCTTCTATATTATAAAAATCCATAGGAAACTTAAAATAAATAATTAAAATAAAAAGGCTTATAATATTTCTGGAATAACACAAAATATTATTTTATATTATATTTTATAGTTACATTGTTTTATATATTGCTTTATATTATACAACTAGGAAATATCTTTAAAAGTTCCCTATTCCTTTATTTATTTATTTTTTTGCCAGTCCTGGGCTTGAGCTCAGGGCCTGAGCACTGTCCTTGGACTTTTTCAAGGCTAGAGCTCTACCACTTGAGCCTCAGCACCACTTCTGGCTTTTTTCTATGTATGTGGTACCAAGGAATCAAACCCAGGTCTTCGTGCATGCTAGGCAAGCACTCAACCACTAGGCCAAACTCCTGGCCTAGTGCTGTCCCTTGGTTATCTCATATTGTTACAGTATCTTAGTTTGTTACCTGATATATCAGATATATTTCTATTTGGTTATTTGAAATTGGACAGGGAATGGGGAAAAACAAGATGAGGAGTAGGGGTTGGGGGGAGGTAAATGGGGACCAAGACATGTGAAAGGGTATCAATGTATGGGAATTCATGCACCATCTACCTGGCAAATATCATGTAACCCTTCCATTAATTACAATAAAAAATATCTGAAAAAAAAGTTCCCTATTCTTATGTCGAATACTCCAAAATAGTTGAATTACATCTAACAAGACTTCTGTAAAATCTTTAGAGGACACGGAAATTTTTTTAAAGTATATAAATTGAGAAATACATAATGTTCAGGACTCTTGAATGATAATTCTATAAATTAAAAATCTCATGTGGACTATAGACTTATTTCAATAAAATCTTCATATTTTTGTTATATATTACAGGGGAGAAGTTAAAATATAATTATATAATAAAGCTTCTATATATATTCAAAGTAAAAAACTTGAATGAATTTATTATATCTATTAGTTTCATTCTCATAAATTATCATTTTATATTAATATAATGTGTATGGACACAAAACAAGAACTGCCACTATTTTTTTAAGTAATTGTATCTCATTATTGGGGTGATGGATAGAGGGGCTTCAGTTACATTCCTCAGGTAGTGAGTACATCATTTCTTGAACATTGATAATCCCTAATGTTTTCCTTCTAGTTCCCCTAAATCCTCCCTGTCATCTTGCTTTCTCCCTTCCCTTCCCTATTTCAACTAAACAGATTAACTTATATACAATATACCAGGTACCAAAGTCAGATACTGTAATGAGAGAGAGAGAGAGAGAGAGAGAGAGAGAGAGAGAGAGAGAGAGAGAGAGAGAGAGAGAGCAGAAATAACTTCACATAGTACATTAAGAATAATCAAAAAGATAAAATTATTGTTTCTCTATATTGGAGTTCATTTTGTCATATTCATATAGCTTGAGGAACTGTGATTCTCTGGTAGGAAAATCCTAGATGTTTTTTTGGGTCTGGCTTACTTCATTTAGTATGATTTTTTCAAAGTCTTTCCATTTCCTTACAATTGGGGAGAATGCCACTACTCCTATATGATCATTTTTTTTACATATTTTTTCCTTTTTTAGTCTTTTTTTATTGTAATTAATAAAAGGGTTACATGATATTTGCCAGATAGAAGGTGCATTAATTCACATACATTGATACCCTTTCACATGTCTTAGTACCCATTTCCCTCCTCCCACCCCCCATCATAGTTTCCCCCCTTCCTTATCCAATTTCAAATAACCAAATACAAATATATCTGATATACCAGGTAACAAAGTGAGATACTGTTACAATATGGCATAACCAAGGGACAGCAAAAGAGCTGAGAGATAACATAGTACCTTTAGGACAACAATCATTCATTACATGGCTTTTGTTTCTATATCCTAAAGGCCCTTTCGATTAGTGTCATACTATATGGCCTTATGTATCAAGGTTTTGCTCTATTGCAAATCTCTGCTAAGAGAGCCCAAGGTTTCTACTGATTATGACAAATGAGGGAAACCATTGAGCCTATATTCTTTGACTCTGGCTTATTTCACTTAATATGATTTTTTCTAAGACTTTCCATTTCCTAACAAATGGGGCAATCTTGTTCTTTCTGACAGCAGCATAGAATTCCATTGTGTACAGATACCACATCTTGCTGATCCACTCATCAACTGAGGGACATTTAGGTTGGTTCCATATCTTTGCTATGGTGAATAATGCTGCAATGAACATTGTTGTGCTAGTTGATTTAGTATGCCCTTGTTTCTGGATGGTTGGGTAAATGCCAAGTAGTGGAATTACTGGGTCATAGGGGAGTTGTATGTTTAGCCTTTTAAGGCACTGCCACACTGCTTTCCATAGTGGTTGAACGAGTTTGCACTCCCACCAACAGTGTAGTAGTGATCCCTCCTGGCCACATCCCCTCCAGCATCTGTTGTTTTTAGTTTTCCTGATCAAAAAACTGTTCATCTTTTCAGGAAGTTGTATTAAAACTTTAAGGCACCAAATTTTACAATGGCAGTTATTTACTAGTTCACTTTAAATTGGAAAGTTCTCAAAGACAATGATGATTCCAAAGACTAAATCACACAGTCAACATAAAAAATTATGACATTAAAAAATGCAACTAATATCTATACCAGAGCTGGTGGCTCATGCCTGTATTCTTTACTACTTAGGAGGCTGAGATCTGAGGTTCATGGTTTGGTACATGCTAACCTGGGCAGGAAATGAAGTGAGGCTCTTATCTCCAATTAGCCACTAAAAAATTGGCTGGTATGGAACAGTAGTGGTAGCTTCGAGTGAAAAAGCTCACGGACACATCCAGGCCCTGAGATTCAAACCCCATGACCAGCAGTAAAGGAAAAAAAAACAAATATGACAAGTTACTACTCATAGTCATTTAAATCTCAGAAAATTAACTGAAACTTACCTCCGATGTCTGGACGAAGTTTGTTGTCATAGCCCTGAAGGAGTGAGTTGAGAATTTGTGTGATATCTCCTTCATGGATTTTTGGTGCCAAGACCCATGTTTTATTCACTGTTAAATCCTCATCATCTTCATCATCTGTCTTATCAACACTAAATAATTGCAAAGTAATTGAATCACATAATAAAAAGCTTAATCAGACATTCAACTATGTAGATAGACATAGTTAGCAATTATTATATATTGTAACAGACTAAACAACGTTTAAAAATTACTTCCAATGCTGGGCATCAGTGGATCATACCTATAACCCTAGTCACTTAAAGGGATTGAGATTTGAGAATGATGCCCATTGAGGTGTCTGCCTGGCCAGATACCTTCTCATTGTTCTTGTCTCCAGTTAACCAGCAGAAAGTTCAGACTGGTGGCGTCATTCAAGTTATAGAAGAAAAAGCTAAATGAGAACACGAGGCCTTGAATTCCAGCCTCAGTATCAGTACACACATGAAAGTTACTTCCAGCAAGTTCAATGTCATTCCCACTAATCATACTAATTACAAGGCTGCCATGAAAAAAGCAGCTTACTTGATCATGTACCACTCATGCTCTGGGTAGCTACTGGCCAAAGGCGAGAAGGCCCACGAAATATGGACTGACCAAGCCAAAGCTATTGGGCAAAATAAAATCTTTTGTGTGTGTGTGTGATGAGGCATATCACAATTCAGAAAGTTAATCAGCAGAAGTATCAACATAGTAAACTTAAGCCTAGTTTAAGCAATTTACTTCCTTATCTTCTGTCCACAGTAATTTCATTGATCATTGTTATTAAGGAACAACAAACCATATGGTCTATAGCCTTCAATGCCTCTATCTTCCTTCCTGTAAAGAATGATTTTTCTCACACTAAGTTCTAACTCATGTGACCTGAGTTTCACCTAGCATTTTAAAAATGACTTGTGGTAATAACAAATGCCTCAGTACTCCTATACCAATCTCACAAGTTTTCCTATCTGTCTCACCTCAAACAAGCAGACAGCCTGAATGAAACCTCCAACAACAACAAAAAAATGGTAGCACTGTCAAAAGAAGCCTTAATTTAGCCAGAAACATGTACCTTAGAAAGATCACTAGGAACTCAAAGGCTGAGATTTGAGCATCGTGGTTTGAAGCCAGCCTAGTGAAAGTCTATGAAAATCATATTTCTAATTAACTACTAAAATAGAGGAAATAGAACTGTGACTCAAGTGGTAGCACAGTGGAGCACAAAAGCTCAGAAACTGTGATTTGCCAGATCCTGAGTTCAAGCCCCTTCCCAGGACTGGCACCAACAAAACAGCCCCCAATTTGGTTAAGTAGAATATGCTTTCCACTTAGACACTCTGAGGCTAATTATTGGGCCCTAGCACACAAGTTCTTTTAATATTATTATTATTATTATTATTATTTGAGGGGTTCATGGGGTTTGGACTCTGGGCCTGGGCGCTGTCCCTGATCTCTTCAGCTCAAGGTCACCACCCTACCCCTGAGCCATAGCCCCACTTCCCATTTTCTACTGATTAATTGGAGATAGGAATTTCCAGTTCTTTACTTCCCAGGCTGGTTTTGAACCTTGATCCTCAGATCTCAGTTATTATTATATTCCATTACTTTGCATTGAGAGAAATTAGTTCATTTGGCCAAGGTAACAATACTGGCAGGGAAGAGCTTGGGTTCTGACACCAATGACAGACAATGGAGATGAGTAACTACTATTCTCACTGAGAGCAAATTTATCAATGAGGATGTAACTTTTGATTCCCTGTTTCAAAGGATGCAGTAACTACCACAAAATGTATAAAGGTCAGATTTTATCTCTCTGGGGATTCTATTGCAGTAGATATTTTTTGTACTTAACTTTGGGATGTATATTGTACTGAAGTAATATCACTTTCTTCAAAATTTCCTATCATTTTTCTAAAACATATTGATATATAGATCAATATGTATCTATGACATTTAAAGACTCAGCTTAATTTTAATTATGTTCTTATAGTTATGTGCCAGTGATTGCATATAGAGCTTCCTTTCTTGAATACTTGTTTATAGAATATGGCATTTGAAATATGATGTAAAAACTCAGTGTTAATAAAAAAACTTCTAATAAAAATAAAATAAAATAGACTGATAAATAAATAGATGATAGATTGTTAGGTAAAAAGATAAAATAGAGAGGCCAGGAGTTTGGCCTAGTGGTAAAGTACTTGTCTATCATGTACGAAATCCTAGGATAGAGTCCTAGGTACCACATACATAGAAAATGCTGGAAGTGGTGCTATGGCTCAAGTGATAGAATACTAGCCTTGAGAAAGTCCAACGACAGTGCTCAGGCCCAGAATTCAAGACCCAGGACTGGCAAAAAAAAAAAAAAGAAAGATAAAATATAGTTGATAGATTAAGAACATGAAAATACTGAAGAATTTGTTGGTATATCATCTAGAACATATTTGTACCATTATATTTGTTGAGACTTTATCAATAAGTAAACTTTAAATCTCAACCTGTTTCCTAGAATGACATCTTGTTGAATACAGACATGTCATTTGAAATAAGATGGCAATCAAGTAGACATGCCTAGAAAATTAAAGGTTTTTCTTAGTTGTTAGATTATTTTGTTATATTTTTATTAGGTGAAAACCACATGTATACAATATTTAGTTTCTCCCCTTCCCAGTAGATCTTTAAGATAGTACTAAGATATGTTTCCTCATTTTAGGCAAGAACAGAAATGAAATTTCATTACAGTTAATTTCTGTGTTCCTTCCCTTTACACTCTCCAAATTACTTTTGGAATATTTGTTAATTACTTTCAGTATCATGTTGGTAATTTTTGGTGATTAAAAAGTACTTACAATTTGAAGAATTTAGTTGTTATAATTGGTCTTTTCCAAAGAACTGAATTTGTAAATTTTAGATTATTTCGGATGACACAGAAGTGGTTTTCTTAATAGTGCATTGTTAATGGAAGATTGGGCTTACAAAGAATCACTCAATGTCTATTATACTACAAAAACTGTGTGACATATTTCTTTCCTGTATATTTTCATTTAATTCAGATAAATTCCATGGAATAAGGCTTTATGTATCCATCAATAATTGTGATCACCAGGAAGTTCCAGGACATATTACTATTAAATAATACAACTATGATTTAAAATAAGATTAGTTTGATTGAAGATGTTTTCTCATTTGGGGGAGAAGTTTCTCTGACAGCCTATCTTATCTTCATTAAAAAGTACAGGTGGTTGGATTTTGATTTTTCTTCCTCATAGCAACATAATAGTTATGTTATATAATTAAGAAGTATGTTTGTATGCTTAGTCTTCTTCATTTGGAGTCTATAACGTAAAAAAAGGCATTCACAAGGGATCACCCATCTCTGAAGAAAAACAAACACTTTAGCCTGATGTTTGAATTCATTTAGGGAAGAATTAGCACATATTTAATGTGTGCTACGTGCTGGAAATAGGAAGTAAAATATTATAACTCAAACCTAGATGATCATTTCTTCTAATAATGTAATGAAACCTATGCAATGAAAAGCATGAGGCAAACAGTGTTTAGAACAGTAGGAAAAGAGGACACACTTTTAAACATCATTAATACAAATAATGACATACTCCCATAATACGATGTGTGCTTTCCATTACTAATAAGAGTAGTCTGAAAAGGTGTTGGGGCCATAGCTTTCAAGGGGAAAGTGCTGAATTATTTGTCTGGCATGTTGAGTCCCCAACCTCAATTCCTAATACCATACAAAAGTTAATAAAAATGTGAAAGTATGTACAGACTGAATATTATGTGAAAAAATAGCATAAATGCATTGGTTTCCATAGTAATCTATATATAAAATGCATTAAGTTTTGGGTGCGAAAACAAAATAACTTGCACAACTAGTTATCAAAATAAGTAGAATAGTAGAAAAATGACTGTTTCTGTAGATTTTTAACATCCAATGAGTTTCCTGTATACATCTGATAAGACAAACACAGGGAAAGGTGAGAGGATTTGACAGGAACATCTACCAGAAATGGACTGTCTCCTCTCATATACAACGCAGTGTGCTGAAATGAACGTCTAATCATAAAAATATAAATAATTAAATAGAACCTTTTATGGTGAGAGGCAGAAGACGAGATTCTGTCAAGTAAATGATTGCAGTCTTGGGTCTTCAGAACATTACTCTGCCCAACTCGCTGCCAGGGCTCGTGATTAGCACTAAATCTTTCCAGAGACAAGTTGTCCCAGGTCCCTTAAAATACACTCAGCCTTCAGACTCCCAAAGGACACGTACTGGTTATAATTTCCTCAGAAGGGCACTGTGTACTTGAGATCCGACCTCAGCTTCTTTTCTTCTTTAGATAGAGAGGTAGCAAATATCAGGCCTATAACTCTCCTGGCCTTCATTATTCTTAGCTGATGCTTCCAATACTATTGTACATGTCTAATCTTATCTGATTTATTAAGTACTCTGGTCCAGTAATTATTAATTGTAACTGTTAACTGTTTACTAAGGACAATCTGCATTACACAAGCATCATGTGTGTGTGTGTGTGTGTGTGTGTGTGTGTGTGTGTGTGTGTGTGTGTGTGTGTTTATGTTTCCTTGGTCTTACTAACTTGTTATTTTGCAATATACAAGTCACTTGAATGACATAAAATTTTAGTAATGGAAAACTTTATGGATGACAACATTACTTTGTTTGTTATAACAAGAGTCTCTGGAGTGAAAACTAAGAGATAGCTTAGGACAAAGCCTGCCACTGCTAATACTGTTGAAGAGAAACCATTTGCATCACTACAGAAACATACAAAAATGCCTAATGCAAGTCCAATCAACTCGTAGAAACTGGTTTTCATGTTTAAAGTACATATTCATTGAACTTTGCTTAGATGGTCTAAGTTTACATCTACTGACCTGCAGTGACAATGAGTAATGCTCTCTTACCACAACATGGCCCAGGTTAAATGTGTGAATATATACAATTCACACAAAAAGGACTGAGAATGTTCTACTTCTGACACAGGAGGGAGCCACTTACATCAATCTGCCTAGAAAGCAGATGTGGAACCCAAAACAACTGTATGAGTTCACTGAGGAATCTGACTAAATCTGAAGGAATATTGCTAGAGGTTTTTCCTCATCATTGAAAAAAAAATTGTAATTCAAATGCAATGCACTGATAAGCCCAATTGAATACTGCATAAGAAAAAGGAAAGTTGCTTCTTTCACTGCACATATACATGGGGGAAATAATGGGAGGTTATATATAGTGAATATTTTATGCTTTTGACTTATATTTTGTTACTTTTGTGTTAATTGAATTTAGGTCCTCACAGACAATCATGATCCTTACAAAAATGTATCAAATTTGTTTTATGTTATAATTTAGAAAATAGTATATAGCTTTATCTTCTAGAAATAAATATGACTAGTAAAATTTAAGTTTTACCCAGCCAATGTAAAATTGAGATATTAGGAAAGTATACTTGACCCTAAATTCTTTCCTTTTTCATTTTAGAAATTAATTAAATAAATATGCTCAGAAGTCATGACAAGGATTTAGTATCACTGATTGCAAATAATTAACAATGTTCTTTTGCTGCCCTTGGTAATTTTAATGCTAACAAATTCAATTATAATTGTTAATGTTTGTTTAATTAATTGAGCAAAAGTATAACTACCTTGACCAAACAAAAGTATATCTAAAATTGATATTCTGCATACTGAATGTAACCAAAAACTAGAATTAAGTTAATGTTTCTTAACTCAGATTCCAGAATTAGTCATTTTTCTCCCAAGTTCCATATGCCTTAAATTGTGAACCATTACTCTAAATATTTCTAAGGATATGACACATTCAAAAAATGAATCTATAAATTTATATTCATTTCTCAGGCAAAAATAGAATATAATTTAGAAAACATAAATGATTCCATTAAAGTTTCATTGTTCCTTAATGACCGAAAAGTTCCATATGCGTATCATATCTTAGGGAATATGGTTATGAAAGATTAGTTCACCTATGTTGATTAATTGTACATAGTTACTTAGAGTAATGTCTACTTTAAAGCATTCTGAGAGCTTGTTCTAGAAAGAAATTATTATCAAATATTTTAGGAATCATAAAGCAATATATAATACAATCATCAGCTGTTTAAACCAATCACACAGTTCAAAGAGTAAGTCCTCTACATTTCTTTCCCTTTCCAATGGTAATGATTGTTGTAACAAATATGGTGTAGTGCTATAGTAAAATGCAATAATCATTATATGTGCATCCATAAGTATCATAAAACCCATATAAACATCTTAATGTTATTAGACATATGGTCATGTGATCATTGTGCCAATCTAATGGATATAAAACAGTACCCTATCATCAACTCATTACACTCCTCTTTGTGTGAAGGAGGATGCTGATAACAATCTATAAATAAAGTAGAAAAGCACAAATTAATAAAACTTATTCTTACATGTTGGTTATTTGACTTTATGTACATTACATTCCAATTTTATTTCAATATTTTAAAAATAACTAATACTGTTTTAGTAAAGTTCACAAAAATTTTTACATAATTCCTATGACCTGATCATCTTCTAGACACTGATATATGAATAAAATGTCCTCTGAAAAAAAGCTGTTACAGAAGACACAGTATACATGGATTATGTGTTAAGTAGTAATTTTGTGTGACTTCTACAGGTCATTAAATATACTAGTACCGTACTTGTCCCATATAACATAAATTTAGAATATTTATAAATTCTTTGGTTTAAAAGCTACTTTATTTGTAAAAGATGACACATTTTAAAGTGGATCAGCTAATTTTCCTTTCTCATAAGTCAGCAAAAAGTAGAAAAGAAAGAGAATTTCTCCAGCACCACCTTTGGGCAGAAAGGAGAAGTCTGTAATCATCAGGCAAACTGAATGGAAGAGTTGTATGTGTTTAAAGGATGTGGGAAAAAATGGTTGTTTTTGAAGTTAAGGGCACAATAATAAAAAAAAAAAACAGATGCACTATCAGCAGATGTGGGCCTTTTCTAAAACTGGCTTACTAAAAACAAAATAAAAGGCAAAAAATCAAGTTGCTAAAGCTAAAAAAACCACACAGCCATATAGACACACAACTGATTAGCAATGAAGTAGCACAAAGATCTTTGCATTTGTACAATTCTAGAGCTACCTGTCTAGCTGGATGGACTATTGTATTCCACGAAGAGAAAGACTGCAAGTGTTGAGTCATCACTATATGCAGAACAAATGGGATTCCTTAAAATTTTATTGAAGGAAATTATCATAGTTAAAAATTTAACAAACATGCTTTACCTGTATGAATACTAAAGTCCTCAGAAATAATGTAAAATTAGATAAGGATTTGATAAATATAGATTATTTCTAGACTTATATGGCTCCATTTAAAAAATATTTAGAAACTAACCTGTATATTATCATTTAAAATGAGAACATATCAACCAAAAAAGTCATAATAAAACAAGAAATTGGAAACACATTATATTTCCCAACTTTCTTGACTCAACTGGCTAGCTTTATAGAAACTTTTTTTTTGTTTTCCCAGTCTTCAGCTTGGTCTCAGGGCTTGAGCACTCTCCCTGGGTTTTCTCAAGGCTAGAGCTCTGCCACTTGAGCACAGCACCATTTCTGGCTTTTATCTGTGTATGTGAGACCAAGAAATCAGAACCCGGGTCTTCGTGTAGTCTAGGCAAGCACTCTACCACTATGCCAAACTCCCAGCCTAAAAACTTTTGGTTCGTATTTTCTTTGAAGTCTAATTTGTCTCTTTCCACATGCAACCTTCACTTCAAGAGGCTCATTTAGAATATGGCAGACCCCCAAACCCAAGTTGACCCAGTTCCCTTCTCTGTTCAAACATGATTAAGAAATGTAGAAACTTCATTTTGGGGAGGCAATCCAGTTAAAGGCTCAGCTTGAGGAGAAACACACAGATTTCTATTATAAGCCCTGTTCTAAAATCCCTTGATGCTTGGATTTTCAAGCCTTTATCCCAGGTGATAAACAGTAATCATTTTATATGCTTTGTTTATTTAGTAAGTGTCATTTTCTTAACTAGGATGAAAAGAAATTTATAAAAAAAAAATCCTTGAGAGACACAATTAAAGAAAGGAAGGTAGCTGATCCTTTTCATTTTAAACTGGAAGGGTAAGAAGAGAGAAGCAAATAACTTTCCTCATCATTAAATGTCTGAGTCGAACATCTGCTGATGCCATTAAGTACTTAATGACAAAGCTTACGTTTTATGGGCAAGATTCCACAGCAGTACAAAATAACCTATCTAGCAACACACACTTTAAATGAGTATATTTTACTCACAGAAAATATAGTCTAGTAAGAATATTGGTACTAACTGCAATTTCTGTCAGTATTTCCAAGTTCATAACACACACACACACACACACACACACACGTTGCTTTATCACAACTGAATATTAAAATTTGCCAATATATTTACTGCATACAAATTTCTTATGCATAGTAAGGACTTTCATTATGATATTTTTATTCATTCACATAATCTACTTTGATCATATTCCCTACCCATTTGTACATTTTTGTAAAGACCTGAGATGTAAATATCTTTTGTTTTTCCTAATACCCCTTTTCCTTGAATTTAGAAAATGTTTTAAAAATATTTTACATTTGAAATAAAATTAAGCATAATGTTTAAAATTAATTTTAAAGATATATTATTAACATAAATACAAAAAGAGCGATAAGAAAAGTGATCCATGCTTTCAGTTCCAAGGGAAGCTCACACATATTGTCATTTTATTCTATTGATTTTGTGATTAATTATTTTTACATGCTATTTTGTTTTGTCCGTTCATGCATGTGTTTAATACAGAGCAAAGCTGTCTCATTTCAAGGCAAATGAATTAAGATGTATCGAAGATAAAGCTGTTAGTCTTTCTGCAGATAATCAAGTATCAGTATATGATCATTTTGAATGTGGGCTCACAATTATGTATTGATCCCTTCTGCATTCTTAAATATGATTTTCTTTTCACTATTCATTAATGATCATCCCCTTGTAGGTTGTCTATTCACAGTTCCTCTCTTCATTCTTCCTTGGTTCCATTTTCTACCCTCTCTGTTTATTTATTTATTTATTTATTTATTTTTGCCAGTCCTGGGCTTGAGCTCAGGGCCTGAGCACTGTCCTTGGACTTTCTCAAAGCTAGAGCCCTACCACTTGAGACTCAGCACCACTTCTAGCTTTTTTTTCCTATATGTGGTACCGAGGAATCGAACCCAGGTCTTCATGCATGCTAGGCAAGCACTTTAACCACTAGGCCAAACTCCCGGCCCCTACCCTCTCTGTTTATATATGTTAATTCATGATTCTGATACCAAGTTGTACAGTTTGAGATAAATACTTGACATTTTTTTTTTGAAATCTCAGCAAGTCAGTACTATTTTTAACTAATTTTCCATGGGCTTTATTAATTTTTTACTTTGTATTTGAATTCAAAATTTTATTTTATTTTATTTTTTATTTATTTTTTTTTGCCAGTCCTGGGCTTGAGCTCAGGGCCTGAGCACTGTCCTTGGACTTTCTCAAGGCTAGAGCTCTACCACTTGAGCCTCAGCACCACTTCTGGCTTTTTTCTATGTATGTGGTACCGAGGAATCGAACCCGGGTCTTCATGCATGCTAGGCAAGCACTTTAACCACTAGGCCAAACTCACGGCCCTCAAAATATTATTTTTTAGAAATTTTATAATTGACATATTTTAGCAATAATTTGACATTTAAAATACTATGTAATTGGGCCAGAGCATGGCCTAAGGGTAGTGTGCTCGCCTAGCATGCATGAAGGCCTGGGTCTGATTCCCTGGAATCACATACACAGAAAAAGTTGGAAGTGGCATTTTGGCTCAAGTGGCAGAGTGTTAGCCTTGAGAAAAAAGTGTCCAAGGACAGTGGCCAGGCCCTGAGGTCAAGTCCCAGGACTGGCAAAAAAAAATACTAGTAAATTATCTACTTATGTATAACAGAAAAATGTCAATGTTGGAAGATAAGTTTCTAAAATATAATGGTTATAAAAATATAGATTTCCTAACATATTCTTACCAGTTAGTAAGAAGTGAACTAATAACCAGAAGAAAAAATGTGTAAAATGCATACACTACTCAGAAACATGCAAATGTATATTTTATGTGAATTTGCTGAATTAGGGATAATCAGTTTGATCCCACTTTTCTCAATTGAATTAAGCTCAGGATGGTCAAAATTATAAATTTAAACTTATTAAGCATAGGTTCTTTTCTTACCTAAGTTTACATCTGAGGAAAGATAGAATAAATCTTTCAAATGTCAAACCAATGTTTTCAAATTTCACCTCCTTAGATGTATTAGAACTTTGGCAAGAATTCAGTTTAGTTATGTCACTACATCTCCCTGAGAAGAGTGGTGGTGTGCTTAGACTACTGAACTGGAAATCAGCTTTTTCCTATTCATATTTGCATGTATTGTAGACATGCATCTCCTAAGTAAAAGTCAGAGGTGAAGAAATGTCTGACCTTAGAGATCATAAAATTTGTGGGCCAAGAGCATGACCTAGTGGTAGAGTACATGCCTACCATGCAAAAAGCTATGGGTTCAATTCCTAGGTACCATATACACAGAAAAGGTGGAAGTGGTGCTATGGCCCAAGTGGTAGAGCACCAGCCTTGAGAATGCCCAAGGACAGTGCAGTGCCCAGGCCCTGAGCCCCTGAGCTTGAGACCCAGGACTGGCAAAAATGTTTCAAATGCAAATCCTTTCCTTTATAATGTAAAAATATAAAGTATATGCAAGAGAATGAGTAAATAGTGTTCATGAACATTTTCTTCACTACATGTGAGGACAGGGATTTGTCTGTTTTGCTTCTGTTGCAAACCTAGTATCTAGCAAAGTGGCAATTATTAAGTGTTGAATAAATGAATAAATTGACCTCAGGTGTCCCCTGAAGTAAAGAATTAGTTATAACCTTTTATAAAGTAACTATAAAGAATTTCTGAGACATTTCATTTATTTGCCCCAATTCTTCTAGCAAGTAACACAAACAGAATTCATTTAAAAGGCCCGGTTTATTGACAAAGTTTCCTCCTGAGTCTGAACTTTCAGGCTTGTAGCTTCTAGTTTACTACCCATACAGCAACCATAGAGATGTCTTAAATACACAGCTCATATCACAAAATTGCAATGATCTAACCTTGGATTCTAGTTGGATACTATGCTACTTCATCCAGAACCAGAAATACTTTCCAGGTCTTCCATCTCAAAATGTTTTCTCCTCAAACTCCACTTAGTGTTTAATGCTTCCTGAGTTCCTAATATTTGTTCTAGGTATTACATAATCACCAAACCCCTATGATAATCCTATTAATTATAATATAATCCCAAATTCCAGATCTGGTTAAATCAGCCATAACTGTGTTCTTAAAATTACATACATTATACTATATATATATTACTCTATATTCCAAACATATAGAGGAAAAGCTTCAAAATTTAATCAGAAAATGAGACTAAATGTAAGTGTATCACATCATGTGTTTTTAATCTGTTTTCTGTTTAATTCTGTTTCATCTCAATTGAATCAATTACTATGACTTAAATGTCCAAGTTATTTAATATGATATTGTTGGAAAAATCCCAATATCATGATAAATTCCAAAGTTAAACACCTAAGATTGGGAAGTTACAACAATTGGTAAAACATTTGCCAAGGAAAGCACAAGATCAAGGATTAAGTCATCTGGACTATCTAGAAAAAAAAAGTACTGAATAAATAAATGAATGGAAAAAAGATTTCAGGGTTAAGTGGTAACTTACTCCAAATGAGAAACTGTGATTATTTACTTCACATAATATTGATTTTTAACATGAGGAAACTTCCTGATACTAGCTAGTTCTAGTCTGCAGCAAATAAAATAGTTATATGAAAGAAATATGATTTTTCTCACAATTGCAACACAAATTAAGGCTAAGACAAATGTAGTAGGAAAGGCATGTGTTATATGAGGAAAAATAAAAATGAATTTCTTAATGTAAAGACAAAAAGAAGGAAAAGTTAAATTCTAGCTATAAAATGATTTTACTCTATCTTATTTTAAACCTTATTTCTAAGTATTACGCTGTTTTGTCTTATTTAAGTAATATGTTATAATCAGTCTAGTTAAACCATCAATAGGCAAAATTCTGAGGTATTATTGAAAAAAACATTTTGAATGAAACTTATCTATACAAATACGAAAAAGATAAAATTGCTGTAATCAAAACCTTATTGTAGTAAAAAGAAATTAGTGGGAACAAAATTAAGCGTTCAAAATTAGTCTAAGCATGTGTATACAAAAGTTTACTGTATGATAAAAAAGGATTAGTACGCTTAGAAATAAAATGATGAAATATTCAGGAATGATGCAAGTTATAAGAAATCAAATTCAATCCCCAATTTAAATTGCAAATTCTAAACATAACAAAGTGTAAAACATGAAAGAAGACAGTGAAAAAAATGTTAGCCACTGGAACAGTGGAGGCCAAATGTGAAAACAGAAAAAAAAAAGAAAAATTAGCAATAACTTATGATTTTTTGGCTTATTTTACAAAGCAGGGACAATTGATTGAGAAATAGTAACCACAAATAGTGCTGTAAAAACATTTAAAAGGAGGAAAAAATACCAGCAAGTATATAAAAGTATGCAAACATTTACCAGTGAAATGGAAGAGATCTATTAGACCTACTAATAATATATATATGGATATATGACATTTTTATATTTGTTAATACAATGTAGGATTCCTTTATTAGTATTGCCAAGGCACCAATAAATATCTTAAGAAAAAGTCAAGTACATTATTTTTAGATGGCAATTGCTAAGTGTGCACCCCAGGAACTAGTGGCTCACGCCTATAATCCTAGCTACTCAGGAGCCTGAGAGCTGAGGACCACAGTCAGAAGCCAGCCCAGGCAGGAAATTCCACGAAATTCACATATCCAACCAGCCACCAAAAAGACAGAAATGGAGCAGTGGCTCAAGTGGTAGAGCACTAGCTTTGAGCAAAAAAGCTTAGGGACAGCATCCTGATCTTTCATCCAGGTACCAGGACTAACATATACACAAAAAAGAGTTCAAAGAGAGAAAGAATGAGAGAGAGAGAGAGAGAGAGAGAGAGAGAGAGAGAGAGAGAGAGAGAGAGAGAGAGAGAGAGAGAGAGAGAGAGAGATAGGGAGAGAGAGAGGGAGGGAGGGATAATCAATTATATAATACCAAACTACAAGTATTAGAGAATGTAGAATATGAATTATATAATTACTAAAAAGTAAATATATATAAGTAAATATATATATATGTATTCATCTAGAATGGTATCAATATTTGCATTGATTCTTTATTTTCTGGTCGTGGGTTTGAATTGGGGTGTAGATGCTGTCCACGAGCTCTTCAGCTGGTTAATAGGAGATAAGAGTCTCTCGGACTTTAGTGCCCAGGTTGGCTTTGAACCGCCATCCTCAGATCTCAGCCTCCTCAGTAGCTAGGATTATAGGCCTAAGCCACCAGCAACAGCTCATTGATATTTGCATAAAGGACTTGGAGCAGTCTCAATCTAACATAGTTTATCCAGATAAATTATCTAAAAGTTTATATAAAATTCTACTAATGAGAAAGGAACACTATGATCTCAGAGTCCATTTTCAAAAATTAAAGATACAATAAAAATATATAGAAAAAGTTAAAGGATCATATAATTTTAAAAATGCTTAATGCCTTTCATCACAGACTTGAAGTATTTCTTGTTTATATAGTGATCCTTAATGCAACAATCATTACTACTGATTAAACAATATACATGGCCAACCTTTGGATTTTGTTTTATTTTGCAGACAGGTCAACTCCGCTCTTTAAACTGAGTTAAGAAAGTCTTACATTGTGGCCTTACTGGTAGAGTGCTTGCCTAGCATGCTTGAAGCTCTGGATTGGAATCTTGGGTACAACATATACAGAAAAAGCAGGAAGTGGTGCTGTGACTCAAGTGGTAGGATGCTAGCCTTGAGAAAAATTCAAGGACAGTGCCCGAGCCACATGTTCAAGCCCCAAGATTGACACAAATAAAAATAAAAAATAAAAAAAATCTTGGTACATCCCATTACCAGTCTTCAGAAGTTTGGCATAAGCTCAAAGATTTTAAACGTGCTTCAATGTCAATTTTTTTAAGAAGAAAAGTACAACTTTTCATATAATATATTTTTAAGTGACCACTGGGTAGAGAATATATTAAAATGAATGCCAAATTCTCCATTTCAACTTATATCCATAGAGACTGACAGGACATAAATTAGATTTAGAAATGATACAACCTTCCATGACATTCACATTTTCTAAATCTTTGAAGCTTTTACACATCAGATAAATGCTTCAAAGCTGCTAAAATTTGTGGAAACTGATGGTATCATATTGAGTCTTATTAAATCATAAGACATACTGAAAGTCTTTAGGAATGAAAGAAATGAGATATAGTACTTCTGAATACAGATGCATGTGCTATTTTCTTGGCCTTGGATCTTAAAAGACTGAAATATTTTCATAATACTAACATATGGTGCTTTTATATCATTTGCTTCCAAAAAGAAGAAAATATGTAAAAGAGTACAACAGAAGCAATCATCCATTAGTTTTTTCCCCCTCATCTATGCTAGTTATGACATTGTGAAATCTTTCACCAAGGATATTTTTTACTAGGAAAAATCTCAGAAAGGTAGCAGATTAGCTTATTGAATGAAGCCATGGAAATGCAACCCAAATCCACACAGCCAATTAGAGCTAGCTTACTCTGTGCTAATTAATGTAGCTACTTTGAGAAGAAAGTATTCCTGATGACAGTCACATACAGTCACACAGTGTGAGAAAATTATTTTGTTAAGGATATGCATGTAGGATACTTGTGGGGTAATGTGTCTATAGATTTAAATTAGTCAGATATTGTGAAATTTTAAATTGTGGGCTTAGAAGTCCTCCCAAAATTTAATGGCTACTAGCCTAAAAGATATGTGGGGAACCCAACGACTTGCTGGCCAACCAAAATGAAAATATTTACGTGGAAGCCAATACATTTTATGTAGATAGCTTCTGACCTACCGATGTAGCAACACGTTACAGACTGGGATATATGTGAAGTTTACTTTCATATCTTACTTGCTCCTTATAATCTCTCAGTTTGTCCTTTGTTTAAAAACAAGAAGGAGAAATGATAAATCTCAGAAAATACTTTTGTCTAGAAGAGAAAATAATTCCTAACAGTTCTGAATTTTACTAAATTATGTATTAAATTATGTACTCTACATATGCTTTACAAGGTTGTTGTTATTCTAATGCTACATGTTAGATGAATAATATAAAGGAATATTTTTAAAGACCTTTCATATCTGGAAAGCTCTATCTATTATGCTATCTATCACGTTGACTTGAACTTACGCTTATGATAGCTGAAATCATAAAATCTTTTCCCAGAACTCTAATGATAACAAATCCCTTCAGTGTCTCCACTGTACATCAATGTAAGAATCCCAGGTAAGACATGTGGACCCTGAATAGACAGCTGTTGAGTAATAAATGTTTGCTGTTTTAATAGCTGAGGCCATTTCTTGAAATATAGGACTTCAATTAGCCAAACAATTTTAGTATTGAGTTAAAAAAATGGAGGAGAAGGAACAGTCAGAAATCTCATCATCCTCATAGTAAGTATAAGAATAGGATAAACACCTTTAGCATAGGACTTAATGAAAAACCTCCAATGTCTTGTTTTCTTGGCCAATAATTGGGATTCATATAACTTTCACTCTTTGGATATGATTGATTTGGTACATTGAGAAATAACAATTTTGACTAGGACATTATATAGTGTCCTTAAATGTATCCTTATATAATGTCCTAAAAGGAAGGGCCCATTTTTCTCTCAAGAAAATTTAGCTACAACAATATTCTTGCTTTTAATTTTTTTAACCTTTCCTTCTCTTTTGGTCTACTTTCCCCAACTTTCCTTTCCTACTTTCCTTTCTATTTTCTCTCTCCTTCTTTCCCTTTTTCTTTTCTTTTATAGTTTCTTTTATTTATTTTGATTGATTTATGTTTATTTGATATAAAGAGGGGTTACATTTCCATAGGCCAGATAATGTGCCCATTTCTTCTTGAACACCTCTTTCCATGTTTTCTACCAGTTTTTTCCTCCTAGCCACCCTTCTCTACCAGTCATATAGTTCATTTTTGATGCAGTGTCTAGTGAGTATGACAGCTGAATTAGTTTACTCTGTCCCACAGTTTCTGTGTTTCCCCTTCCACTTCCTGAAACAGATAACTTAAATACAAGACAAAAAATATAGAAATAAAAAACAACAATAATTGGGTAAGAAAAACACATAAAAGGTAAGATTAAAGGCCTCTAGTTTCCTTTTCTTAGAGATGTTTGATAAACATCATTTTTGATGACCATACACATAGCTTTTAAGATTTTGTGATCCTCTCCTCTTTCCCCTTCTATCCTCCTTCGTATTGGTTACTTTTACTTACATTGCAGTTTAATTTGAATTATCTGACATGTAGGAACACAAGCTTGCCGGGGCCAACCGGCAGCAAACCAGGGTTTGCAGATTGGGGTTCCTGAAATAGGGGGCAAGGACTAGGAAGAAATAGAAGAGAGACAGACACACCGGGTCCGGGATGTCCGCAGTCCAGGTAAAGACTGCCATGTTTGTTTTTCACTCCAGCTTCTTCCCTCCTTGAGACCCAGGGAACTTCCAGGTGTTACATTCATATGGTAAATCTCAGGTCATTTAAACAGAATAAGGCCAGAAAACAATAAGACAATAAAGCCATTATCTGATGCAAATCAAGGTACAGTTTGATTCCACTCTGGCTCCCAACACAAGCTCAATGCAAAGAAAACTCAAATTAATGAGTCTTGAATTCAGCACTTATCAGCAGGATGACTGGAAGTTACCAAAGTTCTGGCCACCAGTTTTTCCATCAGGGAAAGGAAACAAATTGTAATATTTAGCTTTGCTCTCTTAGAGGATTGACTGGCCTGGCTACATATAACCTACAAGGTTGAACATTTATCATCAGAATTTAGTCTACCTTATCCCACATAGACATCTGGTGTTGCCGATATGGAATGTCATGGCCCTCTTATTTTCGTTCTTGATTAAAATTTGTCCAATCAGCAGCATTCTTTATGCTCAAAAATGTAGTACTCTCTGTTTATTGTTGGCATTCTGGAGGTCTGTGTATTTATTTTGACTAATAGATGTTTCTTTATAATATGAAAGTAGACCTTAGCAGGCAGATACACTCAGTATAGCCAGTAATCATTTTTGCTGTACTTAAACCTAGCATATTACTTTGTATTTAGAACAGAGCAGGCATTAAATGAATATTTGTTGAATAAATAAATGAGTGATCTTTTTCCAAATTCAAAAAATATTTAACAAGTTGGGCGTAGTGGCTCAAACCTGTAATCCTAGCTACTCAGGAGGTTGAGAGCTGAGGATGGTGGTTCAAAGCCAGCCCAGGCAGCTTTTTCTCCAATTTACCACTAGAAAATGGAAAATGGAGCTAGGCTCAAGGGGTAGGGTGGTAAGCCTTGAGCTGAAGAGCCCTAGGACAATTCCCAGGCCCAGGGATAGGGTAATAGCCTTGAACTGAATAGCTCAGGGACAGCCCCCAGACTCAGAGTTTGAGCCCCATGACCCACAAAATAAAGAAAGAAATATGTTTAACAATTTAAAATGATCCAGGTCTTTACTCTAGTGGACTCCAAACCATTTTAACAAGAATAAAGTATAATGTGATCATTGTTCTGTCTCAGAAGGTCTGTTATCATATCATTTCAAGACTAAACAGTGAGTGTTAGGCTCTTTGCACAAATTTCCTTTCTTAGTCTTGAAATTGTGTGGTAATATGGACAACGAGTGAGGACGTCTGCTTCCAAGTTCGGTCTGAAATCTTCCAGTAGGAAATGTTAGACCTGAATCCAGCACTTGCAGTGATGTGAAGGTCAAGGATTCTCACTCGCTACCTGCCCACATGTGCATTTTTTTTCAGATGCCTACATCTTCTACTTGGCCCTACTCATTCTCCTGGAGCCATGATAGTCATTTATCATAAGTGATCATCATCCTCTCAGGATCTCAACTGCCATTTTTCAGTTTTCTCTTCTTTCCTCCCTTCCTTAGGGCTTCTACCTTCATTCTTACATTCCTGAATAATTTCAATCACGTTGATGCAAACACCAAATGCTACATTAGCCTGTTTAATGGTTGAATGCCATGTGAAGCATTTGCTTTTATTGCTTTGACAATTGTGTGTTTCATGGTATAGATTGGAATAAAATTGAAGAATTTTGCTTGTTTAAATCATTTGAGAGACTTTATTCACAGAGTTCATCAATTAGGAAATATTGGCTCCAAATTCAATTTAGGTCTCCTCTCTTTGAATGTATAATTCTCATAGAATTATTTTCCAATTTTTCTTATTTATCAACATGATTAGAAAACAAAGCTTTAAATCTATACACATAAGGGAAAAGTCATTCATTGATTACCACATTCACAAAAGATACTACCGAAACTTGAAAATAATGTATATGTATATATACACATATATATTATTCTTTTTCCAGTTCTGGCCCTTGACTCAGGGTCCGAGTACTGTCTTTGGGCTTTCTCAAGGCTAGTGCTCTACCACTTGAACCATAGCACCACTTCTGACTTTTTCTATGTACGGTACTGAGGAATTGAACCCAGATCTTTGTGCATGCTAGGAAAGCACTCTACCACTAAGCCAAAGTCCAGGCCTGAAACTAAAATATTTTAAAAGTGCATATATAAGTGAATATTTTTCCTTGGAAAAACTTCATTTTAAAATATTTTATTCATGAAGTTTTTTAAATAAAATAAATTTTCAGCACTCTTAAAATGCATCTTCTTAGTCAAATCTTAAGAAAAGATATTTTCTGGGATAAATGACAAATCCTTTTGAAAAATCAGATTATAACCAGATTGTTGTGAAGAGTTAAAAAAAAGGCAAATCAAGCAGAAGAAATCTGAAACAACTTGTCAAGATGCCATAGTGTTTCTTGCCACAGAATCCATGACTAGAGCTTTTAGTGACAACAAGATTTGGTCTCAAAGTTGAGCAATATAAAAATCAATAGTGTCTCTCCTTTTTCCTCTTAATGGAAGCTAATAAGGAAACACTTTGTTTCTGTTTGGATATAAGAAATATTAGATTCCAATTTAGGAAGTCTCCAAATACATGGCTTTGAAGATTTGTTTTAGAAACCGGCAGGCCACCAAACAAACAGAACTGTCTGTGGTTAGTTTTGAAAAGAACCTTCAAAACAATGAGAAAGAGGAAAATAGGTTCTATAGCACATATGTATATTGACCTCCATTATATCCAACTAAATAGCAAATGAATGAGAAGTTCAGCACAAGTTTAGCTACCTTAGAAATTGAGGACATAAACTCTCATAACTGAAGCCTTAAGTAGCTAATTATATCCTCACATACAGTTTTACTTTCTAATATGCATTGCTTCATTGAATAGAGTAATATAGATTGTCCATACTGTGATGATGAAGGATTTTTCCATAGTAACTGAATAACAAATTCAGTGTTAACTGTATAATATATTCACCACATATACATATGGTAATATGTAAGCAATTCACACTTAGGCATTCTGTCTTTAAAACTACAAAGAAAAAACAATAAAGCCATCACTAAGTCAGTTTATGTTTTAATTAGAACCATATCCTGGCTTTACTGAAAGTGAAAAATTGAAGGAATCACAATGTATTGCCATCTTTCATTTCTTAAATGAAACAAATCTGGGTCATGAGGTTCAAAGTCCTTGACATGAGTTGAGACTGCTGAACTTGGGCCTGCCCACTAACCCACACAAAAAGTTCATTAACTCTGAAGAGTGTGATGAAAACTCTGGAGCCAGTTACAGATCTATAATATAAATATCAAAAGGAAAATATTTTTATTTAAAATGGAACATCTCATTTGTTAGGCCACATGCATTTTACTAAACTGATTTCCTATCTAGTTGAAAGAGAACCTTGTACTTGTAAAGTATACAAGTTGTTATTCCAGAAAAACCTCCATTTTTATCCCATAATACAATGCAGATAAGCATTTTACTGGTCTTCTTTACAATTTTATAATATATTTGAAGAAATTTACATTATGATGAAACAGATAGAAGGCATAATTCAATGGTATTGTGTTCCCATACAGAACATTCAAGACCCTAAGGAAAAAGATAAAGTACAACTATTTCCACAAAATGTCAAAATTTTCTAGCAAGGCAAGTACTACTTAGCCTTTAAGACAATCTCATCTTTCTGAGAGTAAATTACAGTTTTACTATCTATCCACAATATCAAAATAATTCAAAACAGCTATATACTGAAATGGTCATAATACTTTATTTTGACCAATAACATCTGTGATCAAAAAGCCATGTTTCCATCTTTATTATGATTGCATACTAGAATTCTAAACAAAGCTATATATTAAAATATTGTAATTATAAATGTATATTTATTTAAAACAAGCTCCATGGTATTGATACTGTGTGCCAGTATTTTATAGTACTTATGGCTTCATAAGATGCATATGTAGTGCTAAGCATTTTCTTTTCTTATCAGAAAGACTTCAAAGTTTCAGTGAAACGGCCCAGTCTTGTTCCTGTTAGACTACAGGTCTGTGATTGGTAATCTTTCTCTCCCCCTCTTTCTTTCTCTCACACACACATAAACCCACACTTAATTACCTACCTGTACATAGAGAATTGAAATGATTGAAACAAAGTTGATTCCAGTAAAAACAAAGTTATTTTTATATTAAACATTGCTTTTATACATTTCTACCTTTGGTAGGGATTTTACCTAAATTGAAAAACCTTATTTATAAAGCATTGGTTCATATCAGAGAGTTGCCATTGCCCCCAAAAGATTGTGAAATATACAGCAACATCGGTAGATAGGAAAAAAATAAACTTATCATGTGGGGAAAAAGATGCTGAAATAATTTTTGTCTTTAAAATGCAGAATCATCCAGAAAGTTCATCAATGGCATTCATTCCCTAGGTTTAGTCACAGTCATTTCTGCCCCCTCCTACTCACTGAATCATTATTAGTTTATATGACCTACAGCCCCCAAACAAGTGAACTAACCTTCAGAAATAGGCTCATTTCATATTAGCCGGGAAGGAATACACCTAAGTCAGAAAATTAAATGAAGACAAATATGACCCAGGATCCTCAGGAAATGCAAATTACTTAACTTTTGAATGCTTTGTTGTTGTTGTTGTTGTTGTTAAGAACAGAAATAAGTAGGAAGAGGCAAATACCCCGCAACTCTCAAATAAAACAAATAGTTGTAAATCCTGAAATTTCACTCACCAGCTTCCCAAATGCAGGGTCAGTAACAAGAACATCAATCTCAGCCCTCTACTTTGACTCCACAGAAGAAAAGGGGAAAGGAGAAAGGCTTTCCAAGAACCCATCAGGATCGTTTTGGGGTTGTGTTTGTTTTCTGTGGGTGCTGCCCTGGCTCAATTTCCCCAGGGGCAGGTGCAGGAGTTCTCCTAACACCTCCCAGCAGCAGCTTGAGTGAGGGAAGGGAGGCAGTGGAGGGAAATACACCTCCTAGCCAGGTAGGATGCGACTCCCAGCTGAACTGAGCCTGGGCACCAATCAGACAGGGCGGAGGCAGGCATAAATTAGCTGAGAAAGAGTCGGTCCAATCAGTGCTCCATAGAGGCGGGGCTTCCCCTACTAGAAATCCAGCCCAGTAGGCAAAAGGGTTTCGACTTGGTTGCTTTCTTTTTTTTTTTTTTTTTTCCCTCCTAACAGAAAAATAAATAAATAAATAAACCTCCTTTCCCTCCCAGACACTGAGAAACGTTTGAGTGAGTTTGACAGACTCTCTCTGCGGGGAAGAAACTGCCTCTCCCTGTGTGTCTTTCTCTCTTTGCCTGTAGCTTTCCTTCCTGCATTTGTGGAGGGGACACTGGCCTCTTCTCTCTCCACAACATCCCCCAGATTAGGATTCAGTCTCTCTCTCAGGAGAGGCCCCAAGGAAGCAGGAAATCCCTAATTACTTGGCCCACGATCTTGAGGATTCAGTTAATTTGGGGTTAATTATCGTTTGCTAATTTTGATGGAAGGCAGGGGTGTGGCTCATTTATCTCTGCAAATCCAATACCTGACACAATGCCCCACACCTACAAACTCTAAGTTATGAAGTCCTGCCTGCCTGAATGAATGAACTTAGTGGGCGCGTTTCCTTCACCCCCTACCCAACCTGCGCCCTTGTTGGGGAGATGGAGTTCTCGCCAGTAGGCTCCCAAAGAGAGCCTTAATAATAGCAAGCAAGAGGGGTCTCATGTTACAAACACAAAAACAACAACGATCTGCCTGCAATAAATGAATAAATAAATAAATAAATACATGAAAAAGAAGAAAAAGAAAAAAAAAAAACCATGGTCCTCTTAGCCTCGGGCGCTGTGAGAGCCTTTTTCGCTTCTCCCTCCCCAGTTGCTTTTGCTTTCCCCCCCTTACCACCCCCCACCCCCCACACTGCCTTTGGTACCTAACTTCAGAGGCTCCGCTTGGAGTTCACATACAGCCAGAGGGTTACCATGGCAACCGGAAAGCCTCTGGCAGCTGGAACCCCTGTACTGTCATGGTGGTGGAGAAACAGGCTCTGTGTGCCCAGCCATCTTCTGCCTTTACGCCTGGCTAACTCCTTGCTTCCCACGGATGTTGCCCGAGGTTGGGGGGGGGGGGGATCTTTGGCTGTACCATTAATCACTCTGCTACCACCTGGCCTCTGTGGATTCAGGCTGAGCTGAAATTTACCATGTAGATCCTGGAGAATATTTATTCCATCCGCAAACAGTTCAAACCACAGAAGTCTCAATGTTTGTGCATGGCCATAAGAAACTGTTGCTGCCCTCGCTGTCCGTGGAAATCACTAAAAGGGACTTGAAGGCGGTTTCCAGGGCTGCCGCTCTCCAACCCCCTGCAAAGAATCACACGCAGATGTTGAGTGTCGAGCTTTTTCTCACTTCTCCTTTATTCTTCGTCTTATATCCTTCTTATTTTTCTTCTCTCATTCTACATTAATTAGACAGCATTCTATTTCTTCCAGAGTGCATGCGAATTAAAGTAGCCTTTTTCAAATAATTTATGCATCAGTAATGGTTCATTATACCCGACACGGACTTGAGCAAATTTAGGAAACAGGTGATGTCAATGTAAATATAGGCTGTTGGTTTTGTTCCTTTCATTTTTCCTGTTTTTATTATTTTTAACTTTTAACTAAGAATGTGCTTTGGATAGTTATTCAGCTCTTCGATTGGACACACACTAATTCACTGATCTGATTAGCCAATGGAGGAAGAATTAAATCATCAGCAAGTGTGTTAGGAATAACAAATACTTCTCCAGTTACCCCCTTGCATTTTGCTGAGATTAGGGGAGGTTTTTGCACACACTAATGGATATAGGATATTATCTAATGTTTTACAACAGTCGCTGATAGTCTTCCACCATCCATCATTCCTAACAAGGTTTTGCTCTCACTCTTCTCCTAGGTAACTGGAAGGTGCTGGGAGCAGTGAAAAGAAATTAATGGAGAAGAAAGGTGAAGGACATTTCCTTGGGTAGTGGCAAGGTGGCTGCTTGTTCTTACAAAAGATAAAGAGCTAGAAAAAAAAAGAGATACTTTCTACATTTCCAAAACTCCATGAGTTTTTTTCATTTGTCAGTTTTTATACTGAAATATTTTCTTTTATCATTGTTTTGTTTCAAGTACTTTTATTTAGCCCAATATTCCTTTTCATAATGCATTTCTTTTTAAGAACTGATTCTATTCTGCTGTTACCTAATTATATTTTCCTGTAAACTATGTAAAAAGGGACTTTGTTCCCTCTGGGAACTTGAAAAGGAGGAATGATAGTTGTATATTTGCCATGTTTAGACTCTGCCTCTCCTTTTAGACTGAATACTCCAGCTGGGAGCAAAAGGGATTTGAATAGAGCATTTATATATTATAGATTCTGAATAAAGCAAGTTAAGATCCATGGACCTCATTCAATAAAGCCTAGTGTGTCACAGTGGCACACTTGTGGAGACCCACATCAGTTGTCTTAGTAGACTCTGGATTTAGAAGACCAGAAAACTACCAATACTTTTCTAACTTTGATTGTGGTTTTCAATTGGGAACCATTTCCTCCTAGGACTTTGGAAATGTCTCAAGATATTTCTCTTTATCACAAGTCAGAGAGTGGGGTGACTAAATTATACCTAGTTAAGAGAATCTGTGGTTGTTGTTATATTAGTTAGTGGTACCAAAATTGCTTCCCACAACAAAGAATTGCAAGACTTCAAATGATCAATAGTCCAAAACCAAAAAGGTCTTTGTCATGAGTGAGGTGGATAGGCAAGCAGATTCTTTCTCAGGCTATTATTTTCTAACAATATCATTGCAATCACCTTTCCTACCAACCTTCTTTTGACTGGAGGGACCAAAGTAATTATCCACTAGCTCTATATCAAATTGTAAAGACTACTAAGTTATAGTGCATATAAAGTGGGTTTGATTTTCCCCTCAAACTTGGCTTAAGAATACCTTAGAATTAAATACTATGATACTTATTAAAAATACAAATTCATGAGCTTCACCAAGAATTAATGTATTTAGAAAAACCTTGGGGGATTTTCATGAATTATTTTCACAGTAACCCAAGGACCTGACCAAAGTCAACATGATGACCTTACACAATTGCCCACGCATGTATGCACAGCTCAGGCCCTAGCAAAGCAGAGTTTCATCATGATTCATCAGTCATTGTCAATCCACTCAAAAATATTAAGAAAATGTGCCACCCAGCCTTGTGCCTGGTGTTGGGAATATAGTAAGAATGCAATAAGTAAGACTTATTGCTGCTTTGTGGCTTTGTCTTCCATCTGTACGAAAAAGAAGGATTTATTTGCTTGTAGGGTTTTTATTAAAGGTTAAATCAATTGATACATGAGGATCACTTGAGAAACTACTCAGATAATCAAATTGCTCCCAAAATGCCCAGTGGTACTTTCAAATGTAAGTAATTCGCTGCAGGATCTAGAACATCACACAAAAATTTATAGAACTTACCATTTAAAAAGGCAGAGAAAATGAGGGAGAACATTGAAGTTCTCAGAAGACTCTGAATGTAATTCTCATCCCTGACTTCTCTGGGGTAAAGGACAGTTTTATTCATGTCCTATCTCTCCTTATGTACTTCTGACTTTCCTGATCTTAAGCTCCTTAGTCAGTATAAGTAATGCTCTTTTCTATCAAATCATATGCTATTCTGTAGCCTAGAAGATTCTTCCTTTTTCATCAACCTCTGATTAATTCCTTCTCAAAGTTTCTGATTAAGTTAGTGATCATTTTTTCTAAGAATTCTTCATTGATCCCTGCTTGCTAGTTTTATTCTTCTTCATAACCATTCTTTTCTATATCTTCAACTTGCATCCTCTCACAAAGATATCCAGTTTATTTTGGCCACTATAATACTCATGCTGCCATTGTGCTGAATCAGACATTTCCAATGTTCATCTTGTATAATCTCCCCTACTCATTTAACCCTTCCTTTCACACAGTTCTAAATGGAATAATATGTTTCACATATGGCATTAGCTAAATTTTGTAAGGTTCTTTACATTCTTATTCTATCTGCTTAATCTAAATATGTTGTTTTTCACATATAAATACACATATATTATGTGAATCATATATGATTATATGTGATATATGACTATGTATGGTATATATGTTATATATGATTGTATATGTAATATTATATATGATTATATATCAATATGATATATAATAAATATGATTATATATGAATATATATCCATGCAACTTAATTTCTTTTTACATAACACCAACTTTGAAAGCCTTTACTAAATATGTGTATAATGTTCAAGAATAGCTCCTCAATCAGAATATAGAAACAAAAGCTATATAATGAGTGATTGTTGTTCTTAATGTACTATGTTATCTCTCATCTCTTTTGCTGTCCCTTGGTTATCTCATATTGATACAGTATTTTACCTTGATATCTGATATATTGTATATATGCTTATTTGCTTATTTGAAATAAGATGAGGAGCGGATGTGGAGGAGGGAAATGGGGACCAAGACATGAGAAAGGGTATCAAAGTTTGTGAAGTAATGCACCTTCTATCTGGTGAATATAATGTAACCCTTCTATTAGTTACAATAAAAATGTATGAAAAAAGAATTGCTCCTCGAATTACATTGGAAAGGAAAAAGTGCCTACTGATACATTTTACTGAATTTTACCCACAAGATAACAAACCAGATGCCTCAGAGAACTTTCTTTGACAGATATATTGTTAAGTTCTTTTTATATCCCCAAATCTTATATACAGATTCACAGTTTATACATATATATGATATACGTATATATATTGAAGAAACCTTAAGCAACCTGGTAGGCCTTTAAAGCCAAGATCCTTTTCTTACTGCAGAAAGATAGAAAGCTTCCATCATTTTATTTAGTTTCAGTGAAAATTAAATTCGTTCAATTTATAAGAAAGACAAGACGGGGGGTGGGTGGTGGGGGAGGGAGGGTAGTGGGTACCAAGACATGTGAAAGGGTATCAATGTATGTGAATTAATGTACCTTCTATCTGGCAAATATCATGTAACCTTTTTATTAATTACAATAAAAAATATAAAAAAAGAAAGACATTGCCTAATGCATAGCACATACAAAGTGTTCCACTCATTTTAACAAACATTTCGGTTGCGATGACCACCAACCAACCTCTTTATGGCTCAACTGCCATAGTTAACTCCAGTGGCCACCATGTCTTGCTGACATTGCTGCAATCCTTTTCCAGTTCCAGTTTTGACTATCTCTTATTTATTCATCATGAATACTAGACTTTTACAAAATAGACTTTTACAAAATGGAAATCTGAAATTCTGTTCTGCTTAAACCACTTAATCACTTCCTATTTTATTGAGAAGAGAAACATATTATTATTGTCCTTGCCTTTATATAAACCTCCTAGCTTAGAGTGAATCATGTTGAGTGAGACAAGTCAAGACCAAAGGAAGAAAAGGCGTATGGTATCCTTAATATGTGGCTACTAGATCCAAACAATACAAGAGCAAAGACTCAGTATTTGCATACCCAGTGCTATGAACATGGTATTGGAGATAAACACAACTACATAGACATAAAACCTATGACTCTATAAACATAATGTTTTATTACATAGTTTAATATTCATCTGTGATATACAAACCCTTACCCTAATTTTGATTATGTTCGAAAAACTAAGTGCCAGTGATTATACATAGAGATTCCCTTCTTGAATACTTGTTTGTTAAACATGTCATTTGAAATATGATGTAAAAGTCAATGTTAAATTCTTTTCAAAAAGTACACTTTAAATTTAAGAACAGTTTTAGATGTTCAGAATTAGTGCAAATAATAAAATCATTCTTATGCATACAATAAAAAAAACCTCCTAGCTTTACTCACTACCTCTATTTTTCTTTCTCTTTCTGGCTCTGTGTGTGTGTGTGTGTGTGTGTGTTTGCACCTATATGGATGTCTCTCTCCTGCTTCATCTCTATAGCTTTCTACACCCAGTGTGCTAATCAGAAATGTCTCCTTTCAGCTTCTGCCCTGTCATGCCTTACCTTGACCTGGAGACACTGCAGATAATTTCTCTATATCTGGATCACTTCACCGCACTTTTCTTATTCATTTGACTGCTTTCTGGTCTTTCAGATTCAGCTTAACTACCATATCCTTGAAGAAAACCTTGTTTCTAGATCTAAATTCTCCAATTATAACAACAAATAGCACTCCACTTATTTCCTTCCTGACACTTGGTCTATTTTATAATTTATTGATTTAATTAATTCAAGAAATAATCACAGAGCACCTGGGTTTAAGTACTCTCCATAAACTAAAGATACCAAAATAAACAAAACTGACACTTCATTGCATGCTATTGAACATTTTACAAAGTGAATTATTTTTTCCTTTTGAAAGTATTATTATTAGTTTAATTTCTATTTCTTTTCTGGATACTTACTCTTTAAAAGAAGGGTAGTATTTTGTACTTCTCATGCTACAAGTGACATCTAGTAGATTAATGATTGTAATAATTAACTGGGTAAAGAAATAAAAGAATTAATGAGCAGCAATATTTCCATATTGTTCTCTATAGCTTTCAGCCTGATATTTCACTTCTGAAAACTCACATTTCCTCTTCATTAAAAAGAAAATAGGATAGAACTTTTAGGGTTGATAGAATATTATTATGAAGTATAAATAAATTGCCTAGTATATAATAAGGCTTCATAATTGGTAGGTAGATATATGAAGTCAGGACTTAAACCACCATGACCACCATGAATCATACAATTACACTGTATGTGGACTAAAAGAAAAAGAATATAGCATAAATTTAAACCTTGACTATAATAATTACTCTGTGCTGTTTGGCAAATCACATCTTTCAAAACTTCAAATTTATCAATTTCAAAATCAACATAATTTTCTTATAAAAGTAGATTAATATGAAGGTCAAACAAAACACATTAGCATAACTTCATAAACTCTTTTTTATTGTAATGTATAGAGTGGTTACAGTTATAGTCACCAGATAGTAGGTGCATTACTTTTCACACATTGATACCCCTTCTCATGTTTTTGTCCCCATTTCCCTCATCCACCCCTTCCCAATCAACTTGTATAAACTCTTGACTGATGTGGAAATTTTTATGTGATATTGTTATTGCTGCTGCTTTTCAATACAAGTGGACAGCAACTGAAGAAGACAGAAAGAAATTCCAGCTCTCAAGAGCCAATTTACAAAGTACTCCTAGTTTGGTAAATATTGGCTTTCTTCATTGTTTTGGAAAACTTTGTTCATAGAAATCATTTCATGACCTGGCTGGAAGTTTCTAAGGTTTCTTTGTAATTCAAGAGAGAAATATGGAGAGCAGACAGACATTTAATAACTTTCTCAGTTCACACAGTGGAAGTGACCAACTGAGATCTGAATTTGAAAGTTGGATTTCAGAGCCCACATTTTTAACGGCTATATGATGGTGTTCTTTGCCAATGAATCATGATATTTACTTTAAAGTAAATTGTTCCTCTTTCTACCAAGACCACATTTTCCCCTTCAGGTCAAACAACACCATTAGTTCAGTGGCTACATACTAGGGAACCATTGTCACAAAAATCTGTCATATTTCACTGTAAAGAACCATCTCATAAAAATGTCAAAAGTGGGAAAGAATTTTTGAAGAATGTCTCTTTACCAGCTATGTATCAAAGGTATAGAGTCCTGTGTACAATATGAAACACTTACAAGAAAGAAGTTCAGCATTTGAAGATTTATTGTAACCTGATATTTAATGAAAACCCTCAAGGTTTTGATGGCGCTTTATTATATCAATTACTCACTCACCTCACATACAGACTCATATATTTTATTTTTAAAATGTCTTGCTAGCAGAACTGCACTGAAATAGTAGCCCCTGGGGCACCTTTCAATATGTCCTATCCAGACCTCACTCTCTACTCATCCAGTTGATAGCCCGAAGTGTTTCTACTTCTGTGGCTTTCACAAGCAGCTGAAGAATAATATAGTTTCTGAATAACATAATTCCTCATTAACACTGAAAGAGAATGGGAGACCTCCTTATTCTTGTACATTTTTCCCACCACTTGTCTTTCAGTGACCAAATAAACAGGGCTACTCCATGTAAATACTCAGAGAACACTTATAGTTAAGTTTCCCCTTTCCCCCATGAGGAGTCATTAACACCAAACAAATCAGAAGCCTTTACTGAAAGAATTGGTGGAAGGTTGTGTGAGAATGGTTTCCAAGTTTGCATGATCAATGTTGGATCAGCCAAGTTGTTTGAAATGGGCTTAAGAAAAATATTCTGGATTTAATATGACATTACTCTTTCCTTGCTATGACTAAATAACTAAAGCAACCAACCTAAAGACCAACACATTTGTGTTAGCCCATGGTTTCAATGAAGTCAGTCCATAGTCCATGGCATCATGGATTGTGAGCTGATGATGTAGAACATTATGGTGGCAGGAATATTTGGATGGGAAGAGGCTGTGCATCTTATGACTTTCAGAAAACAGAGGACATTAGGAACAATGTGTAACTGTTCAAGTTACATTTCCAACACCCTACTTTTTCAGTTAGGTCTCAACCCATAAGTTTTTCAGAACCTCACAAAATTGCATAAAATTGGTAACCCAAGCACTCAACATTGGGAAATATTGTGGAGCATGTCCTAATAAATAAATTATATCAAGAGTTTTCTGCTTGATTAAATTATAATTCTCTGATAGTATATACTAATGAAATTGAAGTGTCGCAGATAGAAAGTACTTCTCTAAAGCTTAGAAAAAATATTACATATTATAGAAGATTGGTTCTGTTTTAGCTGTTATTTAACTTCCAATCCACATACATGAATTTGTCCAAACATACTCCTTTAGCCTAATACATTTGTAAAAGAAACGCTAGCTGACTTACAGAGCTCTGTGATGGCTAGTATCTGCCTGTTGCTGTCCAGTTAATTCTAAAGTTGACACAATGGTTCCATGTAATTTTCTGTAATCAGTGAACTTGGTAGGATTCCAGAATGGCAAGATCCACAGGGTAGGAGTTCAGTCAAAGCCAGTAGATTTCCACAGAGTAACCATCATAATTTGTCCTGAATAGATCCTCTGTGTGACTGGTTTTATTTTCATTATTTTTCTCAGTCATGGGGAAGAGATTGAATTTAGGGTCTGCAGCACTGTTTTTGAGCTTTCTCAAGGCTAGGTCTCTACCACTGAACCAGAGCATCACTTGCAGCCTTTCTGTTACAGCCCTTCCTGCTCAAGTGATCTTATGATCTCAGCCTTCTGAGTAGCTAATGTTACAAGCATGAGTCACCAGTTTCTGTCTTAGAAAGGTTCTTCAGATCCACATTTTTTAAATCAATTAATCCTAGGTATATAAAAAATTGGCAAATCAACCAAATGAAATTAGGCACTTAATTGATCGTAACCATTGAGAGAGATTAAAAGGTGTTTTTTCCAAGATAGTAAATTTCAAAATAAGAAATCTGGGTTCTGTGTGCATGTGTGCGTGTGTGCGTGTGTGTGTGTGTGTGTGTGTGTGTGTGTGTGTGTGTGTGTGTGTGTGTGTGTTGTATGCCTGCCCAGGTGCTTGAACTTAGATTGTAGGTGCTACGACTGAGCTTTTCAGCTCAAAGCTAGAACTCTACCACTTGAGCCACAGCTCCATTTCCCAATTTTTGTTGGTTAATTGGAGATAAGCATCTCAAGAATGTTCCTGCCTGGAGTGGCTTCAAACTTTGGTATTCAGATGTCAGCCTGCTCAGTAGCTGAGATTACAGGCATGGCACCATGCCCAGGATTAGAGGCATGGCACCACGCCCAGCAAGAAATTTTATATGAGAGATGTGAAAATCAAATTTTGATAAAAATCTTCATAGTAAAAATCTAACAGACATGCTAGGTAAAAGATATTAGGTTAAAAAAATGCCATTTCAGTGTTTCAAATCATGGCTACTGAGAACTAATTTTACAAATATGCTAATTTTAAAAATAATCTCCTAAATTTATCCTATTAGTCATTCAAATTTCCATAAGTCTTGATTGATATATATTGTTGGATAACCACTGTCATGAACAAATTTATCTTGCTCCTTCTTATTCAGTCCATCCTCACAGCCTTTAACATGCTCATGTGAATTTTAATTCCTATACTTTTGCCAGATTGTAATATGAACTATGTAACCTTTTGTCTGTAGCTTTATTTAGCATAATATATTTGATATTATGATGATTAAGTACTAATAACATATTCTTCTTTGTTGCTAAACAATATCACATTATATTAAGAAACAAATTTCTTAACCTCAGAATTCAATCCATTATTCATAAAACAGAGATGAAACATGATTCCAAGTATTGATTTATTGGTATGTATTTCTTATTAACAATTTAAAGTGTACTGTAAAGCCAGGTGCTGGTGACTCATGCCTGTATTCCCAGCTACTCTATGAGGATCACGAAAGATCCTCATAGATCCTCAAAAGATATGAGTAGGACCATATGAAAGTGAAAGACCTCTACACTAAAAATCTATCAAACCTTGAATAAAAAAACATGGTACCCTTAATATATGCATATTAGATCAAACAGTATAAGAGCAATGACTCAATATTTGGGTACCCAATGTTATGGACATGGCCTTGGAGATATAAACATAACTACATACACAAAAAAATCTATGATGGGCTATATAATCTATAGACATAATGTTTTATTACATAGATTAATAAGTATGTATGACATACAAACCCTCAACTTAATTTTAATTATGTTCTAAAATCTAAGTGCCGGTGATTGTACATAGAGATTTCCTTCTTGAATACTTGTTTGTTAAAACATGACATTTGAAATATGATGTAAAAATCAATGTTAACAAATTCTTTAATAAAAAAAGAAAATAAAACAAGAAATTGGAAAAAAATAAAACAAAACTAGACAGACAGACAGACAGACAGAGCTGGACTCCAGTAGCTCATGGCTCTAATCATAGACACTCAGGAGGTAGAAATCTAAGGTTTGTGGTTCAAAGCCAGTATGGGGAAGGAAAGTCCATGATACTCTTGTCTCTGATAAACTACTCAGAAAATACTAGAGGTGGTTCAAGTAGTAGAGAACTAGCCTTGAGCACAGAGAGGCTCAGGGAAAGAGCCCAGAACCTGAGTTCAAGCCCCAGGACTGGTTTAAAAAAAAGGTAATTTAAAACTATATATTACATTGTATTACTCTTTTTTAAAGGAGTAATGAAGATTCAGAGAAGTTGAATAACTTGCCTAGAATTATACAGCACCAAACAACAAAGTTGATATTTCAATCTCATACTTTCCCAACTTTAACACCCTACTGCTTTCCATTCTACTTCAAAAGATTTAAGTAACTGCTTAAAGCTAATAGAGTATTTACTTCCTTTAAGTAACATGATGATGGTAAAACATCAAAAGGAAAGTGCAAATTGGATATAAATGGTAAAAATAGAAAAAAGCACTAATATCTTTAATCATAGAGGGAACTTTGGGCTTGAATATTTAACTAAAAATACGTTTTGCCTCTAAATTTGGAATATCCTTGTGGAGCACCTCACATCAGGGAAATGGAAACCTATGCCATAGAAAAGGAGGCCTAACTCGTGGCCCAGTGCTCATTCCCTGGTCTTGGGACCGCACCTGGCTGAGATGGTGCCTATTGCTGGGTTGGAAGGTGTGGTTGTGGTTTGTGATGTAAAGTAAGGCCACCTCTGGGATAGGCCCCGAATCCTTCTGCCCACTGGGACAGCACATGATTCCCCTTCTTTACCTCCGCTGCCCTGCCTACCTTTGTGCTGATAGGCTCCTGCATCCTATATTAGCTGAATGTACTTTCTCAATAAACGAGTTCTTGCCTTGATGAGTCTTCTGACGGGTCTGATTTTCCTCCGGCTAGGGAGGGCTGGGTACCATAGGTCAGTAGGCCCTTTCCCTTCTGGGCTAGTCCTGATCCCGGCGAGTTCTCTCTATCCCTCCTGCAGGTCGGAGGGACCGAGGATTAAAATCCCTGGCAATCCTTACCAAGATTTTCCTTTGTTCTTTCTAATTCATTTACTAGATTAATGAGTTCATCTACAATACTTTACAATATGTATTAAATTCAGAGTTTAAGAATTTATTAATGAAGACATCAGCTCAACTATCTTTATTATAGTTTCCCATCAAAGATATCATAGGCTTTTTCAAAGACAAGATTAAATGATCACCATGTTATGGAGATGATAATTTATCAGGCATAGAAATACAAGCAGTAAAGATGATTACAGAAAAAATACTATAAGGGAAAATCAATCATACAAGCAAATATGGTTTCAGAAGCCTTAAGTCATTCTCTGGTTATAAACTAAATGTGTGGTAATATTTCAGACCTATTTAAAACTTGGATGAAAAATCAAGTATGAAAAACCATGAAGAGTTCTGTCATGTGTGTGAGATGCCCCAATATGGCATAATTCCTAGTGAATTCTGCTGTAAATTTCTGATCACTTGAGTTTACAGTGAGCTTTTTTCTAATGCCGAATCAAGGTAATCATGTAAGCTGTGCATAATTAAATGGTTAGTTTCCTAGCTAAGGTTGATGATGAATGATGGGAGTATTTGCATAAGTGGTGGTTCCACTTTAATTTAAGCTGAAGTCTTGTAGCCAAAGGGACTTGAAATGCACTGTCCTTGGACTTTCTCAAGGCTAGAGCTCTACCACTTGAGCCTCAGCACCATTTCTGGCTTTTTTCTAAGTATGTGGTACCGAGGAATCGAACCCAGGTCTTCATGCATGCTAGGCAAGCACTTTAACCACTAGGCCAAACTCCCAGCCCCTAGAGATGAATTATTATACTAAATAATTATCTAAATTATTACAGTAAATACAATAAATAGTATTAATTATTATAGTAAAAATGACAAGAATATATAGTTAAGAATTCTTGAAATCAAACATAAACCTTTCCAGGACTAACTAGAAAATGTGGAAAAGAGCAAGATGTGTGTGGGGGGAACAGGAGAAGGATTGACTGGACTGAAGATTCCCTTCTATTCAAAATTGACATGACGGGTTATTCTTGTTATGTTATGACAAGCAACTAGAAATTCATTTTTAAAGATCAAAATCCTGAAGAATTATTTCTATATAAGAATGCACTATTAATTTCCATAGTTTTTATTATACTTTATTTTTAATTTAAATTTTATTGTGAAAGTGATACACAGAGGGTTTACAGTTACATATTATTCTTTTGATAGATTTATTGATTCCTGTATTTTATTATTTCCTCTTTTTTTCAATTGTATTTTATTGTCGGAATGATGTATAAAGGGTTACAGTTACATTCATCAGGTAGTGAGTATATTACTTCTTGCACACTGATACCCCTTCCCATGTTTTTCTCCCAGTTTCCCTCTTTCTACCCCACTAATCATTTTGATTAATATACAAGGTACTAAAGTTAGATATAGCAACAACACAATATAAATCATAAGGACATAATTTTTAAATAAATGAACGCAGATTTAATTGTATTGGTAAGTCCGTTTATTCAACTTCACAAACTTCTGATTCTACCAATAAATGAAAATATTTTGACTTCATTGCATACGACAGGAGCTAAATGGGTATTTCTTGCCTGTCCAGGGCCTTGAACTCAGGGCCTGAGCACTGTCCATGGGTTTTCTCAAGGCTAGAGCTCTACCACTTGAGCCACTCCCAGCTTTTTTCTACATATGTGGTATCAAGGAATCGAATCTGGGTCTTCATGCATGCTGGACTTGCAAGCACTCTACCACTAGGCCAAACTCCTGGCCCGTAAGTATGTATTTTCTGACTGAATCTAGATTCTGATATCTAGATGAACAAAACTAGGAATAAAGGCTTTTGCTCAAACAGTTCTGTCTTCAAAAGTCTTAGTCCTATTTGCATTTGCAGGAAAACACAGTAGTATTTCCCTCTGAATTCTAAAAAGTTGTATTTACTGCCTGGGTCCTAAGTAAACTGAGAGTTTGGAGGGAAGGATTGTGTATTATTCATCCTCAAGTCTCTAGAGCTTAGAAGTGCATGGGATCTAGCAGGAGCTCAATATATTTATTGAAATCAATTGAATAAAGGATACATGAACAAACAGAAACACAAAGAAATGAAATATGACTACATCACATACCATTACCAAAAAATTCCTTTTTCAAGGAATGTTTGTAGATTTGAATTGCCTCATTGGAAAATGTAGACTTTGAACTACACAACTCATTTTTAAATGTTTGCTTACTAAATAAGTTTTTAAGCTATACTTTTCTTAAAGTTTTTGCACAGTACCTTCCTAAACATTAATCATGCTACCGCTACTACTATATTTTATATTTTTATCAGAAAAGACCTTTCACATTAATGAATTGTTTGTTTTTCTGACAATCCAAGTACAGAGTTGTGGTAACACAACTGGCATCTCCTAGGTAGATTGGAGTCTTGACTGGAAAACTGATCAGGGTGTGGTATGAAGGAGTATGTAGTTGAACAATAATGCTTAGGATTTTTCCCAGCTTAATTACTTACCATCACTTAAAACTAGTTGTACAAACGCGTTTTAATTTATGAGTACAATACCTCTCCATCAGTGTCACCCCTTGTATTGTCCTAAATCATCTGCTTCATCCCTACAAATCCCTCAAGTTGCGTGGTTTATTTTTACCTATGTGCATGGAATATTATGACTGGCTTTTGCTCACCCTTCCTGGCCCCATTCACCTGCTCCTCCTACTCTTGATCTCCCTCTCCAGCACATATTCTGTTGGAAAAAAATGTGGAGGAAAAGTAAGCAGAGAGATAGTGTGGAAGAGTGGTGTGGAACTGAACTGCCATCTTTTTTCAATGAGGCAAATCCTCTCCTAGTCTTCTTTCTTCGACTAGACTATCCATTTGGATTACAAAGACTTGAGAAAATGCTAATAATTTTTTCTGCAGGTCAATGTCACATCCCAAAGATGCTATATTCCCTACAAGCACTTGGGAAAACTCAAAGCTGCCAAAACTATCTTAATTCCATGTCTCCAAATCTCAGTGGAAGCGTACAATTTCAAACTCCATAGCTTCCCAGACATAGCTGGACCAATGCATTATGGATGCATTGTTTCATTGTTAACTCTTAGCTTTTGCTTTATTACTTGAGATGCTGGCTTTGTTTACTTTTGACAGATAAGGTAAGGCAATGCAAACACTGTGCTTCTAGGATGAGGAGCTGAATCCATGCACTTTACAGCTATGTCAGAAAACAAAAGAACATGTCTCCAAATGTGCTGCAGACTTTTCTCCTGTCTGTAGCGGATAAGCATTTTGGTTCACCATGGTGAAAATAAGTGAGACTAAGAAAAGGAAAAGACGTATTTGATAATTTCTGGTCATCGGTCCTCATTAATTTCAAGTGTTTCATTAGTCTAGTAGTTTTCATATACTAAGAAGGTTTTCTTTTTTCCATTGGTCTCCTAAATTGAAAGAAAAATGTAGAAATTGACTCTCCTCCCACTGTATATTGAATCATTCTTGATTTTCCTATAGGTACATTTATCCAAAACCACATGAAAGTATTATCTTCCTCCTTCATTTTAATCAGCCAAACACTGACAAAAATTTGGCTTAACATGTGATTGCTTTCTGGAATCTATGATCTCCTCCCCAGTTTTATTGGTATTATTCCTAAGTCTAGGTTTACAGCCAAATCCATGGCTAGTTTGAACAAAGAAGTTCAGCTTGTTATCTAACAAATAGAAATCTTCTGCCTCTTTATCTCCATTGCTTGCTTTGAAATGAGCATACATTTTCCCCCCATTTTTTAAACCCCATTTTTCTTCTGAGAGATATTTTAACGAATTATTTTCTTCCATCTTGAAATAACATTATCACACTGAAATGGAAGTCACCTTGTTGTGCTGATGATTTAGAAATGTCAAAATCTGAAAGCAAGGCCTCGGAGGAGAAAAAGCAATTCTCCTATTTACTGCTTTTTCTCTAAATGGGACTTGAAGGCTGCTAGACAACTCTGCATATTTGGAGCATAAAATCTTTGTGCCTTTGAAACTTTAAACACTTCTATTCAATAATTTCATTTAAGGGTCAGGCTCATATAACTTTGGGTAATTGTCAATGTTTTTATACCAATATAAACAAAGTACAGTGATTATTAGAATCAAATTTTAAGAACCCATTGCAATACTGGCAGTATTTTGAGAGAATACAAAATATACTTAACTTCACATTTGAGTTAAGGAATAACATGTAGCCATAATGAAAAAAAAATTTCCAATAACAATAAATTGTAGGTGCCAAATGCAAATTAAGAAATAAAAATTATTAAGGGAATCAGTAGTTTAATATGGATCTTAATCTATATATTGAAAAAATGCTTGATGGAAGTCAAGTCTGTTTTGTGAAATAAGATTTTTTTGTGTTGTGTACTCATTATTATAGTTATACATATTTATGGAATACAGTATGATAAGTTGTTGCATATATAGTACATAGTGAAAATCATTTTAGTTCATTTTTTATCTCCTTAATTGTATATTTATACTTTAGGCATTCAGATGATAGCTTGATATACAAATTCAAAATGTACTGATAAAATCAGGGTCATGTTTCTAATTATTTCTTTATATTTGGAAGTTTTGATAAAATATATAATAGGTACTTATGAACTAGTCTTCCTAAGTAGAATAATAAAAATTAGTACTATTCTGCCATATAGTTGAATTACATTTTTTATTGACCCATGTTTTGGCAGATGATCCAAACTTCCTCTATTCTCCCACTGTTCTTGGCCTGTTGTCATCATTCTATCATTCATATCAATATATTTGTACATCTACAAATGAAACCCAACACATGGTATCATTCTGTCTTGGTTTAATTTGTGTAATATGATATCTGTCCTCGACTTCTATGCACTTAGCTGCATATAATAAGCTATCACACATTTTCTGTGTAAATAATTCTCCATTGTGACTGTAGGCCACCATTTCAATATCCATTCATTCATTTATGGGCATGTAAACTGTTTCTCTTTCATAAGTACTTCAGTTCAGAAATGAAGAAGAGATTTGAAACTAGTCACATGGTTAATCCAAGCACGGTGTGCTTTACTCTATCTTATCTTTAGCAAGAACAGGAAGCTTACACCAATGATTCAATACAGAATAGATCAGAGGCAGGGAGAAGGACTGCAATGAACCTAACTCGAAACAAGATACTATGTTTATTTCCACGTGGTAAAGGCCAATAGTAAAGTGGTGGCCAGAGGAAATGTAGCAGACATTTTTTAGAAGTTGGATATTTTCTGAATAAAAATGTCTATTTTCATCCTGGATATATTAATTATAAAATATTAATAAAACTATTGAAAGCCAAATTATGCTTACTTGTGCTTTTCCTCTGTGTTAATGGGCTACAAACTATTTAGACAAAGAGGAATCTATTTCATAAATCCAGAAAATAATAAGTTGAGAAGAAATGTATGTCTGGAAGAGGAACAATTATTCTTGACCATAATGTCTGGTACCTAAGATGAAGGCAGTATATAATATATATATATATATAAATATATATATATGTTTAACAGCCAATGTAAAAGTATGTTGGTATGTCAAAACCCACCACATATTAACTCTGAGATAGTAGTTCATTTATGAACTTATACAGATAGTGTTTATGAGTGAGGTTGTTCTGGAGTGTAATGAATTCACACAAATATCAATGCCCATTTAGCACAATTACTTTACAGAAGATTACAGATAACTTTTGGTATATATATTTTCCAGATTATCATCCATTGAGAAAAACTAATATTTTAAATATAATAATCAAAATATCAATTATTCAATTGTCAATGTGATATACAAAGGGGTTACACATACATACATACATCAGGTAAGTAACCGTAAGGTATGTCAAACATTGTTAGCCCTCCCTCAATTTTCTATCACTTTCCCTTCCCCTCATTATCCCCACCCCAAATTGTACTAGTTGTAGAGTTCATTTCCAACCTATTGTCTTGAGGGTATCACTGTTGCATTGGTTCACCCTTCGTTCTTTGTCTTAACTATTTTGTTGTTCCCATTAAACATATACACTACACACAGGAGACCAAAATCAAATACAGTGATAATAGGGAATAAATAATAGGGGGAAATGAAAGAAAAAAATTAACTTCATACAGCATATTAAAAACAATCACAAAGAAAGCCCTCCCTCTTGTTTCCATATCTTTAGCTCATTTCTATTACCATCATCTTATACAGTTATGTATATACAGCTCCTAACCTATTGTGATCCTCTGCTAGGCCTATCTTAGACACATACTAATCATTACATATTAGAGAAACCATGGTACTTATGTTTCTATGTTTCTTTGGGTCTAGCTTACTTCACTTAATGGGAGTGCAAACTTCTTCAACCATTCTGGTAAGCAGTACAGAGATTCAACAAGGAGCTCTCCTATGACCCAGGAATCAGACTTTGGGGTATTTACCCAAATGACTACAAACAAGGCAATGATTAAGCTACCAGAACAGCCATGCTCATTGCAAATTATAGCATCATTATCCATAGCTAAAATATGGAACCAACCCAGATGCCCCTCAGTAAATGAATGGATCAATAAAATGTGGTGAAAATATGTATGTGTGTATACATTATTCATACATACACACATATACAATAGAATTCTATGCTCAAATACTCAAATTTTACTTCACTAATACTTATATACCTGAAGTTCTAAACTCTTGCTTAAAAATAACAGCCCAGGCCTAGTTTAAGCCCATGACCCCCCCCCCCCACACACACACAAAACAAAAACAAAAAAGTCAAAGATGAAAAGTGCTTTTCCTTTATTGTACTAGATGGTTAACATTTTTTGTCAGGTTGAATTTTCTCACCAACCGTGAAGACTAAATCTAAAACAGCATAGTTGTTTAATTTTTATTGTCATACACAAAGAAACACCCATGATCTTCTTTTAAAGATACATGTAATAATAATCATTACAACTTGTGATTCACTGTAAACATTTAAATATATGAAAATCATTTATATAAACAAGCTAGTTTCCAAATAATTGTGTATCAACAAAAGAACACTATTTTCTTCTAGAGAGATTGACAGCATGAGGATTGGAACACAGAGTTTTTCTCATCTTTGTCCCAAATGTGAGCAAAGAAACCATTCAGTGCAGTCACTCAGAAAACTGGGTTGAAGAACATGTCATCCAAACTTGTTTTTAAGGTTATTGTGACAAGAGGAATAAACAAATGACCATGCACTGAATTTCAAAGTTTCTTACCCAGAAAATTAAAAGAAAAGGTAGTTTGTTAGTCAAAACAAGTCTTAAAACCAAGTCAAAATTGGAGAGAAAAGCTAAATTTATGTGAATAACTTTAATCAAAACAATGATAGGTTATTTGGAAAATATATATGAGAGTGGATAAAATCATTTTGTTGTGATTTCTGATTTGATATGATTTATTTTACTTCAAAACATTATAAATTCAGTATTTTGTTTATAGTTGTATAATAATAAACAATTTGTAATTAATGTGAATAATATCTTGTAAAATGGATAGGCATTGTACTACTGGGTCAAGTGGTTCAGGTTTATAATCCTAGTTGCTCAAGAGGCTAAGATTTAAGGATGGCAGTTCAATGACAATACAGGCAGGAAAGTCCTTGAAATGTTTTTCCTCCAATAAGCTACCAAAAAGCCTGAAGTGGATCCATGGATCCATGGTAGGGCACTAGCCTTGAGGAAAAACACACCAAGACTCTGAGTTCAAGAGCAAGCACAGAAGTGCATTCTTGCATGCGCACACATGTGTGTACACGTATACACAAACACTTACTTGAACATGCTTCACTTTTTAAGTCTATATATTGCCTGTTAAAAAAAAAATCAGATGAACTCAATTGCAATTCTATTCCAGAATTCAGCAATTTTTTAAAAGACATAAAATTAACTTTAAAACAATTACAAATTGCAATGAACTGTTTGAATTATTTATAAAAAATAAGTTCTAACTGTTTCAATATGTATCTCAAATAATCCCATCCTCAAGTAGATGATATTAAGATGGCTAAATTTTAAGTAAAAGCTTCTGTATGTCTTGATGAATGCTTCCTTTAAGTATACCTGAATTTTAAGTCATAATTTTTCTGGATGCATTTACCTATGTTTTATGTACTGACCTCATTTTCTCAACAACCTAAAGCCTGTGAACACCCATTCCTTTCCAGAAGTAATTTTATTCCAACTCTACAGGGAAAGCTTAGCACAATCAAAATGAATACATTACTTTAAATTTTATACCTCTTTAGCTTTCAGATTTGCTGTGTAATATCCTAAAAGCTCATGGATTTTCAACTTCCCTAGACACAAATTCTAATGCTGTAAAAATATATTACATTGTAAATTTGTGAGAAATATAGATAATACTAGACTTTTGGTAGAAATGAATAAAAGTTCTTAGCAGTTGAAGTGGCTATAATTTTTGTAGCACAGAGATCTTTTCCTAAGTCATCAGGAGAACTCACTAAATTAACTATCATTATATGAGAGAAAGAAATTTGCTGCTTAAATCATTTTAGGATTTTAAATCATCCTAAAAGATGTTAATTCACAACCAAAACCTACATAGTAAGTATAGGACAGTTAATAAGAGCAAGGGAGAGATGACTTACATATATTCAACACTTTTGCCTTCTAGACAATGTCATTAGATAAGGAGTTAGATGAGAAAGAACGGGGGAGGGGAGAATAGATAATGACAATTAGAGCTGATTGATAAACCAGTGAAATACATTCAAATCTATAAAACCCTATGATATACTTTGGTAATATATTTTGCAATTTAGCTTGTTGATTTTCTAACAAATATCTGACCTAATCTACTTACAAAAATAGATTTAATTGAACTGTTCAGTTTAGAGGTTTCTATTTTTTGACCCAAGTGCTTTGTAGAGGGGAAAATTGTAGCAGTGCAAATCAGTTCCCTTCATAACCCAAAAATGGAGCAAAAGAGAAAGATAAAGGTTTTTGAGTTCCACCGAAGACCTCACACTAGAGCTCACTAACATTTTTACCAATTTCCAATAGTGCATGTTTGGATATCTGAGTGATTTTTCCAAGGCCTAAAAATACAGCGGGTGTGGTATAGGTCTTAATATTCTCATATATTAAATAAAAATAATGCCCATTTCACTGACTTAGTGTAAAGGATTAAATAAATTTAACAACTCTAAGGTACTATATTAGTTCTCCATTTCTTCCTCTTTATTAAAATCTCAATGTTCTGGATGTTCCATCATTTCATGATCCTTTTTTGAATGTCTGTTTCTAGCTCAAATCAGGCTGATACAAGCTCTGGAGTGCTTGTTCCATAAAACACACAGTAGTTACTCAGGACACAGGAAATTTCACATTCTGATGACTCAGTAACATTGAAGATGAGAATATTGCAAGCCATAATTTATAATTTTTACCCTATGCTTTCAAAAATAATTCTTTAAAGGCAATTTCCCGCCCCAAAAAAGACATTTGTCTGATCTTTCAATGAAATAAGAACCTTATTTACCTTTGTCTTTTCAGAATTTTATAGTTACAGCCTCACTGTGATAGTAAATGATGTTTAAGCATCCGATGGAGTCATTTTTAACTTTCAAAAGGAAAATTATTTATTTTTCCATGCTAATTTACCCTTTATTAATTTAATATAACTAGTGTTTTTGGCTGTTAGCAGTATCATGTGCACACAACTTTAGAGTTTTACTATAGTTCTTTTAAAATCATACATGGCAACAGTATGCCTGAGTATCAAAAGGCAAAACTTAACTCATTGTTGTCTTTACAAAATTAATGTTTGCAAACAATTTAGGAAAAAAAATTCCTATTTTCAATGTAAGTAATTTAGATAATAAACCAAAATAATTAGGCAATATAATTCCAGAATGAATTCAAAGATAAAAAGGAGACGAATACTTAATATGCATTTGTTATTCCTTTCTTTTCTTTTAATTCAAGAGGCTAATGGTGTAATGAAAACAAGACTGTTCTGTATAAGAATGCTGAATCTAAACAGAGGAACTATAAAAGAACCAATGTAGAAGCTTTCCCCATCAATTCAGAGCTAAGCCTAATTTTCTCCACCTTCTCCTTTCTCTTTTTCTATTCATTAATTTATTTTATTTCTTATTATTTTTTTATTGTTCCTGGGCTTAAACTCAGGGCCTGGGCACTTTTCATGAGCCTCTTTTGCTCCTGGCTGGTCTCCTGGCTACTGAAGAGTCTTATGGACTTTTCTGCTTGTGCTGGCTTTGAACCTTGAGCATCAGATCTCAGCCTCCTGAGTAGTTAGTTTTGCAGGTGTGAGCCATTGGCACCCAGCCTCTTTCTCTATATCTTTCTTGTTTCTTCTCCCTCTTTTTCCTCCACTCTTCCTTCTCTTTGTCCTTCTAGGCCTTTCTATTTTTTTTTTTAATTTGCCAATCCTGGGGCTTGAAGTCAGAGCATCATCCTCGGGCTTCTTCAGGGCCAGCACTCTACCACTTGAGCCACAGCACTACTTCCAGCATTTTTCAGTGTGTGCAGTACCTAGGAATCAAACCTAGAGCATTGTGCGTGCTAGGCAACCACTCTACCCCTAGGCCAAACTCCCAGACCCTCTATTTACTTTTTATTTGGAGACAGGGCCTTTCTATGTAGTCCAGAATGACTTCTAACTGAAAACACTGCTGCCTCAGACTCTCCAATACTAGGGTAACAGCTGAGCCACACCACACTTTATCATATTTACTCTTACTGAAATAAAGGCTATTAGACTGTCATTCCTATTACCTAGAAAATTCTAATCTTAGACTGCCTTACAGCAAATTTTTGTATTTCATGCTACTTTAATAATCTTGTTAGCTAATTCACTGCTATGTCTAAGGTCAGTTTTGGCAATATAATTTAGATGATGATGATGATGATGATGATGATGATTCACAAAACATTCTTCTATCCATTCTTTTGCTCTCCTACATTTAACTCCAGCTACTCAAATACAACTATTTCATGTTTCTGGCAGACATTTATGTTAAATGGTTATCTGTTCAAAGGGGTTAAGCCATGGAAATTTACTTGAGTCTGTTATACTTTAGTTGAATGAGTATGCACGTATACAACTTGTACATGTTTTCATACTTGTTTTAATTTTAGTTATAACTTCCATAAATGAGATAAAAAGTGCACCTTTGTATCTTCTAGCAAATCTGAGTATAATTTCAGAGGTTTCTTCTCAAAACACCCATGGGACCCTATGGCAGATTTCTCCATTAAAACCTATATTACTGATTAAACCTCAACTTGAGTATCATTTCTTATTGAAATCATCTCTGAATCCTGAATTCAGTGAATGAGAAACAATTCTTTAAATTCGATCACTTATCAATTCTCTTGTTACAAATACAAACAACAATTCTCTTGTTGTTATGGTACTCAAGGACAAATTTTTTTCTCCATCATTGTTACAGGTCTGGCATCAAATCTATGCTTGTAGTAATGACAATTTTAGTGTCATCATTCACAGACAAAAGCATTTCAAAAGTGTAAGGACAGGAAAATTGAGGGGCATAACTGCAACACACACAAATGATAATTTAGAGATGTCTGCAACAAGAAAGTGATGCCTGATAACCAATACCAAAAGGTCATATAGCAAATAATCTTTCTGAAATCATGGAGCCAGATTTATTTCCTTCACACTACAATTTCTTTCATTTTATAAAAAGGTTAATATGATACATCAGAGTATATTTTGTGGCAACCCTAATGGGATTGAGGGCAATATTCCAGTATTTTTAAACATTTTTATTTCAGTAGAGAAATATAAATATCCATTGTAAGTGGTAAATAATAGAATCATTGCACTTTAGGCCACATCTGGCCTCAAATGAGTGAAAGTCAAGTTAGGTCTGTTTTTCTGATTCCAAGAAGCTTTTTGCCTCTAGAGCATTTTTAGATTTTTTTAACTAGGTGATAGATTATCTTGGACATAGAATAATAAAGGAGTATTTACTAGTTTCTTCCATTTCACATATGACAGTAGTCAACAAACAAATGAAAAAGTAAAGTTCTAAAAATTTTACTTAATTAAATATACAAAGATTTTTATTATTTGGTAGAGTTTATGATATTTTTATACTTTGCTGCCACTTCATTGATATACAATTTTGTGATTTTATTGAAAGTATCAGTAGCATATATATTTAGAGAGCTAGTATTTTGACCCATTTACATTTCTGATTAAATATGGAAGTAAACAATTGAAAATGTATGAGAAGAGTTTGTGTAAAATTAAAAAGCTAGCAAGTTTATACTTATCCTTCAAGAGACAAGATGCATGTATATTATTATAGAATGAAGAAATTGCTTTGATACAGAAAATATTACACATACTCATGAAATGGAATTGAGATTTTCATTGTCAATGAACTGCTTACTTAATTTATTGCATACTAAAAATGGTAGTTTAAACTAAATAGTGAAAAGAAAAAAATCCAAATTAGGCTTTGGAATGCAGTCTTGAAGTAAGATCATTTAACAATAACAAAACACATCCTAGGGCCAGGAGTTTGGTCTAGTAGTAGAGTGCTTGCCTAGCAGGCACAAAGACCCAGGTTTGATTCCTCGGAACCACATACATAGAAAAATAAAAGCTGGAAGTGGTGCTATGGCTTAGGCCCTGAGTTCAAGACACACAACTGGCAAAAAAAGGTCTTGAGCAACAAAGGGTTAATGTGAATTTTTTTAAAACATAAATAGAACAGCAAAAGACAGGTGAGAACTATGTTAAGCTTTCAGCCTCATGTAAAACCGCTGTCCTTAAGCGTTGTTCCACTGTTAGAATGGGAAAAGCTTAGCTGAACAAGCCACATATCTGAAGATCAAATAAACTGAATGATTCAATTTTATTTGCCTAAACATTAAAATACTTTGAAAGTCCATCATTATCTCATTCCAATGCAAGCATTGCACTGAGAAATCTATGAAAGAAATATAAGAAAAAAATATAAGAAAGCCATCAAGAAGACTCTGCCTGATAAATACACATTCCTACATTGTTATTATCTTACATGTGAGTTGAATTTTCAACTTGCTTCTAACCAACAACTTCTAACCAACAACTGAGCAGATTTTGCAGCTATAATAAGGTCCCTAGTGAGTTGATTTTGAGTTTATCAGAGGAAAGATGTTTGCTCCAACATGCTAAACTTGCCTTTCTCTCTCTCCCTCTCTCTCCCTCTCTCTCTCTCTCTCTCTCTCTCTCTCTCTCTCTCTCTCTCTCTCTCTCTCTCTCTCTCTTTCATTTCTTCCACATTCTCCCATGAAAGTAGAAAAAGCATCAAAATCCTTTAGCCTGCCTGGAAAAATATCCCTCAGGTTGTGAGATGACCTAAGGGAATCCACTTGACAAGGAATTTGATTGACTGAGAATTTACTTTGGAATGTGAGACTTTCATTGATTCCAGGTTCTGACTACGGATTCTTTTTTTTATACTTATTTCTTTTCATTTTGAGTTATGTACAGAGGGGTTGCAGTTGCGTAAGTTAAGTCCATTTCTTTTTTAACAGTGTCATCCCTCTCTCGTTCTCTCCTAGTAATTTCCCTCCTGATCATCTGACACCTCCTTCCCTGAAGTTGTACACTTCATTTTTAGCATAGCATCCAGTGAGAATGAGCAGCATTACTGAATTAGTTCACACTTTGTCTCACCATTTCTGTGCTTCCCCTTCATCTCCCCATGTCAGACAAACATACATACAAGACAAAAAGTACAGAAATCAAAAACAACAACATAAGGGGAAAAATAAAACAGGGAAACAAAGAATCAAAAAGTAAAATAGAAAAACTAGTTTCCACTTCTTGGAGTTCATTTTGATATGAATCATTTTATATAATCATATTCCCATAGCTCTTGAGCCCTTGTGAACTTCTCCTCAGAATATCTTCCATTGGTTTCATTGTGTGAATGTGTGCAGTCCTGAGTAATTAATCAGGTCCAAGTGTAAATCTATGTCTTTTACTATTCATTAGGTTTACTTATAGATTTTTTCTTTTTTATTGTAATTAATAGAAGGGTTACACTATATTCGCCAGATAGAAGGTGCATTACTTAACAATCATTGCTACCCCTTCTCATGTTTTTATCCCCATTTCCCTCCCCCACTCTCTCCCCTCTTCTTGTTCCCCCATTTCTATCCTATTTCAAATAAACAAATAAATATTTATATAATATATCAGATAACAAGGTAAGATACTATAACAATATGAGAAAAACCAAGGGACAACAAAACAGATGAGAAATAACATAATACATTAAGAATAACATAGATTTAAAGGAACATTCTAATTATTACAAACGAGGGGAAGCATGCAACCTACGTTTCTTTGGACATCTGGGTTGATTCCACATCTTAGCTATGGTAAACAATGCTGCCATGAACATAAACTGTCTACAGATTCTTTTAAGGTTTATCATAAATTATTCTCATAGTGGAGAAAGTACCCTTTGGGAGAGAGGTACTGCATATGATAGCAGAGTGAATTGATCACTGAAAGGAAGATATGTTTAATAAGCTACACTACTCAGAATTGATATGGTGAAAATTTTCTTGATGATCATTCAAATACATATATATATATAAATATATATATAAATCCAGTGTGTTTGAAATTAAAAAGAAAGTGGAGAATAGGAAAAAGAGAGGATCAAGAATGAAGAAAACAGTGACTATACAAATAATGCATGCAGGCTGGGCACTTTGGCTCACACCTTTAATCCTAGCTTCTCAGGAGGCTGAGATCTGAGGATCAAGGGTCAAAGCGAGCCCAGGCACAAAAAGACCTGAGACTCTTATCTCTAATTAATTTCTGGAAAACAAGAGTAGGGCTTGGCTAATGGGGTCTGTCAGTAGCCTTTAGCTAAAGAGCTCAGGGAGAATGCTCAGACTCAGGGGTAGGGCCTTGAACTGAAGATCTCAGGGAAGCACTCAGGCGGGGTTCAAGTCCAATAACCCACACAAAAAAATAATGCATACAGCATTATTCATAAATCTCCAGCATGGAGCAGAGTCCTAATCCTATCAAACCATCATAAAACAGCATCTTCTTACCATTTCCCCGCATTTCTTTGAATGTGTTTTCCTCTAGCACATCAGAAAGAAACATAGAGTATGTACAGCCCAATGATGTTTCTGTGGTAGGTGGAAAGATGCAAAGAAAGTCCCAACACAGACCTGATGATCTTCAAGTGAGAAGATAAATCTGAGAGCAAAGGATAGCGGTATGGAAGTACCCAGCAAGACAAAAGACATTTCAAAGAGCTGTCACATCTGTAATCTAATTTTACACTTCCCTGTCCCTTGAGGCAGGTAAGCTGGGGCTTATTATCCTAGATATCAAAGAACACAGAGGTACACAAAGTTAAGTAACATAGCTGTCTCACCATCCAGTGCATACTTCTGTGACTACTGTCTAATATTATGTGAAAACTAAGGACCTTCAATGATTTTTCTGATGACAAAACACCTCTTGATTGTTTTCAGAGCACTTTCAAGTGTTTTATCCTCTACACTTTCATTCTCTTGTCATCAGGAGTAATTTTGTTTTCTGAACCAAGGTTGTCTCTGGAAGAAAAGATGCCTTTTACTTTTCATCTTTTCCCCATTTTTCTCTGTTTTTTTTTTAAAATAATTTCATTATTTTTAAATAGTTATACAAAGGAATTGTTATTCACCTCCTAATCCACCCCTGCCCTTCTTTATCTTAATTCTAGGTTATCCCAATTTGTAATTGCTATTAATGTTCAAATTGTATTAAATATACCACTAAAAATAACTCCTGTTTTTACCACCACAGATCATGTTTTTGCTACTCTTAAAATATGTACTGAATTCAGAGTAACTATTTTTAAAAAAAAAACAGTATGTTTATATATAAGAACAAAATGAACATTTACAATGAGATACAGAAGAGCTGACAGTATTGAATATAAATGCAGAATGAAATTAGACTTATGGGTTGATGTTACATATCGTTAATATAATATAATATCATACTAATATATAATGAAAACCTGGGCGCTGGTGGCTCTCTACTATAATTCTAGCTACTTAGGAGGCTGAGATCTGAGGATTATAGTTCAAAGCCAAACTGGGCACAAAAGTCCCTGACACTCATCTCCAATTAACTACCAGACAATTGGAAGTGGTGTTGTGACTCAAGTGCAGAGTGCTAGCCCTGACTGAAGAGCTCAGGGATGACACCTAGGCCCGGAGGTCAAGCCCCACAACGAATGGATAGATATGTATATATATATATATATATCACTACTCATACACATAATAAGACAGCAACCATTGTCTAGAATTATGGTGACATTTAAGTATTAAGTTGTTAAAATACACAAACCTTAGCATAGCAAAAACTCTTAGAAAACTGGCCTAATGCTATTGGTTATATAACTTTCTATCAAGAAACAAACGGTCCAAACTTCAGAATTTCTGGTCTAAAAGCACAATGCAAAGTTTGTTTACAAATTCATTGTTTTGCTTTTTTAAATTATGGATAAGTTATTGTCTTTGCTCTTCTTCATAATTACAAAATCTAAATATTCCTTTTGGTATACTGTCATTCCTGAAAAATTAGTTGTTTTGTGTATTACCCCGATAAGGGATTTTTTTCTGAATCATCATTAACAAATCAAGAGATACATACATGATCTTACCCTTGTTATAGAGAAGGCATTTTTTTCTGGTGAGCCACCACAGAAAGGTCATAGTCATGTTTGAGATAGCTTTCATGAGATCCTCAGTACTATAACTAAAGGATATTTCTGGAGAAATATTCAATTTATCTACCAATTTCAGAACTACCCTAACAGGCAAAGAAGAATATTATTCTCTCTAGCTGATATAACATTAGCCTTGTCTCCACCATTAGACACAATACTTGGATATCTGTCAAATGTTAAGCATTACTCTTGGATCTAAAAAAAAGAACACACACATTGACAATGAGAAAAATTAAGAAGCTAGTTTTCCTTGTCAAGTGTAGGCCTCAAAGAAGAAATAAGAAATAAGTATTGATGTAATAAATGCAGATAATTTAAGAATCATGAAGAAATCAAAACAGAATGGTTTGACTGATTAAGAATGAGTTTAAAAGCAAAATGATCAAGATGCATTGTATTCTTAACCTGCTTTGTTAAATTGTATCTCCTTTGTAGAATGAGTTAAAGAGGAAAAAAATATAAAAGAAAAACATTCAATAGTCAGAAATGGTCTTTCTAATACAATGATTTTTGTAGATGAGATCATTTATTCTCATCAGAATAAAGCATAAAAGTTCCAGAAACAAAGATTATTGATGACAGAATGCCATATTATGAGGCTCAGGCTTTTTGTTTATTTGTTTATTTTTTATATTTTTATTTTTTATTGTCTGGGTAATGTAGAGAGGGGTTACAGTTACATTTGCCAGGTAGTGCGTGCTTTCCTTCTCACACATTGATACCCCTTCTCATGGTTTTTTGTCCCATTTCTCTCCTCTCATCCCCTCCCAATCATTGTGATTTTGTCCTACTTTGAATCATGATCCTCAGATACCAGCCTCATAGGTACAGGATTCCATTTCTTTCTTTTTCATATAATATTTTAATTTTTCATCACTGAAGATGTGAGACAATGAAGATGTCAAGCAAATTTATTAAATAAACACATATGATATCATAGTCCTTTTAAAATAGTATGTCCTGTGGATAAATAGTTTAAGAGATCCCAATGAAAACATATTATTCAATGTGTTTTTCTCTTTAAAAATCTCAACGTGGTAAAATAGCATATTAAAAGTAACATATCCTCTTGCCCCCTGTTGTGATAGATATTAACAAATCATAAGTCTTAAATTCAGGCATCGAAGGAATTAAGTGCAGTAGAAATGACCCCCCAGAGAAACCATCTTGAGTATCAAGAGTATAAGATTTCATTCTGTTTATCTTTTCTGATCTGGTCACTTGTGCCAGCAGAAATAAGCACTACATATTTTTGCATTAGAAAAAAAATGACATGGGTTTGATTAAAAAAAGGTGACACTGCAATTCTCCCCCCCCAACTCTCCATAATCCAAGATCATGTATCAAAATAAAGAGATATTGGAGTCAAATCCTTAAATACATGTGACAGGAAATAGAAGGATTCTTGAACATTTTCCTCACTCCTCTTTAGCTGATTGCCAATGATGTTGGGTCATGTGAAGACATCTGGTAAGACATGTTGCTTTTGAATTTGAGGCTCCAATTTAGAGCTCCTGACACAAACACAGATGTCAGTTGAGATGGCCCACATCTTCCAGTATGCTGTGATTACTTTTATTTGTAATGCAGATAAAAGTATATTTATCCCATCTACCAAAGACACCTCTTATTTTCAGATACATGGCTGACTGGTGCAGACTGAAGGGAAGCACTGTTTATATTATTCATTTCTAGGCCCATTGTTTCTTTTAGGAAAATGGCATCTGTCAAAATAATTTCCTTAAACAAATGCCCATTAGTTTAGGATTGCACTAGTAATACAGTCTGATTTTTATATAATCATATTTCTTATTCCTTCCTTATGACATGTATTCCATATATTAATGTATATTGTAAAGCTACTAATACATCTTATAGTCTGCCATAATGTATTTGCCACTTTATTTAAAGTTACCTTAAAGTCCATCCTCCAATCCCAGGTTGACAGATTTCTGTGGGACTTTTGTTTTAGGTACAAATTCTGAAGTACTGGGGCTTCTCCTCAGGGCTTTGCAATTTCTAAACAAGTACCTTAACTCATTTAACTCATATCCCAGAGCTTTTGCCTTTAGTTTGCCTTTCTGATAGGTTCACATGTTTTTGTTTCTTTTTAGCTTCTATCTGAATCAGAATCATTCATAATCTCCACAAAATACATATTTCCTTCTATAAAATATATGACATTAGTTTTGAAAGATTCTTACTGTCATCATTATTCTGATAAAAAATAACTGGGGAACTATCTTCCAATGACTAGTTATAAAATCAAAAGACCATTTTCATGTAACATAAAAATGATTTCCAACATCCCAGCCAAGCTTCAACAGCCATTCATATAACCATATTCTATTGTATGATATGAATCTATGCATCATCCATTCTCAATGTTCATTCAGTAATAGAGTGTTTATTGGGAATTGTACTCATGAGTAGGATAGATTTCTAGAACCATAACTTCATTGCTTGTCATCAAAGCCTCTTCTAGTCTCTAGGGTTTGTTCCTTTTTAAAGTAACATTTTCTTTTTCTTCCTTTTAAATGTCTACTTAAGAACAATGTTGTTCCTCTAAAATTTCTTCTAACTGATAAATTTATAAGATAAACTAAGTCATGCTATTAGTTATTTTTCACAATTAATTATAAGTCAGACAATGATATTTTTATTATTGTATTTGAGTATAGTAATTCATCTTGTTGAAAAAGAATATGTTCATCTCTTTAAGCAATTACTAAAGAATACAACGTTAATTATTTTAATTTGCTTTTGATAACTATTTTAATTATTTTATTTTAATATATTCTTTTGTAATCATATATTAAAGCATTATATGAATGGAGAGAAGAATGATAGAATGTGAAATTGGTTGGACTACAGCATTAATGTGTGAAGATGTAACAATGAAAAGAGTTTATGAATCAATTAAAAGCAACATAAATACAAGAACGTAATTGAATAAACAACTTAGAAAAAAGTTAGATTCAATGTCAATATTTTGAAGGAAATATATATCTATCAATACTTATGTTAGGTGAATAGAGATCTTGATAATAAAAGATGTTATCATTAGCATTTAATTTGAAAAAAGAGTGAAATCTAAGAGTAATGGGGGTCCTAGTGAAGATAAAACTATGTACACATGGGCCGGGAGTTTGGCCTAGTGGTTAAAGTGCTTGACTAGCATGCATGAAGACCCAGGTTCGATTCCTTGGTACCACATACATAGAAAAAAGCCGGAACTGGTGCTGAGGCTCAAGTGGTAGAGCTCTAGCCTTGAGAAAGTCCAAGGACAGTGCTCAGACCCTGAGTTCAAGCCCAGGATTGGCAAAAAAACCCCAAAAAACAAAAAACAACAACAACAAAAAACTATGTACACGTGTTGGAGGGTGTTCTGGAAAGCAGCTTTTCTTGGAAAAGGCTGATAAAGTTGGCAGACTTCTCATATATAATGACATGCCTGATTACTGGTTTATTTGATGTGTTCAACTAGCATTTACCTGCATTGTTCCAGTTTCCATTGTTTCAATTAATTTTGCACATGTGATTGACTTGCTGGCAATGAAAGGAGTGTCTTCCTTAAACCTGACACATGTTACATTGCCCATTTTATTTAACTCTTAAATCTTTCTGTTTTTTATTTTTGTTTTGTTTTGTTTTGGCAGTCCTGGGGCTTGAATTCAGGGCCTGAGCATTGTCCTTGAGCTTTCTTAAGGCTAGCACTCTACCACTAGAGCCACAGGACCACTTCCAGTTTTCTCTGTGTATGTAGTATCATGGAATCACACTTGGGGCTTCATGCATGCTAGGCAAGCATTCTACCACTTAGACCACACTCCTGGCCTTCTTTCTGGTTTTAAGTAAGTCTGATCTCTTTGATTGAAAGAGACATTAATGCTTTGGAAGTTAAAAAAAAAAGTTAAATGCTAAATGAGATTAACAATGTGGACTTGTGGAACTATGCCCCACGCTGCTATCTTCAGATCTGAACATAGACAAATTAAAGTATCTCAATTTTATTCAATTCATGATTATTTTACTCATTGTTCATTTATTTCTAACCTACTTCTTAGTAATACTTTGGGGTTGGGAAGATCTTCCAAGATCTGATTTCCAGGCTTTTTATTACAACTAAGTTGAAAATCATCAATTGAAAATTAACTGGAGAAGAAATTGAGATTGAAGCATTAATTAGAAAGCAGAAATTTCATCTCAGAAATAATCAACGAAAGTCTAGTTTCAAGGTGTGGCTCAAGGGATAGAAGCACCAGTGGAACAATCATCCAAGTGACAGCAAGACCCTATCTTCAAACCCCAGTACCAATACCATTATTGCAGAGCTCAGGTGAATTTACAAAGTACAAACACATCCAACCCATCTTAGGTGTCAGTACAGAGTGTCAATGGTAGAGGACAGTGTGTTTGTGACAATAAAATCATATTTGAGGATATGCTTATATTATGAATGGAAGATGCTTACTTTGAATCTAATTCTTGTAGTATGATTAGCAATTAAGTTGTACAGCGTTATGGCCAGGTTTGCATTATTTTTTTTTTAAATCTGAAAGCGAATATAAGGCCAAAGGAATGCACAGAGAAGGGATAGATTTGTTGAAAAGACAAAGGAAAGGAGACAGAGAACTCAGTGTTAAGGAAGTGCTATCCTGGAGTTAAAAAAGACGTTTTAAAGGATACTTCAGAAAAGAAAGCGCCATTGTTTGCTTTTAACTAGACTCAGAGCACTTCTCCTTGACAAGAACTGACGAGAGACTGAGTAGAGCCATCAGTGAGTGAAAGCTTGCTTAGACCAGCAGCGTAGGTGTGGGTTTTCAGACAATCTGTACCTAACACACCATTTTTGAGTAGGTGGCTGTACTGCTGGTGTATTTTTATGAAACAGCCTATAAAATTTTTCATGTACATAAAGAAGTTAATACATCTGTCTCCACAAAGACTTTCAGATGGTATTTATCTTGAAATGGTTTTGTAACTTTTACTAGAATGAAACAAAACCAGGCTATAAGAATGAATATGAAAAATGTAAAAAAAAAATCAAAATGAAACACGATGTCCAGTGACCCTGGCATGCAATTGCATGTTGCTCAGGCAAATCTAGTTTGCTAAACTGAGACATTTATTTAAATACAGAGTTCTCTGATATAGGGATTTTTGTCTCAACTTTACCACTCTGAGTTATTAACAGAATACATTTTTTTGCCAGTCTCGGGGCTTCAACTCAGGGCCTGAACATTGTTCTTGGGCATTCTCAAAGACAGAGCTTTGCCTGTTAAGCCACAGAACTACTTCTGGCTTTTTTTTTCTATATCTGTGGTACCAAGGAATCGAACTTGGGTCTTTGCACATGCTAGGCAAGCACTGTACCACTAGGCCAAGCTCTCAGCCCCATTAACAGAATATTTTAAAATCATTAACCCAAATGGCTACAAAATGTTGAAGAACAATCATAAAATGTATATATCTCATAGACTCCAGAAACTAAAATTGTATATAAAATCTGTGTTTGGGGGGAGAGAGAAATAGGGGGAATACAGCAATTTTATGAGATGTCTTTAGTGAATCCTGCTTTGCTAACTGGAATTTACTACTATCTACCTTGAAGATGGCCACTGCGGGGGCGTAATTTTAATGAAGATTCCCACATGATCCATAACAATGCTGACTCTGAAAAGAAGACAGGGAGATTATAAATTATCGCCACTGTCTTTATAAAACAAACCGGCCCAGGAGTTTGGCCTCGTGGTACAGTGCTTGCCTAGCATGGATTCCTCAGTACCACATACATAGAAAATTAGCTAGAAGTGGTGCTGAGGCTCAAGTGGTAGAGTTCTAGCCTTGAGAAATCCAAGGACAGTGCTCAGGCCCTGAGCTCAAGCCCAGGACTGACAAAAACAAACAAAACCCCCAACAAGCAAGCAAACAAATAAAAAAAACCCATGGAAATGACAGAAATAAGATTGCTACAGCTACACAAATACCCTATGAGAAAATGTTTTGTGGGTGAATCATACACTTCATGAGATGCTTTTATCTCATTAGTCATTTCAAAATAATCCATAGTGTAAGGAAGCATTGTATCTGTCATTATACTATAAAATGATATTAATGGTTACAAAGTAGAACATTAGGTCATCACATGAGTCTCTGTTCTTAGGATTCCTTGACCTTACAAAGTAAATGAGGAGGGTTGTCCAGTAAGAAGCTATTTCTAAGAAACATTTTAGTGTCATTACATTTTAAACAGCTTCCGAGAATTCAGCTGAAGGAGTTTGTCTCACTGAAGATGAGCAATTTGTGAGTTTGTTTTGAAGTGTATGAGCCAGTTACTCAAATAAGGAATCATCTGCCTATTTTGTATATGAAAGTTGTTTATAAAGACTAGTAGAAATTTTGGGAATTATAATAAGGAGTGGTTAAGTTTTATTTCAGTATCTTTCTTGAGACTATGATGTGGAGTACTTTTATTATTTTCTAATGATAGGAATCAAATTTAGGGATTAGTGGCTGTGCTATTAATTCATTTAACTACTTTCTATTAGTTGGCTATTTATATGTCTTCTTTAGAGAAAGGTGTAATTCAGCACACTAACAATAAGTTAGTATACTAGTAATGAGTTAGCATGAAAATAGATTTTTTATAAATACACAACTAAGTAGGAGAAACATAGTTTTAAACATTTGAAAAGATGCAAAAGTTTGCCAGGTACTCACAACTATAATCCTTGCAAATCATGGGTTTCAGACCTGGAGTTTCAAAACCAGCAGACTAATCTGAAAGATGTTATCTCTAATTGTTGAGAAAAATGTCATCATGGAAGCATGCATCAAGTGGTAGAGCACCAGTTATGATCAAGCAGCAAGAATGATTGTGATCCCAGAGTTCAAGTTCACAAAGTGGCATTAAAAAATGATGTGAAGAGTTATTTAAAAATACTTTTAGTCAGTCATGTTACATTCTAAGTAACATCCTGGTCTATCAGAATTGAGAGGTATTTTGTCTGAACTTTGATCGTTTTTTCTGATTTAACTCTCATTGTAACATTTATTTCTTTGATGTCTGAGGGTTTAAGTATTTTTTTTTCTTTTTCTGTTGGTGGTGCGACTTGAGCTCTAGGCCTGGGTATTGTAAGCTCAAAGCTACCGCTCTATCACTTGAGCCACAGTGTCACTTCTGGTTTTTCGGTGGTTAATTGGAGATGAATCTCAAGGACTTGGACTTTTCATGCCTGGGCTGGTTTGAGCCATGATCCTAATATCTCAGCCTCCTTAGTAAGAAGGATTACAGGCATGAGCCATTGATGCCCGGCTATGTACATATTTTTTGAGCCTTTTTCTTTCTCTTTTTCTTTCCTTTTATTCTTAGGCTTGTTCTCTTTTACCATTATTTCTGATTTCTGTATCCTTTGTCTTTTATATAAGTTCATCTGATTCGGGTAGGAAAGGGGAAGCACAGAAATGCTGGAACAAAGAGTGAAGCATTCAGCAGTGCTATTCACTAGACATTATGTTGGAAATGAATTGTAGAACCTGGGCCAGGAGGAGCCTCCTAAATTTTTTATGGTAATTTTGTTTTTTTTACCAGTCCTGGGGCTGGAACTCAGGGGCTGAGCACTGTCCTTGAGCTTTCTCAAGGCTAGGGCTCTACCACTTGAACCACAGCACTACTTCCAGCCTTTTCCATGTATGTAGTACCAAGGAATCAAACCCAGGGCTTGTGAATGTTAGCCAATCACTCTACCCATTGAAGATTTTTTTTTTTTTTTTTGGCTAGTTCTGCCTAGTGCTCGAAATCAAGGTCTGGGCACTGTCCCTGAGCCTCTTGGTGATCAAGACAAACACTCTACCGTTTGATCCACAGTGCTACTTCTGGTTTTTTCTGTTTATGTGGTACTCAGGAATCAGACCCCCAAGGCTTCATCATGCTAAGAAAGCACTCTATCACTAATTCATATTCCCAGCTCAGCCTCCCAAAATTTTGAGTTGATAGAAGAAAGAAATATCCTTGGACATTAAACATAAAAAATGAAGCCAATCATATGATTATTGAAAGAAATGTCTTTTAAGTGAGAAGTTCATTGTTCATGTGTGAGTTTTCTTTTTAATTCTTACAACAGCCCAAGGACTATTGTTTGAATCAAACAGGAAGCAAAGAAGTTCAGCAAGAGAAATCCAACTTACATTGTGAAACTGCAATACCATAAATAACTTCTCCTTTGTGAGTTAGCTTTATATATGCAAACCATTCATCCCATTTTTTGTGACCTGCAGGAACAGCTGGATTTCTTACAAAAGCAGAACTTAGTATTTTCTACAGAGGGTAAGATGAGAGGACAATTTAAAGCGCTTACAATACATAGTGAAATACAAACAGTACAGATGGGGGTGACTTCCTGGGTTTTCTGCTCCAATATTTGTTCACTCCCCACTGTCCATAGAGTGCTTAGTTCTTATTCAAGCTTGAAAATGTTCTGTGTTTTATTTGCCCTTCAATTTTCTGGACAGAATGAATAGTGCCCCTGCTAAGAGAGAACTACACACTCCACTTTTCTCAATAGGACTGAAAATCAATTGTTTAAAAATCTTTTCACATCGTCAGTTTATGAAATATTTGGAGGAAAGAAGTGGTGGTTAGGGACTTTCTCTTTTCATTAGAATTTCAGAGTTGTCTCAACTTCATTCTGTCCTAGGTTTCAGTAAGAAATGGCACTTGTAGTTTGAAAGCCACCTGTTTCTCAAGAAGTGTCTCTTTGGTTCACATTGTGTTCACTGTCTCATTTGTGTTCACAAATGCTCTCTCCTTGTGCATCCAGTTATTCACTTGCCATTCTCGTGGGAGCTCTTCACAGGGAATGTTCTGAGAGACAGATTGTACCATGCCCTTCATTTCTCTCATTGCTACACCGAAAATTACCGCATCACACTCCCAGAAATGTATCAACTACAGAATTTCATTTCTGGTAGCTCATTTTCTTTCCATAAGTTCTCAAGGTACATTTTTAGAAATATTTTATCATGGGGCTGGGAGTTTGGCCTAGTGGTAGAGTGCTTGCCTAGCATGCACGAAGACCCAGGTTCGATTCCTCGGTACCACATAAGCAGCAAAAAGCCAGAAGTGGTGCTGTGGCTCAAGTGACAGAGCCCTAGCCTCAAGAAAGTCCAGGCACAGTGCTCAGGCCCTGAGCCCAAGCCCAGAACTGGCAAAAAAAAAAAGAAATATTTTATCATCCATTCAGTAAATACTTTTATAACTCCAAGAGTCTTTTAGAGATTTGATTATAGTGAGTACAGAGATAATTTCTATTTTTAAATTAGGGCATAAATTATCTACATTTTATTTTCTATCTATAGGATACAGCTATAATTTGAGTGTTGCATGTCCCCCAAAGTCCACCTGTATAGTCAGCCTGGATGAGGTGGCACATTATGGAATATGTCCCTCTTGGGATCTGGAGACCCCAGGACGGTTCTTTTACTCCTTCTTGGTTCATGATGTAAGCAATTGCTCTAGTGTATTTCTGACATCAGGATCATACTTCATCAGAGGCCTCTCAAAAAGAGATTCCGAATCTTGGATGAAAAACTTTGAATTATGTCTGAAACAGGTTTTGCTCTTCATAAATTAATCGCTTCTGGTACTTTGTTGTAATAGCATAGAACTAAAATACCCTGATATTATCATATACTATATTTGATCACTGAATAAATTCTACTTCCTTTAGTAGTTCCTCCACAATGTGGCAGACAAAAATTATTGTTCCTAAGTTAAAGAAATGACTTAAATGATCCCCAAACACTCTCTGATTGTTTTGTTTGGTTGTTTCTTTTTGTTGGTGGTGGTTTGTTTTGTTTTGTTTTGGTTTGTTTTTTTTTTTTTTGCCTGGGATTGAACTCAGGACCTGTGCACTTTCCTTGGGCTTTCCCAAGGCTAGCCTACAACACCACTTCCAGCTCTTTCTCTATATGTGATATGGGGAAGGGAACTCAGGGCTTCATGCAAACTAGGTAAACTCTCTACCCGTAGGCCATGCTCCCAGCCCACTCCCTGGTTTTTGGAAATTTATGCTCATGGAATGCAGCTCAAAATGTGTTTCCTCATGTTAGGGGGAACAGGATGGTATAAAATGAGCACAAATTTAGTGAAATACTTTTGTTTGCTGCTGCCTCAGTGTTTAATAGCCAGACTTTTTGCATGTAATTGTTCTTTTTTGGTTTTGTGATTTGCTCCTATTACTTTCTGCATTTTCCATATTGCAAATCAATGCATTATAAGAAAAATGTGTGGAAAAATTCTCAGCATCAGTCTCACTATCTTTTCAGTATGTTTCTCAATCCTTTGGAAATCAGAAAGTTAAGACTTTCATTTTTCAAACCCCCTAAATCCACATGTAAAATTGTGGAACTGATTTGGTCTTAGCCAGTTACGTAAGACTTGAAAGAAGGAAAGCAATGAAGGAAAGTCATCTTCTGCTTCTGTTGTTTACTGTAGAAGAGTTGGTTTGTTTCTATGTCTCAGTTTGTTTGTCAGCAACTCCTTCTCCTTCATGTTCATACATTTGAAAGACAGGGTTAAAGCATACATTTTTATAATTTGAACTATTTCCAAAACATGCCAGTATGCATATATGTATATACACAATAATCTAATTATTTTGTTGGTTGTGGGATTTGAATTCCAGCCTGGGTGCTGTCCCTGAGCCACTTTGTGCTCTACTACTTGAGCCACAGTGCGTGCCACTTCTGGTTTTTGTGTGGTTTATTGGAGCGGAGACCCATAAGAACTTTTGGGCATGGGCTGGCTTCAAACTGGGATTCTCAGATCTCAGTTCCCTGAGTAGCTGGGATTACAGGTGTGAACCATTATCATGCAGTAGAATAATCTAATTGTGATAGTTTACTGTGGAATTGCTACTAGCCTGGTATTTGTAGTTTTTCAATTAAAGATGTTCCATCATTGGTAATAGTCATTCGCGAAAGCTTTTTCTATCCTAGGCCCTCTTTCGATAGATATTCAATGAACATGTAGCTTATATGCTGTAAACACACACACACACACACACACACACACAAATTGTTACTTGAAAATGAGTAACTGTTTAGATTGGTATATAAACATTGATTTAAAAACAAAAACAAAAAACAAATGGAGGCCAAAAGGCATGGCCTAATAGAGTGCTTGCCTAGCATGCACAAAGCCCTGGGTTCGATTCCTCCTTGGTACAACATATACAGAAAAAGAAGTGGTGCTGTGCCTCAAGTGGTAGAGTGCTAGCTTTCAGAAAACCCAAGACAGTGCCCAGGCCCTGAGTTCAAGTCCCAGGACTGGCAACAATAGTAATAACAATAATAATAATAATAGTAATAATAATAACAACAAATGAAATTGAATCACTATATTTAACATAAATGTATCTAAATTTTTGCATATCTGTACTCTTTTGGACATTGTACAACTACCAAACTACAGAAAATGTGTAAATTTACAGTCCAAAGAAACTGATAGTTCATTTCTAAAAAAATATATTTTCTGAAAAAAATTGAAGGTTGAAGAATTTATACCCCATTTTTACTTGATGTTTTCTACTGGCTTACAGAAATGTAAATAACTGTAGAAAGTGCCAGACTTTAATTTAAAATGTTTCACCATGGAACAGACTCCTCTTTAGCATTCATCAAAGCTTCTTTTTGTTTATCTAATCCTCCAATTGACAAAGACATATAAAAATACACCAAACTTACAAAACTAATAAAAAAAATTCTGAATAAACTTTTGGGGAATCTAAACAATCTGATGTCATTCAGCTCAATTATTCTTTAGTAATTGAAACTAAAAGTTGTTATCTATTATTGCAAATAATTGTCAATAATGATAATAGATTTTCTGATCTATGTACCACATGAACTCATAATACTATTGCTATTCAATGAAGATTTAGTTTTTAGGATAATCAGCGAATCTTTCCTGTGTATCTATAGAAATTATTTACAGCTAATTTTCATTTATACATTTTATATATATTATATATTTTTAAAAATTTATACTGAGAAATTAAGGGCATAGTGCAGACTTTGGAGATGCTCTCAAAGTGTTTACTAATATGTACTATATAAAATATTCTATTACTTGTTTCTCAATTTATCACCTTTAGTGTAAGGAAGGGTACTTCCTACTTTAATGTATGAATAAAGCACATTTTAAAGTATCTTGTTGGTATTCAGTAGGCGTTATTGGAAAGGAGTTAAAGCTATACATACACTGGCTTATATAACAAGTTTATTTTGTTATTGATTTATTTATGGATTTTTTGGTAATGTAATTTTGTATCTCAAGGACAGTCTTCATGGAACACTTTGTTAATCAGATGCTTCTGCGACCTCAGCATTAGCACAATCATGGAAACACATGAAATTACACTCAAAAACAATAAAATTAAATGAGGCAAAGCAACTTCTGTTGAGATTTTGCTTATTTCTGTAAGATAATCTTTTTATTGAGTTTGTGAACATACCTATTTTTTGCACTGTACTCAAATACTGTACAAAATTGCAAGAAATGCCACTATTTAACTACTTATGTTTCTACAAAACATCATTGTGAAGGTGCATGTATTATTAAAAGTCCACTAATAACTGCTAATACATATGTCAATCAACAGTATTTGGGTTTGTCAGAAACTTTTAATCTAGGCACGATATACAACTGTTAACTTCTACTGGCATAATTATTTCAGGGGCAGAAAGAATATATTTAGAATATTAGAAAGAAAAATAAATTATCCAAGTAATTATATAAAATTGAATATTGGGGTTTCTACTTGACCTAGCTGTAGGGTGTGCATGTGTGTGTGCGTATGTGTGTTCTTGTGTGCTGATCCAGAATCTGTTGGTGAAGTTTTAAAGTTACAGTTTAAAAATGGTCAACTCTTACCAAAATCTCTTCTGGTATACAAAGCTGTTGTAAATTTGAACTCGTGAATTTTAAAGCCGCAATTTACAAAAGCAGATTTACATAAATTTTTATCTGAAAGAGCTGCTTTCAAGACAGAAAAATGTGCCAACTAACTGCCCTTTCCTTCTTTGTAATTAGTGGCTTCAGAGTCCTGATGAGATGAAGCCTTAAGGCAAAATTGCAGTAAACAGGAAAGAAGAGAATCGGATGAGTGCTCATCTGTAGTCTGGGACACCTACGAATTCTCATCTGTTGGAGTTTTTGGCACAGTTTTCTAATCCAACGTGATTGCTGCTCCACAGCAGTCAAACTGGAAGCTTTTTCCAGTTTCAAGCACCAAAAACAAAAGAGAGAGAGAGAGAGAGAGAGAGAGAGAGAGAGAGAGAGAGAGAGAGAGAGAGAGAATAATAAAGAAGAAAGCCAGAAAGAAAGCCAGAAAGAAAGAAAGAAAGAAAGAAAGAAAGAGAGAGAGAGAGAGAGAGAGAGAGAGAGAGAGAAAGAAAGAAAGAAAGAGAAAGAAAGAAAGAAAGAAAGAGAAAGAACGAAAAGAAAGAAAGAGAAAGAAAGAAAGAGAAAGAAAAGAAAAAAGAAAAGAACGAAACAGCTGATAAATTTCAATACAACACATACTGGGAAAGAGTAAAGACACATTTATTGTCTTTTCAAAATGTCAAGGTAGTTTCCAATGATTGAAATAGGTTGTAGGATTTCAATTATCGTTTTCAAATAAATGCAAAAGCTAAAAATGTGATGACCATGACATTCCAATGGTTATTAAACTGTAAGCATAATTAACATCCTGTGAAGGTGACTCGTAACGATTTGAGCTTGTCATGCTGTAATATGTACATGGTTATTGATACTATACATAGTAATTAAAAGCTGATTTCAAATCTCTAGGTTTCATTTTCTTCTTATGTATGTCAAGCTTCCAATTATACTGGCAGGGCTTCTGAGCCCTCTTGAAAGGAACTGGTGTTGTTGATAAGAGGTTCTGCTACTTAGAAGAATTCATCTTTGAGTGTCAACATTCATCTTCTATCATAATTAAGCCACAGTGGAAGTACTACTATTGACGAACAGAATCAAGAGGTTCTGTAAGAGGTGATACAGGATACTCATTTGATCTCTATCCCAAGAGTAGGAAATAAATTGAGTTGTCTGAAATCCACTTTGTTCTGGGTCCTAAGGTAAAAATTTCAAAGGCAATGGCTCTTTTGGCATGGGGTGTATTCTGCCATAGTTCCATGAGTTAGCAGATGCATGTCTCCATTAAAAGTCGATTGGTAAGCTAGATCACTATATACACACTGTACAACTTGATTCACAAATTAGCAGTTATTAGTTAGACTGTACATAGCAAAACAAATCAAGTTTAATGTTTCTATACATCCCACAGATACCCCATGTCCAGAATCAAGGACTAACACCTAGTACAGGCTCCCTGTTTAAATATGTAGCCCAGTAAACTAAATTAAATGTACCAAACAAAACTGGGAAAACTATTCTAGACATTCGATCAATTTTGCTGACACTGTTGAAGGTTTTCTTGGCTTCTGCTGGTTTGTTTTCCGGCTTCTTGTTGGGTTCAGGTGTTGTTGCACTTTTAGAGATGGTGGAAAGGACAGGATCTTTTGAAAGGTTTGGGGCATAATTGGCAACTGCCACTGCATAGGCATTGTTCTGGATCATGACTGAAGCTTTCTCTTTTTTCTATTGAGAAACAGAAGAATTAACAGAGTGTGGTTTGAGCTGCTACTCCACAACCATTTTTAAAGTGTAAGTTAATTTCTGAAGACACAGTCCAATATGAAACAGAAATATAGGAAAACAAAGAAAATGAGTTTATTACATGGTAAAGTTATACTCCAGAATAAAATCAGTTCAGTCACTTTCCTAGAGAATCAATTTTCTTATCTATGTGGAAAACAAGAATATATAATACAGCTTTCATGAAAGATTCAAGCTATTACTATTCTTGAGTCACTCAAATAGTTATAGAATAAGTAGAATGTAAAAAATAATTTTATTAAAGGAATGACCATCTACAAATTGCTAAACAGATAATTGGACTCTTCATCATCTCAGTTCAAAATAATGTTATTCATATCTAGAATATGAAAAATACTGACATGTGGCCTGGAGCATGAACCTCTGGGTTCGATTCCTTGGTACTACATACAAAGAAAAAGCTGGAAATGGTGCTGTGGCTCTAGGGGTAGAGCGCTAGCCTTGAGAAAGTCCTAATGCACTGGTCCTGAGTTTAAGCCCCAGGACTGGCAAAAAAAATACTGACATTATGGAGAAAAATTAACTATAGGCCCTAGAAGCTTCTTTTACCAAATCCTCAAAATGTTTTCCATAATACCCTCCATTTCAGTTTCTATTAACTGGTTTCCTTGGTCACTATTATCTTCTCAAACAGTTCTCATGTGTGTCATTCCAGGTTATTTTGTCTTCGAACAATCCTTACATACCACAGCTACCAGGAGCTGTTCAAGACTTAAACCTTAAAGTGAGTAGCAGGGTACTTAGAATAAGAACAGCTTCTAAGATTAGTGTTCTTAAAATTATTTTTTAAAAAATTAGGTGTAATTCCATCATTATGTATAATTCCCATGGAAACAAACATACTTTTTCCAAATACTTTCTTGCTTTGTTGACGCCATTTACCCTCTTTATCACATAACCAATTTCGTCTCATCTGTCATTCGTCCAAAAAGCTTTAATTATTCACTCATCTAATGTCAGTTTTAGGTGTTTTATATATGCATTCTCTGTGATGCATTGTTATTTTAATGTTTCAATCCTTCCTCAGTTTTGTGATTATTTGACTTCTAACTTTCTCCTTTTGATCTAAGTCCAATGAAGTCGAGGGCTATTTCTATTTGGGTATCTTTGTAACCATAATATTCTTATGTGTTTTCCCAGAAGCAGATGCAGAATTAATAAATTAGTGAAAGTTAGACAAACTATATATAGCCATTTCTCTTCCAATGCCTGTCTATTCAGATGTGTATAAACAAAAATGAAACTTAAGCAGCAATACAGGATACTAAATATTAAATAGTATAAAACTACAGTCCCAGAGGAAAATCCACAATAAAATTTCCAGTACCAAAGGTGTTTGAATAAAACAAGACTAAGGAATTTTTAAAGCTCAGAAGGATTGGAAAGCAAGAGTGGATGATGCCTTTTCAATGGTCTGGATTTTTCCCTTTTATGTTTTTCCAGCTGACAAGCGTCTTTCCGATCTGGCTTGACTGCTAAGGAAGAATGATTAATTACCATTTATTAAAGTTATAAAACAGCTCTCCTTTGAATGGGCATGTATAATTTGTGTGTTACAAATGGAGAATATTTTTCATGCATATATTTGTTAATGCAGCTATAGCCAACATCTTACAGCACTACAGTGGATCAGGTTAGGTATTGAGCAAGAGTGTCAACACTAACACTTAATACAAGTGCACAATAATTTCCATTTGACTCCATGGATTAAGTTCAGAAATGCCACTTAAGGAGATTTTTGTAACTTGACTATGTCACTTGTCTACTGAGCAGCCAAAAAAAAAATGACCCAAGTCGGATGTTATCTACCTTCCAAATCTCTGCATTGTTATATTGTCTTTCTGGTTGTGCAAGTGTTTGAAATTTGGAAAGATGATATTTCTAAACACACTGGATGAGGTTTGTATCATTAAGTCTATCAACAAATTTGACTTAATAACCTGTGAAATATATAACAGATGCTTCTTGTTTCAACTGTATGTAAACAGTTTAAAATGATAGGAAATTCCAGCTGGAAACAGTTCAAGGCAAGAGAGAGATCTTGATTCATATCTTTCCCTGTGTCAGCCTTCTGCTGATGCTCATAATGAAGTTACTCTGAGATGTGTGATAAATTAATTAATGTATAGTCTGACAACATTGAGAAGCAAACCTTCTCTGGGTAGAGTGGAGTATCCATTGAAACTACCACAAGATAGAAAAAGATTACTGGTTCACATCATGTACAGGTAATATATTTGCAAGAAGACTACATGAAAATTAGATAGAAAAACTCAAGGATGATTTTATGGGCAGTAAGACATGTAACATAAATTAGGAATGATGGGGTAGGATGTAGGCAACTCAAAAAAAGAAATATAAATTGTCACTATATTTTCTTGCAATAGGAACTGATAGGTAGAAATGTCATATTAATTTTTTACCTCATCCCTCCTAAACCCCACCACTGATTAGAAGATTGGTACTGGAAAAGTAGAAATGCAAAGTAGTAATGCAAAGTAATTTAGTACTACAAAATAATAGTAAAAATATCAAATATGTGGCCCAACAATGTAGTTAAACTATCAGAGATGATGTTTTGATCAATGAGAATGGAAGTATATGGTAAATAACCAGGTCTCTAGCCAGCAGGAACCAGCCAAATGACTGCAATGCCAATTTATAGGTTAATGCATTTGTTGGGGTTTTATAGTTGTTTCAACCTAACACTGACACCTCTATAAGAATTCATGTTAAAATCATTTCCATATGTATTTATAACTGTAACTTATCTACTAAAAAGTGAATTTAACCTTTTTTCTTTTATTCAAAATACATTCTTAATATTTAACCTTCAGAGAAAGGCTGAGCGTGAAGCCAAGTGAGGGTTTTAGCTTCAAAAATATTCATTTGAAACTTGAACACTTTATGATATATTCAGAAACCTGTAACAGCCATATGCTCCATCCTTAGTCAATTTTTTTTTTTACCAATTCACTGAACTGATACTATATGGTACTAATGCTCTTCCTTGGTACTATGATACCAAGTCATGTGGCACTATATCGCCTCCTTGCTCTCTTGTCAGAATCCTAACAAAGTTTTATTATGGAAGACAATGTAATTCCTTCAATCTATTTGAAAATAAAATAACCATATATATGTAGTGAAGCCAATTTCATCCTCTTTGTTTAAAATTAAATGTACACAGAAAATATTATTGACTTACAATTCTAGTAGTTTCTATAGCTGCATATATATGAATGTCCTCACAATATATTTTATTTTATTCTTTTTACAAGGATGTATTTGTATTGACAAAAGTATTAGTATTCTCAACCATTACCAGGAGCGATTCTTTTGTCCTCTTTATGATCAACTTCTATTTTAAAAGCTCCACTGAGAAAGATTTTGTTGTAAAGATCTCTTTGAATTTCATGTGAGCTATCAAGGCTGGCCAAAGAGTTGAGCCTTATCACATTGAGATTTTCATGTGTATTTTAATTTACTTTAGTCCCTAACCATGTATTACATGCTTGGAAACATATATCAGCCCTCAAATCGACCATTGTACTCAATACTGAAAATAATAGTCATTGTCATTAAGTCATGTTTAATAGGCTATTCTACAATTTTTTTTCTTTTGAGAAATAAAAGAAGACCACATCTTGTTAAATCATGTCTTCCAGTCAAATTTAATCTAACTTAGTGTGTGTAAGGGTTGCCTGTTTTATAGCATTCTCATAAACCACATTGATTTCATTATGTGGCAAATTGCAGCAGAAAAATGCAATGGCAGATTGTGTTTCTAAAGTTAAAGAAAAAAATATCATCAAAAATTCAGACTAGATTTAATTAGAAAGAGGATAGTAGAAAAGAAAACTGTATGAACTAATTTTAATTCATATATAATAATTTTTAGTATCAGTAAATATATATGCAATGCTGACAAAATACCTTTTCCGAGAGCTACGTTGTTTCAGTGTACTTCACCATCTAAATGTTTCTCAGGTAATGATAACATAATAATCATATAATAATATAAACTATTTAGAGGTAAACTCAAAATCTTTCTTACTTCCTGCTTTACATTGGTTCACTTACATGAATGTTCTAACCTCCCTAACAATTCAGGTAGGAATTTAAGCTCACACTGCTCTTTAATCAGATATGTATTTTTCCTTCTTAACATTGCCAAGCTAACATTCTGCTGTGACTCATACCTCCTGGAATATCACTTCTACTTGTGTTAGGTAGCTGAACTCTGCCTTCCCACAGTACTTTGGCACCTGCCTCTTTAATATCACATGCATGTATTTTTACTTGATTTTCATTTTTCCCTTTTCTTGAACGTAAACTGTAAAAGACACCAATTGTGTCCTGTGCATTTGCTGGCACAAAGCAGATTCAACAAACACATGCAAAATGATAGAATGATTACTATGGTCAATAAATAAATAAATAAAATGTATTTTAATGGCAAACATAAAATAATATGTTTTATAAACTAGAATTAATATTTTGCTGCAAGGATTAAAAACAGAAGCCAGTACCATAACATCTGATTCTATAATACATTAGGTCAAAGTCTGAATTCTCTTAGCAGGCAATGTGGAAAACTTAGAACAAATAATCACAACTCACATGACAATGCTTGTGGAAGTTGTTTCCTTTTTGACTGGTGATTGGGACATATACAAAAAGGATGGGATACACAACATCAATAAGTTGGTGGGGATTTTTTTATACATTATTGGGGGAAGAGTTAACAAAGATGTTATATCATTTGTTGACTATTTAGTTGACATCCAAGTAGAATGAAAAAGGAATATAAACTACTCTTTCAAATGCAATTTTATAATATACAGAATATTTAGGGATTCATATATATGCAGTCATATAAAATATATATATATACTTGAAAATTTTGTTTGTACAACCACTCATAGAAATTTAAACAAGGTGTATTCTACAATGGCAGCTTATTAATTGTGTGATTTCCTGTGGGTAGAAGACAAAGTAATGTGCTAGCAATTTCAGCCAATGCTTTAATATGTTAGATGATTAAAATAGCAATCATATGGTTTTAGAGTGGAAGAGAATAGCAGGCATTATTCCTTATGATAAGGAAATTTAGTTTTCATATGAAACACTGAGTATTTCAGGCTCTGGAAAAGGACTCTGATTTCCAAAAGCAAATGCGCACTCTTTCTATCATACCATGTTGGCTTTCTATGGTTGTTATGGCTTCTTAAAAGGTCTGTTACATGTAAAATAACATGTTCCCTGTTCTGCCAATGCTAATGTTAATTGTCTGCTAACCATCCTAAGAAAATTGATACTTACAGAACATTCTTTGGAGGTTAAACAGTCCATCCACTTCTCTACATACTCTAAAGGCTTTCCTTGGATTAAACTGGGCCATGAGAAAGCTACATATTTGGACCCCATTAGCTTAGCTCCTTGAAGAATTGCCTTCACTGAGTTGTGTGTTAATAGTAAGCCTTCAGCTTTTACTGAAGGGTACTACAAGAAACATCAAGATGAAATTCATTACAGCATTTATTGGGAGGAATTTGACATCAAATGTAACTGTACCCAACTTTTTCTATCATGCTTACAGGATTTTTTCTTTTGTGTGTGGGTGATGGGGCTCGAACTGTGGGCCTGGATACTGTCCTTGAGCTCTTCAGCTCAAGGCTGCCACCCTAATTCTTGAGCCACAGCCCCACTTCTCATTTTCTAGTGATTAATTGGAGATAAGAGTCTCATGATCTTAAGTGCCCAGGCTGGCTTTGAACCTCGATCCAAAGATCTCAGCTTCCTAAGAAGCCAGAATTATAGGTGTGAGCCACCATAAAAAGCAATTTCAGCATATGAAAAAGATTTTCTCAGCTAGAATTTATGCTACAATTTTCAATGGAAGAAAAATCATTACCCCAGCCCCACTGGACACTTTGACCATAAAGAAGTTTAGAATTTGAAGCTAGAAGATTACGACTAGAGATTATAGCTATGTGTTGGCCTATTTCTATTTTATATAATTAGGAAAGTTCAAACTTTCTTTGGAAAACTTCCTGAAATTCTTTTACAAGATGGAGTGTTAAAATGCATATAGATTAATAAATGCGCTTGAGAAGTTTTTTGTTTCATTTTGTTTTTCTGTCAGCTGTGGGCCTTGAACTCGCTCTGACTCTGAATTCTTCTGCTCAAGGTTAGTGCTCTACCACTTTGAGCCATAATGCTATCTCCAGAATGTGAAGATTTCTGTGAATTAAATTAAGTGACTCATAAAACAATGGCCCACTCTCTAACAAATTGGATATTATGTGTCTGCGACTATATTAAGTAACAGAGTACCTGTTATATTCCGTGCTTTCTTCAGTCAGTGTGGAATGAACATTGAGATTTAAAAGTGAAAAAAGCCTCATGGAATCAAAGTTAATGAAATTTAAAATGCAACAGAAGTAAGTTATAGGCCAACTGCTGTGCTAAGTCATGGCCCAGGTAATTATGAATAAGATAAAACTATTATTTTCTCATATCTTGTAATTCAATGGCAAAAATCATATATTTGCAATAAGCTATAATTAGATGAAATGTTACAAATTTAATTTGTGCCAAATGCTGTAGAAACACAATAGAAAGAGCCACTCTGTTGGTCTGGAAAGTTCTGAAGCTTGATAGCAATAAGACATCTTAGAGAATATGCAATAACTTTTTAGTTAAGGAAGGAAAAAGAGGAGTCAACACAATGGACTTCAAGAAGACATAAAGAGGCATCAAATTATATAGTGGATGGAGGAAGAATAAGCTCAGACTTTAAGAGTTTTCAGTCTTGGGTATACCATTTATTGAATGTGGGATTCTGACTAAGAAACTTTATTGATGTCTAACTAGAATGTTCAAGGAAAAGATATAAAAATAAATTTGATCATTTACTTGTTTCACTGTTGTTATTTTCACAAAATCAAATTCTTCTAAAAGACAGAGATTGACATGTTCCCACTATCTAAAAATGTAGGATTTATGATCCTAGAAGGAAAAATAAAAGTGCAGCTTATAAACATTGACATTTGTCTCTAGTCAATAAAATAAGAGAATGGGATATATATCTGGATTTGGTAATACCACATTTATTCATACCATATTTACTAACTACCTAATAAGAGTAAAGTAACTTCACAGGAACAAGAACTAATCAGCAGCAATGATCTGATTGGGAATGTAATTGCATTTAATATTGCAGAGATGGTAAACAGAGGTCAGTGTTCGATAGATAGATAGATAGATAGATAGATACATACATACATACATACATAGTTGGATACATAGATTTAATTACATATATATTTATATTTGAATGTTTATATCTATGTGTATGTGTGTACACGTGTTTAGATAGATAGATAGATAGATAGATAGAAGTTTCTTTTGAATTTAGATAAATTAAAGGCACTCTACTCACATGTTTTCAATTCTAAGGAACTGTTTATTTCTGAAGTAAGTTTGGGAAATCCCTTAAAGTCTTAAGCATCATTTTAGGCTAACACAAAAAGGCAGTTACAAAGAAAATGATAGATTTGAAGACATAGGAAACAAATAATAACGGACAGGACATTATTATTTCCTTCTGAAGTGGAAGAATAAGTGTAGGACTAGAGAAGGAACACTGGAGAAAAAGAAGGTTCAAACACTGAGATTCGATAATTTTGTGTATGGAAATTGGATCTGGGTATTTAAGAAGAGCAAGGTTTTGTTTCCCAGCTTCACAGATTAGGCTAAAACTTCCTCAGAAATATCCCAAGATTCAAAAGTAACATACATGCAAATGAACAGTGTTGTTCATTTACTTAAAAATAACTTTAAATATCATCTGAGTATATCATGTTCATAAATGTTATATTATCCAACCACTTATAAATTTGTTAAATAAAAATTTATGTTTTCAATATTTTCATTGTTTATATACACCTGTACTTGTTTTAGGAGATAAATTAATATTTGCTCTTTTACAAAATGTATTGAGAATATCTTTATGTCATTTATGTTGAAAGACTAAGTACCTATTCTAATGTTCACTAATGTCAAAATATATGACTTCTCTGGACAGGTTAGTCTTAAATGACATCAACATATCATGTCAATAAGAACTCTCTGAAGAAACTTACTATTTTCCACACAAAAATCAAATCCTTAAGAATTATGGTAGAGGAGTGGTATAATGAAATGCTGCTTTTATCAATTAGGCTATAGTTTGGTACTCTACTTGCTTTCAGTTTAGTCCTAAGGAGTTTATTTCTGAAGTAGATTCAGGAAAAGTTTTCAAATTTTATTTGTGTCATGAAATTAGATGGAGTATCCATGGATACAGTTACTATTATGAACTTTGTAAAAATCCTTTTGATGAAGACAGAGGAATCCTCTTCTTGTTATAACTCTGTCTCAGATTTAAGATAAAATCTCACTTTTTCAATGATTTTGACATATGTACTCTCTAGTGCTAGTATTGTTAGCTAAGGAAAGTTTAAAATTATAAGTCATACAGATAGCATATTTTTTCTTCTACAGAAGTAAATTAACACATACAATATTATTTTTCTGAAATTTATAAGGTGCATGTATGGTTACAACATACTTATTTTAACTGTGAGTGATTTCACATGTGGGCAGAAAATTCAATATTTGATGGCAGAATGGATTATTAACTATTTGTTTATTTTAAAGTACAGGTACGCCCATTTTAAAGTATGGTATAAGCATATCATGTAATAGGCCAAATGATGTTTTCAATTTGATTGAAAAAATAGAATTGAAATCAATAATGTTTTAGATCATCAACTGTACAAAACAAAATAATTTATTTTTGTGAAATAATCATAAAAGAGTAACCAATATTTTATTTTTAAGTAATACTATCCAGGAAGACCCATGTGTAGCCAGTAGAGCCAGAAAGAAATAATTGCAAATATAAAATGAAAAGCAATACACGATGTGGAAATGCAAAAAAAAATGAGAAATAAAGAAAACATTGACATAGCCTTGAAATCAGACATGGAAATTAATCAAACTCCTTTTAATTTTTAACCATTGTCTCTATTAGTAAAAACAAAATACAGCTTAATAAAACCAAATATACCAGCAGTTTTATTAAAACATCCATAGCCTAAAATAAAGAAAAAGGAAGATTTTAAAAGTATAAAATCTATCCATATATCTATATACATGTAATATGTGATAGAAATAAATAAAAGTTGAAACTGTTTCAAAAATAGAATCTACAAATGTTATTTACTGCACTGTAGTAAATATATATTTCTAGTATAAGTTTCTACCACTATATAGTTTTTAATCATTACGATGTATCCAAAACCTTCTTTGAAGGAAGATAATTTATAAAATGAGATTGCAAATCACTGTTATATCAATGCAGAAAGCTCTCTTTAGCTCTAGTAATTTGGACACAAATCTGTGCAGAATTAGTCTTAAAACCAGTCAGCTTTCAAAGCAAATAACATTTCCCACTTATACTATCAGAATAACTGACAGTTCCTAGGACTTTCATCAACCCTGTATGACTTTCATGGTTTAACAACCAAGTAATAGAGATAGTGATAGGTGCTAAATATTCAACCTATTGATAAGAGCCTGGAATTCTCTTAGAGGATTCTTTCTCCATGTGTAGAGTATTATGATGCTTCATGATAATTTCTGCTGCATAAACTTAGTGGTTAGATAGAAACACAGGGTTAAGTGCACTTTTAACCAGTCATGAGTTTGGGCAAGTAAATCACATTACTTAAACTTGAGATATTTTTCATTGGTATAAAATGATGATTAAGAAGACACTCTAATTATAAGATAGCTATAAAGCCCATGGAAGAGAACATATGTGAAAGTTAGCACAGCGCCTGACACAAAGAGCTTACCAGATGCTCAGAAGTGAGTTTAGCAGGAATCACTACTCTTAAGTACTCCTAAAGGATTTCAGGCAAGAACACCATGCCTACAATATGATATACACACATACATTTGTGAATGTTCTTACTGTCAGTCTTTAAGAGTGTGTCATTGTGTCGAGAGATTGGAATTCCCACTCACCTTGTCATTTACTACGCTCTTTCCATCCCAGGCCCATCCTCTTTTGGTGAAGTAATTAACAGTAGCAAATTCAATCAGTGCAGAGAATACAAATGCATAACAGACAGCGATGAACCAGTCCATGGCAGTGGCATAAGCTACTTTGGGAAGAGAATTGCGAGCACTTATGCTTAGCGTTGTCATTGTTAGAACAGTAGTTACTCCTGAAAAAGGAAACCGGGCCAAAATTGCTGTTAGGTATTAGGCAGACCAGTAGCAGAGACACTTTACTATTCCTCTCCCTGCCATTTCCTTGCCCGGCCCTGCCTAGTCTTTCCTTTACCCATTTTGTTCTTTTTTTTAAAGTCTACTTTCAGGACCATTTCTCTCCATTGAGGGAAGGGGAAAAAGGGGGAAAATAGTGGAAATCAATGATCTTAAGTGGTTATCATATTTCATAAAGTAATAATGGAACTAAATCTACAGGTGCCTGTACTTTTAATTTTTGTTCTGTATGACTCATTTTGTTCTCTTTTTCAATAGTGTTGAGGTGAAAGAGAGGAGTGGTGCTGAAGTAGAACTGACCTATTGTTCATTAACATCAATTTTTATAAATCATCTGAATCACGCTAGGCAGGAGAAGAACCACCCACACCAGTGATAACAATGGAACTGTGATTAAGATGTTCCCCAATCAAATAATGCTGTATACAGTCAAAATCATTGCTGGCTTACTCAGCATTGAGAGGAAAGAATCTCTTTTAGAATTCCATTTCAAACATGCAGGAAACAAAACAGCCCACTAAAATCAAACCTTGTAAAACATAAATCTCCACTGATGAAGAATATTTCATACCTATTGTGGTCTGAAAAAATCTAATTTCTATCATTATATACTTTTCTACCAGTATTCAGGGAATTGATAATTATACAAAAAATGTAAAGCAATAACTCAGGAGATAAATTGTACAATAGGCACCCAAAATGGCTACAATTATTTATTTAAAACTAATTACAAGCATATCAGATACATTAAACGAAAATGTTAAAGAAATGTTCGTGTATACTTTGAAGATTGTTTTGCAATCTTTGATGATAAGGCAACTTTATTTCATATCAACAACACAGTTAAAATGCAACACAGTAATAAATCTATTCAATCTTGAGTGAATTCATCTTGGATAGTGATGTGGTAAGAAAATTCATTTAGTCCACTTGCTATTGAGCCATTATTTTAAAACACATCTATAGAAACACATTATGCCTTCACGCTTTCCACTGAATTTTAGCCTGATGTGCTATTTACCTTTGGACATTTCTGCAGAACGATAAATGAATGGAAGAGATATAGATAGATATACACATACATGCTTGCATACATGTGTTTATATGAATATAAAGTAAAAAACAAATTACTGGAAAATATACATAAACCTCATCAGTAGCCAGAAAATTAAAAGCAAGAAAAAGACTTTTTCTTAAGCAGGACACAGGTGGCTCATGCATGCAATCCTAGCTACTCCAGTTACTCTGGAAACAGATCTATGATCAGTGTTGAGACACTTATCTCTAATTATCCAGCAAAATACTGATAGTGGAGGTGTGGCACAGTGCTAACCTGGATGATAAAAGCTCAGGGACAGCAATCAGGCCATGAGTTCAAGCCCCAGTACAAACAGGATAAGATGATACAGTTTTAAAGCTCTTTCTCACCTATACAGGTGCTGTGAGATACTGGAAAAACCAAATTTCTCAAATACAGCTATTTCTTTTTGCCAGTCCTGGGCTTGAGCTCAGGGCTTGAGCACTTTCCTTGGACTATCTCAAGGCTAAAGCCTCAGCACCACTTCCAGCTTTTTTTTTTCTATGTATGTGGTACCAAGGAATTGAACCTGGGTCTTCATGCATGCTAAGCAAGCATTCTATCATGAGACCAAACTCCCGGCCAATACACAGTAATGATGATCTTTATTTAAAAATACACAGTAATGCCAAAATATTAGCAAAACTTTCAGAAGTTGATACTATCCTGGAGGCAGGATGTGTGTGATTCAAAGAAATCTTCTTTTACAGTGATTCCACATTGGCATTTTAGCTCTGGGGAGAAAAATCTTTCAAGATGTAAGAAAGTGGGGCTATTTTTTTCTTGTTTTATGGTTTTAGCTCTTTTTTTGCCAGTCTTGGGGCTTGGACTGAGGGCCTGGGCACTGTCCTTGGACACTTTTTGCTCTAGGCTAGCACTCTGCCACTTGAGCCACTGTACCATTTATTTTTTTCTATATATGTGGTTCCAGGGAAGTGAACCAAGGGGTTCGTGCATACTAGGCAAGCGCTCTACCACTAGGCCATGCTCCAGGCCCTAATTTTAGTTCTTAATATTTAAGTTTTTGGTTCACTTTGAATTCACTAATTTTAGAATATTAAATTTAGATTTTTAATTTTAAAATAACTTTCCAAGGTTGCTAAGAGGGTGGAGAGTTGGCTAGGCACCAATGGTCCCTGTGGAAATGAAAAAGATCTTATCTCCTAACTTAGGGATCAGAAAATCTTCATTGAGATTTAATCGACTTTAGCTATATGAGTTTCTTTCTGGAGACTGCATTCTGTACCACTGATATATCATCTATCCTTAAGTAAGTTACACAGTTCAATGGATGCAGCTTTTTGGGACTCAGAAGCTTGTGTTCTTTCCTATGTCTGTTCATCAATACTATTCCTTTTCAAAAAATTTTGATTAATGAAAATCTTTAACAGTTCCATAAGACTTGATGATCCTTTTGTCTACTGCTGCAAAAAAAGGGTTATTAATTTGACCAGGTAATATACCGAGGCTACAATCTTAAACACAGTGAACAATCTCATCTTCAAATTTGAGACAATTATCTATCAAAGAAAAATAGATTATAGGTAGAGAGATATAAGTGACTAAGAGTTGGAGATAGATGATACAGAAATAGACAAACACTCCAAATATTGACCAAGATACATTGGATTCATAAACTGGCTTGTTGGATGGAAATTCTTTTACAACTACTTAAAGACAGTAATAAAAAGTGAAAAATGCTTTCTTAAATTTATGTTATTATTCACTCATGGTCCAAATAAGAATGAGAAATGATTTCTTGTGTTTATTTTATCACCTACAATTTTGCTTAGTTTCTGTAGTATCTCAAATATTTTCTAAGGCATGAGATGGAGATTGTCTATGCATTGTATTTTCTGTAAAGAGTTTCATTGCCTCTGCTTCAGCTTCAAATCCATCATTTTTCTTCCCTCATTTCCCTGAACAGAACTGGTAGCACTATTTTTAATGGTCTTTACAGGTTAGTCACCTTAAAGGTCTCTTTTTACAGAAGATTTTGCTTGTGTCTAGAAGTCTGGGTGTAATTCGTATGTGGGTACAATTTTTTATTTACAACTCTTTTTGTTATTATCATGTGTTTATATGCTATTTTGGGTTTATTCTCTTCTCTAATTATTGATATTTGGGATGTGTTGACTCATTTTCAATTTTTGATTAAGTTTTAAGTTGACCATCATCGTTGCATTTTTTGCATTTTTTTCTTTTTCCTGTCTTAGTGTGCACACAGTAATATGCGTTTTGAGATGCTTGACAATTTACACCAGGTTTCAAAGACTGGTCACAACTAGTTGATATTTTATTTTATTTTATTTTATTTTTTTTGCCAGTCCTGGGCTTGAGCTCAGGGCCTGAGCACTGTCCTTGGACTTTCTCAAGGCTAGAGCTCTACCACTTGAGCCTCAGCACCACTTCTGGCTTTTTTCTATGTATGTGGTACTGAGGAATCGAACCCGGGTCTTCGTGCATGCTAGGCAAGCACTCTTCCACTAGGCCAAACTCGCAGCCCCCACTAGTTGATATTTTAAAATGAAGTGCTGAATGAAGAAAATCATATCACAATCTGGTGTCAGCCCAAATTGGTTCCATGCCAAATGTCTGAGTTCTAATCTCATGACCATGGGGAAATTTCCTAGCTTCTTTTTTACTATTGTTGCCTTGTTTTTACAGTGAGAATAACAAATCATGTTTTCCGGTAGTGTTGTTTATGGAAGCCAAATGAGTTTCAGCATGCAAAACTCTTCTTCAATGCATGTGAGGAAAGACTACCATACTGAAAGTAAAACCACACTGAAATAAGAAACAAAATAAAATGAATCCTCTCCCACATTAAATACTTCCTTGGGAGTGTGATGGAATGCAGAGAAGAAGCAGAAATCTCACAGTCCAACTCTGCAATAGAACAAATGCAGCACTGTTTGACACCACCTGCTGGTAACATCTAGGAATGGCGAAGCCAAGATTGTGATTTAAAAAAATATGTAATTTTTTACTTTTCAACCTAAGGGGAAAAAAGCCATGCTAAACTCTTTCCAAAATAAAAATTTTCAATTTGCAAATACTAAGTGCTCCCTATGTGACTGCAGTTTCAACTCAGAACCCTCCTACACATAAATGATTTTTAAAAAAATCATTTAAATTCCAAACGCTAAACATAATTTTGAAAACATAGCTTTGTATAATACCTAGCTAATTAGTACTTCACTGATTTAATGGTGTGAAAATATGGAAACAAGTACAGTCTGAAATAAAATGTTTAAATTGCTATTTATAGTGTGTCTTATAGTACTGTTGTGGGAATGATAATTTCCTCTTTTACTTTTGAATATGATTTACTTATTCTTGAATATGCCCTAGATTTATTATATCCCAAACTGAATCCCAAGCCTTTTATCCCTAAAATCCTTCTCAATGAAAGGCTGTAAAATATTTCCATATTTCAGGTCGAACTTGAGAGCTGTTAATATTTATTCAAGTTATGACAGATGTGTGTGGTATTTTCTCTAACAAGGATCTCCTTTCATCAATTGTTCCCATCTTTTACATTTTTCCTTGACTTAATAAAGTATAACTCAATGTCTACTGAGGTCAGCTATTTTTATAGGCATTAAGTATACGTCAGCAAGAAAACAGCAGAAATTCTAGCAGCCCGGAGAATATATTCTACTGACATTGCTAGTACATGCTTTTAACATTTGTGAGACTCTTGCACTAAAAATCCCCACTTCATATTCTGTCCTTTAAAATGACCTATTTGTGTACCTCATACCAAAATTAACTAAACGGATTAGAATCCATGTGTCTTCTTTCCAAAATATAAAATGTTTTCTAGTAGAAGAGAGAGTAACTAAATGGGTAAATAAATAAATGGGTCACTGGAGAAGGGAAAGTAATAGTAAACTAGAAAACATTGTAGAATGTGTCTGTGTAGAATCCAGGATGTGAAAAACAGAGCATTTAGGAGGAATGGGAAGAAGACTTCAAGATGAGAAGTTAGAACAAAAGTACTTTACAGAAGGGTCTAACCACAGGATAAAATGGCAAAAGAAAACCCAAAAGAATGATCAGTTCAATACTCTCAGTAGTTAAAGTACAAATATTCATTGGTTTATGTTTTTCTCCCTGCTTCATTATTTTTGTTAGTATTTTTGTCTTTGGCAACCTGAAATTTGAGAATGTGAATAGGTATTTTTATTTTTGTTTCTTTCATATTATTTTATTGTAATTAATAGAAGGGTGACATTATAGTCACCAGGTAAAAGCTGCATTACTTCACATACATGGATACCTTTCTCATGCCTTGGTCTCCATTTCCCTCCCCCCAACCCCACCCCTCATCTTGTTTTCCTTCCTTCCCTATCCTATTTCAAATAACCAAATAAGCATATATACAATATATCAGATAACCAGGTGAAATACTGTAACAATATGAGATAACCAAGGGACAGCAAAAGAGATGAGAGATAACATAGTACAGGAAAGACAACAGTCACTCGTGATATGGCTTTAATCCTTCCTAATGTTCTACAGCCTCTTTGGGTCTGTGGTTTGGTGTCCATAACTCATAGCTATGTTTTCACTCTTTATTGACTCAAATATTTCTTTTGTATTATTCTCACTTCTCTTTCTGATATGCCAGCTGTGAATGTTATATCTGTGGTAACTGAAGCTCAGTTCCTTATGTTTTGCTTTATGTGGTTTAACATTCAATCTTCACTTTGAGAAGTTCCCAATGACTTATCTATGAATGTATTCGGTCCTCAGGAATGCTGAGCTCTATGTTGAGCCTACCAGTGCAATCTTCATTTCTATGTTTGAGTTTTCTATCCACCATTCCGTTCATTTATTTCTTAAAGCTACAATTCCTATATTACATACCTCCATTAAAATGCTAATTGTGACCAAACACAATTTAAATTCTTCATCCAATAATTTCAACATCTATGTCATGGTTTTGATTTTTGTTTTATGTCTTATTGTTGTGCTTGTCTTAACTTTTCTTTCTGCTGTGTGTTAAACTCTATCCTTGAAAACTGACAAAGTTGATTCAGGTAAGAAGCACTGAGATAAATACAGTTCTAATGTAAGATTCATGTAAAGCTCACAAGGTGTTCAGCATAACATCTCTAGTGTTGAATGCTGGTAGTTCAAGAGTTAAATTACTTTCTTATTCTTATCACCCTTCCCTTCTAAATTTACAGCTGGCTATAGCAGTCCTCAGAATCTGCCTTGAGAAATTCTTCCTGATGTTAGCCTCTGCTCTCTCATGGAAGTCTACTAACCTGTGGCAATGTACATAAGTGCATTCTACAATCTTCTGATTAAATCTCAATCATTCACAGGGTCTTAGAATATTTCAGAATTATTATTCCTCACTGACTCATTTTCCCTGTCTTAACAGAGTAGACTATTTGTGAGATCTTTCTTTACCTGGAGTAGTTGGTAAGATTCTTAGATGTAAAGCCAGTGAACATGTGGTTTTCCTATCATAAGGCTGACTTGATGAATTTCTTGTGCTCACATTAGTACAAACACAATCCCCAGCAATTCATCAAAATGACTGCAAAGTGTTCCTTCCAGCATATGGCTTCTGTAGCTTCTCTTCCAGGTAAGACTTGGCTGCATCACTCTGAGTAGGCCTGTCTCTTCACAATTTGGGATGGCAGTTTGCCTGTCACCTCCACTGTCTTGTGAATGCATTAAAAGTCTCTAGTCTCCAGTGTGTTCAGCCACATGATGTAAGGATAGAAGTGACAGGTGCAAACTCTTCACATGTCAGCTCTGAAATCTGAAACTTAGTGTTCTCATGTGAATACGAGAACTTAACAGAACGTCTCTTGGTATCAGTCAGAAATCTTTTTCTTTTTTACTTTAATTTTGTTGTAAAGGTGATACACAAAGGGGTTACAGTTTCATTTATAAGGTAATTAGTACATTTCTTTTCCAACAGTGCATTCCCTCCCTTGTTTTCTCCTACAATACTTAGCAGGAAGAACTGTCTTCATTATACTTCTGGAAACAGATAGGCTAAAGTATTTTAAATGTTTTCAACAAAAGAAGAAAAAAAAACATAATAAAATTGAAAGCAAGAAAAAATTCCTACAATAATGTTACTCAAACCACTTTGGCATCTGAACATCCTAGTTATTAAATGAGTAAAACGTCAAATATCTTCATGTATAGAATGGATTATCTTTGCAGTCAGCATGAACAGGAAAACATGTTCACATATGTTAACTATGTGATCCAAAATGAAGGGATCAATGTGGAGCCTCAAGTTGTGAGGACCAAGGAACTTTCCAATTTGAGTTGATTCCTATGTGTTCTCAGAATTCTTGACATTCCAATAGCACAACACTTCTTAATACATTGTAATTCTTTACTTGTGCATGTGTACATACATCCGTGTGCATAATGTACATGTATTCCTATGTACACACATGTGTTATACACATACACATCGGCTCTCATCTGGTTGATGCTAATTATCAATTTAGTGATCCTGTTTATACTTTCTCTCCATTTTGATTTATTTAATGCAATATTTCCTCTAATAGTCTTTCCTAAACTAAAACATGCCTATGTTACTTCCTTGCTTAAAATACCCTTCAAGAACTTCTCAGTTCATGTGATACAAGGCCATGCTTAAATAAAATAAGTCTGTGTCTGAAATATAGACATATATATGGTGCTTGTTCACAACATGTTCCATGTTACTATTGATAATTGAGTACCTTGTGCTTAAAATTGGCCTTTTCCATTATGCTAATCTGCAAAGCTTGATGTGGTTCTTCCCTGTGGGCTTTTCTGGCTTCCTCAGAGACAACTGTTTCTCTTTTCTTACAATTAGCACATTTTGTAACATTTCGCTCCACCTGCAGTGACCCTTTATTTTGCTTATTTATTTGCATGTTTTTCTTATGCTTATGCACTCTGCATATCTTGTGGGCAAGTACTCTTCTTGAAATTCTGCCATGTACTTCACATCCCCACCATGACAACTATTCTTTAGCCATTGTTTCCTTGGATAAAAGAATTAATTTAACAAAAGTGTAAATTGGAATTTAATTGAATTGTAAATAAAAGCATAAATAAATGTTATCCCAGAAATAGAGACACAAATTAAGGATAGTATAAGCCTTAGAATAAAACATACATGATTTCTACAGGAAAATACAATTTTAAAATTATATAAATTGATGGCTTTGTTCACAAATCTCATCATCTTACATTATTCCAGATCGAATGGTTCACTTACTGTTTGTATCAGTGCCTCAGGTTCCCATGCATTACTACAGAGACCATAGCAAACCTGTTACATATTTTACCCTCACTGACATAAGGAAATTGAAGCTAAGCAAGGTTTACAAACTTACTGAAGATATTACTATTGCCATGCATTAGTGGTAAATAGAAATGCAAACCAACAAGCTCTACACTCCACATGGTTTATCACTATATTGTAAGTTTTCAGGGGCTTATTATAGCCATATCATTTACCTTTTAATACCATTAGTTTAAATCTTACATTTTACTGGTACAACCTCTGAGATCTTCTTACATTTTCAAACTTTCTATATACTAAAGTGTTAACTTTCTTAAAGGGCTCTTTAACTCCTATTTCCCACATAGAGATAGCAAGACAAGATTCTCTCCCTCTTTTTTTCTATTTCCCCCTACTACTTTATATTGATATATTAAAATAAATCCTTGATAAAGCATAAAACAAATAAGTAAATGAATTGATAATAAATGAATTAAAAATAAATAGATAAACAATACTCTGGGAAAAGATATGTCTATAGAAACGTGGGCACTTAAATGAGGGACAGGTTTGACCTCTGCCTCTGCCACAGCAACTATGTGAACTTGCTAAGCTTCAGGATTTCCCTATTTTTTTTATTTCCCCCTTTCTACAAAAGGAGTTTTGATTCAAGTTATTGAGCACCACCTTTGGTTAAAAAAAAAAAAACTAGGGGGTCGGCTTCAAGATTCTAACTGCAAAAAGATTCTAACTGCAAACTCCAATACAAGCAAGCATGTCTACACATACTCAGAAGACAGATAGATGATAAATAGGTAGACTGATTGATTGGCAGATAGATAGATGGATTGATTTGTAGACAGATAGATGGAATTTCCTTTCCTCACCTTCAGAATGGAAATGTTTTTCTAGACGGCTGGGAAGATAAAATATAAATATATAAACCTAGTATAAAAATGTTGCTTTACAAATATCATTGTCTTTTTTTCCTTGTCTTTTCTCCCTTCTTTAATTCTGAGCCTCAATTATTTTATTTCCACAATAAGAATTATAATATGCATTTATAGACATTTATAAAATCTTTTTACTACAGAGGTCTATAGTTTGCTTGTTTTTGTAAACTCATTAAACCCCTGGTGGTTAATTGAAGATGAGAGTCTCCTGGAATTTCCTGACCAAGCTGGCTTCAAAACTTAATCCTCAGATCTCAGACTCCTAGTAGCTAGGATTACATGTATGGGCCACTGGCTACTGGCTATTATTGTTGTTGTTGCTGTTGTGATTATCATTGATATTGTTTTTAGATATTCCTTTCTTATCTTGAGAAATAATTAAATGTGGCTCATACAAAAAGACAAAAGGAAACTTGAACAAGAATCTTTACCATTATGACAACAAAATTTAGGATTATTTTTCACCTGAATTCACTAATTCTGTTCCCATTAAAACCATCATCAAATGAACTCTTCTGTTCCTAGATTGCTACAAAAATGTGGTATAGTTAGTCAAAATCTGATAGCCTACTGCTAAAATTTATTCAACAATACCATTATGACTTAAGATCAACACCTTGCAGTAATATCCTAACAATTTATAATATATTGCATTGAAAAGTGATTTCTAAGCAACCTAGTGTGTCTCACACTAGGAAAGTAGAATGTACTAGAGTTTCTGAAATAGGAAACTTTGGTCAAAGAATGATCAAATACGCATGCTGAAACCTCTATATGCCTGCTCCTTCACCCAACTACTATGGGACATAATGATATTGCAATTGTATATATTTTAATTAAAATAATATGGTTGTCACAGCTATAGTAAGAAAGTAAAGCAATAGCAGACCAAAGAAAGCTTTCTTCTGTACAAACTCCCCATTGTTATCAATTCCTTTTTCTATTTCACTCTTGTAAATTGTATTGTCATAAGATGCAGTATGACTGTGTAAATGTTAATAGTTTGGGAGATTTCTTATAACTCCCTGAGGTGATTTAACTAAGAAGAGATTATGTGATTCATGATGAATAATGCATTATTAGAGAATTTTATCACAAAAGTCACCCAGCTAGAAATCATTTCCTTAAACGAATGGGACATATTAAAAATAAATAATAGTTTTATTCTTTGTTGAGAATTATAAGGCTAAGAATAAATATGTACATATAATTTTGCTATAGTCAAAGTAAATATTTTATGATTTAGTGGTGATCTAATCCTGTAAAAAGACAACAATCACAGTAGAGAAGCCATTATTTTCTACATTATGATTTCAAACTTGTGAAGACTACATCTACAAAAATTTCAAAGTAAAACAAAACAAGAACAAATTCTCTTAGCTGGGCTCTGGGGCTTGTGATTGTAATACTGGCTACTAAGAGAGATGGAATCTGAGATCCCAAATTGAAGATATGCCATGCAGATAAATCCAAAAGACTCTTGACTCTAATTAACCACCAAAGGGCAGGAAGTAGAAATTTGGTTCAATTGGTAGTGTCAGTTTTGAGAGAAAAAGCCAAGTGAGCATGGGGCCTTAAACTCAAGCAACAATACCAGTACACACACACACACACACACACACACACACACACACACACACACACATACACACACACACTGCAAATTCCTCATTTATAACATTTCCAAGATCAATTTTAAGCTCAAGTAGATTATGGAGGAATGAGTTAAGTAAATATCACTAAAAGTAGTAACCAAATTCCTTACTTCAGATTTCGGCAGGATCTCTAACGACCAAGTCAATGCTAATGTAGGTAACTACACAGGTTAACTAAGTTAATTGTGTTTCAAAATGTAGAACGAGTTCAATGGATAGAGCAGAATTTGAAAGTCATTTTTATTATTAGTTATTATCCCTATAATCTTATACTAATAAGTCCTGCTATAGGTAAAGATACCCAAAATATCTAAAACAGATTTGCTCACAGCTGTTAATAAAATATGATTCCAAATGTTTGTCCAGATTCAGAACAATATTTAATAAACTTGGTACATGGAAGGGAATTATCTATTCGTGACACAGTCATCCAAGATATTTCTGATTGGCTCAAAATTAAAAAGAGGGGGAGTCGAATAGCCGCTTTGGCTCTCGTCTGTAAACCTACTTGCTCAGGAGGCTGAGGACTCATGTTCAAATTCTACAGGGGCAGGAAAGTCATGAGACTCTTATCTCCAATTAATCATACAAAAAGCTGGACCTGGTGCTGAAACTCAGTAGACAGTGCAGCCAGAACCAGAGTTCAAGACCCAGGCTCCGCAAAAAAGAAAAAAGAAAAAAGGAAAAAGTAATTTTTCAGGCACAATGGAGTGGAAACAGCAAAACTATTGGAATCAGATCATTCTCAGGTCAAGTTCTTTGGTATTGATCTGTTGCTAACCATGTTTAGCAGCCTAGTGTTCTGAATATGCTATTTCTTTCAGTATTTCCTCATTATTATTACATAGATTTCAGTGTAGGAAATGCAAGTGGGGTAGTTGATGGGTCTTATGTCATGTGTTATTGCAATTAGGCTAAGTTAATCATTAGTTATCCCTATCAATTCTTCAAAATTAATTTTACAAATCAACCAAACAAAACAATACCAAACGCTTTAATGACCCTATGCTTTTCTTATCAGATCACAGTAATTCATTCATATCAGTCAAGCTTTACTGAACACCTATATTCCTAAAACCATTTCTCAGTCTGAGAAGGAGCTAGCAAGCCTCTCTAATTTCCCTTGCCATAGGCTATCAGTGGATTGTGCTTCATTCTTAATTGGCAGTGGGGCAAAATAAGATGAGACTGTGACAGTGGCAGGAAAGAGGGCAGCTGGTGGGCTGGCAGCTTGCATCTGATTAACATGTGAGGCCTTCTGCCAAAATCAATCCTGTACCGCCAGGTGTGCCTCCTGTCAGTGCCATAAAGCCCATGACTTCTGGAAGACAGGGACTGAGAAAGACTTTTGCTGGAATGATTTCTGCCCTGTCCAGACTTCCTGTGCATTCGGTTTCCTATCTGGCTACCATACAGACATTCTCCTTCCTCTGTCATCTCCTGACTAATTTCCAATTCATTTTGTCTCTAGTTTCTTTTACAGTTGACCTGACTGCCATGTGGACAGGCAAAAGTTGTTTTCTGTGACATGCTGGTATTTTCTCTTTGGCGTTGGTTATTTTGCCCTGGGTTTGTGCAATACTCTTTCCTATCTCCACATCCCTGTTCGGCTGAGCACAAATACAATAAAGGAACTGGGCAGAAAGCAACTGGGGAAAAGTGAGCAATGGAGTGGTACAAGCTAGGGTAAATTAAGAATCTGCTATTCAGTTTCACTTGAGTTAACATGCAAGTCACTCCCTGCTTTACCAAAGCTTCTGATTTCTTCTTCATCAGTAAGAAATATTAGCACGTATCATTGTACAAATGCACACATAAATATGTAAAAGTATTCTGTTTTGAATTGTTTTCGAAAGTCAAATCATTTATTCCTGCCCTTTAAATGATATAACTCATTATGGCTATTATGTGAGAAACCTATTGCTTAGTGATGCTAAATGGTCCTACATACTTCAATAAAACTACTTCTTAATGCTCAGAATGTCAGATTATTCTCATCTATAGAAAAATCTTTTTCTTTCTTTTTTTCTCAGTTCTAAGGCTTGAACTCATGGCCTGGGCACCGTTCTTGAGCTTCTTTGTGCTCAAGACATTCTACCACTTGAGCCATAGCATCCCAGCCTTTTCTGAGAAGTCTGTTGCAGGTAATAAGAGTCTTACTGACTTTACTACCCAGGCTGGCTTTGAACTGCAATCCTCAGATCTTACCCTCTTGAGTAGCTAGGATTACAGGCATAAGCCATCCAGCAAAAGTACTTTTATTATACTTGTGAAATGGAAATATTTTTTTCTTATCCAGCAGGAACAAATGTATTGAAACTTACCTATTGAGAACCTATTATGTGTAGGATAGTATTCTTTGTTAAAACTGAGAGGAAAATAAAACCAACCAAACAAAAATCTTTCTTGAAGTTAAAATTTTCATTAAGGATAGAGAAATTAAGCAAAATATATTTTTGGTAGAATGTAGGAATATGGACAAAAATAAAAGAGTAGGCCTTCCTGAAGTGAGGATATCAAACTGCTCCAGTTGTAAATCCATCTGTCTAGTTTGCATGCCTGAGAACATGATTATTGAGAAAAGACTTCAAGAGGCAGGCTGGGAGTTTGGCCTACTTGTAGAATGCTTGCCCAGCATGCTTGAGATCCCGGGTTTGATTCCTCCGTGGCACATACATAGGAAAAAAATCCGGAAGTAGTGCTGAGGCTCAAGTGGTAGAGCTCTAGCCTTGAGAAAACCCAAGGATAGTGCTCAGGTCATGAGCTCAAGCCCAGGAATGGCAAAAAAAAGACTTTAAGAGGCATAATAATTCATGGCACAGATGTTTGACGAATGAGGGATCTAAGACAAAGGCTGTAGGTAAATACCTGTCAAGTTCTTAACTAAAAGTTTGTCAGTGTAGATATTAGATGAAGGGTAAAAATGGAAAGGGATAAAAGAATGAGTGTGGAAGAGAAGGAAGTTCACAATAAATAAGGACATACTCATTTCCCTTGAGCCTTTGGCTTTTATTTTGCATATACCAGCAAGCTAATGAATAGTGTGGAGCACAGGAATGCAACGATCTGATTTACATTTTGAAAAGATCACCTTGGCTACTAGGGTGACAACATATTTGCATCAAAGTAGAAGCAAGAGCCAATATAACAGGAAGTCAACCTAAAATACAGTAACACTGAACTGACTCAAGAGGACAATTTCTCAGGCCCTGTGATGAAAAGACCAAATCCGTCTGAGACACAGAGAATATTGGGAATCCTTATTGGAATGCCAGTGGGCCGCTGGTGGGTTCCTGTCTTAAAGACAAGCAGCCTCAAATGTAGCTAGCACAAACCTTAAATAAACCAAAAACATACAGAGATTTCTGAGTAAGTTCATTTTATGGCAAAGAGAAAGCTAGAGGTTGTCTGCTCCTTTTCACATACATTTCCATGTTCCCATTCCTTATAGTAGGAATATAGCAATAGCATAGCTTTTCTGAAGCCAAACCATAGACCAAAGCTATCAAAACAGGAAGAAATAAATAAAGAGAGAGGGGAAGAGATGGGGGAGGGAGGGGGGAAGAAGGGAGGAAGGGAGAGAGGGAGGGGAAAGGGAGGGAGGGAGGGAGGAGGAAGGAAGGAAGGAAGGAAGGAAGGAAGGAAGGAAGGAAGGAAGGAAGGAAGGAAGGAGCTGTAAGCCTTATGCTCTTGTTTCTGCCACACTAGCTTGGATCACCTACACATAAACTTATTTTACATAGGAAAAAAAATCCTCTTGTGCTCAAACCATTCTATTCAGGTTCTTTGGTATAAAAGAAAATCTGAGTCAGAAAAATCCCTGGAACAAAGAATATAAATAACCAATGCAAACAAAACCGACTGAGTTTTAATTACTCTAAATTGCATGTATAACACATGCACAGTAGCGTCCCTTTCCATGCCTTGCACTTTGTGTGCAGTAAAAATTTGAAACCTCCTGTCTCTTTTTTCCAACTACCTTCACCGTACTATAATCTTATATGATTTCATTCTTAATTTTAAAGTCTCTAATACACTAAATAGCATATTGAGACCAAAATACCATAGAGAAAACGCATACTCAGATACCCAACATCCAAAAATGATTTGACTTCAAATATAGAATCAGTAATGTTATATGTTTTCACAATGACTTCTTATTTATATAAAGTCTTGAAGAATGTTATGCAACTAAAAGAACAAGGGCCAGAATTTCAATCAACTGTATCATGGAGAAGTTAGTAGAATGACGAGGACACACTTTTACCCTCAAGAGCCTTGAAAGCACAGCATCTGATCTTCACCTATGTGCTTTCTTCAACTGGACACAGAGAGCAATTCCTCCTCACAAAGGCAATTGTGCTTGCTTGGGTCCAAGGATATTTCCTAAGCTATTAGAGCACTACATGTAATCAGGTCCACTCAGTATTGAATGGATTGCACATGAAGATCACAAGCAAATCAGAAAGACTTTTATCATCACAAGATACAAGGTAGTCCCTTTGAATTATGATTTTTGAAAGACATTGGGCTGCTTCTACCTAACCACAAAAGAAATGGAATACATAAAAAATGAATACATAAAATCCAGCATCTGGAGGAAAAGTAGCATTATCAATATACATCCTAAAATAATTTCTCCATCTCTGATGACTCTCTTGTTTGCACTATTTTCTTAACTCCTCTCACAACACGAAATCTAGAAGGAGCTGAGAGGCAGAAAAATTCTGTATCTTTCTCTCAGGGTATATCTATTTCTTAACTGTAGTTGGTATTTTGGCAGGAGGAGTTAGTTTTAGGTGGATTAGTTAAGGTTGTGGAGCAGAGAAACTGGAGATGATGTAATGATCTCTCACCAGAGGGAGACATTGTAAGCATGACTGTGAATTTAAAGTCAAAATTTGAGAGTGGGCAGAAATTTTGCCTAGGTAACAACTGTGCATCAATCAGATAATGTGCACCCAGGCAAGGAAGCAGAAAACAGCCGAGGAAAGAATGCAGCTTCGCCTACAAGTCTATCCAAGCAGGATTTGCATTTTCATCTTTCATTGCCACTCCCATCCCAACACATGTAACCTACATTCATGCAAACCTGTATTCATGCAAAATCATATTCATATTAGAAGGTTTACACTGAGTATCTAACAGAAATTATTCCAAGAAGGTTTGTCTCCCTTAGGAACAGCTTGCATTTACAAGAAAACATGGAATTTCAGACACTAATGAATTCATTTATAATGGATATGCTCAAATAATATCTGGATTTTCATTTTCTATATTGTACTGATCCCTCATCATTGAAAAATGTGTACACATTCATTACATTTGTACATTGGGAAGCTATGACACTAACAACTGTTACTGATTCAAAGTCAGACATTTGCAGTAAGACTGATGAATAGAAAATAGAATGGAGACAAATACCATCATACTATTCAATGCATGTATATTCTAAAGCAAGTGAGAAATATAATATGAGCCCCAGGGGAAGTGATAAATAAGATGAGGAAGAATAATGAAAGCATAATTCTGATCAAGAAATATTGGACACGTAAGTAGACATGTTAAATTGCATTTTCCTACATGGTGAATCATGTTTAGTGAGATAAATCAAGACCAAAGGAACAAAAGGCACATGGTATCCTTAATATGTGGATATTAGATCCAAACAGTACAAGAGAGAAGACTCAATATTTGCGTACACAAGGTTATGGACATGGTCTTTGAGATGTAAACATAATTACATATAGAAATCTATGATGGGTTATATACTCTACACACATAACATTTCATAACATAGATCAATATGTATATATGACAATACAAACCCTCAGCTTAATTTTAATTATGTTCTAAAACCTAACTGCCAGTGATTTGTATACAGAGATTCTCTTCTAAAATACTTGTTAACATGACATTTGTAATATGATGTAAAAATCAATGTCAAAAAATTCTTTAATTAAAAAAATCTCAACTCATCATAGCTTCTGAGAGGAACTGAGATTGACCAGAAAAAAAAATAAAAGAATACAACAGCAAAAAAGAAATAAAAAGAAACACTGGACATAGAAAATAGACATGTTAAGTTGTAGTTCCCGTATATAAGAATTTGAAGGGGCTGGGAGTTTGGCCTAGTGGTACAGTGCTTGCCTAGCATGCACGAAGACCCGGGTTCGATTCCTCGGTACCACATACATAGCAAAACGCCAGAAGTGGTGCTGAGGCTCAAGTGGTAAAGTGCTAGCCTTGAGAAAGTCCAAGGACAGTGCTCAGACCCTGAGCCCAAGCCCAGGACTGGCAAAAAAAAAAAAAGATGTTAAAAAAAAGAATTTGAAGATTAAAAATAGAATATATTTATTCTATATTTATTCAAATATTTACCACATTTCTGTACTTTGCAATATAGATTTTTTACCAACTTCTTAGAAAATATGCATCTACATGATTATGCTATGAAATCCTTCCTTTCATTTACTTCAATGAAATATTTCATTTTTTTACACCCTTGTATGAACAGTTAATGAATTGTTTTATTTTATCATGCTTGTCAAATATTGACCAATAAATTTAGGTCTTTCTGGAATATCAGTTTACTCAATATTTCATTTCTAACTTTCATTTCTACATAATTATTCCCTACATGTTATATCATGTATATTTGGAATAGTATATAACCACATTTTTTACTTAAATGAAAATTTTTCTGTTTTTTTGTCATTTTAAATTTTCTGTTTTTGATTCAATAATTTGCAAAAATTGAAACACATACATCAATTTAGATGAAAATCTTGGGAAATAATTAATATTCAAAGTAAACACTTTATCCACTTATGATTTCTTGCAATTATTGTACAACAAATAAATTCACGTATTATACAAATAAACTTTTTTTCTTTTGTTGAGAGTCTCAGGGTTTGATCAGAAATATCCTACCATTCTAGTTGTTTTTGCTCCTGGCTGATGCTCTACCACTTATTCTGACTCCAGTCCAGCATTTTTGTCGGTTAGTTTGAAGAGGAGTTTCTTGGATTTGTCTGCTGTAGTTGACAAAAGTACTACTGCTATTGAACTGACATCCTATGGTCTCAGCTTCCTGAGTAAGTAGGATAATATGTCTATCAACACTTGGCATATCTAATCATTTTAAAGTATTAAATTTAATGGGATTTATACATTCACAGTATTCTGAAACAATCATTTCTCTATTTTCAAGATTATACTTTTATCAGCTCACAAAAAAAGTTTGTACAATATTAGAAATCATCCTGTTTCCTCCTCACCTTCCTATATACTGATAACTAATCATTGGTGTTCTTATCTTTATATATTCATCTCTTTTGGATAATTCAAATATAAACAATCATATAATCTATGACCTCTAAATCTTATTTTTTTAATTTTAACAGCATTTTCAATGTTCATCAATCATGTGTTATATATCTGTTTGATCATTTTATGTATGAATAATATTTCATTACTAATGCATACCATATTTTTATAATAATCTATTTCCAATATTTTTTTACAAGAACTATGGTTTGAATTCAAGACCTCACACTTCCTACTTTGGTGCGCCACCATTTGAGCCATACCTCCATTCCTGATTTTTGCTAGTTATTTTCAAGGTGATTCTTCATATGCTAGGTAATTAAAAGAAAACAAAAAATAATGTCTTCTAAATTTTTATGCCTCCTCTGACATAGAAGAGGCTTTAGCTTCTTAGCCTCTTATTCAACTGGGATTACAGGCTGCTGATATTTCATAAATTTTCCTTTAATTGCTGTTTTATCTGTATTCCACTAACTTTAAAATGATGCCTATTCATTTTCATGGATCCAAATATTTTCTGATTTCTTTTGCCATTTTGTTTCTGAATAATTAAAATATTATGTTGCTTGACTTGCAAATATTAAATTTACCAGGATGCCTTAAAATTGATTGGCAAATTTGCTGTAATGTTTGCAGCACTTTCACTATTTCATTTCCTAAATGTATGCCCACTTCTTTACTTACATTTCTTGCTCTCATTTTCTATGTTCTTCCTCTTAGTACCATCAGTTTACTATCCTCCAGAAGATACCATCTTTACAATTCTATACATTTTAAGTTCTTGTGGTGTTTTTTTCTTGTACTTTCAATAGTAGAATCCCATGGGATTATGATTAGAATCAAATATATCGATTAGCTTTCCATTTAAGTTTCTTTGGTGAGTTTAAGACTGAGTAATTGTCCATTGTCATGGTTCCCACTGTGAGTTCTCCATCAAGTTACTTTAAACACATGGCTCATGTGTTTTATAACACGATGCCATAAGCTCTGTAGTTTGAGATATACATTATACGGAATGGCTACAATGATATGGGACCAGTGCCATAATACCAATAGTCACAACACATCAGAGAGATTGATGGAAGGGAACTAACTCCTTACTCTATTAATAGGTAAAACATGTTAGTGTTTTAACGAGTTACATCTAATTCACATTTAAAATTACCCATCAATTTAATTTGAAGATCATTAGTCTCTTGAATTTTCCTGTTAAGTTTTTGTATGTCACAAGTTTATTTGCTAAATATAGTTTACTTATTATTTCTTAAATATACAGTCTTTTTAGAAAAAAGCATTCATTTTGAGCTTCATATTACTCTAGGTAATTCAATATGAGTAAGAAAAGTATCATTTTTTTGTTGCTGAGCATGTAAACTTGAATAAGGCATAAATTTGGAAAATAACCAGCTTATACAGCACCATGCAAATAACACCAGTGATTTTTGTAATGAAACAGAATGAATTGGTAATAAGCTTGTAATTTTAATACAAAGAAAAGTTGGTGTACACTGTAATAATATACAAGTGATATTTGGTGTTATTTGATTTTGCATGTAAATCCCTATGTAAATTTAATCACTGACACTTGGATATTTTTACACAGACGTGGACACTAAAAAATTTGCAATGCTCAGGAGCAAACCTATCAGCTTGCACATGCTAGGCACATAATTTACTTTGGAGCTTCAACCCTAAGCATACACATTTTAAAAAGAAATTTTGCTCCTCTATAATCCTCCGTTTGCTCTTCTCTCTAAGGGTGGGAAATAACTTGCCCTCAGCTATATAAAGCCAGAGTAATTATTTAGTATATGACAGAACAGATCCATCATCTTCTCATTGATAGCCCTAGATGTAATGTTGTGCATATTTTATACCATGAACCTCTAATACACTCTCATGAAAATGAACCTGCAAAAATTCTGTTGTTAGGGCTGAGGGCGTGGCTCAGTGTAAAATGAATCCTTAATGTGAATAGAACCACAGATTCAATCCCCTATGCTCATTCTCCAATATGACAAAGTAAAACAAAGTAAAATAGCAAAATGGTTTTGCTATGAATCATGCACAACTTGGTTGGAATTTTCACATATGACATTATTTTACTGAATTTTTTGCCTGTCCTGGCCTTGTGCTCCCGGCCAGAGCACTGTCCTTGTGCTTTCTCAAGGCTAGCTCTCTACCACTTGAGCCACATCACCATGTCCAGCTTTTTTCTGTGTATGTGGTACTGAGGAATCGAACCTGGGTCTTTGTGCATGCTAGGCAAGCACTCTACCACTAGACCAAACTCCCAGCCCCTATTTTACTGAATTTTTTAAAATATGTTTATAATTAATAGCATGGTCCCTAAGAAATTGTTCCTCTAATAACATAATAATAGACCAAGAAAAAGAAAATTAGTATGTTTATTAAAGTCATGAAAATATTTGAAACTGGAAAAATGAACAGTACTCTTTTGGAACTTCTTTATTGTGCTAGAGAGGCAGAATTCTTTCTTTCTGTACATCCAACTCATTCTAAGCATTTGTTCAAATTGTCTCTAAGATATTGCTACCCCTTCTGTATCTGCAATCTCTTTTTCCAAGAAGAGTGCACGTTAACAATTCTAGATGCTTTTCTACAATAACTTTCTCTTGTATTGTCATTATCCTCTCTACTTATTCTGCTGTCATTCATCACACTCAGTAATTTGAATGAACAGAAGAATATTTCATCTATATTTAATCTCCAGGGAGTGGTGAAATACCTTACAAAGTAAATTCTTAGTAAAACATCCTTGATTGTATAGAATGGACTAAAAGCACAAAGACAACCTATGTAATTGTAAAATATTAAAAATATTCAGCCTAATTTCATGCATTTAAAAAGTTATTTAATTACCCTGCCTGTATCTTTTTTATTTGTTTTGGAAGGGCTTGTTTGTTTGCTTTCTGTGCCTGCACTGAGGCTTAAAGTGAAAGCATGGTGCTCTTGCTGGGCTTTTCTGCTCAAGGCTGGGTTTCTTGAGTCACAATTTCATCTTTTGCTTTTTCTGAACATAAGAGACCATGGCGGCCCAGACGGGCTTTGACCTGCTATCCCCATATTTTAGCCTCTTAAGTAGCTAGGGTTATGGCATGAGCCGCCAGAGCCCAGTTCCTGCATGGTTTTAATCAAGAAAGTGGACTTTAATATTAAAATACACTAATAAAATAACTTCTCTTGCTCAGGCTGTATTATTTAGAATTCAAAGATTCTTTATTTCAAAACAAAACAAAATCAATTTTAAACCGCAAAGCCTAGAAGGTTGGTCTTCTGTACTCTAACTTTGAAAATCCTCCTATCTGGTTTTGGTCAAGAAACTCAGACATAGTCATGGACATGAATGCATTCTTCACCACTCTCTTTTTTTTCTCTCTAATTTAAAGTGTTGGCATCACATTTGGAATTTAACAGCAAAAGGACAAGTCTTCTTATGTTTATAGGAAAACTAGAAATATGTTATATTCTGAATTAATACTTCTATGAAAAGTCTTCATAAACTAGCAAGGATAGAAATGCTCACAAGCAATAGGGTTAAACAGAAAAGAGAGTGTGGATTTCCAGGACATTTGCCTACAGTTTACATTCCCTATGAATGCACTCTTCTGTATTTGACCTTCCTGAGCCTCAGTTGTCTCATCCTGGCAGTGAAACCACTGGAGTGCCCATAGATCATAACAATCTGATAGGAGACTGAAGACAGGGAAAATTCAGAAAGTTTGCATCGAAACATAATGTGCTACACTGAGACAGGTACAGAGTTTACTTACCAAACACAGTTCGTGCAGGCACAGATTCTCTGTTAAGCCAGAATGACACTTGGGAGAGAATGACAGTCATGATGCAAGGCAGATAGGTCTGAATCACAAAATACCCAATTTTTCTTTTCAAGTGGAAATGAGCTGTCATTACAGTATATTCACCTGGAAGAAAAATTTAAGAAGGTTAAGGAACTGTGATAGTCAAAGTTGGAACATTTTGGATGGGATTAGAGAAAAAAATGGTCCCCTATAAATAAAATGTTCTCTCTCTCTCTCTCTCTCTCTCTATCTCTCTCTCTCTGTCTGTCTGTCTGTCTCTCTCTCTCTCTCTCTCTCTCTCTCTCTCTCTCTCTCTCTCTCTCTCTCTCTCTCTCTCACACACACACACACACACACACACACACACACACACACACACACAACCTGAAACTGTACCAACTCTGGACGAGTACAAAAAAGCAAAATACCATAGTAACAGAAGACCTGTAGTATATGTCCCACGACATGGAATCTGCTCTGCTCTCTGACATGTCTACTTCTCAGGACTTGGGCATGCATGAAGATTATCTGATGGTGGGTTATCCTGCTTGCTCAAGTTGTCAGGCTCACTAATCCCATGAGTGGCATGACTGATGTAACTCAGGCCTCCCAGGCTCTTTGAAGTGCTGATCTCTGGCTTCATCTTCAAATCTAGTCTTCAGATTTTCCACTTTTAACACCATCATCAATTTTCTTTGCTCTATGTCTCCTTTAATTGGCTTCAGCCTAGTTCATCTGATAGTCCCCCAATCTTTTCTCCTCCACCCCCCACCCCAGTTTTAATTGTTGCCAGATGTCAGATAAGTCCACACAGCTTCTTTGTTTTGTTGATCAAAAATGTCTTTAGAAACAACTTTCTACACAAGCTATTAGTAATTATCAATACATTCAGAGTTAAAATTTCAAATTGTCTAGAACAGGACAAGAAGAACCAGAAAAGTATGGAAATGGTGATACAGAGTTTGAATATAAATGCTAAAATTGTCTAGGCTGAGAAGACAAACATTTTCTGAACATGTGCTATATTTTAGGCCCATGCAGAAACTTTAATATCCATATGAATCTCTTTGGGAATCTTATTAAAATTCAAATCCTGATTTAGTAAGGGATGGCTACTAAGACTTTTAGTGTCTTAAAACCTCCCAAGCAGTGCATATTGGTGACGTGTGGGCCTCAAGAGCAAAAGTGTTAAAGCAATTAGAACTATTTTCAATGATTTTAACCTATTGGTTCTCTGGGGACTTGATTTCTTTACAACCATTTTACTAACCTGTACTGGATTTGATTGTTTCTTTTCCAATGGATTGGCCAAGCAAGTCATACTGATTTAGCCTAGAACCATCAGGAGCGACCTGTACTGAGTCAGATGCGTTGTATGTCCAAATATAAGTGACTTCTGAGGTTGTATATGCATCTGTTAAAAATCAGAAAAAAAATGCCTTAAATACTTTAATATCACCAACAGAATGCAACACCAAAGTCTGCATGTTTCAAATAATCACTATGTTATAAGAATTAATGCTGAAAGATTGCATTGCATGGTAAGACCTATCCTTGGAACTTATGCCTTTAATATAAAGTACATGTAGCAAGAGATAATTATGAACACCAGATAGTTTTCATTATAACCTCTGTGATAAGTATTCCACAAATTTCTATCTAGATCTTGAAAAACAAATCTCTGAGTTCTAAGATGGTCACAACATCCCCCTTTATCAAGGTAGAAGGTCCAGACGAGAAACTAGTAGTAATATCAAGGGCAACAGTTGATTTAAGCATCATGGCCACTCACAAAGTGAAAATCATAATCCAAAGTAATAATTGTTTTCTGGATATAAAAGTAACTTAGTTAACTGGTAAGCTCAGTTGTTTTGATTCAATGCATTTCCCTAGAAGAATGAGTACTAGTTAAATACTGCCACGAAGTTGCAAATATATCTGGAGATATATTAATTTCAAGTTAGCCAATGCATATAAGGTATGAATTAACAAAGGGTCCCAGGGTTGACTGTTAAGGTATGCATTCCCAAAGGGACAAAACACATACAGACATGATCTATAGATAATGAAATTGTTTATTTGACCAAAGATGCATAGTTAGCAGAAGGAAGATGTCTCCTGAGCTGAATAGAGGTGACACATTTGCTCCAGCCTTCCTTTGCAGTGACCTTTCTTACCTCTGGTATGCCCTGCTAGGGAATAGCTAAGCTCTCCATGCAAGCAGTCTCTCTACAATTGAAAAAAGTCATTCCTGCTGCATTGAGGACCTTTTGAAGAACTTTCATGTGTTTCTGCTCATGTGAATCCTTAGAAATACCCAGAATACCAGGTCTTTAGGCTGAAGTTAGTATCACGTTCACATTGTCAATTTGAGGCAAACAAAGACCAGTTTTCTCTTGACCTATCTTTGTCTGCAACTCAGCAGGATGCTGAAAATCTCATTTTTTGACCACATATATTTTCTCACCTATTACCACTTTGCTAGGGTAGTCTTGGTACTGACTATAATTGAAGGTCTAAGATCATAAACCAGCTTCTATTCAAGCATCAATAACAGGGCAAAGGCTTATGAGTTAGCTTTATTTGTTACATGATATATTTCAATGTCTTCTGGGTTTCTGACTCTTGCTACTAATGTTAATATCAGTGAAACATTGTTCATGCTACACAAGCATTCGTCTACAACCACAATGTAATGAATTTACAAAACAATGTTCAAGTAGGATTCATTAAAAAATGTGTGTATGTATACATTTGATATGTATATTGTTTATTAAAAAGCATTTATATATTTGCATATGAATAATTCTAGCTGCTTAAGGTCTAAATTGCTTAATAATTAATTTGAGTTAATGACTAATGATTCTACTGAGCTGATTGAATTCATAACATAGTAATGCAGTTATCAAGCAAATAATTTGCAGATCACGTGGCTTGCTTTGTTTCTCTCATGAATACATATCTTGTTCCTCTTTCGCAAAATTTTCAACAACGTACAATTGAGCACATCAAAAAGCTACACTGCAAGTGTCACTTCACATCAGAAGACCTGCATGATATCCCTCACTAGTGAATCTCAATAAATTATGAGTTTCAAAGTAATTGCAATTATGCCACTTTGATTTTTCATGTTACTTTTAAACATAAGGGAAATAAAAGCTTAGAAAACTGATGGCATTCTTCAGAAATGAGTAAGATATAAGTAAGGCCGGTCTAGTTCATGTCTATTACAAACTCTCAGCTTGTTCTGATTAAGTCAGTGGTGAACTCCATATTGTAATTGCTATTCATGGACAGAAAAAATGGAAATTGGAGGAACTGCAGAATACATTATAGGAAGTGAGTGATGCCCCCTGTGTGTCTGTTAAATGAGCACAGCCTGATGCCAGTGGCTCTTACCTGTATTCCTAGCTACATGAGAGCCTGAGATTGGGAGGACTGGTTCAAGGCCAGCGCTACCATTAAAGATTCCCAAACTTCATTGCAACAGAGAACAAACAAAAGGCAAGGACACATCCCAGAGGAAGGAAGCCCATGGTGTATGGAACTATGTCGTCAAGAGGACCACCATCCAGGCATCAGCAGGAGCAAAACGCCAACTCAAAAATAACTAAAGGGACTGGGAGTTTGGCCTAGTGGTAGAGTGCTTGCCTAGCATGCACAAAGAACTGGGCTTGATTCCACAAAAAGCTGGAAATGGTGCTGTGGCTCAAGTGATAAGAGTGCTAGCCTTGAGAAATCTCAGGGACAGTACTCAGGCCCTGAGTTCAAGTCCCATGACTAGCAAAAATAAATAACTAAAGGAAAACCCAGATGAGAGATATGGCACAAGTGGTAGAACACAAGGCCCTGAATTCAAATACCAGTACCGCCAATACATTAAAAAAATATTACAACAGCACTTACTGCATTTCATTAATAAGGAACATTTCAGTTTTTTGATTGGGTCTAGTGAGAGAATGCAAAGCAGGAAGTCAGGGCATGTGAACTACCTGATATATGAACACAAAGATGCCCAAGGCAATTCCAGTATAGTTCAATTAAGTGGAAAGAGAAAAACAGCTTGTCCAAAAAGTACACTGCACATTCCACCATAAATTAGGCTGATTTCAACTAGTTTAGTTAATTTCATTCAATAATTAATGCTAAAGTGTATACATGTTACTGACTCCTAATATTTAGTAGCCAAAAAAAAAATTTACATTAGGCCAGGAGCGTAGCCTACTGGTAGAGTGCTCCCCGAGCCTGCATGAAGCATGGGATCGATTCCTCAGTACCATATACATATTTTAAAAAAGAAAGAAAAAAGCCAAAAGTGGTGCTGTGGCTCAAGTGGCAAAGTGCTAGCCTTAAGCAAAAAGTGTCCAAGGATTGTGCCCAGGACCTGAGTTCAAGTTCTAGGATTGGCAAAAAAGATCTAAATTATTTTTAGCTGTTCACTTTCTTTTGACAACACAGACTGCAGTTTTTATTTTCCTTTCCATTACAATGTCTTGAGTTAGTTAGTTTGGGGGTGGTGAGAGACAAGGAAAGTTTTTACCAAACTAATCACTAAAAGTTGTTAGGGCCTTTTACCAGAGCTAACATGTTCATTTTTATCCTAAAAGTGTGTAAGGAGATGAACAAATCCCCCATTTATGTCTAGTCAAAGAATAAGCCATTTCTTTTTCAGGAAGAAATGACATCAAGTGAATGGGGAAAAATAAAGGAAGTGTGTGGATATGAGTAAGCTTAGATTTGGGCACGGTAACTCACGCCTGCAATCCTAGCTACTCAGGAGGTTGTGATCAAAGGATCAAGGTTCAAAGCCAGCCTGGGCACAGAAGTCCATGAGACTCTAGTCTCCAATTTACCACCAGAAAACTGGAACTGTGGCTCAAGGGGTAGGGCAGTAGCCTTGAGCTGAAGACCTCAGGGACAGTGACCAGGCCCACGGTTCAAGCCCCACGACCGACAAAATCAAAAAAGAGTAAAAGTAGAAAAGATGCTTCTTTTACATAGAGCTATGCAAATTTTCAGAAACTTTTGAGAATGTGTTTGTAAGAAAGGAGTAAATGACTTGAAGAGGACTCATGCCTGCTGTTGGCAAACTGTGCTCTGTGGTTGTGATATATCCTGGCTTGTTTCCTGGTCTGTCACCTCATCTGCTCTCCAGCCCTTTAGCATTCATGTATCAAACACTTGCTATACACAAGGATAGGCAGAAAACTGTGCACAATATTTATACAGCTTGTGCAAATGCAAATGTGAAAAAAGCAACATAAAGAAGTCTTAAACAGAGAATATGTAACAAAACCTTTGGATTGATCTGCTAATTTATGAGTTTAGAAGACTAGACTCTCAAGCATGTAATATTTTATTGCTTCAAACATGCACTTTAAATAGTTTGTCAATTGCAGGTATTTTCAAGTAAATTAATTTTCCTTCCCCCACCCCCACTTTAGTCAGTCATGGGTCTTGAAATGAGGGTCTGAATGCTTTCCCTGAGCTCTTTTGCTCAAGGATAGTAACTCTACCACTTCGAGTGACAGACCTCCTTCCAGTTTTCTGGTGGTTAACTGGAGATAAGAGTCTTTTCTGCCCATGCTGGCTTTAAACCACGATCCTCAGATCTCAGTCACCTGAATGATTAGAATTACAGGCGTCAGCCAACAATGCTCACCCAACTCAATTTCAATACTGAGACCTCATGCCATTTACACTGATAGCACCATCTCAATAATAAAAATAATCTACTGAAAATTGTATTTCCCTTCACATACTTATTTCATCTGACATGAATTCTTTCTGTGGTACCAAGGCCTAGCAGGCTTCTGTCTAATGCCACTTGTGGTGCAATGCTGATGAGTTTTCCTCAGCTGCATCTGCTGTGGTTTTCCCAGTGTGGTGTTTACGCTACAGAACATGATGGATTGTCTCAAATAATATGGGGAAGAATGCCATACTGAAGGGATGTTCTCCATGTCAATAAAGAGAAGTTTTGTGCTTAAACGAAGAGGAGGTTCTCAAAGGAAAGTGAGAACTGACATCTTTTAGGCAGATATACAGAACAACCAGGTTTGAACTTCTCATTCTACAAACAATGGCCATCAAAATTATTAGAGCAGCTTGCATTCCTCCGAGCCAGCTTTTTTCCCTTCACTTGACACATACTTCAGCCACACAGAGTCTTAATCAAGAGGGAGCTCTGCACTTCTATTCACTAGAGAAAAATAAAAAGGCTAAAGCTGCATAAAATGGATAAAGATGGGGTGTCAGAAAAAGCACAGTTTCTAAAAAAAGGTCGGAAAAGGGGACAGGCTCACACAAGAGAGAAGCTACTTAGCCGGGTTCATGGATTTAATTCTTCATCTGCCTGGAAGAGTCCTGTGGGCCTCAGGGGTTGACGTGACCTTCCCCCTTTCCATTATTCTGGAAGTGCACTTGCTTCTGCTTGACATATAAGACATAACCCAGTGACCTCAAGAACTGCCAAAGGCATAGCGCCCTTTTGAAATGTTCTGTGTACACAGAAATTAGCTGCATGCAACAATCCAATGACATCATCTCCTTTACATTTATTTTAAGGAGGAAATTTTTGCAACAGACTGATGGAAAGCAATATAATCTGCTATGTATAATACATTCTTGGCTACTTAACAATAAATTTATTAGTTTTTAAATATTAAATAATGTAGGCTGGGCATGGTTGCTCATGCCTGTAATCCTAGCTACCCAGGAGGTTGAGATCAGAGGACTGATGTTCAAAGCCAGCCCAGGAACTAAAGAACCTGAGACTCATCTCCACTTAATCACTAGAAAACTGGAAGTGGCACAATGGCTCAAGGGGTAAAGAGGTAGCCTTGAGCTGAAGAGCTCAGGAACAAAGCTCGGGCCCAGAGCTCAAGTCCCACAACCAACAAAATAATAAAGAGGGGGGGGAGGGAATAATGTATAGTTCTAACCTTCCAAGAGCTACTACATTAGCTTTATTCATGCAAAACTGTGTTCTTTTCACAATAGTATTTTTTACTAGCATTAAAAAGTGATCATTTGAACAGTCTAATGACAACTAAAGACAACCCAACTAGCTCCTACAAGACAATCACCATGTCATTTACTCCCGTCTTCTACTGGGCAGGAATTAATTATTTCACAACATAAGAAGACATTGCAAGTTTGAGAGTGGCCATGGCATACCTGATGATACCCATACCAAACATGAACTTTCCTTCTCGTACTTACAGCTGCCAAATTTCAGAGGACATGAATGAGCATCCATTGGAAAATCCTCCAAATGCATTGGACATTCAGCTTGCACTGTAAGCCTAAAAGTGAAAATGCCACTCCTTGTGTAAGTAAATCGGCAAAACTGAAAACATCATACATCAATTGTTGTCAGTAAAATCAATGATCAATTACAACGTGTGTTAGAGTATCTTATTATGTCAGTTCACAATTCACATTTAATTACACTTAGGAGACATCTCATAAAATATTCTCTTGTTTAATAAGAACATAATAAATAATAATTAAAATTACACTTTACTCAGTCATTGTATACTCTGTAGTTTTAAAAGTAAAAACTTTCTCTGTATATTTTGAAAGGCTGCTTTTCCACTAATCTTACTATTAACATGCAAGTCTAAATGGAAAAAGTTAAAATACCATAAAATGGAAAGAATACTATTTTCCATATGATCTCTACAGTAATCATAAAGCAAAGTTAACATACCAGTCCAATATTGGCTTATAAAAACTTGCTAAAAAATCTCTCATAATTGTAGATGAGAATAATAGTCTTTATATACACAAACACAAATGAGTACAGGAAAAAATATAAATAGACATAAAGATATATTTCTTAGGAATATCTTGTTGAGATTGAATTGGGTAAATTATGAAAAGAAGTAATATTAAATACATTTTCTGAATCTCAAAATAAAACAAGTAACACGAATTCATTAGTGAAAATAGAATAAAGTAGTTATTACTATGAATAACTCAATATAAGCAATTTTTAGTTGAACATATAAAATTGATGCTATATGATAGTTTGGTTATAAAAAATGAATCATATGTTTCATTCTAATATGTATGATTGAGGCACCTAATTTATTTAATAAAATAATTTACTTCAGAAATAAAAACTTTCAATTACCATTCTGTCTCTAGTAACTTTCTATGGGGATTAGATTCTTAAACTAGATGAAATTATGCATCAAAATCATATAATTTTAATGGGTCATCTCTTTGATTATGGAAAATGAAATTATTTCTTTAGATATAAACAAATTTCAAATTATGGCATTAAAATGCTTCCAATCAGAATGTAGTATAATAAATATCCAAAAAAGAATTTCTATTATTAACTGGAGCAATTAAGGTTGAAAACACTAAAACAAATACTAAGTTCACTAGCATTACTTCCATATCCAACTTTGAGAATTTCATATTATGAGTACCTTAATAATCTGCTAGAAAAATGCACAACTTTGCTAATATTTGCGAATTTCCTTGTGCTGGCTGTTTAGTATGTGGAATTCTTAGTAATATGCGTGGCTTACCAAAGCTACCACGTACCTCATCGTGTACAGCAGCGTTCCATCATCTTGGATTCGAAGCAGCTTGTTTGGCATTGTCATATTATGAGCCACTGACTTTTTCCCATTGTGAAAGAAGGTATCTGGAGTCCAGATTTTGCTAGCCATTAAATTGTTAAGTCGAAGAATATTCATAGGGCCTTTAAATTTTAGTCTTTCATCTTTCCATTTTTGTCGAAAGAATACATCAATTGTATATTCCTGAAAAATAATATAGTATTTCCTTTGAAATAATACACGGTTAGATATAATAGGGTGCACCGAAATTCCAACCAAAAATAATCTTTTAAAGAGTTTACACAGACATCTATCTGGAAAGAAGTCCTTTCTGGTGATAAAGATTATTTGTTTCACTTACCCATCACTGTTGCTTTTTACAATGGCATGAAGTCTATTTATGCACAACATATATTCTCAAAAAAGTAAAAAATATATTTATTTTGTGTAGCTTCTTTCAGTTGAGCCAGAGCTCAAGTAAAAAAATTCTTTACTGTATAATGTAAAAAGGATCTTTTTCTACAGGATATATGCTATAAGACTACGATGGGGGCCGGGAGTTTGGCCTGTGATTAAAGTGCTTGCCTAGCATGCATGAAGACCCGGGTTCGATTCCTCGGTACCACATACGTAGAAAAAAGCCGGAAGTGGTGCTGAGGCTCAAGTGGTAGAGCTCTAGCCTTGAGAAAGTCCAAGCACAGTGCTCAGGCCCCGAGCCCAAGCCCAGGACTGGCCAAAAAAAAAAAAAGAGTACGACGGTAGAAGAAAGAAATCTTTAAAAATACCCATGTAAACTTCTTGGTAGCAAAAAATAAACAATAGCAATAAAATGAAAAGAATCAATTTCTAAGAACCCAGACAGATAGGAGTCATCATTTCCTGTTGCCAAGGAAACTGTAGAATATCATGTTTTCTTTTTTGATCCTAAAAAAGAAATACTGAGCTCTATTGTTAACCAAAAATATGTGAGGGGATGATTATTTCAGTACATTTTATTAATCTAGTTTTAACATAAGAAATTCAACAAATTATTGAGACATTTGAAGCACAAAGATTTTGCGAATACACTTCTCCTAAAACTACATAACTCAGTGGTTTACCTCTACTACTATTTCCCAATCTTTTAACTTACGTGAAATTCTCCCTTTTCATCTTTTCTTCTGCTATCACTTTCTCTCTCTCACACACACTTTTTCTCCATTAAGTGATGTTCTTTTGTTTTGTTTTGCCAATCATAGGGCATGAATTCAGGGCCTGAGCACTGTCCTTGGTCTTCTAAAGGACAGTACAATACCACTTGAACCACAGCACCATTTCTGGCTTTTTCTATGTATATGGTACTGAGGAATCGATCCTGGGTTTCCATGCATGCCAGCCAAGTACTCTAGCACTAGCCAAACCCCACTACCCCCCCCCCTTTCTTTTTGGCAGTCATGGAATTTGAAATCTAGGCCTAGGCATTGTCCCTGAGCTTCTCAGCTCAAGGCTACCCTACCCCTTGAGCCACAGCACCATTTCTACTTTTCTGGTGGCTAACTGGAGACGAGTCTCATGGACTTTAGTGCTAAGGCTGGCTTTGAACCGTGATCTTCGGATTTCAGCCGCCTGAGTAGCTAGGATTACAGGCATGAGCTGCCTCACCTGGCTGTTTATATCTTAAGTAAGATAGAAAATTTTTGTGCTTAATCTGATATTCTACAAGATGTTAAATATTTTGTCAACATATCCTTTTAACATTAGAAAAAAACGAAGCTGTCCCATTACAAAAGTCAAAATGGAAATTCCAAGAGGATACTGTGGACACAAAGCACTAAACTAAAATTATTAATAAAAGGTAAAATCAACAGGACCGTATTTGGAAAATATGATATCATTTGTACAAATCTTAACAGAATTCCAAACAATCACTGAATTATTACTAAGAATCTATGGAAATTTGAATGAGTAATGATAAGAAGCTGAATCAACAACAAATAACGGTATGTAATTAGGAGATGAAGATTAGGGAGGGAGGAACATTCCATAATCCAGTTCATCTTTATACCTTATGACCTAATTATTTATTTATCAATATTTTATTCTATCAAAAGGGAACTTAAAACAGAAAAGCTAGCTTAAAAGATGATTTTTGTACTCTAGTTAATTATTTATGCAGGTATTTCCAATAATGATTTCTCAACTTCCAGCCTAATATGAACCCTCTATAACATTTATTATGCTAGGAACAATAAAGCCCTTCAGAAATATTTTTAAAATAAAACTTCAAATTCAATTGCCCATATCTGTAAGACTAGAAAAGCTTTTCTCTGCTTAGAAAGAGATTGATGTGGCAATCAGATCTTGGAGACCTAACACACAGCAAAGGAGATACTCAACATTTACCAATGAAATTTGGAGATTTCATCTTAAAACTAGATTTAAAGAATACTATTGGTCTTTGAACCCTCATTGTGTCCTGGATGAGTTTTGCCAGTATAATTACAAGATGTGTATATCTTTCATTTGCACCCATACTCCTGGTAACTTTATACTCCTAGTTATTCCCTAAATAAAGGGATGTTTCCAGCAGCCTGAGTGGACACTCTGCTCACAACTATGTTCTGATTCCTTATAATCCTGAAAATTCCGCAAACCTCTGCATGATGGCATGATGACTTTTGTGTGTGTGTGTGTGTTTGTGTGTGTGTGTGTCAGTCATGGGGCTTGAACACTGGGCCTGGGAGTTGTCCCTGAGTTCTTTAGCTCAAGGCTAGCACCCTACCCCTTGATCCACAGAGCCCCGTCTAGTTTTTTGGTGGTTAACTGGAGATAAGAGTCTCACAGTCTTTAATGCCAGTACTGGCTTTGAACCATGATGCTGAGATCTCACCCTTCTGAGTAGCTAGGATTATAGGTGTGAGCCACTGTGCCCGGCTGGCATAATGAATTCTATCACAATTGTATCATCATTTTCTGCCTCAATAATGTTTCTAACTCAATAATGTTCAATAAACTGACCATGGCTTTTGTTTGAACTTGATTTGATTTTCTTCTCAGACAAGTAAAAAAGTAAAAATAAGACCGCAAACAACTTATATCTCTTGACAGATGTACTCTCACAAATACTTTCTGAAGCTCTTATTTTTGTTACATTTCCTAATTCAATTACATTTCCTAAACTCTAAGGAAAGAACTGTGTGAGTTTCATGGTTATGATGTTGCAAAATTACTGCAAAAATATATTAAGTGGGCCAGGAGTTTGGCCTAGTGGTAGAGTGCTTGCCTAGCATGCACGAAAACCGGGGTTCATTTCTCGGTACCACATACATTAAAAAAAAGCCAGAAGAGGTTCTGTGGCTCAAGTGGTAAAGCTCTAGCTTTGAGAAAGCCCAAGGACAGTGCTCAGTCCCTGAGTTTAAGCCCTAGGACTATATATATATATATATATATATATATATATATATATATGTGTGTGTGTGTGTGTGTGTGTGTGTGTGTATGCACATATATATGTTTGCATATATATAGTTTAGGTATATATATATATATATACCTATATATAGGTATATATAGCTTAATATATTAAGTAACATATTTTTAATATTTATATAAATTAGATCATACTGTGTATATTTCTAATAAATATGTTTTGCAATTAATTTGCTGGACTTTATTATCACAGTATATCTTAAATTTTGATTTATTTTCACCGAATATTGTATTATGTTAGAAGACTATTTTACAATATGTATTTTTTTCTCTTAGTCTTACATATTTTCTCTATTTCTAGCTTGCCACAATCACAAATGATTTTGCTATAGACACTTTTGTCCAACACTTCTAGCACAAAGGAATGAGAATTACTGGAGATCAGAGGTCATCAAGTTTTTACGGTGAAGGTTTCAGTTGTGAACACTTTAAGATTTATAGGCTTTATGGTCAATGTCACAACTACTCAATTCTGTGATTAGAGTGTGAAAACAACCATAAACAATACCTAAGTGAATGAGCATGGCCGTGTTCCAATAAAATGCTGTTAGCAAGAATAAACGACTGCCAATATTTGGCCAAGGGCCATTCTAAGCTAAGCCCTGCCCTAGACTGAGTCTACTAGTGATATTTCTGGAATTTATGATACGACCTTTAAAGTGACAAGATATTGCCAAGTGGAAATCCTGGATGTATGCTCACATATGTTCTCACAAGCAGTGTAAGAACTACCTTGTTGCTCTGCAACTTAGACTAGATAGACTCAGTGATCCCAATTAGCATAAAATAGTTCAAAGCTCTTACTGTACGGACTTACCAGTTAACTTATGGAATCTAGATCATTTTCAGATGTTTATTATTAATATTATCTTATTACAATGTTATTATAAATTTATTGCCTTCTAGTTAACATACTTCCAATCTATTTAACATAATTTAATTCTGTCCTATATATTCTGCTCTAAATTTCTCAATTATGAGCTGCCTATTCATTTAATTTACAGATTTTGCTTTTAGATTGTCTCTCACTCAACTATCTCATTGTATATGATATATATTTATAATGAAATATTATTTAGACATAAGGAAAAAATGAAATTATGTTGTAATGGGACAAATCCCATATTTCTTTATGGCTAGTACAAAGAATAAACCATTTCTTATTCAGGAAGAAATGAGATCAAGTGAATGAGGAAAACCGAAATGTAAGTGGGTGAATAGGAGTAAGGGTAGAGCTGGATGCGGTGGCTCACATCTGTAATTTTAGCTACTCAGGAGGCTGAGATCACGGTTCAAAGCCAGCCCAAGTACTAAAACGTCAGTGAGATTCTTATCTCCAATTAATCACCAGAAAACCAGAAGTGGCACTGCAGCTCAATGGCTAGGGCAGTTGTCTTGAGCTGAAGAGTTCACAGACAACTCTCAGGCCCAGAGTTGGAAGTCCCACGACCAACAAACAAAAACAAAAAATATGTTGTACTGTGGAAGTAGATAAAAATGGAGATGATTATGTTGTATAAAATAATTAAGGTGCAGAAAGTCCATTATTCATTTTTGCTTACATGAGAAATCTAATTATTAATAATAAAAACATGAAATTAAAAGTTGTACTGTGTAAGGAGGAACAAACTGAGAAAGAAGGAGAAATAAAGGAGTAAGTGAAGGTTAATAAATGAGGAAATAATAGGGTAAGTATGGAAGTATGGTAATAAAACCAGTAGTATCTATTTTATTTATTTTTAATGTTTTTATTTTTTTTTTATCAGTCCTGGGCCTTGAACTCAGGGCTTGGGAGCTGTCCGTGCACTTTCTCAAGGCTAAAGCTCTACCACGTGAGCCACAGTACCCATTTCAGGCTTTTTTCTATGTATGTGGTGCCGACAAATTGAACCCAGGTCTTCGTTCATGCTGAGCAACCACTCTACCATTAGGCTAAACTCCAGGCCTTAGTAACTATTATAAAATAAGAAGGCAAAAAGAGATTTTTAAAAAAATGGTAACAGAGGAGGTGAGTTTGATCAATGTACAATATATATACATATTGGAGACACAAAAATATCAATGGAAAGTTAAAGATCAAAACAGTACAAGATTTTAAGAATTCCATATAGGAAAAGTTTACTTCAACTTCCTCCTCTTATAGATGCTGTCCTAGATGTATTTAGCAAAATTCTTCTTTTAAAAACTTATTAGGAGTAGAAACCAACCAAGGATGCAATATTTTTACAGTTACTAAAATTCTCCAGGTATATAGCAAACTCCTTTATTGTTATTTCTATAATTTCTCCTTCAAAGAAGAAAGTCACTGTCCTTTGCAAAGTCTATTACATAAGCACACTTTCAAGAGGGTACATAAGCTTAGTAAGGACAGCATGTTCATTCATACCTCAGTACATTAATCATAAGCCAATGCTTGTAGCCAGTTTCCGAAGAATTATACCTACTCACTGAATCACAACTAAAGTTTGACTAATCTTGGAGTGATTCTTGTTTACTCTGAGTTCCTAAGTGTATTTAAATTTACTAAATTTATTTCATTACACCCATTTTGCTAATAAAAGCTAGTTTCTCTTGAGTGAGTTCCGATAAGTGTGTTTCTCCTAAAATGGAAGAAAAATGCAGTTTATGATCCAGGTATGGAGCAATTAAATAAACAACACCCTTGGAACACATAAAAATAGTTAAGCTAACAGACTTTGGATGATACAAAGGAGGAGCTAAAAAACAAATTTAACACAGTATGACCATTGCAAAAGAATAAGACAGTTCAGAACAGAGCAGCAGAATGCCAATAAAACCCACTAGTACAGCATCATAAAACTCTATTAAACAAAGATGCACAAACGGAAACTGCAGAACACCACAGTGATGGCATGCATTCATTGTGAGACATGTGGGCTTTTTTTCTATAACTAGTTCACTGGCAAGGCTTAAAGAAAAACATACACAACGAACTCTGATTCTAATAGCTAGTGTACAGAATATCTAATGAATACTAGTTACGCATATAAGAACTCATTTTAATCTAACTTGTGACATCATAAGATGGGCGTGGCAGGGGACTCTAGAAGCAATATTCAAAATTTTTGTAAAGATAGGTTTCCATCTCAGCCCCTGCGCTTCTAAACACCATGTTCATTCAATTACACCACACATAACACAATCCTTGAAGGCAGGTCATCAAAATAATGCTGTCGGATTAAATGTTAGAGTACTAGCCTTAAGCCAAAAAGCTCAGGGGCAACATCCAGGTCCTGACTCAGTTCAAGCCCAAGGATTGGCATAAAAAGAAACAAAAGAGTCATAATACTCAATGGACACATGCGAGAAAGGAAGTAGCTAGTTCTTGAGTAGATTAATCGCTCAGTATAAGAGATGATTTATTTGAAAAAAAATAACAGTAATAGAATTTACCTGCTAGCCTATGTGTAAGGATGGAAAGAAATGCTACAGGAAAAAATTTAGAAAATTGATTAGACATCATGAAGGAGAGCCTAGCATGATTCACCTTCAATGCATCCTTCTATCTTCTTTCCAAGAAAATGAAAGACAAATCCAATAAGAGAGAATGTACAGCAGTAAACAGTCACAATGGAAAATGCCAGGGAGCTGAGCGGGGTGCCACAAGAGAAGGTTGTCAGAGAATAAGCTACTTGTTATTCCTCTGACTAAAAATCACAGATATGTCTCAACAAAGAGCCAGTGTTTACATAGCATTTATCTAAATACAAGTGGCATTGATTGTCGACAGAGAATGTCTAATAAAATAAGTTGGGAAAAAGAATATTGCTTTGTTTTCTTTTCTCCCTTCTGGAAAACTCAGAAAGAGAGGAAGAAGCAGACTGTGTGACTGACCACCTATGGAGCATCCCTAAGTTGGAAACTAATCTGGAAAGGGGGAGGAGAGGTTCTAAATGTCAGAAGAGATTGTCCCATAGACTAATTCCATTGGACTGGATTCCAGGCTAAGACATTGCTAAGACATTGCTGGTAACCTGGAGAAGAGAGTTCCAAAGAATAAAATTCTGACACTTGTAAATTCCTTGGAACAAAGTCAGGAAACTTTTATAACTTCCATGTCTCAACTGGTTTCCATACATCTCAAGCCTTCTGTCTGGAAGAATTCCCTCACCTCATGCGTACTCATGTTCCCATGCTCTGACATGCATACTAAGCGATGGGTCACAATCCACTTTCCTTTGCACAATTGTTGCAATCACAGATTCTCTTCTTCTTCAGCTCTATACCTCTGGCCAATTTCTATTCTTTCCCAAGAACAAGATTCACAATCTTCTTTCTCAATGCTGTGTCACTAGCTACTAACAAACTTCCTAAGACATAGGGGATATGTGATGAATAACTTCTCAATGAATGAATTGAGGTGTTATCAGAAACTAAATGCAGCAATGAAGTTTCTGAACCACAAGGCTTTTAGCAGGAATTGAAGAGAAGGGCATTAGCAAAGGTAAATGATCAGAGTTCTCAGAAATGTTGTGGCATTCTTTCTCTAATACATGATACCTTAATCCTTCCATCCAAATGTGTGCAGTGTCTTCTGTGTGTATATGTGTGGATCCTCTGGGTCTATGTGTATGCATGCACAAAATTTCATTGTCTATGCAATTATATTAAGACAATCATAATAAACCATTTTCTGAATTTTTTTTATTTTTAAGAAGATAAACACTGGGATGTAAAGAGGTGTAAGGATATGGCTCAAAGGAAACCAGAACAGATCGTTAGTACGATTCCTTCTCAACCAGCACGGTAGTACTTCTTTGTAATCCCAGCTATGAGTGAAGCAAAGATAGGAGGATCACAGCCCAAGGCTGGTATTGGCTAAAAGTACAAGACCTTATCTGAAAAATAGCCTGAAACCCAAAGGGATAGAGGCATGGCTCAGAGTAGAGCAAGACAAATACAAAGAACTGAGTTGAACCCACAGTATCTCAAAAACTATGTGAATATTTATAATAATCCAGGAGATAAATTCTGCTATCATAAATCTACTGTGTTTTAGTTTGTCAAACTTACTTCTCTTTGAGGAATGGTCTATCAGTAACATCTTTTACCACTTGACAATGAATAATTTTCCATCCCATTCCCCACTAAAATCCCTAATTGCCTCCCAGGCTCCAGTTACTCTACATTTTGACAGCTCCACAAACGTAGCAAGCTCTTCTACTTTGTATTAAAATATTCTTCTTCCATAAGCACCTGGCCAGTCCTTGTTCTCATAACTATCTATCTTCTTTTCCCAGAAAACTTTGCAAATTCTAGATCCTCAAACTCACATCTCCTCACACACCATATTAATCCCAAATACTTTAATAAAGGTATTATCACACTCTTGTAAGCTAATGAGTTTTTCATGTGACAAAGGCAAAAACTGGTTCTGCTCTACCTGATCACCCAGCCCTGCGCCATTCACAGTAGCCACTCAGTGAACCCTGTTTGATGCCCAGAGTCATTCTTCTAGTTACCTAGAATGTAGTGAAGCAGAAGACAGGAGGAGACCCTTACAATCCTGAATGCAATTTCACCAAAACATCATATAAAAACAAAGAATGATTATGTGAAGTAACCGAAAAAGACAAGTGCAATCTGAGCATGTCTTTGAATACCTAAGTATAAGGTCCCCAGTTGGGAAAGGAAGAGAGAAGAGGAACAGGGAAAACAAGCAAGGGCAGAGAGCTGTGAAAGATGCTGACATATTCAGTTCAATGCAAGGAAAATGAAAGCCTCACTGAGAGTGATAATGCCTTACCACCGCTGCCCTCTGTCTCCTCTTGCTCAGACGGGCTGCTGAGCAGGGCGGCCTGCACTCTTTCCCACTTCCTCACCTCCCACATGCTCGCCCACAGCAATCTGGTTTCTTTTACCATGATTAATCTAATGGCATATTTAAACATTTTTCTTAGATTGAACATAATAGGACATGATTAAGTTTCGCCTATACTGATATTCCTAAACCCACATTGACCTGCTGTTATGTAAGCATGGGATAATTCTCATAGGACCCGAGACCTGCCCTTGCCTGTCAGTCTCCATGTAATAATCGATCATGGGAAATGTGTGAGAGTGGGACCAGCTGATAAATTGATGAGCCTTCATCTAGGCATGCCAGGATGTGTCTTGCTCTCTCCCCACAAAAGACAAGCTCCAGACATGCAATCTGCAAAATGAGCAATCTCCACAATTTTACTTTGAAAATCACTCTGTGTTCAGAAATAGTTGCTCTTTGTTATGAGGGAATGCCTCTCTCACCTCAAATTGGAAGAATAAAGAAGAGAAGTAGTAATTTCCCACTATTCTCCCTGGCATAGGAAAGTAATGGGTGGAAGAAAATGCTGCTACCTGTCCTTTTTTCTGAAACTGTTGTCCCATTCCTTCAGTGAGATGTGACTATGGGTTTATGTATAATCAAATGAACTATATGAACTTCTACGTCACAAAATCTCACCTTGGTAAAAGGCTGTTGTATGTCACTACACCTGATATGGAATGACATACTTTTCTGTCTGACTTCAACAGTGAAGGGTCAAATTTAAGAGCAGAAAATCATGATCAAAGTGAATTGAAGAAAATAGCACTTGCAATTACTTAAATCCTCTTTCTGTTATTTAAATACTCATGCTCTAGACTTTCTGCAAAGTTAGGAATATCTTTTCACTTTACTCTCTTTCCTTGAACAACGCTGCATCACAACGACCATCTATAAGCCATCTTCTGCTACTGAGATTTTGGGCCTATGGGTCCAAAACGCAAGTGTCTCTCCACAAACAATCAAGACAAAACCAAAGAAAACCTTTAATCCTTCCTCTATAACATAGCCGTGTGGATGTATTGTCATTCAATGAAACCTTTCAAATGTTTATACTGAGTTTCTTCAACTTCTATACACATCAGTAATTCTGTCAAATCTACAAAATTGAGATCTTTTAAATCTTTTCACATATTTCCATCTTCATAACAAAGCTGTGGTCTCCCCCATAAACATCTCTTGCTTTTTAGCTTGAATTTCCTTATTCTCTTCATTAATACAAACTGCTAGACTACAGAAAATCTACTCCCTGCCTATGCCCTGAATTTGTACCCTGAGTTTCTATAAATCTTGTAGAAGGTTTTTTAGGGTACACATAAAAGTACATAATTATTAGATGCAGATTTATGTACCCTGCATTGGCTCTTATGAATGCCTAGATCTTAACATAAGGCCAAGAAACAACCATTTAATGTTTATCCATAGTGACCCTCAGGCAACAAATTTTAGGACAGTACTAGGAAATACCTATTATATAAAGGAATAATCCCCAATTCTAACCTTCAGCTTTTCAAAAATACCTATAACTATCCAATAACCAAAGTTGCTTTTAATGTAGTACTTGCTGAGTGCATAGCAAGTTTCCTTAGTTAACTAGACTGACATGTGACAACTTCTTCTTTTTTTTTTTTGTTTGTTTGGTTTTTTTTTTGTTGTTTCTTTTTCTTTTTTTTTATTGTAATTAGTAAAAGGGTTACATGATATTTGCCAGATAGAGGGTGCATCACATGTGACAACTTCTAATAAAAGATACCAGATAAAATCCAGTAAGAGGGCCGGGAGTTTGGCCTAGTGGTTAAAGTGCTTGCCTAGCATGCATGAAGACCCGGGTTCGATTCCTCAGTACCACATACATAGAAAAAAGCTGGAAGTGGTGCTGAGGCTCAAGTGGTAGAGCTCTAGCCTTGAGAAAGTCCAAGGACAGTGCTCAGGCCCTGAACTCAAGCCAGGACTGGCAAAAAAAAATCCAGTGAGAAATTTCAAGCAGCTATTAAGATCTAATAAGTCTCTAAATGTTTCAATGATGTCAACTAATGAACTACACAACGCTCCAATGAGAAATTTTAGGACTGAAAAGATCATGCTCTGTGTTTTCTCATAGAAGAAGAGAAGTACTAATGAAGAGAGCCAATATAATTAACAAACCCAGTTCACATTTCTCTGACTGATTCCAAGGGCCAAACTCAGAGCCTTGCATTTGCCAGGCAAGTGGTATTCCACTGAGTGAAATCCCAATCCCTAGATAGATTCTTATAGCAAAAGGGTAAATCCTGGATCAAAGATCTCTATGTTACTTTAAAATTCCCATTGTTCAAGTTCTAATAATAACATTTAGCAACAGATATTCTCTGACTGAAGAACTTAGTAAAAGTAATACATTTAATATTTACACCAGTTGTGTATGTAAGAATATGAACAAACTATGCAAATGTCCGTTAATTTAGGAAAACACATTCTATATGCAAAGCCAGAAGAAGAGAAAAGAAATGAATTAGGAATCATGACTAAAACGTTGGTCAATTGTCAGCTACTTTGTACTTTTCTGAAGTTTAATTGCCTTCCTATTCATGTATTTTTAATTGTACACATTGTAATTCAATTCTGTAATTACATTTTAGATATGCAACTTTCTTTGAATAATTACACTAATGATGAGATTATAGCCACACTCTCATGCTTGTGCATGCAAGTGTGTATAGAAGTGTGTGTGTGTGTGTGTGTGTGTTTTCTTTGGTTCTTAATTCTTTTTGCTATGTTGCTTTTTCCTCTCAGGCTAATGTCATAACACATTTTTATCATTGAATTGAACAGGAGAACTTAAGGCTTTAGTTTTTCTGTGAGTATTACACACTACAAAGAAATAAAAGTATACCAGCTAAGTTATAAACATAAATTAAATGTATTCTGTACTTTTTCCCATTAAGAAATTGCTTCTGAGATGCCCTAGAACATATGAGCAGATCCACAAACTGTGATACCTATACACAATGGAATTTTTTTGATAATATAGATCTACTTTGTTATAATCAAAAGTCCTTTGGGGGCCAGGAGTTTGGCCTAGTGGTAGAGCGCTTGCATAGCATTCATGAAAACCCGGATTCAATTGTTCAGCACCATATACATAGAAAAAAGTCGGAAATGGTGCTTAGGCTCAAGTGGTAGAACTCTAGCCTTGAGAAAGTCCAAGGACAGTGCCCAGGCCCTGAGCTCAAGCCCAGGTCTGGCAAAAAAAAAAAAAGCCTTTTATGAAGGGGTCAGGAACACAGCTCTGTGATAAACAGGCCTGACGTCAAAGCAATGAATTCTACCAGGTGATATTGGAAACAGAACACAGGACATACCACTGTCCCAGGACTGTGTTCCCTACTTGCCTTTATTATAACAAAATAAGCTTTCTCTTATTTTTTTAATCATTGTTGGACTCACCTCCACCAAGTCGTCACTAACCTCTTAAGATACGGAAGCATGTAAATTCAATGGGGCATACTGTATATGTGTTTATTCATTTAAAATAGGAAAGGAAAGGGGAAAAACAAGATGATTGGGAGGGGGTGGGAGAGGGAAATGGGGACAAAAACATGAGAAGGGCTATCAATGTGTAAGAAGTAAGGCACTTACTATCTGGTGAATATAACTGTAACCCCTTTATACATTACAATAATGTTAAAAAAAAAAAAAGCTTAAATAGCCATGCACCAGTGGCTCACTTATGTAATCTAGCTAATCTGGAGTCTGAGATAGGAGGATTACAGTTCAGCGCAAGCCAGAGCAAGAAAGCCTGTGAGATTCTCATCTCTAGTTAACCAGGAAATGATGATATGTAGAGGTGTGGCTCAATAAGGGGACAGTGCCCAGGCTCTGAATTCAGGCCCCATGACTGGCACAAAAAATAAAAAAATAAACAGAAAAAAATTAGCCAACAAGTTAAAAAGACAGCCTACAGAATGGAAGAAGATTTTTGCCAGCTCTATATCAATGTTTTAATATCCAGAATATACAGAGAACTTAAATCCAGTTAATACATTTATATACACTTTCATATCACCCAACATATTTACTTATGAATTTGTAAGTTAAATCTAGCTACCACATATAAGAGAAAACATAAATAACATAAATCTTTTGTTTCTCAGGGCCTGACTTAACATATTTTTTGTCTTCCCATTTCTTTACAAACAGTACAATATTTTTTTCTTTCTAATGGATAAGTAAAATTCTATGGTGTATATATACCACATTTTCTTGATCCATTCACCCACCGAGGGGCATATGGGCTAATTCCAATCTTTGGCTATAGTGAACAATGCTGCAGTAAACATGGTTGTATTGGTGGCTTTACTGTATATTGGTTTGTAATATTTTTTCATTTATTTTTTATTATCAAGGTAATGTATAGAAGGTTTCAGTTACATTCATCAGGTAGTAGGTGCATTTTTTCTCACACATTGATACACCTTCTTAAGTTTTTGTCCCTATTTCCCTACCCCTATCCCCATCATCTTGTTTTCCCCCTTCCCTTTCCTATTTCAAACAAACAAATAAATGTATAACAATATACCAGATAACAAAGTATCAGATACCGTATCAATACGAGATCAGCCAAAGGGCAACAAAGAAGAGAAATAACATAGTACATTAAGAACAACAATCACTCAAGATAAAACTTTTGTTTCCATATCCTAGACTGGTTTGTAATTTTTTAGTTAATTTCCCAGGAGTAGACTTGCTGAATCATATATTCATTCTTTTGTATGTATATATATCATACATACCTGTACGTATATATATAATATATATAATTATTATTGTAAAGATGATTTATTGAGGAGTTACAGTTACATAAGTCAGGTAATGAGTAAAAGTTTTAAACCTCTTCCCTCATTTTCTCCATTTTTTCCTTCCAACCCTCTGCAAAGTTGTATGGTTCATTTTCTAGTATCATTGCTGCATTTTTTCCACACTTTGTAGCACTATTTTTGTGCTCCTCTGACCCTTCTTAAAACAGATAAACTTACTTGTAATACCAAAGATACAGAAAACAAAACTAGTGCCAAAAGAGAAAAAAGAAAGAAAACAAACAAAATAAGAAAACCTGTTGCCTCCATTTCTTGGCGCTCATTTAAATAAATAGCAATTTATATGGTCATATGCACATAAAGATGGAGCCTTTGGGATCCTCTCCTAGGCATATCCTCCTCTGGTCTCACTGTGTGATTGTTTAGACTCCTGTATAATTTATCATGTCCAATTGCATTTTCTATCTCTCATCATCTAGTCTGTTTACTTATAGATTTATAGGCACATTTTAGTTACAACAAATGAGAGAAACCATGCAAACTGTATTGCTTTGCATCAGACATATTTCATTGAATGTAATGTTTTCCAAGTCTTTCCATTTCATTATGAATGGAATAATATCATTCTTTATGGTTGGCAGAATGGAATACCATTATGTATATATACCATATTTTCTTGATCCATTCATCCACTGATGGGCATCTAGTTTAATTCTGTATCTTAGTTCTGGTAAACAACTGCAGTGAAAATGGTTGTACTGGTAGCTACAGGGTAACTTTCTCTGTATGCTCTCTTGAGTGCCCTTTGTTTAGTCTTTTGAAAAACAGCCATACTGTTTTCCAGAGTGGTTTAATAAGTTTATGATCTCTAGAACCATGTAGTAGCATTCTATTTTGGCCATTTTTCTACCGGCATCTGTTATTGTTAGTTTTCTTGATAATAGCTATTCTAACTGGGGTGAGGTAGAATCTCAATATAGTTTTGATTTGCAATTCTTCAATGGCCAGCTATGTTGAACATTTTTTATGTGTCTATTTTGCCAATCTTTCTTCTGATAAGTCTGTCATTAAGTGCCCACATTCTTAATTTGGCTCCATCTTGTCTACAAGAAGTGAATTCAATTATATCTTGTTTGTGTGTATCTGACCTAGGTGTATAGAGTTAATGTGGTACAACCTTAATTTCCTGGCAATTCAAAGCCAGCCCAGGCACTGAAGTCCATGAGACTCTTTACCTCCAATTAATCACTAGAAAATGTGAAGTGGGGCTGTGGCTCAAGGGGTAGGGCAGTAGCCTTGAGCTGAAAATCTCATGGACAGTGCCCAGACCCAGACTTCAAGACCCATGACAAAATAAGGAGGGAAGGAAGGAAGGAAGGAAGGAAGGGAGGGAGGGAGGAAGGGAGGGAGGGAGGGAGGGAGGGAGGGAGGGAGGGAGGGAGAGAAGGAAGGAAGGAAGGAAGGAAGGAAGGAAGGAAGGAAGGAAGGAAGGAAAGCTAGGAAGGAAGGAAGGAGAGAGGGAGGGAGGGAGGGAAGGAAGGAAGGAAAAAAGGAAGGAAGGAAGGAAAAGAGGAAGGAAGGAACGAAAAAGAGAGAAAGAAAGAAAGAAAGGAAGGAAGGAAGGAAGAGAGACTGAGGGAGAGAGGAAGGAAGGAAGGAAGGAAGGAAGGAAGGAAGGAAGGAAGGAAGGAAGGAAGGAAGGAAGATGAGGATCAACTCAGATTGTGTTTCTGACAGAAAGAATAGCAAATTTTTGTTTATTATAAAAGTGGCACTTCTACTCCCTAATGGGAAGGCAGGGATGTCCTGATAAATTAACTAACAATGTTTATGAGCTCCTGAAATAAAAGGGTTTATTTTGGCTTTGTTTGTTTATCCAGGTGGAAAATTTCCAAACTGTCAACTTTCCCCTTGGGTTATCAGTGAGGGGGAAGAAACGGGAGAGATGACGTGGTGGGAGAATGACTGAGCAAAAGAGACAAGGAAAAACTCCTCAAATTCTCACTCCCTCGGCTATAAAGCAGATGTATCTTTAGAATATTGGGTTCTGGAGTGCATAATGTCTGTGGCATGCATATGATTATGAGCCACACACTTGCAGAGGTGATGGAGGTGGTATAGGACATGTACATTTAGAAACACAAAGTCAGATATGAGGTGGAGGAGGTATGTGACACAATATCCATGAAGAATATTATACAGAATAGTATATATACAATATATGCAATATATTGTAATATATGTATATATGTATGCATATATATATATATATACTTTTGTCTGTCATGTGGCTTGAACTCATGGCCTGGGAGCTCCCTCTGAGATCTTTTGCTCAAGGCCAGTGCTGTACTACTTTGAGCCACAGAGCCACTTCCAGTTTTCTGGTAGTTAATCAGTGAAAAAAGTCTCATGGACTTTACTATGTGGGCTGGCACAGAACCATGATACTTAGACCTCAGGCTCCTCAGTGGCAAGGATTACAGATGTGAGCCCCCAGCATTCAGCTTCAGTGAACAAAATACTACTTCAAGAAATATTTTAATTACAGAATAGTTCAGAGAAGACATGGACAACTAATTTCTAAAGTTTTCATGAATAGTCAATGAATTATCTTGGTGATTCCGGACCATTGGTTTCTAACATACCAGACTAATTTTCTTCTTTTGTCTAACTAAAAATAAATAAATAAATGAACACCAGTCCCACAAAACCCAAAAATTATCACACCTCATTTTTACAAAACCTGGTTTATATATGCTTTCTGTGTGCACAGATTGCACGACAGAGACTTACCTTGCTCACGGATGATGAAAAAATTTTCACCCACAGAAATAACCATCACAACTATGGAAACTGTACAGAACTTAAGAAGTCAGAGAAGCTACATAAGTCCCAGAAAATTACTATCAGTAATATCACTATTTTATTTTATTTGAATTGTAGTACATGAATCCTCTGACAATTTCAATTGTTTACCAATGTAATGGTAAGATCTGTAAAACATGTAAGATTTAAAGGGCCAACCACAGAAAGTTATTACTGTGCTGTACCTTCATATAAACAGATTAACATACTATGTTCTCTATGTATCTGGATAGACATACGATACAGACATACTTCGACAACAGTAAAAAGTATTTATTCTAAATAACACACCACTTTCCAGTATATGAATAAAAAATCTATTAAATAGGGAACACTCACCATATCAGTGTCAGACACTGGGCCAAAACTGGTCACATAGATGTTTGTGAAAACTTCAGTAATACTGTCTAGTGAAAGGAAAACAAAAGAGTGACTATAGATGTTATGGAGTGGGAGCCATATGAAATAGAAAGATTTGAGTACCTGGAATTGTTAGAAAACTGGGTGATAAATTCAAGGGCTGCTCTAAATTTTCTTTACAATGTTTACAACCAACATAAAGTTGTACCTAAAAATATTCTGACCTCCTTACTTACTTAGAGAACAGATTTGTAATCAACAGTATCTTTGTTAAGTATGAACAACATTTTTTTAAGAAACCATCTTAAGTAAACTAGTTATAACAGATTCATCAGCAATAGTGGCAAGAAAACATGGTTCTTATACACTATGGTTCTAAATTTGATCTTTAAAATAAGGACTTTATTCTGTCTTTCCATAAAGGTGTAGATCAGGGTCTTATGCTTGCCCGTGACTCCAGCCCCCTTTTTATTGCTTATTTTCCAAGTTGGCTCTCACTTTATGCTCAGGCCAACTTGAGCTATGATCCACCTATCTACCTATTCCTGCTTCCCTTGTCCCTGGGGATTATAGGTATATTCTACCACAGCTGGGATAACAGCTGCCTACCATTCTGCCCAGCCATTGAGTGAGATGGGTTCTCTGGAAACTTCTTGTATGGATTGTCCTGAAACTCACAATTCTCCAATCGAACCTCCCAAAGAATTAAAATTACAGGCTTGGGCCACAATGATCAAAACATGTCAGTAAAAACATATTATTTTATATAGATGTATAAATCAATATGTCTTACCTATAATGCATAAAAATTGTTAATCATAATTATATTTCACATTAATATAAAATTCTTATTCAGCAATACAGAAGTAAGTGTGCTTATCTCATTATTTATACTAACTTACCTATAAATGCCTTTAAATGTACTTAAGAATATTTGAATTGCAGAGATTAAATTAGACTCTAAAGTTTGATAACTCACTAAGTATAACACAATTAACTGAATTACTTTATTAACCAAACTATGTGAAACTTTTATTTTAAACAGTGTAAATTGGTTATGGGAAGCAGAAAACTCAAAGAAAAAATTTAAAAACAATAAACCTCTCAACTTTATTGAAAAGGGAAAAAATCAGCATTTAGTCTTTCTTCATGAGCTAAGTGTCTCATCTATTGTAAAATGACCAATTTTGTACAAATAACATAAGGAAATATTTTTTTAGTATGATGAACATAATTTCCAGGCACAAAGAAAGTGAAAATGTCTAGGATTTTGAAAGCATGAAGACAAAAATTTAAATAAAATGAACTTTGATAAACTAATTCTAAAAAAGTCTTTGAATGTTGTTATATTTCGGGTACTATTCAACATACGTGAAATATAATCCACATGAAAAATCTATTGCATTCATCCCTTTTTATGATCCCTATGCATATATTCAAAGATGGACAGATATGGAATTGAATTTTTCCAAGGTCCATTGAAGAGTATAGTTGATACAGCAGATTTAAAAGTCTACATATTTCTTTTCACCAGAACACTCAGTGACAAAATCATAGTTACAGTACACAGATCAAAGGTCTATCATTCTATTTGAGCTTAGTGTTATTTTATCTTTATAATATTTGTTTCACTTACAGGATATGTCAAAATTTGCTCTTATTTCCATGATTTAATATGTTTCTTACTTTTTGGTTTGTGTTTAATTTGTTTTCCCAACCAGATTCAATCTCTTTAAAGAATCGATACCGTGTTGTTTCTGTTCATTACTGTATAATGAATGCTTATTGTGTGTGGATGTGTGTGTGTGTGTGTGTGTGTGTGTGTGTGTGTGTGTGTGTGTGTGTGTGTAGACAGACAGACAGACAGACAGACAGACAGACAGACAGACAGACAGAGATAGGTAACGTTCCCGGTGTTGTATATCTGAATAAGCGATTTTTCTTCCACCACAGTTCTTACTTAGAAGCAAACTTTTGCCCACTTATTTATTTCATCAGCATTGGGGGTGGCCATCCATCATTGTCACTGCTCAAAGGAAAGGGATACCTGTTCTCCATGAAGGCAGGGAATCAGGTTGAAATTTTAAGGAATATTCAATTTCTCGGTGACTCAACAAAGACAAGCACAGGTAGGGAATGAACCTGAAGAAAGCAGTAATTCTGGTCACTCCAGAACTTCCAAAGAGGAAGCAAATATTAGGTCTAACAGCCATCACTGGTTTCTTGAGGATAAAGGATTGCTGGATATTTTATTTTTGGCTCTACAAATACCACCAGGGTGATATGTGAAAGAAGACCTACTTACAGATTTCTCTGTAGGCGAAACACCGTGAGCTGATACTACATACACTAATAGAAATAAGGATGTTTGATCCTCTTTACTCTCTTCAAAACAGATTAACTTACATACAGTACAAAGTTACAGAAATAAAAAACAGTGACAAAGGAGGGGATGGAAGCGAAATAAAAAAAAAAACCCTCTTGTTCCCCTTTCTTGGAATTTGTTTCAATAAACATCATATTATATGATCATATACAGAGAACTACTAAGTCTTTGTGATCCTTCTAAAAACATCCTTTTAGGCCTCACTGTGTGATTGTTTAGAGTCCTTTATAAATTGTCATGATCAAATGTATTTTTGTCCCGTTCCATCCAATGTGTTTATTTATAGGCTTGTAGGCACATTTTATTTACAATAAATGAGGGAAACCATGGAACCTATGTTTCTTTCAGTCTGGCTTACTTCACTATATTTTTTTCCATTTCCTTATGAATAATATAGTATCATTCTTTCTGGTGGAAGTATAGAATATCATCATGTGTATACACCACATTTTCTTGATCCATTTGTCCAGTGAGGGGCATCTGATCTGCTTTCAAAAGGGAACACTATGACACTGTTAGATGGAATTCCAACTTGTTAAACCATTTAAAGCAGTATGAAGGTTGCTCAAAAGACTAAGCATTGAGCTTCCTTATGGTTCAGTAGTCACAGTTCTTGGCATTTATCCAATAGAGCACAAAAAAGGCCATAGTAAAGATACCATGCCAAGATATCCTAGCCAAGACTGGGAATCAATCCGGTAAAAAAAAAATGTCTTTACAGAAAATTTTGCAAATCTGTAGAGGATCAAACAAAATAGCTAAGACTATTTAAGTCTTTCAGATGAATTTTTAAAATTCAAATGCCAAAACATAAGTTCATCAAAATTTCTGTAAATAGAAAAGAAAAAAATACTTTTTAAAATTTGGTACACTACTGAGAAGACAGTATAACCTACCTAAGAGAAGCAACTTGAAGAATGAGAACTGGATAGCCTTTATTCTCTTCTGATTTTGAGAAGTGAGAGCCTAATGAAGTGTAAGAGAATGTTTTTGACAATGAAGTCTTTATGTGCAAAATCAAGACCCACAAAGAGTTACACTTGATTAATGGTTGGGATACACAAAAGGGCAAACTTTCCAAGTGAACAGAATGGTAGAGGTTATATAAAAAGTACTACTATTCCATAATTATGAGAATATAACCTCTAGATTCAAAGCAACAGAAGATTCCCTGAAGGACACTAAGTTGAAAAAATATCTGGCCAAAATTAGGATACAAATGTTAAGTTACAATTTATATACAAACTCAAATGAAACTAGTGACAGTTTGTTCACTATGGAAGATGTATAATGTAATGGTGAAGATAAGTGAAAAAATTAAGAAAAGGTAAGGGTCAAATGAAGACAAAAACCAGATTGGATTGTTTTTAAGCTGATATTACTGAAATGAGCCTATTCATGTGATTACTAGATGATTTTAGAGGCTTATATGAATAATTTCAGTAGACCTCTCTAGGCATAAGCCCAATGGAAGAAGGCTGGTATGTGAATGGATAGAGGAAACATGAAGAGAGAAAGTAGACAATGTACTTTTAAAAATTACATTGTAAATTATTTTTGTTTTCTTTAAGTGGTTGTACAAAGGAGTTGCCAATAACTAAGCAGCTTTTGGATATAATAAATCTTTTTCAAGATTTCTGATGACCTCATAAATAGTTGGCCAGCACCAGGTAAATGATATACAGTAGCAATAAATTTCCCAAACAAAAATCTCTAATATTTTGCCAGGGCAGTCTATTTCCATAAATGATGGATGGATATTAGATATTCATGTGCCAAGCCCTATAGCCACAATCCACTTTTAAATTTCTTTTCCCAAATATCCATTACAGGATATTCATGATTAGAAAATATAAAGTATTTTAAGAGATAAAATAAAAAAGCACAGACATATTTCAGAATTTTTTGCATTATCAAAAAGCTTTGTAGTGAACATTTACTGACTGATCTGCTCACTATGTTAGTCTAGAAATGGAAAATACCTTCCCTAGATAAACCCCACCTCCCCACTTCTGTGATGTTTAATCCAGAGAGAGTACCTTTGCCCCAAGCAACCACAATTGAACTAAGTTTCTAAGAATAAAATTATCTGCATATGTTTACTTTAACTAAAAAAGCACATTTTCTGATACATCTTTTTATTTCATTATCTAATTTTTAATAATGTTATGAGTATCAAAAATAAATTACATTTTGCACTACTTTTTAACCATTTGCGCACATGGAAATACCTTCAGTACAGCAGTGTCAAAGGGAACTAAGCACAATATATTGGAAGAGAGCTGATTTTTCCATATATGTGCACATAGGCCTAAAGGTCTTATTTGATCATTTTCTCTTCTAAATACCTCTCCATAGGATTTTCTTAAGAGTGTGTTCTGTAGCTGTAGTATTCTGTTCCTCATCTCACACAGGAGTCTGCTGATCTTTTGGTCTAATTTTTTAAGAATCTGAGTCCAAATGAACATCTATTGAAAAGCCATTAGGCCGGATCCATCTTCTGACTTAAAGATATGTTACAATATATACCTTAAGTAGTTAAAATAAAATGAAAGATGCATATGGCTAAACAGGCTTGTTGCTTCTAATGATTCATCATGGGTGTGCGTTTTCAACATAATCTAATAAAGCAGGAGTTTCTCACTGTTGTATCATTAATCTCCATAGGAGGTTTACCCACTGGATTGGTTTTTGAAATTTTAACTGTTATTCCAACTATGTGTCTCTGGCTCTGGCTCTCTGGCTCTCTTTCTCTCATCTCTCCTTTCATTCTATGTTCATTTACACAGGTTGTTTGTACTTTATTCTCTATCTCTACTAATATAATTAGCCATAACTGAACACTGTAATTCAAACTACATTTTCCCGCCATCTCCATACTTTTGCTCTGGGTTATCTTGTTCTTCCCTGGGCCCATTTTACTTTGGAAGCATAACCTCTAACATCTCTTATATTCCATGAACATTATATAAGACAAAAATTCAAGAAATTAGAAATTATGGGGTTTGAGGGGTGAACTGGTATATTCCAGCCAGAGCCATAGGAGGATAAGAATAAGCATTTTAGAGGACCCAGCTACTGACTCTGATTTATTTTGGAGCAGTGAATATAAAATTTGAAATGGTTTACTTTAACAAATTCAATGTATAAGATATAAATGAGGTCTTATAGGGAATTTAGAATGTGTTCTCAGGGATCTTAATATGTTTTTACCAGGTTAGAGTAACACATTAGAAAACATTAAGCTTTTGGTTCTTTTCTTCTTATAGTGCTAAAGATTTAACGTGGTCCAGCTGGGAGTTTAGCCTAGTGGTAGAGTGCTTGCCTAGCATCCACGAAGACCCCGGTTTGATTCCTCAGTACCACATACATAGCAAAAAGCCAGAAATGGTGCTATGGCTCAAGTGGTAGAGCTCTAGCCTTGAGAAAGCCCAAGGATAGTGCCCAGGATGGGCAAAAAAAAAAAAAAAAAAAAAAAAAAAAACAAAACCAAAACGATTTAACGTGGTCTTGCATTTGTTACACAATTCAACACTGAAACCATGTTCCAGTCCTTTTGCTTTTGCTAGTTTTGTTTTTCAGATAGATTCTCATGCTAAATTAGCTTGAGCTCACCTGATACCATTATCCTCCTGCCTCCATTTTCCAAATACCAAGATAACAGGTATGTACCAATATGCCAACAGATAATATTTGTTTTCACCCAAATAAAGGAAGCTGTGCGGCCAACATCTCAAATAATTGGATTCCATGAAAGTGTGAACTACAATCCAGTCATGAAAACAGTGAGGAATAGGAGATTATTAGTATAATGCAGATCTGGAAAAATGATTGCCTTGAGACCATATATTTTTCATAGCTGTGCAATCTTGGACAACTAGTTATGGGAATATAATTTTACTTCCCTTATGCAAATTAAATGAGTTAATTAATATGAACTTGCTTATAGCAAGCATATGGAAAGCAATAGAAAAGTATTTGCACTTTATTGAACATATTTTCAACTGTAGAATTCTAAGCTGCAAAAGCATACTACGGATGAATCTGTTCCATTAAACAATAACTGAAAAAAATGCATAACTTCTACAAACCCAAGTTTCCCCTTCTCTGAAACAACAAAAGTAGCAGGAACTACCTCCCTGGATCTGTATGAAAATTAAGGCCCTAAAGAAAATATATAATGGATATAATGGTAAATAATCAGATCAAGATGGGGTGGGTAGGGTAAAGTGGGAGGAAAATGTGGGAGGGGGGTCACAATGTTTAAGACGAAATGTGCTCACTACTCTCTATGTGTAACTGTAATCCCTCCGTATATCAACCTGACAATAATTTTTTTTTAAGGTAGAGGACCTGAAAGTAAAAGAGAATGAATACAGTGTCCAAAAGATTGAGTAAATGTGTCATGAAGACAATTCGTGCTTCTATGAAGAAGGTGGTACAGTTCAAAACTCGGATCAAGAAACACAATCTGGAAAATGTTCTGGATGCAGAGATCTGAAATCAAGTGGGATACTCTGGCACAGGAAAAAATCTGTGCAGATGCTAACCTGGGACTAAAACTGAAAATGCAAGAATGATTGAAGAAGACTTGGGAAGATTGATTTTGAAAGGAAAGAAGTGTCCAGCAAAACAACAAAAGAAAAAAAGGGAGAGAGAATTCTCTTGGGTTTTCTTACGTAAGGGAGAAGATAGTTGTGTATCTGGCAATTCAGATAAGAAGTGCTGAGGCAGAACCAGAAGGGATGAACATGCAGAAATAGAAAAAAAATGTATCAATAACAAACCTTGCTTTCTGCGTAAGCACTTGGGATATCCACTAAAAGGATTAGTAATAGATATCTGGAGGGAAGGAAGAAGAAGAAGAAACTACCACTGATTAAAATAAGAAGGAGTAGGGAGAAAGAAACCCACACTTCTGCAGTTAACTTGCTGAGCTAATGTGCCAAGAGTACACAATGGAGAAAGAAGTTGCTTTAAACAAGCACAATATGAAACACTGGCAATTCACAGGTAGATGCATGAAACTGATCTCTGACAACAAATGACTCAAACTAGGTATAAGATTTAAATACAATGCTGAAACTGTTAAATAATTTTAAAAAAGAGCACAAGTAAAAGTCAAAGGGCACTACACTAAGGAAGGATTTCTTAGACATGAGTTCAAAAGTATAAACAATAAAAGCAAAAATAAAAATGCATTGAAATAAAGTGATTCAATGCAACAATTAAATGAAACAACTTATATTAAAGACATAAGTCACCAAAAAAGAGAAAATAAAACATTTGTGAATTTTTAATTAGGTAAAGGGATGGTATCAAAACCCAAATGATATAATTCCTTAGAAGGGTTAACACACAACCCAAGCAAATAAATACTAGAGATACCAGAAATGATGTGGGGAGGGAGTAAAGAAAAAATTTAAACAAATGAAGAGAGGAAGTGGGGAGAATGTAGCCACAAAAGTTAATGTATATCCTACAAAATTAAGAAAACTGAGTGGGATGGAAGTGTTTTGGGAAGGATGGAGAAAAATGGTAAAAAAAAAATAAAAAATAAAAAGTTGACACTGATGAGGACATATTGTATTCTTCAACTTCTTTGTTAACTGGCATCTTCTTTATGCAAATTACTTAAAGATAATGGTAAAAATACCAAAAAAAAACCCTCAAGACTGAGAGAGGTGGGTGCCTGTGGGGCCGAGCAAGACTGATGCATGGGCCTGAAACAAATAAAAAAGAATAAAAAAAAAAACAGGAAAATACACAATTCTATGTAAAACTGAGCCAAGGTCTTGGGTATATATTTCTCCAAAGAAGAGCTAAAAATGGCCAACACACAAACACATGCACATACACACAACAACAACAACTACTACAACAACAACAACAAAATCCTCCATACTATTAAGCACATGGAATGTAAATACCAAAATACTCACTGAGATACAGTTTCACAGGGCTGCAAATATGAACACAGAATATGGTATATGCCTTAAATGTCAGAATGCTTATCTACTAAGACCAAAGCATAATAAGTCAAAGCATAATAGTTTAAAATTCACATTAACTAAATTTCTAAGTATTATATGTAGCTAGAAGACATCTATTGACTCAGCTTTCAGTCCCAGGTCCATATTTCCTAGACATTCTTCTCCATGGAGAAGTGTTTGTTTATTTCCTATCTGAGGGATTTCTCTGCCTACACAACGCAGACTACAATGGGGAAAAAAAGTTTACATTCTTTGCAGCAATGATCAAGAAGGAACTGATGGGAGAAAAAGAAAAGAAAGCTAACTCAGCTTTCTCTTTTCCTAAGTGGAGACAACGCGAAAGCATGCTGCACACTCTTGATCTAATCTACGTCTTCAGCAATGACGTGGTCATTGCTGTGTCTTGGTTATCTCCTCTTCCAGGGTTCACTTCACCCATTGTAAACGTCTCACATTACTCTTCATCTCTGACTTTGCAGCATAGGGGAAAATAAAACTAAATGCATTCACATATTCTGATCAAAATAACAATATTTAGTGATACAGAAAAGAAACTACTTAAAGCTCCTGGAGTTAACCAACCAAGCAATAGGCTGTATTCTTTTTCAGTCCTGTAACTTACATCTTAACAGTTATGTCAATAAAGGTAAGGGTGTATACTAAAAAGGCTAAATCAAATTGCAGATGGCACTCCTTCAAGCAGATGACAGTGCCAATAATTCTTTTCCTCATTTAGAGCAGCATGCATATATGTCAACAAGTTAGACATTATTGTGTGTTGCATGAATCTACAACTGCAACAAAGACATTTTGCTTCTTATGGTAAGTCTTATTACATCTACAAGTGCCATTTTTATTATTCTTTTTCATGAAAATGACAAGTACTTATTGAAGAAAGAACTTCTGCGACTTTGGTACTTGATGTTCCTTGCTACATGTTGCAACTGTTAACTTTCATAATATAACTATCTTTCAACCACAAAAGGATTACACATACTTGATAGAAAGGATGATTCAAACAATACAGTGTTCATTTCAATGGTTCATAAAGTGCCCAAAAGAGCAAGAAGAACTTGGAAATATAATAAAATGCAACAGATATTTTGTTTTAATAACATTGTTTGTCATAATATTCTGAAGGCATAAGTTTAGATATATAATGATGATTTAGAAAATAAAATATCCATACCTGTGGAATTTTATGAGTTCTACATAAGATTCTTATTATTTTTTATTTTCATGTTTTCTCTTTCAGTTTTGAATCTTTTTCACTTTGACGTCTTTTTAAGTAAAATCTCTTGACTTATTAAAAATAGCACATTTTGTCATCCTGCACAAGATCTGTGTATCTACTTTCAACAGTTCTATTCAAAAGAGTGCTGGATGAACAAATAAACAAAAAAATTGGCAATGAAGGGAACTGAAATAGGAAAAAGGGGATTTTTTTTTCCTGTTTCATGTGATAGATAGCACAATCTTCTATATAGAAACCATTTTTAAATTCATCAAACAAAAAAATGATAAATTAAGTTTTGTGGCAGGTTAGAAATCAGCACAGAAAAATCAGTGAAATTGTGGCCAGGAATTTGGCATAGTGGTAAAAGTGCTTGCCTACCATGCATGAAGCCCTGGGTTCAAATTCCTTGGTTACTACATACACAGAAAAAGCTTGAAATGGTGATGTAGCTCAAGTGGTAGAGTTCTAGCCTTAAGAAAGCTCAAGGAATGTGCCAAGACCCTGAGTTCAAGCCCCAGGACTGGCAAAAAAAAATCAGTAATGTATTTTACTCATCAACAATAGTTACCAGAAAAATAAAGCATTCTTGTTTTTATAAAAAAGCATTAATGGTAACCAAGGAGATAAAGATGGAGGAAAAGAATAAAGATAGAAAAAATAAGTAGAAAAATACTCTGTTCAAGAATTGGAAGTGTTAATATCATAAAAATATTTATACCACCCAAAGTGATCTATATGTTCATTGCAATTCACACTAAACTTCCAAAATCATTCTTCATGGGAAAAAATAAAAATGACCATGATACTTTTAACACAAGTCTAAATAAATAAATTCATCTTGACAAAAAGAATAAAATCATAAGCACCAAGTTATATGTCCTAGTTTTAAAACCATAATGCAAAGCTGGGTGCTGGTAACTTCCTCACATAATCCTAGCTACTCAAGAGGGCAAGATGCAGAGCATCATGTTTCAAAGCCAGCTGCCTGGACTGTCAAATTTGTGAGACGCCATCTCGAAAATAAAACCAGCTCAAAGATCAGCTGAGATGGGAGCATGGATCAAGGTGGAGAAGGGCAGCCAACCAAATAAATAAATAGATACATAAATAAATAAAATTTAAAATAAACAGAAATAGAAAAAATAGACAACACAAATATATGTTACAGTAGCATAAAGTAATACCTCTCAGTGACCGCCAAGTGACTTTCATAAAAGGCTTCCGAGAACACACAATGAAGAGAGAATGGCATCTTCAATAATTACTCAGGAGAAATCTAACTGCCTTCATGCAGAAAAACCTTATATGTAAGATTTGATGGTATAAAATGACTTAAGTAAAACATAAGAAAAATACATGGTGCTGATATGGGAAATGATTGCCTACGTAGGAGCCTACAGGCACAGCCAGTTTCTGCATAGCAGATGAGAACAATTCACAGTAAAGTGACAGCCACAGAATGAGAGAAGAGTTTTACAAATCATACACAGCACAATTCCTATTTCTACCCAAAATATATTAAAAAAAACCCAAACTACTCAAAAACAAAATAAGTAGCTATTTATTGTTTTTAAAAGATGGTAAAGTTCATAAAATATATTTTTCAAAAGAATATATAAGGGAGGCCCCAGTGTCACTCCTGTAATCCTGGCTATACTAAAGGCTGAGAGCTGAGGATCATGGTTCTAAACTTGTCCAGGCAGTAAAGTTCCTAGTGGGGGAGGAGGAAGAGGGAGAAGGGAGTGGAGGACAAGGAGGATAAGGGGAGGAGGGAGAGGGAGGAGCAGGAGGGGTGGCAGAGGAATATATATATAAATGGCCAACTAGTCAGCAGATTCACGAAAGAACATTCAACATCACAAATCATTAAGGAAATTCAAAGCAAAAGCAGAGCGTGGTATCCCCACAAACATGTTAGAATGGTTATTGCCAAGAACTTGACAGAAAAATAAGTAAAACCAAGAACTGCAACAAGAATCATTGCATATTATTGGATAGAATGTAAAGCAATACAGCGGTTTGGAAAAGTAGTATGTAAATTGCTGAAGAAAGTGAAAAGAGAATTACAGACAGACAATATTCCAAATACAGTATGCTTCACAATTATTCAGTGTATTCTAAATGTTCTCACTACATAGAAATTGCTGATGTGTTAGGTTCTGATTCGCTAATTGCCTCTTTGATCATTCCTCAATGTATACATGTACATACACAATGTGCCCTTAAAACATCACTGATCATTATATATCAATACTTGGTCGAAGAGCAACTCCTTTGTACAACTACTTACAGTTCAGAATAAAATGTTTAAAAATGTACACATAGAAAAAGAAAACTTTTTTCCCCATATTGTATATACAAAATCTTGAAAGACAAACCTGAAGGCATCTCTTCATGGCAGTCTCTGATGGCAGTGGACAAATGAATCTGACTTCAAAACCATTGCAGAAAGTATGTTGGAAATGAACTTTACAACTTGGGAGGCGGTGGGAGGAGGGAAAGTGTGAGAAAAACATAGGAAGGGATACAATATTCAAGAAGTAATGAACTCACTATCTTAGGAAGGTAATTATAAGCCCTCTATAAATCACCCTGACAATCAAATAAATCTTAAAAAAAAGAAAGTATGCAGACTTGCTCTGCTTCATCTTTTTGTTTTTTGGGGTTTTTTTGGTCAGTTGTGGGACTTGAACTCTGGGCCTGGGTGCTGTCCCTGAGTTCTTCAGCTCAAGGTCAACCCCTACTCCTTGAGCCACAGCACCACCAGTGGTTTTCAAGTGATTAATCGGAAATAAGAATCTCATGGACATTGGTGCCCAGGCTGGCTTTTAACCATGATCCTCAGATCTTAGCCTCCTGAGTAGCTAGGATTATAGGCTTTTGCTCTGCTTCTTATACTCTATCAGTAGTTGTCTATTCTTTGTCTGATTTGTAATGTCCTCCAATATGCAATGATTCAGTTTCATCTGAAGAGGGAGCTGTAGACATGGTTCCCACCTACAGCCCTCCAGGACTGAAATCTCACAGGACAAGGAAGTCTGGGACACATTGGTTTGCATTGATCGAGTTTAATCAATAGTTAAGTTCAATTAACAAAAGCCTATTCAGAGCTTACTAAGTACAACTCAGAGACATGCCATGAGGGAGAGAGTTTCCAAAGGGAAGCTGTATGTGACACTACGCACTAATTACAACCTTAAAGGTAAAAACAACTAATTGCTGTCTCAGTCTAGGCCTCTGAAAAGGGAAAGAATTAAAGGTCTTTGCCAAAGTACTACATTGATAATCAGCTTGTCTCCTGGAGGGAGAGTAGGGATGGTGTCCTATCTCAAGATTTTCAGGATGGCATGCAAAGTCCCTGGGGTATGCTAGAACATTGAGTCCAAAGCTCCACCAGAGGATCCACTACTATACATCAAGCACAACTGGATTTTTGGTAATTTGTGGTTTGATAGTCCCAATCCTAAACACTCATGCTGCTCTCATCAGGTGCTGAGAGAAAACAGCTTATTGGCTGAGGACTGAGGATTTAAAACTGGAAACTGTGACTAGAAAGATATATATCTTGGTCCTGAGGTTCAAATTAATAAGAAATAATTCTGGTAGCCAATATAAAAATCAAATGCATTTTCTGATAATAAAATGGTTTGCTAAACAACATATATTGCAGATTCTTAGATGCCCTGATAAACACAAAATTACTAACACAAGGGATTGAAGGATATATAAGCTTAAATATAGAATTTATTTTCATAAATCCTCCAAATGCTGCTATTGATTGTAATATTTCTCTTCATCATGCTAGATAACATTCCTGACTATATTCTTTGGTACACAGGAAACATTTAGATGCAATTAATCTTTAAAATACAAATCAAAGTGTTTTAAAGGCATATATACAGGAAGGTTTTTCACATTTAAAAGTCTGCCTACTATATTTCTAGTGTAGCTAAAAAACTTTTTCATCAAAGCAGGGTTGAAAGTCATCATGTGAATTTTAATCTTTGGTTGGTTTGTTAGTTGGTTCTGAGAAGTGAATGCAAGAACTGAGGTATGGTAAGCATGTATACTGAGCTATACCCCCAGCCCCACAGCCTTGCATTCTGACTCAGAATCTCTTTCACTTGTTTTCCATCAGGTTATTTTAGGTGTATTTCTTTTCTTTTTTTTGTAAGTCATGGGAATTGAACTCAGCCTGAGCGCTGTCACTGAGCTCTTCAGCTCAAGGCTAGAGCTCTACCACTGGAGCTACGGCACCATTTCTAGTTTTCTGCTGGTAAATTGGAGTTAAGTTTCGTGGATTTTGTGCTGACTTTGAACTGAGATCCTCAGATCTCAGCCTCCTGAGTAGCTAGAATAACAGGTGTGAGCCTCTGGCACCCAGCTCTTACATATTTCTCAAATTTTCCTTTATCCTTCTTCCTTAGTGGCAAAATGGCCTATATAGTGGCATCTTGAATGTTTTCCTGTTCTGTTGTTAAACATCTCCTACTTTACCCTCTAAGGTGCTATCAAGGTGTTCCATCCTTGGTGTAAACCTTATGAAATTTCTCCCCTGAATAAAAAGAAAACTTTCTCAAAAGCTTATTTTTGTTCAAAACAATTATTAGAGTTCTTGGCATGAGACCCTTCTTGATGTGTCTATCCTCGCTCAAGCCTGATCCAAAGGCATTCTGTATCGTGTGCCTTACCCTACCAAATGCTTCACAAGACCACTTCATCCAGTTATGTCTTCCTACTTCTGTTTCTTCTCCACAATTTGCTCTATACTTCAACTTCATTTACAAAAATTCCTGCCCAAATAACACTTCACCTATGAAGCTACTCTTGAAATTTCTGGGATATATACTTAATCTTTCTGTAAGGTACAAGAAATGTTTGTTTTCATTTTCTTAACTACTTCAATAAAAGCAACTTCAAACAAAACTACTTCAAATAAAGCAATGAAACCATCATTGCAACTGTTTTTTTTTTTTTTTTTTTGCCAGTCCTGGGCTTGAGGTCAGGGCCTGAGCACTGTCCTTGCACTTTCTCAGGGCTAATAAAGCTCTACCACTTGAGCCTCAGCACCACTTCCGGCTTTTTTTCTATGACTGTGATATCAAAAAATTGAACCGGGGTCTTCATGCATGCTGGGCAAGCACTCTACCAGTAGGCCAAACTCCCCACCCCATCATGGCAACTTTTAAGGGATATCATGTTAATGAAAGGCTATGAGAACTCCATTCTGTATTAGTAATAAAGTATAAGTTATCACTAAGTTACAGAAAAAGTTTAAAACTTTCAAAGAAAAATCACTATTTTATATTTTATATATTTTATATTTGTACATGTTTCTTAGACACATGAATTTCAGATGTAAAAATTGTTTTGATGTCCTTGTTGGATAGCAAATAATAATCATGAATAAGTTCATATTAAACTTAAATATGTCATAAATCAAAGCATTACTTTTATACCTATGAATAATCTGACATCAAACAGATAGAAAAATAAAGGAACCTAGGCTCAATGGTTTCCCTCATTTGTCATAATCAGTAGAAACCTTGGGCTTTCCTAGCAGAGATTTGCAATAGAGCAAAACCTTGATACAAAAGGCCATATAGTAGGACGCTAAATGAAAGGATCTCTAAGATATAGAAACATAGCCATATAATGAATGATTGTTGTTCTTAAGGTACTATGTTATCTCTCATCTCTTTTGCTGTCCCTTGGTTATCTCATATTGTTACAGTATCTCACTTCGTTACCTGATATATCGGATATATTTGTATTTGGTTGTTTGAAATTGGATAGGGAAGGGGGAAAACAGGATAAGGAGTAGGGGTGGGGAGGAGGGAAATGGGGACCAAGACATGTGAAAGGGTATCAATGTATGGGAATTAATGCACCATCTATCTGGCAAATATCATGTAACCCTTCTATTAATTACAATAATAAATATATGAAAAAAAAGAAAAATCATGAGGGTGTCAACAAGCTGAATTACATCCATCATCCTTAGAAAATAATTGAGAGCAGAATTCTAGACTTAGATGCTAAGAAAAAAGTAGGTTTTTGATCACTTGTTTCAACTTAGTTTCATCTTTACATTGAACAGTCACACATTTTTCATATACAGTATTACAAACTTGATTTCATTCAGAGCTTTGTTGGCAATATTATAAGCTATTGCTATCTTTTCGCTGCATCTCCTGGATCAGCTTCAGAGACTCTTTGCTTATAGCACAGGGCTTATTGGTATTCTAATCTGATGATAGTATCACTTCTTCACAATAAAATTAGCTTAAAGTGTTATAAAGGAAAGGAGAAAACTAGTGAAGTAATTAACTTTATCACATCTCACAGGATTCATTTCCTGAAGCTATGATATTAGAAAATATTATGAATTCTCTACTGCTAACATACAATTAGGAACGTTTAGAAATGTAAGAGTTGCAACCCTTACTGCTTTGTCATATCTGCTGAAGTCCCAATGGGAGATAATAAACGAAAGTTACCATACACTAAGCATTTACTATATTCACAGATTAGGTTAAATTTTAGAGTTGATCCAAATTAATCTTTACATCACCTGTAGGAGCTGTTATCATATTTCTATTTTCCTTAATTTAAATTCAAAAGCTAATAAGAAACAGTTGCACTGACATCTTTTTTTTTCTTCTCAAATCTAGTTCTTTACAAAACATTTTGCTTCATAAAGATTTTTAATTTCTTATTGCCTGTGAATCATTGTACAAGAGCTTCTATTTAACACATCTGTTTATGTGTACGATGCATCTTGATAGCCACTAAATAAAATTCAAAAGCATAACACAATTAACTGCAGTTAATACTAATATTTAGAACAGCTCTCTTGATGAAATCGATTGGATTTCAAGTTTTACTTTGGCACAAAAGTTGACAAAATAGATGTCTAAGTCAAATAATAAGTATGGAAATTAGCAATAAGAGATATTTATTAAAGGGCCGGGAGTTTGGCCTAGTGGTTAAAGTGCTTGCCTAGCATGCATGAAGACCCGGGTTCAATTCCTCGGTACCACATACATAGAAAAAAGTCGGAAGTGGTGCTGAGGCTCAAGTGGTAGAGCTCTAGCCTTGAGAAAGTCCAAGGACAGTGCTCAGGCCCTGAGCTCAAGCCCAGGACTGGCAAAAAAAAAAGAGATATTTATTAAAGTAGTCTTAGTGGACAAAAGGAAGAAATGAGAGGATGAAAAAATGATGAAATGAAATTAATATAATTCGTTAATGGTCTTTTCAATTTTTTTGGAGGCTACATCTAGACTTGGTTATCGTATAGTAATTTTGATTTAAGGTAAATTCTCAAATTTATAATTCTTTGCAACTTGCCCTCTATTTTCCCTTCTACATCTGTGCAAATTTTTCTATATGTTCTTTAGAAAAATTAGACATTTTAGTTTTAAATGTCTTTTCTAAAAGAATGTAGAGAGACTAAAATGTCTGTTATACAAACGAAATTTTGTATCAGAATATTTTACAATGTGTATAAATGGGTTATGTCATTTAACACTAATATATTAAAAGCTCATCTTTCAAGGAAAACATCCCAGACTATTTTTGAAATAAAATATTGCATTTATTATTATTCTAGACCATGTGGTCTAGAATAATTACAGTTGAAACTATATTTAAACCATATCTTTACTTTCTCGGGGAGTATCATCCATATAAAATTTTAATGTAGCCATTCAGGTTTCATTTGCATTGAACTACATCTGTTTTCCTTCTTAATTCTGATACACTGTTATAAAGAGTTGGGATTTTTTTTCTTAATGCAAAATTTAATTTCTGCTATGTGTGCTACAGAAGTATTTGCCATATAAACTAATAAATTGATATGGCTACATTCTGTCAGAAAATTATTGCACCTGCCCACCCCTAATTTTTCTTTTTCCAACCATACTGGTAATACTGTATGACTCTGTCTGTGTGTGCATGTGTGTGTGTGTGTGTGTGTGTGTGTGTGTGTGTGTGTTTGATGCCACTACTCTACCATGAACTCGGGGCCTTAATTCAAGCCTGAACTTTCATCCTCAAGGATAGTGTGTTTACCCTGAAGACACAGGCCCACATTCAGTGTCACAGACTTTGCTGCTCCAGCTCCAGGTGGCTTCAAACCATAGCTTAAACTCCTGCATAGCTAAAATTTCAGGTATTAGCCACTTCCCGCGGTTGTCTTTTAAGCTAGTGTTATCAGACAAGTATGGGACAAATGCAGTTCACAGATTAAAGGTATTCACCCCAGACTGCCTTCACTGAACTTGCAATATGGAACCGTGAGATTTTTGCTGTGTAGTTAGAATATCACTATGAATAAACCTTTGCATGCATTCTGTGCAGGCAGTAGACTCTGTGACAGTTACAGCTAAATCAGCATGCTCCATTTATGCCCAGACACCCTTCATCCACAGCTTTCCTGCTTACAAGTATGACTCTGGACTCTATTTGCAAATGTTGAGCCTCAACATTTTACATACATTTGTGACTCACAGATCATGAAAGGAAAAACACAGATATAGTAAGTAAGCTACATAATTTATTTTTCCTTTAGTCCTCCCAGAAATAATAATGTTTTCTGCTCCTCTCAGTGTGAACATTTTTATGTATCCCATCTGTAAATGTTCACAAGAATATAAATCCAATTCAGAACTGAAATGCATCATTTCCCAAAAACACCACTGCAGTTCTCCTGAGTTTCTAAGGCTATATCACCCCATAAAGAGAACAATGGAGATCCATTTTTGCCCTCGGCAGAAAAATTTCAGATATGCTTTGGGGAATTTATTGAGTCAGGTAATCAGCCTTTGTCCATTGCCATTGACTATCCAGGCTGTGTCTCTATGTGGCCAGAGAACAATGAGGCCATTTTCTGCAATCAAGAAGGCTGTCGGCATTCATATTGATTTTGGAGAGTGGTGTAGCGAAGTGCCTCAACCAGGCAATTTAATGGAGGATGAATAAGCCAGCTTAGATGGAGCTGCAAAGAAAAGGAACACATCCCCACCATTCCCTCCCTTATCATCTGTCCATATGTCAGTGGTTTCCATGAGAACCGTGCCCATCGAGCCTTTGTGCCTCCACTATTACTTAGCACCAACTTCGTAATATTGTTTTCAAGATGTCCTATGAAGATAGAACAAGTACACAGGTGCTCACTGGTGTACAGAATAGAAGGAGATACAGTTTTCAAATAAAAGTAACCAAATTAAAATCATTCCAGATGCACAGGCTAGAAAACGGGCAAAACATATATGGGTGTATATATTTATATGTATCTATGTGTGTGTATTTAATGTATGCATGTGTGTATATTATATATTATATAGTACAATATCTGTTATATAGTATATATTTATAGATATTACTTTCATCTTCCAATTCACCAGGAAATGCTGTTTTATCAAAAAGCATAAAGAACTCTCTGCCTCTCCAGAACCAGCCCAGCCCCTTTACAGGCCATTACCTTCCACCTTTACCATGTAACAGTCTACTCCCATTGTCATATTTAGAGTGGGCTTTAGAAAATGTAAAAGAATCAAATCAATGCATGCCTTCATGTCATACTTCTCAGCTCAGAATTGAAAGTCAACCCTCTAGGCATGGCTAGAAATACCCCAAAGTGACTGGAATCATCCCCTTCATTGCAACCCCAAATTCATCTCTCTGTATCCCTGCCTTCTACCATGATGGCCTCCTTTCTCTAGGCATGTCCTTAGCAAACATACCCTGAGTGTGACTACCCTGTCCAACATTTCCCTGTGCACAATTTCTAACTATTTCATTGTGACTTCTTCAATTTTTCAGTCTATTAATATCTGCACGAGACTAATAGGAGAATCCCTTATAAACTGAAAAAAAGAATCTTGCTTAGAATTTGCCCCTATTCATTTCACTGCTGTCGAAAATTATGTATCATGTGTTTATATGTGTTTTTTAAAAGCATCCATCCAGCTGTTTTATGTGTTACCTCATCACTCTGTTCACTGTTCTGTTCCATTCGCTGAGGTGAAAATTCACAATGGTATGACCTTGTTTTGTTCCCTTACGCATTACAATGGTTTAGAACAATTGTCCCATGTGGCCTCAAAAATGCTTATTAAATAATGAAATGAATGAAAACAAATACTGTCATTTACTGAGCAATTATTACATGTCAACATATTGCTAAGTATTTTGTCTATAATTTCTTTTCTCCTCCTATATATGCAATTTTGGAAATTTCAGAAAATGATATTAATTGTCCAGTGTTACACAACAACTAAGTGACAGAGCCAGAACTGAAACTCCTATCCAACTTGCAAAGCTTAGATATTAACTGCTGCCACAGGTGAACAGAAGCAACTTGTTCTGCATAATCAAACCTCTCTGTTATGTATAAGAAACTTTCTAGACTGGGAAGCAAAAAGTAAATCATCAAGAGTTACGCTATTGCAGAGTGAAATCTTAATTTAGGAAAAAAAATCCACAATACACGGGCTTATAATTTCCATAGGGAAAGGCAAGTGAAACAAAAAACAGAAGAAAATTTTTATTTGTTATTTTTTTCTTTTATAATATCCTGGTTCTCACTTTTCCCCTTAGGATTATTTCTAGGAATCTCTAAGAATTGACCTCTGCTCTTGCTCTCCAGGTATGGAGAAAATCACCATGAGAAAAGCCAGTGAGATAATCATTTTTAGTAAGTGAAGCTGTTTGTTTGGAATTATCTAAACCAACCACTCTCCTTGATCCTCAGTAACTCTCTTTGGTTCCACTTGAGTCCAGAGATGGTCTCAAAAACAAGGAAATAACACTTTCCCTGCCCATGGTTCCAGTCTATATCCTTAACGTTCTTTTGCTCACTACCTTATTTCAAGTATAAGGTTGTCATCTTGTGTGATAGAAATTTGTCCCTATCTGTGTCATGCCTGCTCCATGTGTGTCTTAGATACTAAGCTTTCATGGGAGAGAGGCAGCGATATAATTATACAAGCAAACTCACTTTATACAGACCTCACAGGCAGCTATGAACTGAGTAGACTCTTAATATGTGCATTCAGATAAAAATATCCCAGTACTCTCCACTGAGGCACTTTCCACCCACAACAGCACTTCAGCACTGATTTGGCTGGTGAGTCATATAGATGCTGGCAATTTATACTAAATGCTTTGATTTGAAATTTTTGCTTCCCTCTTTTGCCAATATTTTCTTAACTTGAATAGTTCTTGTCGCTACAATTGTTCTGCAGAATAAGTATAGAGTAGCCACATTATAATCCTTCCATATAAGCAATCAACAGAATCCGAGTATTTCAGTGCACAAAACAATATTTGGTTTTAGGATGAAGCATCATCAGGCTTTTAAAAATACTCCAAGAGATTTGTCTGAATGGTGTCTTAAACAGTGGTTGTCCTTTCCTTTGCAAGCTCCGTGAAGAGATAATAACTCCTTAGGCGTGAGACAACAACACCCTTTAATTGTGCAAGTAACGGTCCAGAAATTGGCCTCATTTTTTTTTTAAAGAATCAAGGTTATTCTTAAGTTCAAGAAAAAAAGAGAAGACTTCTGCTCTATACAGATCATTTACTAAGTGAATTTACTCAGTTAATTTGCAGGGCAGATTTCAGTTCTTTTTCTGACTAAGGATCCTCTTGATATACCTCAAATGCACTATGCTACACTTAGCACTACCACAAAAACAAAAACAAGAAACAACAACCCACTACTGTTACTCTGAAAAAAACATATCACAGTTTAATCTGCTGCAGGTTTCCCACTTTGATTTCCTATGTCATGATTACCAAAATTACTTCCAAATATCATTAGATAAATTTAAATGGCAGTTCAATTGGAAGACTTTCCTAAATATATTTCCCATTAGATTATTGATCACCTGCAACAAAATGATTAGTCTTATTAACATTTTTTCATTCATTATTCTCATATAGTACCAATTTAGTATCAGGCCAAGAGACATGTGAATTCATCATTATCTTCACTGAAATGTCAGTGAAATGTCATTCTTCATATTAGATGCCAATAAATACACCCCATTAAGCATTAGCTGGATCTTGCCACCCAGTGCCATCGCCCACGTTAATGCTTGTGGAAGAGGGCCACTTCCCTTCACCTGGCTCTTAAATTCCTAAAATCAATTCATTCCCCACTGCTCTGCTCAGAAGATTTTATAATTCTGAGGTTCTATGAAAAAAATCAAAATCAGCTTTCTTCTACTCTGTTTAAAGTCTCTTTTGCCAGGGCTTTAAATTGTATCCTGCTATCCATTCCTGATCTATGGATGTAGCAAAGCAAATCTACTTGGTAGGATTGTGGTTTTCACTCCATGTCTCCTTGAAGAGCCTGTTTGGTAGAGGCTCCATAGACATGATGCTATGCAATTATCTGGGCTTAGAGTAAAGTCACTGAGCACAAAGCATCAACTAGTACTCTTCAGCTCACTCATTTCATAGCATGTCACAATCCCTCCCCCCCCTCTCTCCTCTCTCTTCGCTCTTCTCTCTCCTCCTTCTCTCTGTCTCTTTCTTTCTCTGTGTATGCCTCTACCTCTGCCTGCCTGCCTCTCTCTCTCTCTCTCTCTCTCTCTCTCTCTCTCTCTCTCTCTCTCTCTCTCTCTCTCTCTCTCTCATCTATTGAAGGGGTACACAAGAGCCATATCAGAATAATTGTGCATTAGAGAATTTGGAGTCTACATATGAAAATAAATTTGAAGACTGACATAAATCCTGGGTCTACAAAGGTCAACAGGAGAATAAGGAGCTAGGATTTTAGGGTTCATATGTTTTGTTCTCTGAGATTGGCAAACTAAAAACCTATAGGTCTGGGGCCAGGAGTTTGGCCTAGTGGTAGAGTGCTTACCTAGCATGCACGAAGACCTGGGTTTGATTTCTCGGTACCACATATGTAGAAAAAAGCCAAAAATGGAACTGAGGCTCAAGTAGTAGAGCTTTAGCCTTGAGAAAGCCCAAGGACAGTGCTAGGCCCTGAACTCAAGCCTAGGACAGACAAAAAAAAAAAGCTTTATGTCTGTACATGTGGCTTAGTGCCAGAAGCACTTATTCCCCAGGCCTCATGTTTGCATGGATGCTTCACTACCTACAGGGAATATTAATGAAATAATGCTTCTATTCCTTTCACTATTGGCTCTTACTTCTCCTGAGAAAGCAGTAAACTTTGTGATAGATGAGACTGGGAGAAGGAACTGCCATTTCTGGTATGTTTAGGATCTACCTGCCTAAGGAATTAGTCTTCTCTCACCTTCCTTTCTATGATAAGGAAACATGGTCAGGACAAGTCTGCCTTCTAGAAGCAAGCTTATGAATATATCCCTTTCTTACTGCATTTACTAAACTGCAAACATAAAACATTGATTTGAAGTAGTAGTGTCCCCTTCAAGAGCTGATTTTTCTTGAAATAAGGTATGAGAGCTACACTATGACCACACAGATAAACCACCTTGTCCAATTTAGATGTATTAATAAAAAGAAGCTGTACTTCGGGTATCCATATGTCTTTTTTTGCCAGGCCTTGGCCTTGAACTCAGGGCCTGAGCACTGTCCTTGGGCTTTCTCAAGGCTAGAGCTCTACCACTTGAGCCATAGCACCACTTCCAGCTTTTTATCTATGTACAGAAGAATGGAACCTGGGTCTTTGTGCATGCGAGGCAAGCACTCTTCTACTAGGCCAACCTCCCTGTCCCTAATGTCTTTTTTTCTATGTATAGTTTTTATTTTGATTGGAGTTGTGAGGAGGAATAAAGGTATCTTAGTATGGATGCCATAGATCTTTTAACAGTGTGAGAACAGTTACATGTACTCCTCACTGAGCCTGTTCCACCGGCTTAGGACTGTATGCAGTGAAAGGACTTGATCCGGAATCTCAGTTCTATCTTTTTCCTCTGTAGGTGTTGAGCATGCAGTTTCCTTTCTTTTAGCTTCGTCAGTCATGAGTAATTGATATTAAAGAATATTTTAAGAGCACATGCAGTGTGGCACAGATTGTTCTGGAGTCTGGGAAAACACAGTGAACAGACACATGAAAATGTCTGCCTCCACAGAGTTTTTATACAATCCCATTAACATAGTCCCATGACACAGGTCAATTTGAGGATCTCGTGGGTTGTGATCACATATGGTTGTGCGTGGAACATAGTAATCATTCAGTAAGTGGTAATGATGGTGACAATGATAAGGATGAAAATGATCATCATTTCGCTGAAGAATGCAATGTCAACTCTATTTGTGTAACACTTGTTATTACCAAAGCCCTTTTGCTGAAATTATGTCTAGGTTTCAGAACATCCTATGATGTATGGATGATTCATAGTCATAATAATTTATACCTTCTGTTACTATACTTCACTTACAAACCCTCCTAAACTCAGCTGTTTAGGGACATTGCATGCATGTCAGGAACAAGTATTTCCTAACTGTAAATGCAGAGGTATTTTATTTTTCTCTTAATTTGCTCTTCAATAAAGTAATGTATCTCATTTCAGTTAACATTTATTTTATCCTCTTTGAGACTAAAAAAGAATTAATAATTTCAGCTTTGGAAGATGTTGCTAAACACAACTGATACCTGGTTAAGAATATTCTAATCATTACCACAATTGCATACATTGGATATTGTTACATATTCCAGGTTCACATATTTTCTAGTTGTCATATTTCTGATGTAGAAAGGGCTGTATCCTTGACTGTAGACCTGTAAAAAACCACTATCTCAGTGCAAGTAATCTAGGTTTATTCTCATATTAAACCTCTCTGAATAACCTTCTGTCAGAGAGCCCTTTCATCAGTATGTCAAACTAGTTACAAAGATAGCAAAAATTACCTTTGTTATTTGCTATAATTTTCCCATTTGAATTCCTTACCAACCATCTGTGACCACCTTACCATCCTTAATAGTCTATATATAAAAGGAATGATGAATTAGTTTCACAAGCAACCAATAACTATCAAACTCAGCTTATTTCTTCATCTATTTATTCAACCAAATAAATACATGCCTCTCATTTACCTAACCTTGTAATTTGCAATTTTATTTTCATTTCTGAAGCAGAAAATCAGAATTTAGGAATCTTAAATTCAACAGTGTGTAGAAGATCATAAAGGTGCCAAGTAGCAGAAGCATCAATCTAAGTACTTTCTCCTTGATACAAGGGCAACAACAGACTCTGGACCGTGGAATTTTTCCCAAAACTATTCATGTCATGAACTGTAATAAAAAATGATATTCCTGAGTTAAGGACATATTTTGAAATTTAATTCTTATGGGATTAAAATTCCCCAACCCATTTCTGTCATTTATGGTGAAGAACTCCATGAGTTACTCATGCCAAATATAAGAAAATATCCTTAAGTGTGTGTGTGTGTGTGTGTGTGTGTGTGTGTGTGTACATATGTGCATTCACATGCTGATAGGGCTTTATTTAGGCAAGGACTTTATCACTGAGCTCCACCTTAGTATAAAACTAATCCTTATAAAACTTAATCTGGCATATTAAAGTCCACTTTCAAATCTGGGTACTCATATTCATTATACATAATTCTAAAAGACTCAAGAAAAATGTGTGTCGACCCCATATAAAATTGTCAAATACAAGATGATTGGCACGTAAAAATTTTTGCTTACTAACTAAATACAATTTATCTACAGTTGCATACTTTTAATATAATAAGCCAAGTAATGTTTGAAATGCCTCTAGTACGTCCTCCATTTTTATGTCTATTTTAATTATTCTTCACTAGTTGTACAAATGAGTTTTATTTCAACATGTCAACCTGCTTGAATTATATACTTTTATTTATTTATTTATTTATTTTGGCCAGTTGTGGGGCTTGAATTCAGGGCCTAAGCACTGTCTTTGGACTTTTCTCAAGGCTAGAGCTCTATCACTTGAGCAACAACACCACTTGCAGATTTTTTCTATGTATGTGATACCAAGGAATCAAACCCAGGTCTTTGTGCATGCTAGGCAAGCACTCTACCACTAGGCTAAACTCCCGGCCCAAATTATATAATTTTAGAGGATATCTCATATATGCTTTCTATTGTTATATTGTAGTGTTACCTAAATCAAAACATGATTTTAAGAATTCCATAACATCCCAGAAAAGAGAGGGCCAGGAATTCCAAACAAGCTAGCCTTGGAGTTCTTGAATATGATTTAGTTGAAAAAAATCTAGTAAGATTAAAGCTAGCATTTCTTTTTATTTCACATTTCAACCTCACCAAATTTTATACTTAATTACAGGAAAATATTTTATATGTTTATAATTTGATCATTTAAAAATTATTGAATTATCTTTCAAAAATAAATTTGAAAGTATTTTTGCCTATAGAAAAAACTAATTGTAAGATTTTTTATTAAAGATTTTTTATTGTGATTAATAGAAGGGTTACATTATATTCACCAGATAAAAGGTGCATAACTTCACAAGCACTGATACTCTTTCTCATGACATGGTCTCCATTTTCCTCCCACCCTCTCCCCGCCTATCTTGATTTCCCCCCTTCCTATCCAATTTCAAATAACAAATTAATCACATATAAAATATATCAGATAACAAGGTGAAATATTGTAGCAATATGAGGTAACCAAGGGATGGCAAAAGAGATGAGAGATAACATAGTACATTAAGAACAACAGACATTCATTATATGGTAAAGCTAGCATTTCTTAAAGCCTATTTACCACCTTGATTGTTTCATGATGATGAGGTCAAATATATATGTGTGACCAAATTCATCAAAATGTATTAAACATGGACCTGTTTAATATATCAATGGCCATTTCAATCAAGGTAGTAAATAAAGAAATACATAATTTCTAAAATATAGTGCATATGGTAAAGCTAATCAATCAAATCATAATAACACAGTCACAAAGAAAAATGTTAAATGACAGACCCAGAGATTTTCTGGGCACTGATGGATCACATCTATAATCCCAGCTACTGAGGAGTCTGAGATCTAGTGATTGCCATTCAAAGCCAGACTAGACAGGAAAGATCCTGAAGCCCTTATCTCTAACTTACCACTAAAAAGACAGAAGTAGAACTGTGGCTCAAGTGGTAGAACTACCCTTTAGCACAAAATCTAAGGGACAGAGCCCAAGCCATGATTTCAAACCCCATGAATGGTGCACTCACACACACACACACACACACACACACACACACACACACACACACACACAAAGATTGACTTGCATTCTATTCAGTAATGAAAGCACAATTAATATACAGAACTAGCTTAAAAAAATTTAGTCACATCATAATAGCAGAATCACAAAGAAAGCTAGTATGTAAAAAATTTCAGATTAAGTCTCTAAAGGTTTCATGACGAGCTGTAAGCAGCTGCCATATGGTTGCTGATCATTATTAAGAGAGAGAGAGAAGTCTCAGCAGACTTAGAGGCAATAAGCAATGCCTGGCAAAAGGGTAAAAGATGACAAAGTTGAACTGGCTTAATCAATTATTAAGTACTTTTGGAGGTGACATATTTCCGTGAGATGCTGTGCTAAATACTACGAAAAAGAAATGATCAAGAAGACTTTGCTTTTCTAGTCAAAGATTTCAAAATCTGCAGAAAAACCTAAGGCATAAATAACAGTAGTCATAATTCAGAAAATTTCTATTTTCATAAAAAATCAATAGTTGGGCTGGGAGTTTTGCCTAGTGGTAGAGTGTTTGCCTAGCATGCAGGAATATGCAGGTTCGATTCCACAGTACCACATATATAGAAAAAAGCTGGAAGTGGTGCTAAGGCTCAAGTGGTAGAACTCTAGCCTTGAAAAAGTCTAAGGACACAGGGCTCAGGCCCTGAATTCAAGCCCAGGACTGACAAAAAATAAAAATAAAAATAAAAAGTATCTACTCCCTCACCAAATTAGCAACTGCTGCAGTTTGGATCTAAAATGCACTGCAAAGGCATTTAGCTGTATTCCCCAGTTTGGAGCTATTGCAAGGCAGAGGAACTTTTAGCAAGTAATAAGATCTTATAAGATGTCTATACAGATCTGTGCAGTGACAATAGGATCCACACTTTTTGCTTTCTTATCTCTTTACCTCCTCTGACACATGCCTGTACCATAAAGGCTTACATAGCTATAAGAACAAAATTGATCAAATCTACACCCATACAGTGATATCTCTCAAACCCTCAGTATACCTTTCTCCTGTTTCAGTTAATTTATCTCAGAAAATTCTTCCATTTTCAAAAAATAACTTAGGCTATACTTGGTTTTTCTTTTCCCACCTCAGCCAATTTAGCAAGCAATATTTCTATTACCTACCATACACACATAAAAATCATGTGCCCTAAAAAGAGCAGCAGAGTTAGTGATATAGATCAGCTAATGAGTGACTAACAGGAATGTTAGAAGGGGCCCTGAGTGTGATGCTTAAAATCTCAAAGAGAGAGAGAGAGAGAGAAAGGAGAGAGACGAGAGAGAGAGAAAGTGAAGAATAATGAAGATAAGAAAGGAATAAATGACTTCTATTCCTTAGGCCAGGGAGGAAATGATAAATCAGTTAGAGGCATCTAAAAGCTCTGCATGTTACACATTATATGATAGAGCTGAGAGACATTAAACACTACAATGTACATATACCTCTAAATTACAAGAGAGCTTTGGAAATCCAAGAAAGCAATGGAAATCCTGGGAAATGACTACCAAGAAAGAAAAGCAGAGTAAGAGGTACCTATACAATTGAAGAACAAACTGAGGAGATCATCAGAGAGGGAAAAAAAGGCAGAAATAAACTAATACAACCTAAAAATATAACACATGATTTTTTAGAGGACCTGACTTACAGCTAGTTAAAAAATAACTTGTTAAATGCTTGAAGAAAAAAAAAACTCACTTAACTAGATAGCATTTCAGATATGTAATAATTTAGCTCAGTTGTTAATATTTAGAGAAAAGTTAAATAAGATATTTAAAAAAACCTAGAAGAACATTAACATCTTCAAATTCACTTTAAAAGAGAATAATTCAATGTAAGAAATAATAATAAAAATAAAATTAAACATGAAAGTATCAATCATACATTTTACATGTTAGTTTTGTTGGATTTATATAATTTTATTCAGATTAACAATAATTTTGAGCTTTAATTTACAAAAACAATCCTCATTCATAAAATTCTCTTTTTCCAAAGTATTTTGAAGGGAAACTACATTAACATACAATAGCTTAAAACCTTAATACTACCTTATAACAAGGATTTTACATAATAATTAAAATGGAATGTGTTTATCTCTTCTTGAGAGTTCAGAATTAGACTATACATCATGTGTCACAGTGACCTTATTTATGGCTTATCTTAATATATAGATGTTATGTTCTTATTCCACAAAATATTTGCTCCTATATGATTATGGAGCATAAGAAACTTCAATTTTTGAATGTAAAACTCAATTCCAAGTTATACTTTGATATTTTTTGACTCTGTAAACACTGCTTAACTTATTTATGAATCAACATGTTGCTTACTTATTACATCTCTAGTTCATGAGATGATGTGTGTAACATATGACATATATGTTGAACACTAAAAAAATGGTACATTTTTGTATCCCTCATAGAAGTTGCTTTTGTCGTGTGAGGCTTTGTAACAAATTGCAACTTTCATGGAATAAAGCAATACTGCGGGGCTCTGAGTATAATGAAATGGCAGAATTCCAGCCTAGCATGTGTGAGGGTCTAGGTTCCATCACAAGACTGAAAAAAAAGTCTCTTTATTATTAGTATTAATGTTTACTATGGTTTGACAAAATTCTCTGCTTAGGAGCTTACAAGACACAGACAAAGGTATTGATTGGTTTGTGTTCTTTCTGAAGCTTCCAGGGAAGAATCTGATTCTGGGCTCTTTCTGCCCACTGTGTTCAGCTCCTATAGGTTATCTTCATTCTTTGTCCCAAGGAACCATCCAGCAGTGGATAATCTCCCACATATCTCCAAGTTTTGTTTCTGCTTATCTCGACATTCAGATATAATGGCTTGGATGATCAAATTCAGCCATCTTGGATCCCCTTCCATAATGACAGTTATGATATATGTCAAATATGTTTAGGATTGAAATCCCAGTCAAGAGATCCAGGACATAAGCATGTGGCAGGAATTTTGAGTGGAAATTCCATCTACTACAGTGTTTTAGTAACAGGTATAATAGCTGACCATTGTTTTTCATGTCACATAAGTCTGACCTCAGGGCTATGAGAACGCTAGGCAAGGAGTCCAGTGCTGAGTCACATACTCACTGTTATCTCATACTTGTTTATACAGTGTCATACTTCTTATCTGGGAATATACCAACAACGCATACTACTTTTCACAGGCTTCCTGTCAAGGTAGCATGACAAATATTTGCTTCTTTGGTTGCTAAACAGTATCAAGGATTTTTCTACCTGAGATGGCCTAGAACTTCAATCTTCCCAACCTTAGCCTACCATTTAGCTAAGATAACAGACACCAGCCTCTGTATCATGATATTGAGAAGGCGTCTCACAAATACGCTCAAGCTGAATTTGAATCATAATCCTCCTGGTCTCAACTTCTCAAGTAGTTAGAATCGCAGATCTAAGTCTGAGGAGCCTGGTTACCTTTTTTTTTTTTTTTTTTTTGCCAGTCCTGGGCTTGAGCTCAGGGCCTGAGCACTGTCCTTGGACTTTCTCAAGGCTAGAGATCTACCACTTGAGTCTCAGCATCATTTCTGGCTTTTTTTTTCTATGTATGTGATACCAAGGAACCCAGGTCTTCGTGCATGCTAGGCAAGCACTCCACCACTAGGCCAAACTCCCGGCCCCACTTCATTACTTTTGAATTATCTTTTCCGAAGTTTATGCATGATTATAATTAAGCAAATAATAAAATTTCAAGCTGTTACACCTTTAACAGCTAGTCATATTTAAGATAGGATATAGCAGGTTTGAATTCCAAAAGAAAGACCTGAAGTATCTATAATATCATTTACTTGCCTGCTCAGATTTTTCTCAGAAAGACTTAATCCCATTTGATTTTACACTTACACAAAGACAATCTCAAAACTAAGAAATTCTCTTCCTTTTAGTTCTAATTTTTTATTAAAAAAAAAAAGAGCATGCAATTCACAGATTCTGTGACGCGCATTGAGAAAGGATCATATGAAGGATGCTTGGAATCACAAGTAATCCCCAGATAAGAACTTAAAGACCACTCAACTCCATTAATTTTCTTAGTAAAACAGTCCTATCATCTATTCTATTTTTAAAACACCCCTTTTCTCTAGTTCATTGTATTTCGTTATGAACAAACCATTACATTATGACCTATTAACAAGAGTTAGACAGAAAATGATAAGTGACCCTAATGAATATTTCCCACATGCTGGGTAAGTTTTTGAAATTATTACACGGATATTTCACTTATTCTTCATCAACTTTCTATCGAAACCAATGTGAATACAATCTATATAGCAATGGCATGCTTGACCCAGAATTTAAACCTTGGCTTATTAGACTTGTAATCTTTGCTACCTCATAAGATTAACAAGGATAAAATAAGAGTAAATGGAATGTGTCCATCTGAAGCAAATGTACTTAAGAAAGGACACTTGCACTCAATTTGACTTCATTTCTTTGACTTACATATACTTAACTTTACTTCATATGCCATTTTTCAGTGTTAAGTACAATAATTATATTACAGTTAAAATTTATAAAATCGCATTACTGAGCTATCAATTCCATTAGCAAACTAAGTATCCATTTATTATAGATCCAGTAATATGGCAATAACTTTCTAGATGGCATGGACTCCTATCATTTTCCTAACTTTTCTTGAACAAAATGGTAGCCAAAGCTTTGGTAATGTCCACTACTGAGCAGAATTAGCAAGGTAATAATCAAAATCCTACTTTTAATTCACAGAGCTTTATGAGGTTTTCTGCAATTTATTATTATATTTTTTTGTGGGTCATAGGGCTTGAACTCAGCCTGGGCGCTGTCCCTGAGCTCTTCAGATCAAGGCTACTGCCCTACCCTTGAGGCAAGTCACACTTCCCATTTTCTAGAGCTTATTTGGAGATAAGAGTCTGAGGTCTTTTGTGCTAGGGCTGGCTTTCAACCTTGATCCTCAGATCTCAGCCTCCTGAGTAGCTAGGATTACAGGCATGAGCCACCACACCCAGCTTGAAATGTACTATTTATTCTGTATACTAGTCTCCAAGCCTGAGATTTAGGCCCACACGAAATTAATAATTGTTTTGTATAATATTAAAATGAAGAGTGATTTCAGGCTTATGCTAATGACAATTCTGAAATACAGTTTTGAAGTTTTATTTATGTTTCCACCTCATGCAACTGTCTCTTCTGGCTCTACCACTGTGGATTTTAGATCCACCGTGCCATATGCACTACAGGCAACAGAGGCAGCACAGAACTTTTATTTATGGCCATTGTTCAGGCACTCTGAAATTCACAAACATAAGGACAATGGATTAGCCCATTTCACTGTTTGATAGGCAAGCTCATTCTAATGAGTTGAATTGTATATGTTTTTAAATATGAAGTGTACCAATGAAACCAATCGATGAAATATGATTTTTCTGAAGAAGCCTAAGCTACTAAAATTTTGAAATAAAATATTAACTATGAGAAATGTATATGAGAATCAAAGTCAATAGCTATCCAGTGTATAAATGTGCTCATGAGCGCAGTATAGACCTTAGTGCTGCCTTCCAATGAATAACCAAATAGTCAATTCGATATGGTGCACCAAACACAGAGAAGGTGAGATACCAGAAAACTATGCTATGGGCTCCTCTCCATTTCCATTCCACTCTCACTAGCAATTACTGTCACAGAGCTTTTAAGATTGTAGGCTAATAGTACAAACACCCTCCCTCCTTTTTAATCCCTGCCATTGAAACCAAGTTTTGATTGCTAAGGATTGATAAAGAGGATTTTGGAGTCTTAGCAATGTACCAAAATAACATAACAATAAACTATGTATAACTATATATATATTATACAGAGAACATAGTTTAGACATTATAGATTCTAAAAGGAGATATAAACTGCATCTCCAGGCAATGTACACTACTGAGGATGAATTATGCCTGAGGAATATGCCTTTGCTGCAGGTGAATGGTGAGTCAGCTTCTTGCCAAATAGTTCCAGTTCTACTTCTTCTAAGTGTGTCTGCACTCCTCTATTTCAAGTGAAATAAAGCATGGCCTATGACTTCCTTTCAGTAAAGGAAAGTAAGCTTAAGGTTCCATCATATCTGACAGAATCTATAAGTGAAAGTGTACAGCCAACCACATGTCTCTCCCTGCAATTATTTAGATGGCAAGACTCCATCTGCCTGAGACCTTAAATGATGATGACAGGCATAAAAGTCCATCCCCAGGCATCCATTTAACCTCAGTTGATGATGCTGTGTCATGAGCAAGAGACAGGAGAGAAAAAATATACTGGGGAGTTAGGACTGCAACTCTAGCTTATTCATGCTGATGAATTCACTCAGTGAAGAGAAGTTGATGCTTGACCTTATAAAACTGAGTGCCAGCTCAGAACAAAGCTCCCTTTGGATGTTAATGAAAAAATGGCAGTCATCCTCATTTGGTGAAGGATCTGTGTTACTAGTCAAAACTTTATCACTTTCAACTTAAGGTGATACAAATAAAGTACTGTGAGAAAATGCAAGAGGAAGCCTCACTTTATACCAGAAACCTGAGGACATATGATTAAATCCAGTGTATAAGCCCTATGCATCAGAATTCAAAAAAGTTGATGAACTGTAGATCCTAAGACCAACTCAAATCTGAGGGAATCAATTTTATATTCAATATATTTTCTAATTGATTCCTTCATTTCCTTCATGAAAGATCTTGATTTAAATGCCAGACTGTGTGACCCAGTAGCAAACTAATGCTCAGATATGTTTTCTTTGAAAATAAGATTTTTGTTTTGATTTGATTTTTTAATTCATTGGCCTGGAAACTTTCTAAATTAATCAGGAAGCCAACAGTTTTTGAAAATAACCAGATGATCTGAAAATTTTGGCAAGAATCAATTAGCTAAAATTTTCATATAAGGAAAGAAGACTTATGATGCTCAGTCCATTTCTTGTTTGGTCTTGAAGCGGTTAAATCTGGGCTCGCTTTTTCTGGTTGTTCGTGGCTATGTTGCACAGAGTGCAGATTTGAATATAAAACTTGGGGAAATGGAAGCAGGTAAAATATATGCAGAGAGAAAGAATTTCAATGAATCCAATAAAAAGTTAGAAGTTTGACAGTATGAAGGAAGGATAAGGGGTAGTTTTGCTTGCCAAATATTTCTTTTCAGCAGCATATCATCTACTGGTCAGGCTGACTGGGAAAAGCGGATGCTATTTCTGCTTAATTCCAACTTTCTGGATGATATTTCTGCTTAACTTCAACTTTCTATGATAGGAGAAGCTGTGGAGAAGCTGTGAACCAGTTTCAATGAATTTCTACCACAGAAACTTTTATATACAATCACCAGATGACTGATTTCAAAAATAAAACCAGAAATCTGCAATCTTGTTTATATCTTAAATTCTAAATGTTTTCATTAAAAAAACTAAAACAAGCCAATAAAACAGATATATACCTGTGGATTAAATGATAAGAGCATTCGTTTTGGGAAATGGGACAGTAAGTAAAGAGGATCTGAAAAATTCTTCTCTGATTTATTTTAGCTCTTACAGCTTAAAAACTGTTGATACTATTAACCATGCAAGAGAATCACAGACTAAGAGCAATTTGACATGTTAAAATTCATGAGCTTGGTATCCAGGAGTTTTATTTGAGAAATTCATATATCAAAAAGATGAAATAATTCATGTTTTGTGTACTCATCTAATAAACATATATTAACATTACTCCTGAGTCCAAGAAACATAGGTAGTTCTGGGGATAGAACAAGAGACAAGAAGTCAGAAATTTCTGCCATTAGAGAACATGGACTCACAAAATAGAACATCAACATCATACCAAATATAGTGATGGATGAGTCGTTCCACAGAAAGGGGTGTGGGTGAGGGGGCGGTAGCCATGAAAAGCTTCTAGAAAGTAGTGACATCTAAGCTAGAAGCTGAGGAAAGGAAAATGTGTTTCCAGCAAAAGCAACAGCTTGTACAAAGGCCCACAGGCTAGGGAAGCCAGATGCATTAGAAAAATAAAAACCCAAAAGAGACCAGTGAATCTGAACCACTACATATGAAATAATCATGAGTAGTGAGAGATGAGGTCTCAAAAGTGAAAAGAGGCCAGCAGTTGTCTGGACTACTGCAAACGTTTTGAACATGATCCTGGAAGAACTGGAAAGTGAGAGAAAAGGGTTCATCTGGGAAGTAATGAGCAAATACACACCTCAAAACAGCACCAGGAGCCAAGTACCAAAGGTTCATGCCTCTAATCCAAGCTATTCAGGAAGCAAAGATCTGAGGGTTGCAATTACATGCCAGCCAGGCAGAGAAGTCCATGATACACTTATCTACAATTGGCCTCTAAAGAGCTGGAAGTACAGCTGTGGCTAGTAGAGATAGTACAGCACCAATCTTGAGCAAAAGTTCAAGAACATGCCAGGAGCGGTGGCTCATGCCTGTAATACTTGCTGCTCAGTAGGCTGAGATCTGAGGATTGAGGTTCAAAGCCAGCTCTGGCACTGAAGACCATGAGACTCTTATCTCCAATTGACCACTAGAAAACCTGAAGTGGAGCTGTGACTCAAGGGGTAGGGCAGTAGCCTTGAGCTGAAGAGTTCAGGTCCAGAGTCCAAGCCCCAGGACCAGGAAAAAAAAAATTCAAGAACAGAGCCTAGGCCCTGAGATTAAGCCTCAGGACCTGGGCAAAAGAACAGAACCAAAAATTTAATAATAACAAGAACAAAAACAGCATAAGGATTAAAGACAACATTTTTGGAATTGCTACATATGTAGGTTATGAGACTAAATAAGAATATTCTGGGGAAACCATTCCAGTAAAATTTAATGGAAATTAAAGGTACAGAACCTCAAGGCATAATCACACTTTGGAAGAGAGGCAATGAAGGAAAAACTAAAGAATGAAAATTAAAGAAGACAGAGAGAGATAACTGGGAAAAAAGACTACATTATCAGAGGAAGTAGATTCATTTAGAAGGAGAGAAGAGAGCATAAAAAAGAGATAGAGGAGGGCCCGGAGTTTGGCCTAGTGGTAGAGTGCTTGCATAACATGCATGAAGACCTGGGTTCAATTCCTTGGTACCACATGCATAGAAAAAAGCTAGAAGTGGTGTTGAGGCTCAAGTGGTAGAGCTCTAGCCTTGAGAAAGTCCAAGGACAGTGCTCAGACCCTGAGCTCAAGCCTAGGAGTAGCAAGAGAGAAAGAGAGAGAGAGAGACAGAGAGAGGGAGGGAGGAAGGGAGGGAGGGAGGGAGAGAGAGAGAGAGAGACAGAGAGAGGCACATAGGACCCAAAGGAACATAGGCTCAATGGTTTCCCTCATTTGTAATAATTAGTACACATCTAGGACTTTCCTAACAGAGAACTACAATAGCTCAAAACCTAGATATATGAGTCCATGTAGGATGAAGCTAAATGAAAGGATCTTCAGGATGTGGAAACAAGAGCTTTGTATTATGCGATTGTTTTTCTTAATGTACTATGTTATTTTTCTTCTCCTTTGTTGCCCTTTAATTAATCTCATATTGTTACGGTATCTGACTTTGTTACCTGGTATATTGTATATACCTTTATTTGTTTATTTGAAATAGGAAAGGGAAGTGGGGAAAACAAGATGATTGGGAGGGGTGGGGGAGAGAAATGGGGACAAAAACATGAGAGGGGGTGTCAATGTGTGAGAATTGATGTACCCTCTATCTGGCAAATGTAACTGTGACTCCTCTATATATTACAAGAAAGAAAGAAAGAAAGAAAAGGACTGGGAGTTTGGCCTAGTGGTAGCGTGCTTGCCTAGCATGCACGAAGACCCTGGTTTGATTCCTCGGTACCGCATACATAGAAAAAAGCTGGAAATGGTGCTGAGGCTCAAGTGGTAGAGCCCTAGCCTTGAGAAAGTCCAAGGACAGTGCTCAGGCCCTGAGCTCAAGCCCAGGACTGATAAAAAAAAAAAAAGAAGAAGAAAGAAAAAAGGAGTGAAAAGGAGTCGGGTGTTTAGCCTAGTGGTAGAGTGCTTGCCTAGCATACACCAAGACCCAGGTTCAATTTCTTGATAGCACATATATAGCAAAAAGCCAGAAATGGTGCTGTGGCTCAATTGGTAGAGCTCTAGCCTTGAGAAAGCCCAAGGACAATGTCCAGGCCCTGAGTTCAGGCCCGGGACTGGCAAAAAAGAAAATAATAGAGATAGAGGTAAGCTTAATCAAGATATATTGTACACTTGTATAGGCATGTCACAATAAAGCCCTGCCTTCTACAACTGATACATGCAAATAAAACATTGTTCAAAAGTATTTTAAAGAAGAATACCTGTACAGTAAAAGTGAATTATTCAAATGATTTTTTCATGAAATAGACTAACCATTAAAACTCATATATCTGGAAGTAAAAGTCAAAGAAGTTAGGCATGGTATCTTGTTCACATCACAGTTAAAGAGAACAAGGTTTTAAAACATAGGAGTACTAAGAATTAGATTATATTATCCAGGCACTCATGCCTATAATCTCAGGAGGCTGACATCTAAGGATGGAGGTTCAAAACTAGACCAGGCAGTAAAGTCCTTGAGAGTCTTCCCTCCAATTAAGTACCAAAAACTCTAGAAATGGAGCTACGGCTCATGTAGTAGAGTTCTAGCCTTGAGCAAAATAGCTCAGAGACAGTGACCAGACCCTGAGTTTAAGCCTCAGGGCCAGAACCAAAGGGGAAAAAAAAAACAAACAGAAGGAAAGAAGGGAGAGTGGGAGGGAGGAAGAAAGGAAGGGAAGGGAAGGGAAGGGAAGGAAAGGGAAGGGAAGGGAAAAGGAAGGAAAGGGAAGGGAATAAAGAAAGGATGATGCTTTTATCAATAGCATAGTTGCAACTATCATTTCTTCATCAAACCTTACTCAATTTTCAGAGAAATTTTTAATTGGAATTTTTATGTAACAGATGTATTTGGTCTTGCCCAAACTCCTAATCACTAGGAGTCAGCAAATCAAATTAGTCTTTCTATGTTCCCAGACTGGACACACTGGCTGAGAAGCTTTATTCTGTTTGCTTGCATTCTGCCACATATACTGTTTCTCCACTGCTCAACGATAAGGGGAAAAAAATGGTTTTAGATTTCTACTCTTTTGGTCCTGAAACAAGCCACAAATAATGGACAGAATTTTAGTTAGAAGGAACACATTAAGTCTTTGGCTACAGTCTCTGTGTTTTGGAAACTGAGGCATAAAAATAACTGTAGCAGAGGATTACAATAGAGGATGAGGCTAAATGAAAAGATCTCCAGGATATGGAAACAAGAGCTTTATCTTGTGTGATTGTTGTTCTTAATGTACTGTTATTTCTCTTCTCTTTTGTTGCCCTTTGGTTAATCCCATATTATTACAGTATCTGACTTTGTCACCTGGCATATTGTATGTATGTTTATTTGAAATAGGAAAGGGAAGGGGGAAAACAAGATGATTGGGAGGGAGTGGGTGGAGGGAAATGGGAACAAAAACATGAGAAGGGGTTATCAATGTGTGAGAATTAATGCACCTATGATCTGGTGAATTAACTGTAACCCCTCTTTACATTATAATAAAAAATTTCAAGTAGAAAAAAAATAATTGTAGCTTGTCAAAAATCTACTGATTATCAGCAAACCATCCTTCCAATTAAACTCCAATTTTATTTAAGATAGAAATGGTTTCAAGAGCAGCTTTAATTTTCTTTTAAGTTAAAAGTGCTTTACCCCTTGTACAAACCAAGTAGTGAGATTTTAAACCTGTGCACACTTCTCCATCACAGCCTCTTTTAATCAAATGAAAGACAAGTCTTTAATGTAAAAGTATCATCACTTCCTTAGTAATTTAAAATGCTCTATAAAATATTCTCAAAACATCACCAAAAATATTGAAAACATCTTTAAAAATACACAAAATTTAAAGAGAATAACAATGGCATATATCTGTATGCTCAGTTATTAGGGAAACTGAGGTAGTAAGTACTGCTTCGGTCCATGGCCAGCCAGGACAATATAATTAAAGACTGTGTCAAATAATAATGATGCAAATTACCATCAGCAGCAGCAGCAGCATTAAGAAGAAATAGTTTGGAGCCGGAGTTTGGCCTAGTGGTTAAAGTGCTTGCCTAGCATGCATGAAGACCAGGGTTCGATTCCTCGGTACCACATACCTAGAAAAAAGCCGGAAGTGGTGCTGAGGCTCAAGTGATAGAGCTCTAGCCTTGAGAAAGTCCAAGGACAGTGCTCAGGCCTTGAGCTCAAGCCCAGGACTGGCAAAAACAAAAAAGAAGAAATAGTTTTTCTGTACTCAAGATTATAAGTTTATTGAAATGCTATTTCCCATAATACTGTATTCAGGATAAAATCATCCTTTGTGATCCATTTTTAGGCAAAATTTGTTCAAGGCTACAAGAATATTTTTGTCACCTATACTTGACTATTTTATTCCAGTACCAGGGAGGAAATTTTTCTTTGTTTAACATTAGCATTAAATTTTTAGCATAAAAAAAAGTTACTCAAGAGTATCCTTTTTTTCCCTAATGGTTTCAAAAAGGTTATGCATCACTCCACTCTCTTTAAGAGAGTGAAAAAGTTAGAAAAGAAGACCACAAGACAGTGGCCTAAAAGGAAATGTTTTCATACAGAGACCCTGCTCTCTGCCCCACTAGCTTTCCTAGCCACTCATACATATGCATCTGCACTTGGGCATGTTCCTTATATGTGAGTAGATTTTGCTTAATATTATAGCTCTACAGACTGTAGCCATAAAGATGGACACTGCAGCTGCCTTTGTAAAACTGGTGTGAAGTTTGGGGACATGATGCTTGTGTGATACATCATCACTCTGAATGGTGAGAGGACACTGAGTATGGGAACTTTGGTCAAAGTGAGCAACAGCAGATGAATTAAGCCCCTTTGAGGTCAATGTGTACATCCGTGTCAATGGCTGAATACCACATGAATCTATCAAACCTATATTTTACAGATAATAATGTATGTCTCCTAAGTTCGGTTGCAGCTCAAATTACCTCCATGCATTTCTTACATTATCTGGACAACTGGAAGTACTGAGAGTTAAAAGCGTTTTTTTAGAGCACTATTCTCCTCACTACTACATCTTTCTTGTCTTCTCCTTTCCAAAGTTGACTGGTTGATTGATTGATTGTTGGTTGAGGGACTTGAACTTATGGCCTGGGAACTGTCCATGAGCCTCTTTGTGCTCAAGGCTAACACTCTACCACTTGAGCTATAGTGCTACTTCCAGTTTTCTGATGGTTAATTGGAGATAAGAGTCAAAAAAAAAGAGTATCAGGGACTTTGAATCTTGGTGCTCAGATCTCAACCTCCAGAGCTGGTAGGATGACCAACCAGAGTTGGTAGGCACCCAGCTCCAAGCATTCTAATATATAAATGTTAAGGCAACTTTTGATATGTAAACTTTTTGAAATAGTAACATATTTTATTACCATTATACAAATTTCTTGTTTGTTTTCACTGATTCTGTAAATCTGTAACTGTGAGTGAGTTTGTGTGTGCGTGTGTGTGTGTGTAGGCCTATTTCAGGGGCTTGAACTCAAAGCCCTGTGTTCACACTTGGCTTTTACACTCATGGCTATAAGTGAGCCATATTTCCAGTCCAGTATTTTGCTGGTTAATCGTTGCTAGTCTTTTAAACATTTCTGCTGGATTTGGCTTTGGATCTGATTCTCCAATCTCAGCTCTGTGAGTAGCTAGGATTACAAATGTGAATCAATGTTGCTTAGCTAATTCTGTAATTTATTGCATTAACAACCACTTAAATTGATTATATATATATACTGTATTTTAATTTTAGTTATTGTAAGTTTCTCTTAACAATACTTTTTGACTACATATTTGAGAGTAACTATTTATCATGCCCCTCCTTTCATATTGTGGTCTCCAATTAATCCCCTCCCCCCCACGTAGTCTTTTATGATTCTAAAGTTTCCCTTACTAGAATACCTATGGGCAACTCTTCTGCAAACATAATCATGAGTGTCACATTCTTTGCTTCAATGATTACCCTAGCCTGCCCTAGATAACTAATTAAGTCTATTCACACATATTTCCTTGTACTGGACCTAAACACAAGCTTTGCAATTCCATTTCCTTTTAATTAAGAATTCCTTTCTCAGCATGCAAATTCATAATCTTTCTTGTAAACCTGTCTGGTATTTTAGTGTGCTTTTCTATTTCTTAAGAATTTGAAGAGTTTATATAATCATGGTAACAATAATGAATTTGTTCCACTCACTACCATTCTGACCATGGTTGACTTGATTAATTCTCTTGTGACAACTTCTTTAAAAAAAATAAAAGAAAGAAAATTAAAAAAAGAAAAGCTCAAGTAATATTTTTTTTCAGTCTGGACTCATCAACCTCAGGTTTGAGAAATAACTCAGCATGTTTTGTTTCAAAAGAAAATGCCTTCTCATAAGTAATAGAGAGTAAACCGGAAACCTTTGCTCACTTTCTAAAAGTCTCCAGTGAAATGTCTTGTTTTTCCAAACCACTTCCTCAGTTCAAATTTGAAGTTGTAATTTGTATTTTTCCTTAAGATTTAACATCCTGGGGCTAGGAGTTTGGCCTAGTGGTTAAAGTGCTTGCCTAGCATGCATGAAGACCCGGGTTCGATTCCTCGGTACCACATACATAGAAAAAAGCCAGAAGTGGTGCTGGGGCTCAAGTGGTAGAGCTCTAGCCTTGAGAAAGTCCAAGGACAGTGCTCAGGCCCTGAGTTCAAGCCCAGGACTGGCAAAAAAAAAAGATTTAATATCCATAATTTTAGAAGCACCTAACTCCATTACCCTCTTAACAGGAACCTACTGAAATACCTTAAGTACCACCACAAAATGCAGTCTAAATATTGAGTTTGGGAAAGTTAATAGGGAACATGTGTAATGGTTGCTCATTCTTCAGTTCTCCCTGATCTTGTGATGAAACTCTATTCCTCTGATCCCAGATCAAATTAATTGTACATATTCCTGAAAATATCCACAAAAGCTATTAGACTTGCTAACCACCTTCACAAACAGCTGAAAATGGCATTACCTTATTTTTGACATATATTTTTAAGAACAGTATATGCATATGTGGCTCGTAAAAAAAGAAAAACAACCTTTCTTTCTGTTTTGTTTTAAATCAATTTAGTACTACCCCAACTAAATATGTCCCCTCATAAAGAAATGTTTATTTATAGAATGTCATCATATATCATCCTTGAAAACATTGCATTTATTTCTCTCAAAAGCTGCTGCCGTACAGAATGTTCATAAGGGCATTGAACAGTAGGTATAATTCAGCAGTAGAATAAAAATGTAAGGGGGTAACAAAGTTCAAAAGAATTGTACTCATTTCCTTACTTAAGTAAGTGTAACTCCTCTGTGTTTCACATTTACAAGAAAAGAAAAAGGAAAAGAACTGAAGAGTTTTCAGCTCTTGGAATGTGGCTCTGAACCTAGGCATCCTTAACATCTTTGCTAGCGCAAAAAGGAAACCTGTGTGACACTGTTTCAAAGACAATTTAGTCCCAATCTGACCTTCAATATATCAGAAAATATTCTTCAGAGATAAAACTTGTACTTCATCACACAATGTGTATAGGTATTTTTCAACTGTATTATAAAAGTGATGATGTACAGAGACAGAGGGGTTACGGTTACATAAGTCAGGTAGTGAGTACATTTCTTTTCAAACAGTGTTAATTAAGAAATATAAGAAGAAATCAATACCTAGGACACATGAAAAGCAGTGACAGTCAACACAGTATCATATGAATTAGTGGGCTTTATTCATCATAGTATTTCCAGTATTTAAAATGGTACCAGAAAACCCTGAACCCTTTCTAAGAAACACTTCAATGGCCAAACAACATAGAACTGTAGAATGCTATAGAACATGGCCAGTGCCAGATAAATGCTCCAAGTAAAGCTGATTTACTTCTCTGGATCTCAGTTGTAAATGGTTTTCAGGAAGCATGTGTGATAATATTTTGAATGATTATGAGAACACTAGTTTGAAAATGTCTGTAATTGCCATCAAAGGGTCTCTCTGCTCAGAAGAACAATTCTGCACCTGTACATCTTTGAATTCTGCAGAAAATCTGGCACGTCAGTCACATGCTTTCAATGCACGCATGTCAAGGAACAAAATGAGGGAGTCGCTTCATTCAATTTTGTTCCATGTTAACACACTACACAGTAATGAATTGTTTGCTGGCCAAGCTGTTCATTTGGCCATCTTCACTGCCAATATAGTTTTCTACAATATGCTAGGGCCATAGTTATCAACAAAACAACAACACTAAAACCAATGGATTAGTCATGCCTGTGTTCACTTATCCCACTAGATAATACGGGAGGGAAAAAAACAAACAAACAGAAGTGTTCACTGTACCTGAGCCTGAGTGCCAGAGGGGGGAAAGTCAAGCATAAAATTCTGGTCTTTAAAAGAGGCAAAAGAACTTTTCAAAACCGTTGGTAAAGACAACACTATTCTAGCACTGAAGTACCTTTCCACCAGTCACGTAATAAATGCAGTACATCTTGGTGTCACTCCTTCAATCTGTCACAAAGATGTCTTTTAAATAAATAAGAAATGACTGATGATCTTCTATGGGAACACCTATGTGAAATATCCACACTGTTTCCCTATTTCCTGAGACTCACATGCATGGGGTATCCTGTGATTTTTAGGCAGACTTAAGGGGATGCATCTGGCAGAAAGCACCAAACAGTATCTGAAATCTTCTTATGCCTTGGGCTTATCTTGAAAGTTATTCTACTGTGTGCTCTTTAGGGGCCCAGGAGTATGAGTCAGAAAGCAAAGGAGGCTCGTGCATTTGCAAGAGTACCAGCTGCAACCTCAACTGCAGGAATAAGGGAGAGAATGGCAAGTTTCACAAAGATGCTGGCCTCTGGAGTTTACCTGCTTCCATCTGACACTTGTCTACTCAGTCTTTTTCTTTCCATTCATCTTACATTCCATCTTTACCTTCTCCACCTCCTCAATTCCATACCCTGAGAACTCAGATCATTCTCAGCACCAATGCTACCTTCCATTATGACAGAATAAAGAGGTTTTACTATTTATGTACCTGATACAACTCAGGTTAAGAATGAGGGGATGCTTCCAATGTGGTATCCCTAAAGCCACACCAGTATCACTTAACTGAACTTTAGTTGTGTGAATATAACTTCTTTTTATAGAAAGAAACATTTTTGTAAATGCATGATTCCAAATGACTATGTGGCAGAAATATAACTATGAAGAAAAATAAAGATGGATCTTCCTTTGGTCATTGATTTTCTTTTCAGATTTTTTTTTTGCCAATCCCAGGGATTGAACTCAGGGCCTGAGCACTGTCCTTGGTAAAGCTCTACCACTTGAGCCAAAGCACCATTTCTGGCTTTCTCTATATATGTGGTACCAAGGAATCAAACCCAAGTTTTCATGCATAGTAGGCAAGCACTCTAATACTAGGCCAAACGTCCAGCCCCAGAGATTCTTTATGTATGCAAAATTCTGTCCATGGCATGACACTGAATGGATAAGAAACAGAAACATCAATTTCCTTTAAAATTCTATTATGGGGCTCAGCTTTATCATCTTTTATAAATCACAGATCTTCATAAATCAAATGAAATATTGGATACCATCTGTATTGTACTCATAGCAGAAGCAACAGTAGAATCTTTAATAACTATAAAAAATATGCACATAATATTGAGTCCATACACTGCTTTCCAGCACTGTATAAAGCATTACAATGTAAATTATACCTTCAGTGAACTAGTATATCACATACTCTTACCTCTGTTCTACAAATAAAGAAACTAAAGCCAAGAGAATATGGGTTCCATACTAAAAGTTATGTAGGCAACAGAAATCTAGCAGCAACAGAATACAAAATCTGGCAGAGGAACTGATCTTATCCATTGCTTCATATACTAATACGATGCCCCTATAAGGTAAAACTCCCTCTTCAGTTCTCAGAAAGATCTGATCTCTCTGTATTAATTTTTGCCAATGGAAAAGCCTGAGTTTTATTTTTATAGATTCGAGAGTAATAAAATTCACAGAAACATGTTATCAGACATCTCTGCATAGCCCAAGGATAAATATCAACTGTGAAGTTGAAAACTGACCCTTAGACCCTAAGTTGGTGATACAACCTGATGTTTTACATAGCTGTCGGCGAAAAGTTTCTTCACTGTTTCAGAGTACTGAAAAAACAACATTGCAGAGAAAAGTTCTTCCTAGGCAAGCTTCTCAAAGTAGCTGTTTGAAATGTAGTTAACCATGGTACTCAATCTAGATTTTCTAGACTGCATCTATAATTGAAATACTAAGCCTTGTCATTTCTAATAGTTGTCACTGTTGAAGTCTGTAGATGTTAGTTGTCATCAATGTATGAGGCCTGTCTACACATTCATTTTACTGGTAGCCTTATAAAATTTGTCCCCAAACAAATATTGCTCAGTTGCTTCCGTTAACAATTTAAAACTCTCATGAAAATGCAATTCCATGGATATCTTCCAATGACTTAAGTGAAGATAAAAGGAAAATTTTTTATTGGCTCCCCCTTAATCTGAATGCACATCCTTGATTTCCAAATATGGTTTTCTACCTTGCTACATATCTACCAAATGCATAAATGTATCAATAGCTTTTTGTCTGGGTTTCCAAACAATACTACCTATTGAAATGGTAATTTTCATAATGCAATATCATCTGTTTTCGGAAACAAACATAATGTTTGAGAATTTTAATTTAGGTGAGATATATGTAACATACTGGCAAAATATAAGATAATTAGAACCCATCCTCACATTTCATAGATGAGTAAATCAAGTCAAAGGTGGACCAGATAAATCACTCAAAGCATACAGTTAGCTTATGGCAAAACCACATAGTCCATACAAGTCATAAGTTTTTAATTTGTGGAATAATTGCTTTGATTCCTCAAGGAGTCAATCTAAATTATGTCTGTATTAATAGTAAAAAAAAAAAAAAGGCCAGTGTGGTAATTGTTACATTTATTTTAAGACAAAAGAAAATCCTATGATTCTTTTCACATTACCATACAAAAGCTTAAGTTAATGGAAATTAAATTTCATGCAAGCCAAGAACATTGTCTCACACATATAATTCCAGTAACCCCAGCTACTCACGAGGCTGAGATCTGAGAACTGCAATTTGAAGACCGTCTGGGAAAGAAAGTTCCTGAGACTCTTATCTACAGTTAAGTACCCCAAAGCCAGAAGTAGACCTCTAGCTCAAGTGGCATATGGCTAGCTGTGAGCAAAAAAGCTAAGGGAGGCAACCCAAGACCAAATACTGGAATATGCGGACACACGCGCACGCATGTGCAAACACACACGCACACATACACACCATCACCACCAACAACAACAACCACAATAATAACAACCACAACAACAACAAAAATTTACAAGAGCAGTTACTAAATACCAGCACTGTTCTAGATGAGTTGATGTGTCACTGAATCAAGTAAGAAAACAGGCAAGAAATCTGAACTCACAGAGCCTTCATCTGCTTTAAGCAACAAAAGTATGCAACATCACAACAGCAGTAAATAAATAATCCCAGTGAAATATAAATGCTTATGAAACGAAGAAAATGAGCTTGGTAAGAGTGACGGCTGGCAGTGGACAGGTTTGTAGTATTTAATAAGTTAGTCAGGGTAGACATCATGGAGAAAGCAGAAGAGAACAGTCAGGAAAACAAAACTTAAGAGTTTCCAAAGAGAGGAAGCCAGGGTGACTGAAGCAGGAAGTTCTGTAAGGTCAAAGAATAAGCAGGAAGACATTATAGAGCCTAGCACAAGAAATCCTCTTTGTAAAAAACTGGGCACTAAGGCAGGATTTTAGGCAGGTGAGCAATGCAAACTGATTTAAATTTTAAATTGAATCTATAATTAATCACAATAGTTTAAAATTATATAACCAATATCTTGTATCATCATCATAATATGTCTGAATCCTTACATACCACCCTCCTCTTAGAATAACAGAAAATATTAATCTCAAAAGTTTCTGACGTAACTTATATAAGGGAAGATATAGTAAGGAGTAAGAAGTTGAGTCAGGTGAAAAGAATAGATTTTTCTGGGGCCAGGAGTTTGGCTTAGTGGTACAGTGCTTGCCTAGCATGCACAAAGACCCAGGTTTAATTCTTTGGTACCAACTACATAGAAAAAAAGCCAGAAGTGGTACTGTTACTCAACTGGTAGAGCTCTAGCCTTGAGAAAGCCCAAGGACAGCAACCAGGAAAAACAAGATGAGTGAGAGGGTAGGGAGAGGAAGAAAAGTGGAAGAAAAACATGGGAAAGGGTAAAAATGTTCAAGAAGTAATGTACCCACTACCTGATGAAAGTACCTATAACCCCTCTGTACATCACCTCGACAATTAAAATCATTCTTATTTTGTAAATAACTGCGTTCAGACAAGTATTAAATGTATTATATAACTGACATAACTGCTAAGGACTTCATCTGTGTGTGTGTGTGTGCTAGTTCTGAGCTTGAACTGAGGGCCTAGGCCTGCCTCTTAACACTTTTGATGAAGGCAGACCCACTACTCTAAGAGCCACAGTCCCACTCCAGGGTTTTTGTTAACTAATTGAATGTAAGAGTCTCACAGGCTTTTCTTCTGTGGCTGGCCTCAAACTGTAATCCTGAACTCAGCCCTAAATAGCTGGAATTATAGATGTGAGCCACAGCATCCAGCCCATAACTAAAATTCTAACCTGTCTTCGGAATATATAGCTAGGTTATCTCACTGTACCATAGTACTCTTTCATGGAGTATCACCTCAAGATATCACCTCAAGATTCTTAACTAAATCTCCAGCCAACTATGAGTTAGTTCCATTCTTCAGATGATTAACTGGTTTACAGAAAAGTTAGTCAAACAATCATCATTTGTTATATAGTCACAATAGTATCTAAATCAATACTTTATTCTTTAAATCACAGATGCTTTATGAAACATTATCTTGCTTCTGTGACCTCACCTTTTTAAGGAAAGACGGGACACATAGAGATATAATACATATTACCAGAAAATACATACTAAGTCCCAAATGAAGTCTAGAACTAACAACTTCTGAAGAAAGTCAGCAGAAGAAAACAATCTAGGTGCTTCCACTCAGGAAATATCTTTTCTAAAGATTGGTGTTGAGATGATTTGTTCAACACAGAAAGAAAAGTCACAGCAGTCAGAGGGAATATTATGGACAGAGGCAAAAAAGAGCAGGTAGAGATTGGTTCTCAGGAGATGAATAGATGTGTTTGAAGTGCAAAGTGGAAGAAAACTGAATAAAGTGGGAAACAAAAAGTAGACTGTGGAAACCTTGTTAAATTAGGAAACTAAGAAAGGAGGTGGTAAGAAATTGACTTTTGGTGAGGTCCCCCTATGCAGCCCCTGCTTCCTGCAAGCTGTGGTTTATGAAATCCTCACAGCATGTTTGTGGGGTAGAAATGGAGATACTCTATGGCCACTGTCAACCAAAGGAAGAGATTGAAAGGCAGAACTACAATCCAGACCTGTTTCCCTCAAGGCTTAGGTGCCTTCTGCCGTAATTTGTGGTCACCAAAAGTATTTCACCAAGAGAAGAGAATGGTGTATCCAAAGCAGTGAAGACCAAAATTTATCAGGCCATGAGATATTAGCATATGTTTGATATCAAAAGACTGAAGGAGGAAGATAAAAGTAAGAAAAGAGCTATTAGCCAAATAACTAGGCAACAAGAATCCATAATTGACTGAACTGTAAGAAATTTCTGGCATATATTTTAGCATACATGTTGATAAATGACAAACAAAACATTTGAATTTAATGAATATAATAAAAGTAGTAAGACTGTTTAAATATAACAGATACTATAAATGAAATATCAGTAAGTCAACAGAAATACACAAGCCCTACTACACAATCCTAAAACCAAAGGGCAAATATTCTTCCTAAAAATGCAGAGGCAAAATTTCAGCCTACCTTCAATATTTGAAAATGTGCTTTGGAATACATGATTTATTTAAAAACAATGAAATCTGAGGATTAAGGGTAAAAAGATCTACTTTAGTATGGTATATATCTTAAACTCTGTTCAGAAATTAGCTCCCATTCACATTTGCTAATGTGAACATGAATTTATTCTTGCTATATGTACTAATTACTTTACTAAGGATATACTCTTTTCCTTTGTTTTTCTTTTTTCATTAGCCAGTTAATGTGATGTGTTATGTCTGTGAATATTATTCTTTCCTGAGACTTCTCTCAAAAAGCGAAGTACTACTTAGAAATTCTAATCAAAACTCATACCTATGTGGCACATTATTTAACTGGAAGTGGGTCTCCTCTGAAGCTTTCTAACCCCTGGATAATCTATCTGAATGATGCACTTTCCAAATATATACTTAAAATTGACAACTAGCTATTTTTGCTGAAAGCCATTATTTACATAAATATCAAGCATTGAATATACAACTATTTTAAGAAACACTGTAAATTTTCCAAACCTGGAAATACCCAGGATACCATATAAATCCATAAATTGAGTGTTCATGTAATTTATTTTAATTTGTAAGCATTGTTAAAGTAAACATCTAAGTTGTACGTGCAAAGCACCATTACTGCATACATAACTAAGACGTTCTTTTTGTGAACATATATATACACATAGGGAAAGAAACAAAGACAGAGAAAGAAGAAAGGGATACCTATAATGAAAGACACACACAGAGGAGGAGAGCCGGAGCGATAACAATACTTGATGAGTAACAATGTTTTGACTCAGCCTCCTTTTAGGAATTACACACCTACACTACTTGCACCTAACTCTGTAGTGTCACTTCACAGGGCTGAAGGATAATGAAATCTTAACATATTAGCCAAAACCAAATTCCTTTGCCTTCATGGAGAAAAATATATTTCCTGTTCTGACTGGAAAGTTAGTGTTTCAAGTCTGGAATCAAACAGTGGCACACCCCAGAAAATTAGACTTACAGCTGATGTGTGTCTATGATATCTTTGAAAGTTCCAAGAAGGTGAATCTGCACCTCCATTTAGGAATACCATTTCTGTGTGCAAAGAAATATCATTATAAAGTCCTAAAACTCTGTTTGATGAAATGCAATCCTGACATATTTTGTTTCCTTATATACATTATGTTTGACATAGACATATCTACTCAGTACTGGAAAACTTTCATAAACACTAAACTTGAATAGCACAGCCTTGTAGAAATAAATCAGTCTACAAACTATGCATTCAAAAAGGCTGAGCTTTTTATGACTTTTGGGCTTTTATAAAAGATAAGTTAAAAGCATTAGATGCAGAGAAATGGAATAGTAGATAAGGTTTATTCTGTACATCTTTTATCTATGATTTGAATATATAACAATGCATTCATAGTACCCTTTAACTTTAAAAGGCATTACTTTATGAACGCTTAAAAAAAAGGAAAACTATTTTTACCTCCCAGTCCTGGTCTAAGCCGATTATCGTAACCATCCAGAAGTCTGTCTAGAATTCTTGTAAAGATGGTAATGTTATTTTTAGCCTCATCTTCTTGGATGTTAGCCAGCGTCAACCTAAACAGATAATTTTACAAGCTGATATTTATATATATATATGCACATGTATGTTTTGCAAGTGAGATATGCTCTTCTTCCAATTGCTCTCTAGGCAATTTATGTTTTACATTTTCTCCTCTTTTCCCCCATTTCTTTAAATACCAGTATGTTTAAAAGGAAGACAAATGCGTTGTTTAAAATGGCTACTGAGAAGTAGACTTTCAGAAGTTTTGTGCCTAAACGGAGGTTTCTAACATTTAATTCTATATAAACCAGTTTTTTTTCTTTTTCTCTAAATCCATGATTTAGATTAGAAATGATTATCTATCGTTTCATGCCAAAATTATTAGTACAGTTATTCTGCAGTTAGAGAAGTTCAGTAATTAAAAGGATTCCTAAAACAAGTCTTCAGTCTTTTGACTAGTAATTAGAAAATCAATTGCCTGTTTGGAGGCATGAAATTTATCTTCCCCATACATATGCTTCTTTTTCTTTTATATCTTTTGCTTTTAGAAGCCTGGATTATTATCTTACTTTGGGTATACCTCCACCCAATGGCCAAGTGCAATATAGACATCAGGACAACTCTACTGGCTGAGTGCCAGGCTACTATAGCCAAGAGGCAGAGGTGGGCATTGAGCAACAGCACAGGATTGCAGAGGTGTAGATGGCTGGTCCTCCTGCTTGCTCTCAGAAGAGAGAAGGCCCCATCCAGACTAAAAGTTCTCTCTTTTTTGTGATAGAAAAGATAGGCTTAAAATTTCACCAGAAAATCTGGTTAAAGGTAATGATTTTTTTTCTCCATTATTTCTCCATCATAAAGCCAAAAACCTGATTTTATGAAGTACAGAAATCAGGTGCAGAAACAACTGAATGTATAAGACTGACTGCCCCTTTTCACTGTCATCATTTCTTTCCCCCTCAGAATGATTCAGAGTCTTAAATTACTGGCCCTAAAAAAGAATCATTTATATAATAGAATAAAATACTGGCAGGAGCATTACTAGTCAAATATAAAACAGAAAACTAGTAGAAGGGTTTAAAGCACTAAGGATTGTTCAATGATTACTACTGTGTCATAGATTATTCATGTCTTTTTAAACCAAAGTTTCAGTATAATTGCATTCTGATCAAGTTATATTGTGTAATACACCACTGTCACCAACCATTTGCATTTAAATGAACTGGCTAAAAATACAGTATCTCAAAAAACTGGCAACCAAATTCAAATGAGTACTGCTTTAAGAGCAGAATAAATATTAAAATGCTAATAACAAGATAAAGATTTCCATTGTTTATAAGTAAATCAGTAATACCCATTAGTCTCAAAAGTTTCTATATTCCTTACTTAAGCTTCCTTAAGATAGCCACAAAATTCCAAGCACAGAGTTTCATTCAAAGTAGTCTTTAATCACATTTTATATCTTCTTTCTAAGTCAATATTCAGATGCTGGACATTTTCCAATTAAATAGTGTCTTTATATGTAGATTTCTTTTCTGTTCCAGAAAATATCTTCACACTTTCACCATTATTTATACAGGTATACAATAATTAAAAAGAACTTCTTTTTCTAAAGCAAGTCATGACAGCCTTCTTACAAAGCTTAATCTGTTGTTTTGTAAAAGTTCTCATTCTTATGAAATTAGAGATGTTCACTGGTGGTAAAAAAAATTGTTTTAAAGAAATCAGAAAAGATTACAGCTAAGATGAAGTTTTTGAAAACAACAAAAATAATAAGCTCATGTTTGGAAAAGGTAGGCAAAAGAAAATTACACATTTGACATACAACCTCTTTTGAACAGTAGTCAATTAAGTAGTGAAAGACCTCTAAGTAAATAATATGGAAACTTGAGTAAGTGATCAAGCTTTTTGTTGCATTGTTTTGAATTGAGAGATTGTATACTACCTCCACCTAGAGGTTTAAGACTCACACGTCATTTGTATTTTCCATGTTGACTGAAATCACCAAGACCATTTATAAAAGAGAGAGAGAGAGAGAGAGAGAGAGAGAGAGAGAGAGAGAGAGAGAGAGAGAGAGAGAGAGAGAGAGAGAGAGAGGAAGCCTAACAAAAAATGGAGTTACAGTTCAAATCACCTAGCTAGTTGTTTTGTCTGGCTTGAAGGAAACCTGGCCTTTAAAAGAAAATAAATTCTGAAATTATTATAAATGCACATACCTAACCACTTTTAGTTCCTATCAGAATATACCATGAAAATGAGCGTCCTTTTCTTCACTAACTTTTCTTGTATAGAATTTTTTTCTATTCACTTTTGCATTTAATTGCTCAAAAACAAGAAGTACTGAACTTCTGCAATCAATGCCACTTCATAGTTTGCTCTCTTATTCCAATCTTGTCGAACAGAAATAATTTTTCAAAACATCCTGATTTTCCTATGCCACCGATTGGCATTCAAAGCACACCCCTTTTACCCTGATTTAGAAAAATAAAAAAAGTCAAACACAAGAAATGTCTCACCTGGCCGGGTCCCACACCAAGAAAACAAGAAGCAGAGACTGCATATTGTAGATGCTTCCTCTCCTCTCCATCACCCCTCTTTGCAAAGCCATTGAGGAGGGGGGAAAATAAACAAACACTTAACATCGCCTTTAGCCCCACCAAGTAACCCAAAAGAATTGCAAGGACATTTGCGCATTGGAGTGAAAGCTCTTAAACACGACTCCAGTGGACGGAGTGTATGTAGAGGGCGAGATGATTGAGGAGGAACATTTCTCTTTTATTTTATTTTATTTTTAATAGCAGGATGACCATATTCGGACTCTACTCTCCCAAGGAACTCCCTCCCCTCCCCCCGCTCCCCAAACCCCATCACCAGCGAAATTACTATCTCGTGCACCCAGGCAAGGCACAACGCCTGGGACTTCAAAGCTGACATAAACTCGGATAGGTCTGGGGGGGGGGCGAGAAGGAGACTCCACGCCACGACCACCCGGGGAAAACCACAGACAGGCAAAGCCACGGGTGACCAGCCCACTTTCCGGGTGATTCTCCTTCGCGTCACCGCGCGCCCTGATCCTCACGCCCTCCCTGGCGCTTACACGAAATGAAATGGGGGGGGGGAATCAAAGCAACGCAAAAATAAATAATTATAATAATAATAATAATTATTATTATTATTAATAATAATAGCAGCTCCCTTCCTTGCCCATCCATCCACCGCCCAGGACCCGGTCCTGGCCCCCGTGGGAGGGGGAGCTCCGAACACCAAGCTGCTGCGAAGCCAGGCATCTGGCAGCCGCCGGGGAACCGGGGACCAGAATGGCAGGAGGAGCGAGAGGCTCGCGGACCCCGGGCGGGCGAGGGTCGGGCGGGCGAGGGCCACGCCGGGCACAAAGTTGAGGACTCTCCAAGAGCCCGGCCACCACCCCGCGGCCGCCCGGCCGGCCGTGGGCACGAGCGGGACTTGGTGGTGAGTCTGGAGACGACGGGGATGGGGAGAGGCTGGAGAGGAGCGGGGACCCGAGCCGGCCGGGTCCGCGCGCTGGGGCGGGGGCCGGGGGAGGAGGCAGGCACGCCGGCCGGCCGGGGAAGGCGAGGGGAACCGATGCGTGCCGCCCTACCTGCTCGGCCAGCCCCACTCCACGCGTTCCTCCTGCTCTGCTCGCCTCCTTCTGCCTTAATCTTGATGATGAGATGGGAAACTTGAGGGGGGGGGGGGAGAGAGAGAGAGAGAGAGAGAGAGAGAGAGAGAGAGAGAGAGAGAGAGAGAGAGAGAGAGAGAGAGAGAGAGAGAGAGAGAGAGAGAGAGAGAGAGAGAGAGAGAGAGGACTGCAGCAGCTGAGAGCGCTGGGCTGGTGGTAGGAGTAGAAGCAGCGTAGTGGCAGTGATGGGCGGAGGAGGAGGAAGGGGGAGGAGGGGGAGGAGGAGGAGGACGGGGAGGAGGGGGAGCGATGGCTGGAGCTCCGGGGTTGGAGGGGGGCGGGGGGCGCGGGCGGAGGCGCGGTGCGCGCAGGCGGTGGCGGGCACGAGCCCCGCGCCTGGAGAAGGAGGAGCCAGGCTGGGGAGGAGGGCGAACGCGGTTCCCTGGGAGGCCGGGGACCCCACCCGCACCCCCAATCCACACTACCCCACCTCCCGCCTCCCCCGTCTCCCCCGGCACCTGCAGTCGGAGCTCCCCCGTGCGCCCAGAGCGCGGCTCCCCGCGCCCACGCCGCGCAGGAGGGACAGCCCACGCCCCGCCGGGGGCAGCTCCTCCCCACCCCACCCCGGTCCCGGCCCCTCGTGGTGGGAGGGGAAGAGGGGCTTCTGATGTGGGGGGGGGGGGTTCAGAGTGACTGGGAGCGGGCTGCGCCCTGCTGCTCGTGCCCCGGGACTGTGTGAGAGGTGAAGGCGCCAGGCCCCCGATGGAGGGCGAAGGGACTCATCACGCCCGAACGCAGGCATCAGCGCATTCACGCAGGACCGCTGGAAGTTTCCTTGATTTCCTCAGCCCCCCTGGGTTCACCGCGTATCCCCGGCTTCCGCCCGCCGTGGGGACCGATTTCCCGTCCGTGTCGGAGGTCTGGAGACGTCCCTGGGCGCTGGCCAGTGGAGCCCCCGGGAAGTCCATTCGCAGGTGGCGCACCTGGAGAAAACCTCCTGCCTGCTGCCAGCAATCCTTTCTTTCCCAGACCGCTTTTCCCAAGCTTCTCCCCACCAGGTGATCAGACTCAATCAACAGCTCTAAAAAGTTCGCATTAACCCCAGCAAAAATAAATAAATAAATGGAGGTGAGGGATGGGGGGGGGGACGGGACGGGGGGGGGACCCTGCTGTTTCTATTACCTACCTGCCAATACAATTCGCAGAGTGGGGAGTGGAGGGGGCAGTGCTGGAGCTGTTCTGGCTTTAGGCACCCCCCCCCTCCTTAGTCAAAAGACTTGTAATTCCAGTCTTACACTTTCAGCACTGTGTACTGCCTGGTTTTTATTTTATCTGAAGAGATAAATATCCAAACGAGCAACACAAGAGGAAACTTTTGGGGTTTGGGGGGTATTGTACAGAAGACAGAACGTTGTGCACGAGCTGCTAAGGCAAAGTAGAGCTGGTGTTTATGTTTTCCAGCACTTGTTATGAACGTTCCACGCTTCAAAAAAGAAAGCAAGAAAAATAAAAGGTAAGTATGCAGAATACTGATATTTTGCTGTCACTTTTGCATCCAAAGTTAATATGGGTCAAACACTACAATTTTAATAGTTATACACCCACCACAACAAAATATCAGAATATTTTCCTACAGGGTACTTTTTTTGGTAACAGACATTAATAATCTACAGTAAGTGTTAGCTTTGCTTTAAAGATTAGCAGAGGAAACTACAGCCTTTCCAGAGTGAGCATTTCAAGCTGTCCATTTAAGCCTATTATTCACCTCTTTCTGAATGTGTATAAGAGGCTAGAGCCTAAACAAACGTTTGTTCTCTTCTTTAGCTGGTTCTGGGGGAAAGGGGAACACCACCCAGCTTTCTCTTCCATCGTTAATATTCCTTCCCTGACTTGCTCATTGCAGTCTAATTGAAATTCCCGAAGATAAAAACATGCCACTTAAAACTTTGCAACCAGGGAATCTAAATATCTTAGACCTGGCATGAACACTCCATTTCCCTATTGCATTTTCCTATTTCATTTCTGAGGCAGTCTCGGATAGGATCGCTATCATTCCAACACAAAATTTGTTTATATTTTCAGAATACGAGTTGAGTGGTGCATGATTCCTTTCCAACCTTAATTGCTGTACTCCAACAATATTTATCTTTCTTGAGCATCATGATTTCTCTAAAACCTTCATGTATTATTCTAATTTATTTTTTTACCACTATGCTCTTTCCACTTAGTTTGAATACTGAACTATGCATTCTGATTCAAATCGCTTTTATTTCAAATTTTTTGGCAACGGGAACAAGTTCTAAAAAAAAGAGGTTTTCTCATTAGCATCCTTCTAAATTTGCAGTCTTATTGCCACATGTCCCACTTTGTGGAACTTTCTAAAGTTCAAAATGTCCTGGTTGATTTTCACTATCAGTTTATTTTCAAATGTATGCAAAAAAGTTCACAGATTTGGATATGCATTTACTGGATCTGGATTAAAAACTAGATTATTTAAATCATTATAAAGTCCTGACCTTCATTTCTTCTTCACAAAATCGAAGATTTCATTGATGTTTGTTAAGATAGCTCCAATTTACACCTCAGAGCACACGAAATGAAAGGGAATCATTGAAGTTGGTTGCAGACCTGAGCTGTGTAGCTATCTCTACACTGAAATTTCACCAAATTTCTAATGCAGCCAAATTTCTTTAGAAATTTGGAACAAAGTCCAGGTTACTGAAACATCTAACAAAGCCAGCATGATTTTTTTCTGTATGATAAAGAATAAGTTAACTATCCTGAAATTGGAAAGCCAGTGTGTAGTCGATGACTAAGCTTTTCCTACACACTGAATTTAGAGCATACCCCAAAGAATCAGTCCTGGAGAAGGTCGATTTAATTGGTTGCTAGTGAATGCATTCTCATGTAGGTTGAAGAGAGCACACCCTCTGTCTACACATTTCCCCAAGAAAATTCTACCTGGAGAGAGACTGGAAAAACTTTGGTTTTTGGCCAGTTGCTTTCTTCCTTTATAGCTTAAAATATCATAAAGCTTCAAACTTTGAAAACCAAATTTTTGAACAGATATTGGTAGAATCCAGTTTGGCCTGAATGCAGTAAGAAACTACTCTTCCTTATTCACAGTGATCCTAAACATCACACTTTCTACAAGACACTGTGTATAATATATTTATATATACATATATATATTCTAATATAATATATAATACACATTTATATATAGTATAAATGCATGCTTTATACATGCATACATGCATGCTTTTATGGACAGATAGGTATATTTTTCTATAGGTGGAAAGATATCTGAATGACACAAATGGACCTGAGAATTTTATATAGGAATTGCAGTTAATAACAAAATTCTACAAAGTTTGCTAAATGGAAAATTATTTTGATAAGCTTTGAGGAGAAATTTCACAACTATGTCAGCAAGAATAACTCACCATAAGTAAAAATTTAAATATATCAATGCATAACAAATGTCTGCACGATAAGTAATTTGTTCCATGTGTATCCATCATTCAAATTAGCAGGTAAGTTTAGGAGAAGTTAGATTCTAAAGAATAGATTGCAGTGTCTTAGAAAAACTGAATACTACATTATAAATTTCCACCTGAATGTCTTACTATTTTCAAAAATAATCTTGGATCGTAAGTGTTTTCTCATGTGTGTAGTGAATCATGAAAACAAAGAGGAAAACCAAAGGATTGAGCATTTCATTCTTACTTAGAAATTTTCAACTCAAAATTGTATCTGGATGAAATAACATTATCCTTGACAGCTGAATTTAGATGGGCAGTTATACTTGAAGGTTCTAGAAGAAAAACAGCTGGAATGTGGAATAACTAGTCATATAAACAAATGATCCCCAAACTACTCTCTTACTTTAATGTATCTAGGTCACAATCAGTTAGAGCTAAATATAGCATATATACTAGGTGGGATAAACTATAACATTGCATTATTTAATTAGAATTAATAGCTGTTAATAGCTTATAAACTAATTTTACAAGTTTGTATCCAAACCTGATGTTCAGATATCATCAATATATCCAGATGCATTGATTGTAGCCAATATTTATTCCATCCACCACATACAGAATAATTTGTACAGAATTTCTATTTCTTCCTTTTTTGTGAAATTTGAGATTTAATATGTTTTTAGTTCATTTAATTGCTTTCTAAAACATAAAGTTCCATTATTTAAACAAAGAACCCCTTCATGGAAAAATACACCCTTCATTTCATGCAAAGATAAGCTGCTACATGATCAGCAGCTTTTGCCACGTAAATAATATTTAACAATTTAAATAACAAATATAAATCTATAGTATCTTTTTTGTATATCAGTGTAGCTCTCACCCTAAATAGTGTTAACATGTATCTTAACATAGGTAGTGTTAATGTGTACATTAGCTACTATTCCTAGTTCACTGATGAGAAAGTTGAGGCATTGAAAGGTCAAGCTTGCTCAAGGCTTCACATTGAAGTCAGTAAAGTTGGAGCAATTCAGCTCCAAACTTTCAGTCCTAACTACTATACTTGTAGAGGATACTGCACCCAATAAAAATAGGCAGAAGAAAGCAATAATAAATGACAATTAAGAGAATAGACGGCACCCAAGATGGAATTTCTATTTCTTACATGTGAATAGAATGTAAGATTGGCTTCAAGGAAAGGACTATGCTAATATCATTACTTGCATCATCAAACTCTTCTATCTTGAAAGGAAAAAGGATTTACATATTGTGGAAGAACAAATATAATCAGACCATGAGCATTTCATTGTCAGTCAGCGACATGAAAGAGAAAATAGAAACCAATTATTTCTAAGAAAAATGTGAATAATGCCATGGCAAATTAATTGTGGATATCAAATGATTTTAAATGTGGATCATTTCTCCTTGTAGAGATTCTTTGTATTTGCCAGAGTGGCTGGCTCATTGATACTCAATAAATAATTGCTGAAATTCCATAGACTTTTGAAGCACTTTCAAATAGAAATTGAGATAGTTGCTTCCATCAAGAAGGATTTGACCTTGGGTGGCCTTGGCTATATAATATGTGATATTAACTCCCAGAACTACATGACTGAAAGTACTTTTTTCAGGGGATTCTCTCTGAATTATGCTTTCTCCCCATCAAATTCTGATGATGGAGTCAGCTAGTTTAGACTCATTATTCTCAATGCCAGCTAGAAACTTACGGATATATTACCACTGCTAAGAAAGTTCATCCTGTCTATCCATTATCAGATCCATTGGACTACTGAAAAGTATTCATGTGCAGTTGCCTACTAATTGATTTAGCTTTACTTTCAGATTTCTCCCATATGTCTTATAGTAAAGCCAACAAAGACAATCTTACCAGGAATCAATTTCAATAGAGTCACTAGCATATGTATATGTATACACAAATACACACATACATACATATACACACATGGGTTCATTGCTGCTATTTCCATCCATCCCATACCATATGTATTCATGTCTATACATGCATATGCACGGAGTCAACATTCATTTCTCAAACATCATCTTTTCCTCTACAAGTCAAACTCTGCCTATCTCCCAATAGTTTCATGCCTCTCTGCATTTGCTTCTCTGGCCATACTTACATTTGTATCCCTTCTGATCTGAGCATGAGCACTGAACACGAAAGCCTATCATTTCACTCTGTCCTCCCACGACAGAAAGAGTGATGTGATCTAGCTCTTGGGTCCTCTTCTGCCAGAGCACTGCCCTCCTTCATCAGACCTCCACCCTTCAGATCTAAGCAGCTCCTAAATATCATGACAAATATTCAATTTGCCATCCACATTCGAAAGAGGCAATCATTCAGTTCCTCACACTTCACTGGACTGTGTGCATTTGAAAGGTAGGATTCTCATTTTTTGCCATCTCTGTGCCTATACAAAACCAGATACACAGAGTATTTTGGGAAGTTTTTTAAGCAGTCAATGAACAATAGATAATGTTAGATGAGCAATATAATGATCAGGTTAGGTACAAGCGTCTGTGCCTTCATCAATATATGACAGCCATAATGTTTCCTTCAGAGCATATGAGCTGTAGCAATTGTGAACAGAACCCATATTCTGTTCAGATAAATGTATCATCTATCTGTAATCCCAGCACTCTGGATTCAGAGCAAGGAGGATCTGAAGTCTAGGACTAGCCTGAACTATTTAAAGAACCTCTGTTTTGAAGAAATCATAACAACAGAACCTTAGATTCTGGCTCAAAACACTTAGGTTCACGTCCTAATTCTATTATTTACTCATGCATCAAACCTAGATAGGTTTCTCTGTCCTTTTGTCTTACTTGCCCTACAAATAAACATAAAGTAGTTTTAGACTCTACTTCATTTTCATCGTAAGGACTGTATGTGCCCAGAACAACTGTCTAGGAGGTATCACTCCATACCAACGTGTATTGATACTACTGACTTAAATATTTGAAAGCTGTTAGAGCCCCAGCTCTGCATTTAGAAAATGAAATACAGTTGTACTCACAGCTCTTGAATGGACTGTGTCTTTGGACTCCTCTATTTTTTCCCATGAGTGTGCTCCCTTCCATTCTTTCACATTCACAGTCATGTTTCCATCATCACAGAAAAGCTCAGAGGCTAACACACACACACACACACACACACACACACACACACACACACACACACTACAGTCTCTTTTTAAAAATTTCCTACATATTATTTCCCTCATACTTTCTTTGTTTCCTTGCCCCTGTCCTTTTATCCTACTGTATATAGCCCTTCCTATTCTTACAACTTGGCCTGCATTTCTGGTTTTGTTGTTTTCTAATGTCTCTTCTTTCCTCCTTATTTCTCATTTATATTTATGTACAGCATAGGTCTCCATTTACATAAGCACCTTCTATATCAAATGGGGAAGAACGTGTGCTCACGAGTACACAGAAATAAATAGGTGTGTATTTAGAAAAAGGAAAAATGTAAGGAGGTATCCTCTGTAGGCATAAACAGCCATGTTTGCATCCAGTCATGTGGATTGTACTGTTCTGTCCCAGGGTTATTGAAAAGTCAAGTTGAGTATCTCATTTGAGTTAGATACTGATTTAGCTGACATAAAGAAATTGTCACATGCTGAGTCTTAAGAAAATGAGAACCATATTAACTAAGTTTGATATATGCTGAATGCCAAACATATAATTCTATTGAATTCTATTCAATTTAACAAGCTGAATACCAGGAATATGAAGTTCATATCTTGGTTGGAATGCAGAGGGAAAGGTCAAGGGAAGGTGAGCATGAGTAATGGACACAGGAAGGATGGACAAATGCAGCCAACATATTGAAGGTATGCATGAGAAAATGGGACTAGGTAAATGGGAGGGGTGGGTGGGGTTGAGAGATATATGGGAGAATTGGTGAAAGGGAAAATATTGCTCAGCTGCTTTGTATTCACAGACTAACATGTTAAGCTGAAAATTCTTTCTATAACTTTTAAGGATAATTTTTAAAATGAGCAGCCAAAGAGTTAAATTAACTAGACAACTGGGACTTGCAGCTGTCCATTCCTAGTCATACCCTGAAGTAAGTTATTGTTAGAAGTTATTTAAATCTTCTTTTCCAGGACTTCCAGGATAGCCACTATTTTGTTGTAACTCAGTTGAAATAAAAAGAATTATCTTTTCGCATTGTGAGTAAAAAGTTAACAAAATATCCTTAACAGTCCAGAAGAGCAATAATCCAATCTATATTCTACAGAATTAAAAAGAAAGAGGAAAAGGGTGGGTAGAGCAGGAAAATGTTAAAAGGGGTTACAAGATGTATTGTATTCCCACAGTACTCACTAAATGCTATGTTGAAAATGAATTGTACAACTTGTGGATGTGTACAGGAGGGAAAGATAGGGAGAATGCAAAGAAAAGGGTGACATTGTCCAAAAAGTAATGTATTCATTTTCTGATTTATGAAACTGTAACACTTCTGTATATATTACCTTTATAATAACAATGGAAATATATATATATACATATTTATTAAAGCTGGGAACAGTGGCTCCTGCCTGTAATCCTAGCTATTCAGGAGGCTGAGATCTGGGATTGCAGTTCAAAGCCACCCCAGGCACTGAAGTCCATGAGACTCTTATCTCTAATTAACCTCTAGAAAAACAGGAGTGGTGCTATGGTTCCAGGGGTAGGGTGGTGGCCTTGAGCTACAGAGCTCAGGAACAGCATTCAGACCCAGAGTTCCAGTCCCACAATCACCAAAAAATAATCAATAAAATATAAATTCAAAAATAAATTCAAACTAAAAAATAAAATACATATACATTGTATTTACAAATTGCTTTGTTAAATGGCAATACCTACTTAAAGATAATGTTAAATGATTGCTATTTTGTGCAGAAGGCTTTGTTCAAAAGCTAGTGACAAACATCAGTATTATCCAGAAAATTTTTCCAATCTAGATAACTGTATACATTGAGTTTCTTTACATGAAATGAGAGGTGTCAAAATGGAACTTGCTTTGGCTAATGAAAAGTGAGTAAAAGCAAGCTGATCCATCTCTAGAGGGCAGCTTTATCTGTGAAGGTCAGATTCAACATGATACCTCTTTGCCTGTCTTTTGTCTGTGACCATGTGCTTGGACAGTGGAGGGAAACACAGATCAGAGTTTCTAGTTGCTTGTATTATATATAGATTAGCACTAAATACTTTTGGAGTTGATCCTCTAAAGTCTGTTGCAGCATTTAACTACAAGAATCATTGGTAACTTGATCACTGAAGGATGAAGAAGGAAAATGTGTGTTTTCTGTGTTTGAACACCAACCACAGAGTGATAGATAATGCAATAACCATTTCTTGGTAAGGAACCACCTGCATAAGAAAGAATCAAGTGATTTCCTGGGTCTTTAGTACTATTTGCTTTTTTATTTCCTGCTTTTAACCTTTCTTCATTCTTTCCCTAAACACACAGAGCAGGTTGGACAAAAGCTGCACTTGTTTGTGACAGACTTTTATTTTCTTCTGAAACCGATTTCATCTCTCTCTACAGTGATACATTAGGTGGGTGGATGAAATTCATCGAGATCCAGCAGGATTCTGACTGGTTGAAACCTCAGACAGTTATTAAAAATGGCATAAAATGGCCAGGAGTTTGGTCTAGTGGTAGAGTGCTTGCCTAGCATGCATGAAGACCCGGGTTTGATTCCTTGGTACCACACATAGGAAAAATGACAGAAGTTGTGCTGTGGCTCAAATGAGAAAGCCCAAGGACAGTGTTCAAGCCTTGAGTTCAAGCCTCAGGACTGGCATAGAAAATGGAGAGAGGGAGAGGGAGAAAGAAAGAGAGAGGGGGGAGAGAAAGAGAGAGAGTGTGTGTTTGGAAAAGAGCCTTTGCTGTAATAACAACTTCTCAATGTTCAAGTGGGAGACAAATGGATAAGAAAACTGGTTGTGAGTAGGCAGTCATGTTAGGAATGTATCTCCATGTATTTCTACTATATCAAAAAATAACAAAAGAAATTGATTCTAACTTTAAACTGCAGTGTGAGAACTTTTAAGTCATTCTCTGAGATTTCCAGCAGGGTAGAAAAGGCCAGTGACCTCGTGGATTTTAATATAAATACTTTTGTCCCAGCATAGATCACTGGAGAACTCTTTTTTTTAGCTTTTAGTTCCTTTAAGGAAGCTAGGCTTCACATTGTTTTGTGGGAGCTTTTTATTCCTTTCAATACTTTATCATAAAATACTAGAGAAATACAGAGAAATGTACGTATTCTAGTGATATAATGATGTAATTTTGAATGGCTTTATCAAATAGATTATAATATTACATATACAGATTGTTAGGCAGAATTGTTATTCCTAGAAAAATGTACTTACCATAGATGAAGAACAGTTTTTCTTTTTCGTTTGTTTTTGCTGGTCCTGGGGTTTGAACTCAGGGCCTGGGCAATGTTCCCTGAGCCTCTTTGGCTCAAGGATACCACTTGGGCCACAGCACCACTTTCAGAATTGATGGCTAGTTTTATTGAAGATAAGAGTCTCACAGTTTCTTTTCAGCACAGGCTGTATTTGAGCCATGAACCTCAGATGTCACCCTTCTGAGTAGCTAAGGTTACCGGTGTGAGTGACCGGCACCTGGAAACTTGTAAAGGGTATATCACATTGTATGCTGAAGTCTTGAAAGAAAGTTTATAGTGCATTGTGCCATTTTTATTGGCAGATAGTCTGAACTTTGTCTATCAATGGAGAAGTCTAAATTGCCTGTGACCCACACAACCATACACACTGTAGCTGTGCTGTGTTTTGTTTGGTTGTTGTTATTGTTTTGCCAGTACTGTCCCTGAGCCTCTTTTTGCTCAAGGCTAGTGCTCTACCACTTGAGCCATAATGTCACTTCTGGCTTTTTCTGAGTAATTTACTGGAGGCAAGAGTCCTGTGGACTTTTCTGGCTGAGTTGGCTATGAACTGAGACCCTCAGTTTTCAGCCTCCTGAGTAGTTAGCATTATAGGCTTGAGCTAACTCACCTGCTTGTGTATCTATTTTTGTTTTTTCTCCCATATACCTCTTGTACCACTTGTGTGCTATAGATGTTTGAAAAGATGTTATACTATTCTTCTTCTAATCTTTGCTCTTCAGAGCGTACAATCCATTGTCTTTTTCGGCCACATGGTAAGGTACTGGAGATAATCTACAAAGAGTTTTAATTTAGATTACAGTTCTAGAGGTTCCAGTAAATTACCAGTTGATCCCAATGAAAAATAAGAATGAGTAGAGATCCAGATCTCAAAACTCCCTGCAAGTATATTCAGTGACCTAAAGATCATGCACTAGGTACCACTTCTCAAAAATGTAAACCAATAGAAGTCTTTAACTCCAAGGCCTTTGAGGTGTTCTCTAAAATCAATTGCTAGACCCCTCGAATTTCACAATGCAAAATCAGGAGGAATTCTTCTGTCTTTACTATTCCAACATTGACCTAACAACCAAGTATTCTCCTTGATTCAAAGCAAACTCAAGTAGAAAATGTTTGTTACAGCTTGGTACTGGCACAGGAACAGGCCTGAAGACCAATGGAATAGAACTGAGGACCCAGATATTAAACCACAGACCTATGGCCACCTAATCTTTGACAAGGGAGCCAAAAAAATAGAATGGAAGAAAGACAGCCTCTTCAACAAGTTGTGCTGGCAGAACTGGTTAAGCACCTGCAGAAAACTAAAGCTGGATCCTTCTTTGTCACCTTGCACTAGAATTAACTCCAAATGGATCAAAGACCTGGAGGTAAAAGCTGACACACTGAAAACTTTACAGGAAGGAATAGGAGATACACTAGGCCTCCTTGGCACAGGTCGAAACTTTCTTAATAAGAACCAAGAATCACAGCAAATAAGAGAAAGGCTGGATAAGTGGGACTACATTAAACTGCAGAGCTTTTGTATGGCAAAGGACATAGCTAGTAAACTAATCAGGAAGCCTACAGAGTGGGAGAAGATCTTCACCAACCAAACAACGGACAAAGGCCTCATATCTAAAATATATCAACAACTGAAAAAATTGAATCACTCCAAAACTAACCTCCAAAGTAACAACCATCCCATTAAAAAATGGGCCAAAAACTTAAAGAGAGTCTTCTCTGAAGAAGAAACAAAAATGGCCTATAGACACATGAAGAAATGCTCAACATCTCTGGTCATAAAAGAAATGCAAATCAAAACAACTCTAAGATTCCACCTCACTCCAGTTAGAATGGCCAGGATCAGGAAAACGAATGACAACAGATGCTGGAGGAGATGTGGCCAGGAGGGATCACTACTACACTGTTGGTGGGAGTGCAAACTCATTCAACCACTATGGAAAGCAGTGTGGCAGTGCCTCAAAAGGCTAAACATAGAACTCCCCTATGACCCAGCAATTCCACTACTTGGCATTTACCCAACCATCCAGAAACAAGGACATACTAAACCCACTAGCACAACAATGTTCATTGCAGCACTATTCACCATAGCAAAGATATGGAACCAACCTAGATGTCCCTCGGTTGATGAGTGGATCAACAAGTTGTGGTATTTGTACACAATGGAATTCTATGCTGCTGTCAGAAAGAATGACATTGCCCCATTTGTTAGGAAATGGAAAGACAGAAAAAATCATATTAAGTGAATTAAGCCACACTCAAAGGAACTTTGGCTCAATGGTTTCCCTCATTCGTCATAATCAGTAGAAACCTTGGGCTCTACTAGCAGAGATTTGCAATACAGCAAAATCTTGATACATAAGGCCATATAATGTTAAGCTAATTGAAAGGACCTCCAGGATATTGAAACAAAAGCCATATAATGAATGATTGTTGTCCTTAATGTACTATGTTGTCCCTCATCTCCTTTGCTGTCCTTTGGTTATCTCATATTGTTATAGTATCTCACTTTGTTATCTGATATATTGAATTTATTTGTATTTGGATATTTGAAATTTGATAGGTAAGGGGGGAAAACCAAGACGAGTGAGGGGTTTGGGGGGGGGAGGGAAATGGGTACCAAGACATGTGAAAGGGTATCAATGTATGTGAATTAATGCACCTTCTATCTGGCAAATATCATGTAACCCTTTTACTAATTACAATAAAAAATTTTTAAAAAAAGAAAATGTTTGTTACAGTATTTCACCTTGTTATCAGATATATTGTATATATGCTTATTTGGTCATTTCAAATAGGATAGGGAAGGGGGAAAACAAGATGAGGGGTGAGGGTGGGGAGGAGGGAAATGGGGACCAAGACATGAGAAAGGGTATCAATGTTTGTGAAGTAATGCACCTTCTATCTGTTGAATATAATGTAACCCTTCTATTAATTACAATAAAAAAGAATTCTAAAAAAATAAGAAAATGGTTTTTTAAAAAAGCAAAGGCACAGGGTAAATATTCTTTTTCCAAAAGAGCAAAGGAAGTAAAGAAGGAAAAGACTGGTCCAACCCAAGACAAAATGCTCATCAAGGAACTTATTAAATCTTAAAACTGTATCTAGCAAATACACATGAGTGTGACGAGGTCCTACAGTGTTCTACAGCGTTGCCCTAGACTGTTTCTGGTTGCTATAGATATGGAATTTATCCCCTATAGCAGACAGATAAAGGAGCTAGATAAATGTACCTACCTCTTGTAGGGGGAAATTCCTATGCTGATACACCATCAAAGTGTCCTTTCCAACTAAAATTTCACAACCAAAGAACTGTATGCCCAAAAGTGTTTCTGTCCACCACGTTTAGGCGGTAAGCTAAGACTGTCAAGAATGTTTTTGTTCATTTTTGCCTATCTGTATATAGGCTACCATATGTGTGTGTGTTTATAAGATATAGATAGATAGATAGTTATCTTGAGATAAGCATTCCCAAAAATGTGTTGCCATCTCTGCTTGACTTATCTATCACCTTACACTGACCATGCTCCATGCTCTGGAATGCACTTCATAACTGGGCGTACTTATGAATATTTTTTCCTCTAAAGTGCTTTCCTGTATGAATAATGTATAGGTCCTTTTGTTCAACAAGGCAATTGCTTTGAAAATAACTCCTGTACTCCCGTTACTTGCCGTGTGCAATAAATCTTTACTGATATATTTCATGCTTGTGCTCAGTTTGTATCAGTACTCACTGAATTGTGAGCCCATTGTGTTCAATAATACATTTAGCTTGGCAGGTGTTGAATGTGGCTGGTATCTCTAACTTCTTGTATCTATTGTGCCTTCAAATTTACTTCAACTTCATAAACTGCCCTCCCAGAAACTTCCTGTTAACAGTTACTTCTAATATTTTCCTTTGCATCTACCAATACCATACATCAATTATTTCTTGTTTAGTCAATTTCAAACATTATCTACAGTGTTCTCGAGGTCATGAAGGAGTAAAGATTCTAATATCTTATAAGTCATACCTACTTATTTATCTCTTGGGTCCTGTATGCTTTTGCTCCATCTTTTATGTGAATGAATGAAGAGTACACACATGACTATAGCTGGGTAAGATACTTTGTACTCAAGAGAAAAGTAGTGTTATCCCTGTTTCATTCTCTTTTCCCCTAAAGTTTTCATTATCTGTTAGTTTTTGCTACATTCTCAAATGTTCCTTAAAACCTTCAGAACTTACTGAGACAGTCTCTCTTTTTACATTTTTCTTTGCCTCCTACAGATCGCACTGGTAGAGTCCTCCTTCTCCTGTAACAAAGTGGATAATGTGATTTGGAAAAAAGCATTTATCTAAGGTTAAGTTTCATCATCTCTAATGCAGAAGTAGAAAAATATTCTATATACCATGCTTAGTGACTGTGAGGATTAAATCTGACATAAAAGAAAATATTTCTTCAATGTATTTGCACAATAAAAAAACTCTGATAATATAGGCAAAACTAAATGTCAAGCACTGATTTGGGATTAAAATATCAGTTGCATGTGTAAGTGCATATATAGGTATACATATATGTATACATTATTAGGATCACATATCTGGCTAAATATCAATCAAACTAGATTTTTTCATTCAGTTCAGTCACATAGTTCATAGATGTGCAAACACTACCTCAAAGAAGGAGACATTCTGTTAGGTGCTAAATACACTGTTACAAAGCCAACTATAGCCAGAAAGATCCCTTGACTACATAATGTCCACAGATAAGAACATAGAAGAGATAGAAGTAATTAGCCTTAAAGCACAGATAGGGCTTTAAGTATGTAGGAATATATTACTTGGCTTCTATTGGAAAAATAAAACTAAGAAACAGTCCACTGTTGGAAAAAATATAAGAAATACTAAGCTGAACGAAGACTGATTTCTTATAATACGATTTTTTCATGCGATATGAATGTCAAAAGGAACAAATTGAGGTTATTAAGCATACACACAGCAAGTGAAACTTTGTAGAAAAACATCATTTGAAAATTGCATTGCAGGGCATCTTATCACAGTTTTATCACAGCACATTCGTGAGTAATAAATGTAATTAAAAAAAGAGAGACCACTAATTAATGATTTCTCCTTTTGTGATTTGACTTGCACTTGTTTAAAAGACTCGACTTTTAGCTATCTTAGAACATATCGTAATTTAGAACAACGTGGGAAATGAGAAGAAACACCATCTGTTGACAGTATGAAATCAGCCATCCCAGGCTAGGGATTAGAACATATTCTTTTATCACAGTTATTTATATAATTAATATGTTTTTATACTTTCTCTGACTTCCCTCAGCTCCTATCTTATTGAGGTACAAGTCAAAACTCACAACTTATGTTCTCTAAATGTTATATAAATTTAGTTTAGTCCTATGTTTCCTGAAGAACTAAAACCATATTTCTGACAAGTTCCCTCTTAGGAATCAGTTCCAAGCTGTTACTTCTGCCCTAAAACTATCTCCTGAAAAAACATTACCTTCCATCCTGTTCAGTAAATCGCCAATTGATTATTATTCTTTAGCCACTTTCTCTCCTAACAGCCATTTGACTTCTAATCCCTGGATATTTTTGCTGCCAAAAATTAAAAAATTATTTAGTTCAGTGACACATTTTTTTAAAAAATTGATTTATTAAAAATCATTAAAAATATATTCTACCTTTTTCCTTTCTTATCTCTTACTGGGATATTTTTCCCAAATAAATCAGTTTTTTTGTTCTTCTTTTTGTTTTTGGAATAAAATAAATGACTTATTATGGAAAACAAGCTTTAATAAAAAACAAGCTACCTTTAAAGTTCTTTTGCTGTTATTCTTTTATTTTATAATTTTACTATGATTATTTTATTTTGAGGCTTAAACTCAAGGCCTCACGGCTAGTACTCTACCACTTAAGCCACGCCTCAATGAATTCTGGCAGCATTTTGCTAGGATCTTTGGAGATAAGAGTCTTATAAATTTTTTTTCTAGGCATTTTTTAGTTCTCCTTATGAATCCGTTCTCACAGCAGCGGTTGTAAGTATATACTAGGTGAGCTATTTTTTGTGGTGGCCCAAAGCCAACTAAGCCCCCATAGAAGAAGTTTCGATTCCCAAGCTCAAAACCAACTTCTCAGTGCCTTGCTCATGCCCAGTCCATAGTGCTTACCGCAATCCTAAATAGTTCTATCACTCTTTACCAGACTCAGTACAAAAAATTAATGAGATATTATGTGCTTTTCTTCACCTCCATCTAATCTATCCATATATTCCACTGGCTCACCAAAAAGATTAATCTATGTCTCACTCTAGTATTCCTATCCATAGTCTAAGCTACCATTATGATAGTCCTAAAAACTGTTTCTGAATGACTCTCTATGTTTGCATTCTTGTCATCTTCTAGCTCTAAGGAGGCAGAATAATTATTTGAAAATAAATGTACCTATTTTTGTTCTTTGTTCTAAAGCATTATCATTTCCAATCTGATATAAAATTATATAAAAATAAGTTAGTGTATACATTTCTGTGCATGACTCAGAATCATATGCACTGCCATACAATATGAGACCCAGAAATATTACCTGATTCTGCCAGGGCCTTAATACTCTTCTATCACACTTAATACTCTTCTACTTCAGAACTCTTTTTATAATATGGCAGGCACACCACATATGCTCTGTCTCTGTCTCTTACATTTTATGCTCCCTGCTTAGTGCTCAGCATCCTGGATATCTACTGTCTCTGATCAACTATTACCACCTCAGAGAGATAGATTGGTCACTATATTTTAAAATAACATCACTCGAAATTCCTTGTCCATTTATGTTTTCTTCATAGCAGGTTGGCACTATCTATGTCTAAGGATACAAATGTAAATGTATGTGTTCTTTTATTTTTTGATATTGGCTACTAACGCAAGTTCTATTTTGTGTGTTTCATTTATTGATGAATGCACAGATCTGAATCAATAGCTAGCATGCTGTAGATTATAATCTGTTTAATGACTGAATCTAGAGATAGGGACTGTATGCGATTTACTGTCCTGCCTTCTAATTTAGACTATAAAAAAGAAAAATACATAGAAAATGGCTCTGCTATCCTCTTATTATCTTCTTGCATGAACAATTCAGCATTACTCCAGTTCTAACAAACTACCCAGAGTCATCAAAAGCAAGGAGCCGGAAATGAGCAAGGCATTTCTAACAGTCATTAAACACCTAGTGTGAGCTAGACATTTGGCTAATTATTAGACACCCAAAGAGTATTCAAAATGCTTCCTGAGTCTCAAAGGTCCATGGCTTAAGAGAATCACAAATAAATGAAATACACTGTGGTGAGTAAAATAATTGAAGTACTGGTCCCATAAATACTTTATAGAGATCCAAATAAGGAAGGGCTTACACTGTGCCAAATCTTGTAGAATTAGAGAAAGCACCACAGAGAATTCTTGTGTCAGATGACTTCTTGTGTTAAAAATGCCTATTCATGTATACTTTCTAAATTTTTATAGGTTGACTTGATTTTAAAAAGTGTACTTTAGTTTTAGAATTCATAATTTGTTCATTGAAAAAAATCTAATCACTATTACTTATCCTTGATTGGTTAGAGGAAGTCAAAGAGGAATAAAGAAAAAAATACAATATGGTTATTCAAACACATGAGATATTTGAGATAATCTGAGTTTAAATTTTTTTTTAAGATGTATTCATACTAAACTCTTAGACATGGGCCAGGGGTGTGGCCTAGTGGTAGAATGCTTGCCTAGCCTACATGAATCCCTAGATTTGATTCCTTGGTACCACATAGAAGAAGCTCAAAGTGGTGCTATGGCTTAAAGGTAGAGTGCTACTCTTGAGAAAACACAAGGACAGTGCCCAGACCCTGATTTCAAGCATTAGGCCTAATTTAAAAAAATAAAAACCAACTAAACTCTTAGACAATTCAACATCAGTAACAAATGAAGAGTTGAAATAGTTTAGCAACATTATTTCTGTAATTTTGAGAAAATATATTTTAGAAGCAGTAAATAATATAATCTAAATATTCCGAAATGACTTTAAAAACGTATTGGGTACATTTCCTATTCATTAAGCTTACCCACTTGTTTTGTGCATTTGATATAAAGCTTCTATCAACTGATGGATGGAGATACTATGATAATATTTCCATAATGTGAAGCATTTATCTCAACTCTGACTTCTCCTGAAACAGACACACACACACACATTCACACACACAAACACACACACACACACACACACACACACACACACACACCAGGCCCATGCCTTTCTTGATTAATCAAATATTATTTTATTAGCTTCAAACATACGTTGAACTTCTGCTAGTACCAGCAGCGCAACCCTAGAATCTCTTAAACTATTGAGCTCATTTATAGCTGTTACCTAAAAGTTTGGCACATAGAACCTAAATGTCCTTCTGTCTTCACTTACTTTTTATCCACGTCTTAAAATTTATGTACACAAATTCATCTCCAGTATCACTGACTAACCATTATTTTTTGTCAGTCCTGGCTTTAAACTCAGGGCCTGAGCACTGTTGTTGGGCTTTCTCAAGCCTAGTACTCTACCATTTAAGCCACAGTACCATTCCCGCTTTTTCTGTGTATGTGGTACAGAGGAAACAAACCTGGGTCTTCGTGCATGCTAGGCAAACACTGTACGACTAGGCCAACTCCTGGCCCCTGCCTGAACATTTCTAAGAGGAATTTTGATTTAGCTTGTGGCCTCAGGAAAAAGTTGGCTATTTCCTACTTAGGTGAATGAAGTGAGCATAAAGTGAAAATGAGGATGACTGATCTTCCAGTGCTGACATAGAAAGGCAGCAGGCTTGAATTTACTACTTAAAAGGAGCCCCAGATGAACCTCAAGGCTCAGTCACAGCCAACATCTGAAGCAAATCTTCCACATAAAGTATGGGCATGACTACCTTGATGCTTTGGCAGAGAATTTCAACTTATTTTCTAGATACCTTTCCTCATACTCCAAAGTCAAAAAGTGATTTGGGAAATGTAATTCTTCCAAAGAAACTAGAATGGAGAGGGATCTGTACACATTTTGGGAGAAGCTCACCAGCTAATAATGGGTTGGTTACTATTCGAGCATCATTTTTTCACCAGCTCTTTGCTCTCCATACATACAGAATTTGCAGCAATATCTCTGTTCTCATATCATCTGACTGAATTTTTTTTCATTTTTATTGTAATGTTTAGAGGGGTTACGGTTATATTCACCAGGTAGAAGGTACATTACTTCTCACACATTGATACCCTTCTCATGTTTTTGTTCCTACTTCCTTCCTCCTCCCCCCTCTCAGTCATCTTGGTTTCCCACTTCTGGTTCCTATTTCAAATAAACATATATGCAATATTCTAGGTAACAAAGTCAGATACAGTGACAATATGAGATTAATCAAAGGGCAACAAAAGAGAAGAGAAATAACATTGTACTTTAAGAATAACAATCACACAAGATAAAGTTCTTGTTTCCATATCCTGGAGATCCTTTCATTTAGCCTCATCCTTATATGGCTTTATATATCTAGGTTTTGTGCTGTTGTAATCATCTGCTAGGAGAGTCCTAAATGTGTACTAATTAGTACAAATGAGGGAAACCATTGAGCCAATGTTCCTTTGGATTGCCTGGAAATTTTAAAATTAGTTTATTATTTGGCTGTTAGAAATTGTACATATCGAAGTTGCAAGATTAAATTCCAAGCCACTCTGTCTGTGTATTTCCTGTGCTCTTTTATTTTGGCAAGTCTATTTTGTTATTATTAAAGTTATTTCTTTTATCTGTGGCTGAACTATGCCATCTACTTCCAAATCAAAGGAAAAATTATATGCACAGCATTAACTTTAAATGTGACTGATTACATTGTGAAAGCTGCAGACCTCTAATTCATTCACTATACATCAAACTGAGATTTCTTTATTCCTAATTCTCATACCAGAAAAAAACCTGTGCAATGCAAATATGCCATTATTACTGAGTCTCCGTGTAGAACACCAGGTTCTCTGAGACCTCCCTCAGCTACTCATTCCAGGACTATGCGCATTTGATAGTAGACACACACACATGTCCTAGACAGCAGGTGGATGGAACTAGCAGAAGCCGAAGACCTGGTCTCTGCTCTCATGATGGTAACTAATCAAAAGAATAAATCAAAAGTTAAGAAAGCTTATCACATACAGTACAATGTCAAGCACCAAGCAATATCAAAAGTCAATTGTAGGAACTAGAAGGAGAAAACACACAGCAGAGATAATGTACTTTACATTTGTCATTACTATTCATAAAGAGGGAAGTTGTTTTTCAGTGATGTTCTGTGACTTCACATGGTTCCATGATGGACTGAGGAATGTACAGAAAACATAAGGGTGGTGTACTGGGAAAGTCAGATACAAAGGAAACACAAGTTTGAATTGACTATGAAAACTCTTGAGATCCAGGCTTAGAATTGTGATTTTTTTGATCCTGTACTTGAGTAAGTACTTGGAGATTTTTAAATATATTTCCAGTGCAGTGGAGAAAGTGATCTTGAAAGAGATATCTGGCATCTACATGCAGGTTTCAAAGAAGGACAAGAGGCTGAATATCAATAATGTTGCCACATAGTTGTCAAGACAAACAAGGGCCAGTTACTATTCACATCATTAAGCTAGGCTGTGTAATCTTTTGAAGATTTTTTAAAAATTTTTACACATTTTCTTTTCTGTGACACAAACTGCATAGGAAACGTGTCTAGGGGCAGAGAAAATAAGGATGCTTAAGTAAAGATACCTGAAGAATGACATGATGCAGCTTTTACAGGGCATGCTTTTAAGATATTATCTTCTAAAAGTCCAGAAGAAAAAATCATAAAGTAAGTTACTTTAAAGCAAACTAGAAGGTGGAAATGAGAATAAGCATACCAATAACCTCCACATAAACTAGACAAGACTAAGAAATTGCACTTGGCTTTCATAAGATAGAGATAATGTAATTTAAAAGAGACAGGTATAGAAGCAGTATCAGAGGCTGAGGAAAGAAGGACAACATAGAATAATTGGTACAGGAAATGAGCTGACAGATCGCCAAAGTGATCATTTTCATGGAAAATTTAACTATACCCTTACAGCACAACTCAGTTCTTAGAATCGTCAATATTAGGGATAGTTCTTGAATTGATTTTAGGGATATTCCCTGAGTCATCTGTAATGTTACTAATTAAACCTTTCCTAGAAATGAAAATGAACAAAACTGTATTTCCATTACACTTTCAATGGATTATATAAGAAATGACTCAGGTATAGATCTATGAGCTACATTACAAGGTATGCATTGCTAAATACATTGTACATATCTTTAAAATGAAAATTTTCATCCCCATACAAATAAAAGATACTTTTATTAATGTTGTTTACAAATGAGAAAAGTACTTAGAAGAATTGAATAACATGCAAATCCATGTTGCTAGTAAGTATGGAAGTTCCCACATAAGAATTCATGCTCTACCAGTATATTTCACCCATTGTAAATTAGCCTCATTCAGTATTTGATCCAGAGCGCGCGCGCGCTTGTGTGTGTGTGTGTGTGTGTGTGTGTGTGTGTGTGTGTGTGTGTGTGTGTGTGTGTGTGATGATTTGATGATTTAGGACTTGAACTCAGGGCCTGGGCACTGTCCCTTAGCTTTATCGAAGCTGGATTTCCTTCCACTTGACACACAACTACATTTCATGTTTCTTTGGTGGTTAATTGGAAATAAGAGTTTCAGGGATCTTCCTAACAGAGCTGGCTTGAAACTGCAATCTTTAAAACTCAGCCTCTTGATTAGCAAGGATTATAGATATGAGTTACCAGTGCCAGCAAAACATTTACTTTTTTACAAATTCATATGTTTATTTTATATTGGTGATGACATCAAACGTATCAAAATGGCTCCATTAGTAGGCAAGATCACATTTTGTACCAAGGCATAATATTCCTTTTACGCTGTGCAAAAGAAAAAAAAAGATAAGTTTTTAAAAATGATAGATACAATGATAAATTTCCATAAAAGAACATTTTTCAAAGCACCACGTATCTTCTACTGGGTGATTTGAAAAATAATCTATATGCATTGTAGAATAGCACTTCTGACCTTGCATTCCATGCATCTGAGAAAGATGGCACAATCCCAGAAATGCATACGTTTGGAAGATTGAGAATTCCATGAGCATGACATTTTCTAGCCAGTTAAAAATACACATGCATATGTCTGTATGACTCATTCCACACAACTCAAAATTGCTGGAGAGTGGGTGTAGCTATGAATATTACTGCACAATGTCGTTTTCAAAGAAAAAACAAATTTGGCAGCTTCTAATCTTCCTGGATAACTTAAGAATAATTGAAGTTTCAATTAATAAAATGCACAATTAAAAATTTATTAAGGGTATTTCAAGAACCAGAGAACAAATGAAGGAGACTAAATAATACAAAACCAAGGTGAAAAGTATTCTATAAATAGGTGCATTAATTCTGTCTCTTTGACTGTATTTAAAGTAACTTAGACCAACGTGCTCAATGAGCACTTTGAAATGGGCAACTGAGAATTATTTTCCCTGCTACTTGAATTTAGTTATATTTTAGATCTAACTAGTGAGAACTGCAATATTCCCATTTTTTTCCATTTAAAGCATCGATTGCAAATTGCATTTGTTTTTTAGCCGTGAATGAGCAAGATTTTATAAATACCAAAATTAACATAGTACTTGTAGTTATAATTTTGAGCAATTTTTTTATTGGGAAGTGCTGTGACTTATTTACTTTTAACTTTAACCTAAAAGCAAACATCTGTACTTCTTACTATTACTATTTCTTTTTAACATGTGAACAAACAAAATAGTACAGTATGTTTGCAAATCTAGTAACTGGCACATTGAAAATTGATTCTCACAATTATCTGATGCAGATTCCTGTTTTTAAACTAGTATGTTAGTAACCACCTCTAGAAGAGACTTATGTTTGTTTGCAGAGATTATGAGGCTATGGATAAAAAATACTAGTGAGAAACAATGTAAAGCTAGGTCTACAGGTGCTTAAGACATATATGTAAAGGTTAACATAAGAATAATAATGTATTTGATTCACTTTGTAGCCCTGATTATACAATTAGCCAATTTATATAAATGAATTCTGTCAACTTTTCTTGTAGATAAACCAATATCATTATTCTGTTTTTAAATGAAGAGTCATATAAACATAGTAATGTGCAGAAGTTGTGTAGGAAGCTTGTTGTTGGAAAGTTTTTAAATGGATTCTGTATATTCATACACAATCCAGAGAACCAAGACTTATTTTTCTTATTTATGTTTTGCAAATTACTTAATTTTTATAATTAAATGGTTAACAAAGGTGAAGTCCAAACAGACCTTTTGTGAAGTAACATCATAGCATTTGAAAAATTTGCCTCAGCCTGGCAAAAAATGGCCGGTGAGTCATTTCTGTGCATCTTCACAGTCAGTGCCAATCACTGCAGCCTTTGTTACTATCATCGATTATGAAATTGGCATTGTGAACCAAAAAAGAATTTCCCTGCTGTCATTTTATTGACATAGGCACAAGTCATCTCATCAGCAGATACCCATTTTGTGCATATTGAGTGAAGCAAAAAGCAAACACGCCACCACAGTACTCTTCTTTAATACTGTCTGTATGCTTCTAACCTAGCCTCAAAGGCCTCATTCACATATCACAATGGCTTGTATGCCTGTGAAAAGCATAGTCGCATTGATCTGACAACTAGAGATGTCATGTGACTCTTTTGTGTAAATAATATTTTATCTTTAACACTATTCAGATTTGATTTTCCCAACTGTCTAAGGTTTTATCATCTTTCCTCAGACAGCATCTCTTCCCCAGATGGTAAAGGTAAGCTCCGGAAGGGCAGATGTGTCAACTTTATTAATTTTCTCGTGCATGCAAGAATTATTTCATTCATTCAAGTGGATTCATTATTATGAAATAATAACTCAAGACTGGTACCGCCCTCAGCCTTTTGTTTTTTAAAATGAAAAAAATACTTAACCACTTTAAGCCTTAGTTTTCCCATCTCTGAAATAAGTACAGTAACATGATTTACAAAGAGAAATGAGAAAATTTTGGACAGTGTCTGAAATATGATTAAGAAGACTCTCAGTGTATGGTGGCTCTCACAATGTTTTTTTATTGTATTTTATTGTCAGGGTGCTATGTAGAGGGGTTGTGGTTACACTCATCAGGTAGTGGGTACATGACTTCTTGAACACTGATATCCCTTTCCATGCTTTTCTCCCATTTTTTCTTCCCCACCCCCTCCCAATCACCTTATTTTTCCCTTTCCCTTCCCTATTTCAATTAAACAAATAAATGTATATACAATATTTCTGGTATCAAAGTCAGACACAGTAATAACATTAGATAAAGCATAAGGGGAAAAAAGAGAAGAAATAACTTCACATAGTATATTAAGAACAACAATCACAATTCTTAATAACAGCCTTGGTTAGTACTGAACTGGACAATAATGGCCAAGAAAATAATCTACTTAGACAGAAACAGATTTGATATTTAATGAAATAATACTTCTCTAACTCCTTTTGTATAATCGACCCTTAAATGAAAATAAATTTTACTCACCTGACATATCCAGGAAGGTATTTCAAATGCATTGTAGATAATACCTTTGGAAAGCAGGAGAGAAAATGGATTGGTATTCGCCATGGGATGGACTAAAATTTATCTCTTATTCCTAAGAAAGTTGGAGGGAGAAGAGAAAATAAGTAAATTAAAAACAAGAATCCATTCCTTTTGTTTGCAGGAATAAAAATATTGTGAATTAACAAGTGAGTAAAGTAGTGAATGTGGAGAGTCGTATATAAATGCCTTAAATTTCTCTTTATATTTATTTAAATGAATATCATCTATCAATTTATCATTTACCATCATCCTCTCTCATCATCTATTACTATCTATCTATCTATCTATCTATCTCATCTTCTATCCCTCCATCTATTCATCTGTTACTGATAAGTGATTATGCATTCTTATTTTTATCTTTAAATTGTACCTGTGCTTCAATCTCATTGGCATTCACCTTCTCACATTTGCAAATACAGAAGACAGAGTTCCACTTCTTACTTCAGCCCTCTTCACACTGTGATAAACAATAAAATTGTCGAGAGGAAAAATAACATTTCCTAAACACTGACTTAATTATATAGATTTCAATTACAGTTCCAAAATTTTCAATTCTCATACAACTTTAAGAATGGAACTTGGGTCGGGAGTTTGGCCTAGGGGTAGAGTGCTTGCCTAGCATGCACGAAGACCAGGGTTCGATTCCTCAGTACCACATACATAGAAAAGAGCAGGAAGTGGTGCTGAGGTTCAAGTGGCAGAGTTCTAGTCTTGAGAAAGTCCAAGGACAGTGCTCAGGCCAGGAACTCAAGCCCAGGACCAGCAAAAAAAAAAAAAAAAAAAAAAAAAAAGAATGGAACTATATTCCTTTAATCAATTAAGTCATAGGTTTGAGAGGAATGCAATTATTTACAATGGGGAAAACAAACTCTGGTGATCAAGACAAGTGTGAACATGGATGTAAGATTATGTAAATGCAGACTACATAGAAGCAAGATAAGTGCATATTATGTAAAATACAATAAGATATGATTTTATAGCTTTATAAAATTTTAAAGAAAATTTCAATATTCTATATTTTTCTATTTAAAAACATCTCATTTTCTTTCTTTTTTTTTTTTGTGAGTCTTGGGCTTGGGTTCAGGGCCTGAGCACTGTCCTTGGACTTTCTCAAGGCTAGAGCTCTACCACTTGAGCCTCAGCACCACTTCCGGCTTTTTTCTATGTATGTGGTACCGAGGAATCGAACCCGGGTATTAGTGCATTCTAGGTAAGCACTCTACCACTAGGCCAAACTCCTGGCCTCATTATCTTTTTAATAGAAGTAAATATACAGAAGCACAATACTTGCTTTTTCCTATGCTGCTACTACAGTCACCAGGATATGGAAACAAGAGATTTATCTTTGTGAGAGTTGTTCTTAACATACTATGTAAAATTATTTCTTTTCTCTTTTTTCTCCTTATGATTTATCTCATGTGGTTATTATATCTGACTTTGTTACCTGTTATATTGAATATATGTTTATTTCTTTATTTGAAATAGGGAAGTGGAAAAACAAGATGATTGGGAGGGAAAGGAAAAATGGAAGAAAAACATGAGAAGGGGTATCACTGTTCAAGAAGTAATGTACCCACTACCTAATAAATGAAACTGTAACCACTCTATACATCACCATGACAATAAAATGCAATTAAAAAAAAAGAACCTGGAGACTCACACTCATGCCCCAAGTCTTAATCCTAGCACTAAAGAGCCTGAGAGCTGCAGAATCTCTGTTCAAATTCCCGTGCACAATCATAAGTGCTCTTATCTACAATTAAGTATTTGAAAAAGCCCAAAATGGATCTGTAGCAAGAACAATACACAAGGGCAACACCCAGGCCCAGTACTGACGTGCACAAAGGCGCATGTGCACAGGCATGTTTGCAATGACATGTGAGCAAAGGCTTGTGTACATAGGCATGTGTACACACATGCACACACAAATATTTTTGATTTACTCTGTCTACAATTTCAAGAAAGAATTGAATTTGAAACATTGGATAACTTTTTAAAGTACAAGACATTTAAACAGGAGCATATATTTTCTTAATCTTTGGGTTATTTTATTGTTTGGTTTCTTGATATCGAAAAAGAAGTACTATCTGAATAGATTGGTACAGAATTCCAGAAAATGTACATATGAATTAATAATACCTTTGACTATGTATTGAGAAACTCAAGCTTAGGGTTTGACTGATCCTCCTTGGCTAAGAAAGCTAAAATACTTTAAAGTACATTGAGTATAAATCTATCCATTCAATCCCAGCATGAGAAAAGAAGTAAAAATGGATGGATGAATTGTTAAATGAATACAAAGCAGGGTAATTGTATCACTGAGGATGCAAAATTATATTTAAAAAGTCTGCTTACAAAATTTTAAGTTGAATATTTTCTATTTAAAAACAGGATATACAGGATTTAAGTAAAATGACATCCAAGTACAAGTTTATTTAGATCTTATAAATCTTTTTTATATATTTTTATTGTAGTTAATAGAAGGGTTACATTATATTCACCAGATAGAAGGTGCATTACTTCACATACATTGATACCCTTGCTCATGTCTTGGTCCCCATTTCCCTCCCCCGTCCCCCACCCCCATCTTGTTTTTCTCCCTTCCCTATCTGACTTCACATAACCAAATATGCATATATCCAATATGTCTGATAACAAGGTGAAATACTGTAACAATATGAGATAACCAAGGACAGTAAAAGAGATGAGAGATAACATAGTACATCAAGGACAAAAATCACTCATTATATGGCTTTTGTTTCTATATCCTGGAGGTCCTTACATTTAGCGTCATACTATATGGCCTTATATATCTAGATTTTGTTCTATTGTAAATCTCTGCTAGGAAAGCTCAAGGTTTCTACAGATTATGTTCCTTTGAGTCTGGCTTACTTCACTTAATATGATTTTTTCTAAGTCTTTCCATTTCCTTACAAATGGGACAATGTCATTCTTTCTGACAGCAGCATAGAATTCCATTGTGTATAAATACCACATCTTGTTGATCCACTCATCAACTGAGGGACATCTGGGTTGGTTGCATATCTTTGCTATGGTAAATAGTGCTGCAATGAACATTGCTGTGTTAGTGGATTCAGTATGTCCTTGTTTCTGGACGATTGGGTAAATGCCAAGTAGAGGAATTGCTTGGTCATAGGGGAGCTCTATGTTTAGTCTTTTGCTTTCCATAATCCAGCCCGAGATTTTTAAGAGGCATAAAATATTCCTACATATTTCTATCATTCAGAACTCCCAAATGCTAATACTTTACTGAAATTGTTCAATATTTTACAGATATGATAGGATAGATCTTAATCTTACATTACACATACACACAGTTTAATCTGTGTAGTGTGAAAGGTTGTGAATTTGCTGGAGTGTGGTAATGATTTTGCATTATGTACATGTGTCAAACTATCAACTTATGTACCTTAAAAATATTCAATTTTATACCAATTACCTCTTAACAAAGCAGCCTAAAATGCAGATAAACTTTGCCCTGTAAGTACATCACAAGGAGTTATCAGACTTTTGCATAAGACATCAAAAATCAAGTTTATAGACAAATATAAGAGAGTATCAATTGTCTGGGGCCAGAGGATCACTGTCAGCTGTTGCCTCCTGTTACATTAACAGCTTGCTCACTTAAGCAGGAATTCTGGAAAATATTACATAAATTATATTTGGACAGAAGTATGGGACAAAACATCACCTAAAATATTGTAGACCATAGGGAGCTCTGTGTTTAGTCTTTTGAGTAACCACCATGTTGCTTTCCAGAGTGGTTGAAGGAGTTTACACTCCCTCCAATAGTGTAGTACCATTCCCTTTTGGCCTCAACTCTTCCGGAATTTGTTGTTATTAGATTTCTTGATAATGGCCATACTAACTTGGGTAAGGTAGAATCTCAAAGTTGTTTAGATTTGCATTTCTTCTATGGCCAGAGATGTTGAGCATTTGTTCATTGTCTAATGGCCTTGCTTATTCCCTATTCAGAGAAGCCTCTCTTTAGGTCTTTAGTGTACTTTTTAATGGTCTAGTTGTTTCTTTGAGGATTTGTTTGGTAAGAGTTAATTTTTTGAGTTCTAAGTAGATATGAGGCTCTTGTCTATTATATGGCTAGTGAAGATCTTCTCCAAATCTGTAGGCTTTCTATTTATATTGCTAGCTATGTACTTTTCACCATGCAGAAGCTCTGCAGTTTAATGCGTTGAGCTCCTCTTTGACCCAGCAGTCCCACTCCTAGGCTTTTATCCAAATGACATACTAATGCTACCAGCACAACCATGTTTATTGCAGTATTATTTACTATAGATAAGATATGGAACCAACCCAGATGCCCATAAGTAGTTGAATGAATCAAGTAAAGGTGATATGTACACACATGGAATTCTATGCTTCCATAAGAAAGAATGACCCCATCACCACATTCTTAAGGAAATGAAAAGACTTGAAAAAAATCTTTTTAACTGATACAAGCTAAAACCAATAAGTGTAGACCCCATGATTTCCTTCATTTGTAATGATTAGTATATGTCTAAGATTTTCTTAGCAGAGGGTCACAATAGCTCAATAGCTATGTACATATGACCTTATAAGGGGTTGTTAAGCGAAATGAACTTCAAGGTGTAGAAACAAGAGGTTTTTCTTTCTGGTTGTTAGTTGTAATGTATTATATAAAGTTATTTATGTTTTCTTTCCCCTTCTATGGTTTATCCCCTGTTATCACTGTGTTTGATTTTGGTACCTGAAGTATTGTATATACATTTAGTTGAATTAGGGAAAGGAAGAAGAAAACAAAATTGTTAGCTTAAAGATAAAAGATGAGCAAATGCAACAGTGATAATCAAAAGACAATATATTGGAGATGAACTTTACAATTGACGGGAACTGGAGAGGAGGGAAAGTAGGAGAAAAACTTTGGAGGTGGTAACAGCATTTGAAAGAAATTGTAGTCACTACCTTATGTAAGTAACCGTAACCCATGTGTACATCACCTTGACAATAAAATTAAAGTTAAACATATTGTATCCCATTTCTTATTCTAGAGATAAAAGCTAAAAGTGAGAGTTAAGAAAACAAAACAAATGGAACATTCATACCCTCTAAAACAAGTTTCCATCCTGTCAAAAAGCTAGTTAGATTGGTATAGAAAAAGAATTGTTAAAAGGATGGGGGTACAAGCCTTGCATAAGGATTGTGGCTCAAAAATGAAAACACAGCAGTCCATAATAAAACTAATTTCAAAAAGGCTTCTGTAGAAAGGTATATTTTGACATAAATCATAATGATCCTGGGAAAATAGGAAAGAAAAAATAGATAAGGATTGTTTTCAGATTAATAAAACAGGGACAAAACCACAGAAATGGAAATGAACAAGGCTCGTGGTGATCACATCATGAGAGTACCTTGACTATACTGAGATTTTTACAGTAGGGATGAGTGTTTAATGACAGAACTTTAGCAAAAGCAAGTTCAAAATGTTTTCCATGAATATCATTCTTTGCATGTCATTTCACAAAATGTTACCATTTCTATAGATTGTGATGACTTCTACTTTGAGCTGCAAAATAATAATATATTGTACTTGAGAATTAGTATAGGCTATATATTTTAGCAAAATGTAGTACATACTAGATGTGATAAGACTGCTGTCAGAGTTGCTGTGGCAAAAACTTCTCTATATTTGTCCACTGTGGGAATTTCTTATATGACTATAAATAAACACTGAGGTTTATTTATCACACAGTTATAGAGGTTCAAAGGTCAACATCTGGTGATGGTTTTCTTGTTGGAGAATCCCAAAGTGCCACAGGGCACTTTATAACAAGAAACAAGATGCTTTCTTTCTTCTTGTAAAATCACCAGTATTCAATCACGAGAGCTCCATCTTGATTATTTTATTTGATTCTAAAAGGCCTTATAGCTAAACCATACAGTTTCACCCTCACATTGAAGAACGTCTTTTATTTTTAACATATAGACTTGTGGAGAAGAAACTAAAAGTACAATCAAATTCCCACTCATTCACTGTAGTGAAATTTTTATCAAGAGATGGTAATTTGGGTTTGGTTCAAGAAATTCCAAATAGGACAGCTGTAAGTGCCTATTCTTGAAGACGGGATGTAATATAATAAATATCACCACCGGAAGTTGGAATCTGGTAGATGAAGCCCATAGAAAAAGAAAATAGGAAACCCTTTTGGTTTGGATTACAGCAGATAATGCCATAGTTCTCTCCTGACTTGATGTAGGTAAGACATGCATGGAGCAGAAGTAATTTGAAGAAAAATTAATAGAGACAAAATGACAGAAATGACAGAAAAACACATTGATTGCTTGGGTATATGGAGATGAAAAAATTAGGATGCACAAAAACTGTTCCATATTAGTTAAACTATTCAATAATGATTTTCCATTGTCTTCAAAAAGAAACTTCTAGAAACAGAGATATTGATGTTGGTAAGAATAAAATTAGAATTAACGCATTCAAAGATAGTAAGGTAGGGCTAACTATCCAAGAAGATAACCTACAAATATTAGACCACCTATATTATTATCTTCTAATAATATATATTCAGTAATTACATAATTATATAATCATTACATTATACATTCACATATAGTATATATGGTTTACATATTTATAAATATATAGTCTCAATATGATATATTTAATATATATTTGTAAATATATACTAGTATATATTTACATTAAATATACTCATATATTATATAAACATTATATAAGTTTATATTTTATAAATATATTACATTAATATATAACACATTTGTATTTGGTTTGTCAGATGATTTTTAAATGTTTTTGACCTGTAAATTCTAAAATTCAAAGGAGATTTTAGTACCAAATTAACAGAATATGTATAAATATATATAAAGTAAATACAAGATGGCTATATATTCAGTATAGTATTTACCATTAAGATGTAGTGTATGTAGACCAAATGTTGCTATAATAAATTTTCTTCAAAGCCTGTAATGCAAAGCATGAAAGAAAAAAGAATTTAGCTAATTCTCTCTCCACTGCCAATCCCAGCTTCCTGTAGAATGACAAGGGAAGGGAAGTCAGGAAATAGTAATTTCAATCACCTCAAGATTGATTTATTTTCAATTGCAAGTTCAGTCTGGTGAAAGGTGTTATAATGGCAGCTCAAGATCCCCAAAGTAAAGTAGAACATGAGAAGCAGTAATTTAAACTGCTCCTCATGCAGGCTGCTGGCTTGACCTCAAGAGAGCTGCTCTGGGCATTCAATTACTAGACTCCTCTTCTGTTTACACTAATGCTACTTAACTTGAATCTTGTCTACAGAGTGAAGGGTCCTTCATGTAATTTCTATCTATGCTTTCAGCAAATAGAATATGCAGTACATTGTCTTGACATTACAACGATATGACACTGAACCATTTTCTCTATGGTGTTAAGAAATGTAAGACATCTGTGGAAGATGATACAATCAGCTATGTGTATATATTGTTATAACTACATTGCATTATTTGCATGGCATTATCATATTTGACAATAACCCCTAAATATTACACTGAATTGTGTAAATTGATTTGTTTTTCATTGCAACAATGATGAGCATGATATGGGTATATATTTTACACTAACGCTTTAAAAAATCTTGGATTGATAGCCATTGATTGTTTTCAGAACCATGTATATTTTAATTTTTTTCTGCTTAATTGTATTAATAGAGAATATTAACCTGTTCTGGGTTATCTCACTGATCAACTTATAATTTATTCAATATTGATAAATTTCAGTCTCTTTCAGAATTTGAGTTTGCAAATGCATATTTATTGAGACTCTAAAATAGCATTTAATTTTCAACCTGATGTTTCTCTTAAGTGGAGTTCAAAGGCTGACACTTCTGTGATGCAATCTTGGAAATATGAATACTTGTGATTCAGGTTTCAGTTTAGAGAACAGAATCCACTGAAGCTATATAAGCAGGAAATGATTTAGGATCCAGTATTATGATATGGTTTTCAAGGTCACTGGGAGGTTTAAGGCAATACATTTCAGTAGAAATCATTCCCCAAAATATCATAGAAATGCTACATAATGTTCCAATACCATAAAAGAGCTACGTGCCCAAGACACTGCCAGGATCAGGTTACTGGCTCCTTCCTTAGCGTGGTAAGAAAGCACCGTGTTTTACACAACAGAGATGTTCAATGAGTAATTGCACACTGAGCAGATATGTAGATAGGGCTTCCTCAACTCTTCTATGCATGAATCTTCCCACAGGTTCATTTGGGCAAATGCATGCAGGAATTAGAAAGAGATAACTATGATCATGGAGAAAACCTGCCAATTAGTGTTAGGCCAGTAGTTGGAGACTTTAAAATTATTTAATGTAAAAAGTCATTCAGCTATAATCCTTGCTACTCAAGAAGCTAAGATCTGAAGATCAAAGTTGGAAGCCAGCCTAGGCAGAAAATCCGCATGATATTCTTAGCTTCAGGTAACCATTGAAAAACCAGGAAAGTGGTGTTGTGGCTCAAGTGGTAGAGTGCTAGACTTGCATACAGATATGCTCAGGGACAGGGCCCAGGCCCTGAGTTTAAGCCCCAGGACCAACAAAAAATGTCTATAGGATAAAACAAAACCTTGGAATTTTCAATGGCTGGGGAAAGTATCAGCTCACTTTTTACGATCAGTGAGCTTCTTTGCTTTGTCTATCTTCACCATAGATGACAAGTATTGAACACCACACTTTCAATATAGACAAACCTTCTGCAGCCTAGATCAACATTAATTTGGGAAATGGTGGACTTAAAAGTTGTAATGGTCTAGTCCTTCAAGAAATACCTACAACTTCCTTCTACATTCCATTTCACAGTTACAGTGGTCCTGTAACTCCACTTGACTCTAATGAAACAGGAAGTACTGCATTGTTGTATTATTTGTGTCCTGAAGGAATAAACAAAAAGTGATTGAGGTGGGCGTGACTGAACTTATTAGAGTGTTGGAAAAGAATCACAGCATTGATGTATAAATACAATTATATCCAGTGTTAGCATGAAGGTAGTTTTTGTGTGTGTGTGTGTGTGTGTGTGTGTGTGTGTGTGTGTGTGTGTGTGTGTGCATGTTCAGGTCCTGGGGCTTGAACTCAGGGTGTGGGTGATATCTTTGCATTCTTTTTGCCCAAGGCCATAGCTCTATCACTTGAGCTATAATAGCTCCACTTTGAGCTTTTTGCTAGTTAGAGATAATTGTCTCATGAACTTCCCTGCCCAACTGGCAGGTTTGGAACCTTGGTTCTCAGATCTCAGATTTCTAAATCACTAGGATTACAGGCCATGAGCCACTCACTCATTCCTGGCTCATGAATACTATTGTTAAAAGGAATTCGTAGGTAGTACAGATAAAGAAATTGGATCTGTAAATGATAGGACTAGATATGTCTTTCTAAAACCATAGTGTTGAATTGAATTCCTCTTTGAATATTGTGACTTCTCTTTCTCTACACAGCAGATCGAGTTTGTATACACTGTACTGTGCATATAAAAAGTTTTTGCCTAAGGGAGACATTGTTAGAACCTTGAGAAGCCAGTGCACTCCTTCTCCACCAATCATGCTTTTATGACAGGTGTCCTTAAACAAATGCCAATATAAACTTTTTATGTCCAAGTATAGACACTTAAAATGATTGAGGTTATATCTAAAGTGATGTTACATAAAAGCAATAGACGAGAACTGTAAAAGGTGAAATGCAAAGAGCTGTGGCTCTTTGAAGAGAAAACATACAGCTACTCTATGAGCAGAAGTTCTGCTTCCTTGTATATAGTTCTCCTTTTCTTAATGTCCCAAGTCAAGTACACGTTTCTGATAACAGCTGTTTTATGTGCTCATTTAAATAAACATATGTAAGAATGCGGTTTCAGAGAAGCCTGGAAGGAACAAATACATTTCCAAGACTGCAGCTTGAAGAGGAGACTCAGGAGTAGTCTTAGGGAAAAAAATCGCATTAATGGAAACCTCCTTTCTGATTAAACTGTAAAGTCTCATCATTCCATAGCAAAATTAAGAATTGGAAAATCCAGTAAGCTAAAATCTATTTCGTTAAGACTCAAATTTAGTTTTGACCTTCAAGAGTAACTATCTTTCTTCATTAAGAGTTAAGAATCTGCAAGATGTGGTATTTATACACAATGGAATTCTTTGCTGCCATCAGAAAGAACGATATCACCCCATTTGTAAGGAAATGGAAAAGACTTGGAAAAAAGCTATTAAGTGAAGTAAGCCAGACTCAAAGGAACATACGCTCAATGGTTTCCCTCATTTTTCATAATTAGTATAAACCTTGGACTCTCCTGGCAGAGGTTTACAATAGGACAAAACCTGGATACATAAGGCCATATAGGATGAGGCTAAATGAAAGGACCTCCAGGATATGGAAACAAGAGCCATATAATGTGTGATTGTTGTTCTTAATGTACTATGCTGTTTCTCATCTCTTTTGTTGTGCCTTTGTAATTCTCATATTGTTACAGTATCTTACCTTGTTATCTTGTATATTGTATATATGTTTATTTGAAATAGGAAAGGGAAGGGGGAAAAGAAGATGAGGGGAGGAGGTGGGCGGAGGGGAATGGGGACGAATACATGAGAAGGGGTATCGATGTTTGTAAAGCAATGCACCTTCTATCTGGCAAATATAATGTACCCCTTCTATTAATTACAATAAAAAAAGAGTCAAGAGTCTGGATTAATGTGGTTTTCATAATTGTTTGGTATAGTATCCTTATACTGACAGCAATTTACACCTACAATAATTATTTTACATATGTATCTCCCCTTATTTTTCTGTTTACTGAAAATAAAATTTACATATATCATTTCACCAGTTTATAAGTATGTATTATTGATATTATATCTCTATATAATCTGTCCATAAGAATCCTCAAGGAACTATTTATACTCTCCAATTTTCTAGAGTCATATATTTACTTTTAATCAATAGTATAACTTAGTTGATAGGAGTTGCTTTTTAATTTTTTTATTATGACCAGAATCATTAAACTCAAGTGTCAACAAATGGCTAACCAAAGTTTAAGCACTTATGTTGAGCTGAAGATGATGTGCCCATGCAGGATCTCTTTTCATTATGATTCTTGAGGAGTCTTCATAGGGGGAGGTAGATATGGAGGTAGAGGCACAGGTAGATCTATGGATTAATTGTATTAACTGGGTATGAGTTTTGCTTAGGCAATCCTTTATAATCATCTACAGTTGACCATACAATGTTCTAAAAAGTTAGTAGTTAGAAAAGAATAGGGGTCTGATAGTATAGATCTTAAATGTGAATGGAAAACAGATTAGTAAGAGTAGAGACAGATGAATAAATGACACAAATAGTGAGGTGACCCAAAGCAAATAAATCAGAAAACTGTAATAAAGAAAGCCTATGGTAGCAACCCTATTGCATTCAGGAATCAGGAAAGATGTCTCAGAAGTGACCTTCATGCTAGTCTAAATGACAGTTTTCAGCCATGGATAAATCTGTAGAAAAGGCTCTCCAGGGAAAAACAAATGGAGAGGTTTCAATGACCAATAGCAGAAATTAACTTAGTTTATTTGCAGAACCGAGAAAGGAGAGTATGTTTAGAGACTCTAATAACTTCAGTGACTCAAATCTGGGCAGAAAAGTACAAAACAATTCAGAATCCTGCCATTGGTAATAATTTTTTTGTTTGGTTGGAATCTTCAGAAAGTGAACCTCTAGAAGTAAAGACATAAGAATATTTTTAGGCATGTATATATGAGTTATCCAAACAGGTCTAAAAATGAGTTGTCAAAGTAGCTAAAAAGTATCTACTTATTGTGGAAGTTTTAGAAAATTGAGGAACTGTAAATCTAGTTAGCTCAGCTTCCAAATCTATTAGTATCCTATATAAGATGTAGGTGTGTGAGCCTCTTTTTCCATGTTTGTAGGTCAAACTCCTCAAAGGTGTAAATCGTAATCTTTTGTGAGTCACTACTCCACTCTGCCTTGTCATATCACCCATAGATATAGTATGCAAAATTCTGGATTGTCACTATTCTCCATTAAAACATTACAGAAATTTCATTGATATTTGACTTGCATTTAATCATGAAATAGGGGTTTTTGATGAAATTTAAGATTTTTAAAGATAATTTTTAGCTAGCAAATTATACAAACACAGGCAGTAGAACTGACTTAACCAGGACAATACTCACTGCTCCTTATTTTAGATATATAGATATATGTAGTGTTGAACATGTGTATGTACATACAAATATTTATTAGGCGTCTATATTTTATAAACATTTTCTCAATATTGTTGGGATGTCTTAAGTATAATAGTACTGCTTTTTACTAATTTCCACTGGTAAAGTTGAGTTTTATTTTATTGATTTTATCGTCCTTTTGAATTTCCTTTTTTTCAATTTGACAGTTTACTTAGGGTCTTTGTTCATTTTTGCATTAAGCTAGTCATTTATTTCTCACTGGTTAATAAAATTCTCTCATTTATAATAAAATTATCATTTACTTGTCCCTTGTTTAACCCGCTGCAACTATTATTCTGCCTTTCAAATGTTTGCTATTTTGTTAAATGTAGTATGTTTTACCGCGTGTACAGATTTTCAAAATTCCTTACACCGTTCAATACTGTCTTATTTTACTGTGTCTATATAGAGAGAATATTTTCCCTATCCAAAACAAATTTACATTCCTATACATGTTCTTTTTTTGCTATTTTTTTGTTTTACTTTTACCATTTTTGTGGGTAGAATTATGACCTCCTAATATATGCAGGTCTTCATCAAGAGAAGCTAAAAATGAATGTATTCATTTACTTTGCACAAAAGGACTTTGCAGATTTGTATATATTAATGATCTTAAGATGGTGGAAATATCGGGGTTATATAGATAGGCCAAGAGGCTCATTTCAGAGAGGTGGGGGATTCAAAATCAAAATAGTAAAATGATATAGCTACCAATCAAGGGATGCAAAGAGCATCACAAAGCTGGAGAAAGCAAGGAACCACTCACTGTAGGACTTCTCAGATGGATTTTACCCCCATAACTCATTGCAAAACTTCCAAATCACCAGAACTGTAAAATGAAAACATTGTTCTATTGTAAGAAATTAATTGTGAAGGAATTTGCTGCATCAATAATAAGAAACTAATACTATTTAATACAGCTAAAAGATTAGTATTTTTGTAGATGTCAAAGTGAGATTTATATTTCTAGCAGGAAGGAAGAAACAAGGAGCTCAGAAAGAGCTTATGGTATCTGGAAAAGAGAAGCCTTGAGTGGCATTCAGGATACAAGTAGTCTAACAAGAATGATAAGAAAAAAAATTCTGTTCTCAGGTTTCTTTATTTAGTAAACCATTACATGATCCAGTAACCCTAGAGCTCAGTAAAATGTAATAGAGGAAGAAAGAGTTGTTTAGGGGAGGCTAGCCCATTAAATTAAATCCCAATATATCATATCAGAAGTTTCACTTCAGGATAAAGTACTCTCAGTTGGGGCACTTTGAAAATAGCCTGCTGATTGCTGGTGCTCTGAAATCCTTTCTTCCTCTTGCCTAATAGCCCAGCTACCTGTCTCTGCTAAAAGTTATCCATACAATGCCCTAGAAGTGACCAGTAAGAACATTCTCCCAGTCGCCATCTATGTTTCTAAAAGCTAATTTTATTATCTTATTTGCGATGATGATTTTGGAATTTACAGAGGCGCTGACTACTTAGTGTGTGTACACTGTGACTTTTCCTGACTAGGTGAACATGATGTCCTCCGTTTCCCTTCCTGATTTGCCTGTGCTCCTCAATTCCCCTCAGTAAGTTGAAATAATTTTCCTCAAAAGGATGAGATGTATGCAAAGGTTGCTTGGAACTGGATGTTCAGAGAAGCTGGCTTAAATTTTCTACCATTTAATTACTCTGATCCTGAGCAATGTTTCTGCCCTCTCTGAGCCATGATTTCCTCTTACGTAATGGGAATACTAATAGGCTCTACCTCACAGGAATAACTTGAATTTTGAATTAGATAAGAAGTATAAAGTACTTTGACAGGGTCAAATGTTAACTCCATGCTCAGTTAATTTCAATTATTTACTCTTTCCTCTTCATGCTCATTTCAAATCTTATCTATAGCTCAATGCCCAAACTAGCCATAATTCAAAACTTAATTCTGGCAACTGCACATCACAATATTCTCTCTCTTCTTCCTCCACATTAATTTGTAAGGCACTATATTAAAAACTAGATATTTTTAGCTCACTAGAATCTTGAAAACAGGCTGCTTAATTTTAATTTTTAATTATTTACATCTTTTCATTCAGCGACTTACTTTTAGTTCATTGCTTTATGATCTCTGGCATTCCTTTACAGTGTCCTCATGAGTAACGTAGGGATGCTAATAATACGCACAGGAATAACATGAAAATTAAATGAGCTTCTGTATGTAAAATGCTTGGGAAAATTCCTGGAACATAGGAATTACTAAAAATGGCCATTTTTTGCTCCAATATGTATTAGGAGATACAAAAGTATTTTAAAACATTAAGATTATAGAAAGCTATGCTAGGTATTTCTTTTAAAAGTCTATTGATGGGCTTGGATGTAGCCTAGTGGTAGAGTGCTCATCTTGCATGCACGAAACCCTGGGTCTGATTCCTTGGTACTACACACAGACACAAAAGCCGGAAGTTGTGCTGTGGTACAAGTGGTAGTGAGCTAGCCTTGAGAAAGCTCAAGGTCAGTACCAGGCCCTGAGTTCAAGCCTCATCATTGGCAAAAAAGAAGAAAGTCTATTGATGCCTTCTCATACCAGATTCTGAATTTCCTGAAGATACTGAGTCAATGAGTAAAAAAAAATGAGTAGTGCAAAATTAATTTTAAATACAGTCATTTCACAGGAAATTTGATGAAAAAGATTAGGCATGTGATTATCTATTCCAAAAGAAAGAAGAAACAAATACCTTGCTTTTCTGTGTTGCATCTAACCAATTCGGATTATTTGGGGCTGCTTTTCTAAAAATGTAACTGGAATGAAATAGCAACAACAGTGGTTCTATACAAGGAAATAGCTAGAAATGATCTGAAAGGGTATAAGGTTATTTATTCACATACCCATGTGAATGCTCTGCCATAGATATCAGTAGAACGGGAGACATTCAAATAGATTAGGGGATTCTGTATAAGGAGGAATTTAGCTTGTAAGATATGAAAGAAGTTCCCTTTTCTTACAATGCCATGACAAAAGCAGAAATTTCTCACAAGCTGAGAAATTTGGCAGGAGCATAATATGGGAAGAAGCCAGAAAGGAAGCTTCTGGAAATAACAAAGGATATCTGCTAAGCACACATTAATTATCAGTGCCCAGCTATTTTTGGTTGAAGTTTCTTCTGAAAGGACTGTTCCTTTCTTGATGTATCTGCCAATCAGAAGAAACAAAATATATCAGAAAGCAAATCTAGGTTCTGGGAAGTTTTCATTTGTACATATTCCAATTTATATACATGCTCCAAAGCTATTGTCTATCTGAGTACATTACTTGTGATATAACTCATTGTTTAGCTTATTTACTCTACAAGTATCAAGTGAGGACTACTGCATGAGAAATACTGTGTTAGATGCTGTGGATATTTGTCTGTGATTGATAACAAGAATTACGATTCTAATCATTGCAATCAACTTTGTAGCCAATTTTTGCACAATATTTGCTATGAATCAGACTTGAAACTGTCCTCCCTATTTCATTCTCAGAAACACAAATTATATACAGCAAATCCTTCTGACATTCCTAATTGATAGATGAACAAATGAAGAACAAAGAGATTCGTGACTTCTCCACATTCAGTAAGTGTTAGAACTGGTCTGACTCCAGTTCTTCTGTTTCATGATTAAAGTATCTCTGCAGTAATCTTTTGTCTATGTTGTTCTGTTTTGAGAGGGTGTCTGTCATGGGGCTTGAACTCAGGGTCAGGGAGCTGATCTTGAGCCCATCAGCTCAAGGGTAGCTTTCTACCACTTTGAGCCATGTTGCCACTTCTGGATTTCTGGTGATTAATTGGGTATAAAGGTCTCATGGACTTTCATGTCTGCGCTGTCTTTGAACCTCAAACCTCAGATCTCAGCCTCCTGAGCAGCTAAGATTACAGGAGGGAGCCACTGGTGCCATGATTGGGCTAATCTTAAGCTTTCACAAAACTTACGATATTCACAGCACAAGAAACTAAAAAAGTTATAACTTTGTGTGGTAAGAATACAGTAATAATGTATGGTGGGTGCATATACAGAAAGTGTCTAAGGAACAAAGCAGGATAGAAGATCAAAACTGAAGATAGAAGTATAACATGGAGTTAGTTGGTTCTCTATGTAGGAAGACAAAATATCTGAGGAAGCTGAAACAGCATGACCTCAACCTGAGAGAATTAGATTAAGTGGTCTGTTGCAGAAGTGAAGTTTATTTGTAGAATAAAAAATATAACTGTTCGAGTTATTTATGAAAAGTCATTGTTAACAAGATGTCAAAGCTGGAGTGTTTCTCTTACAGTAACCTCTGGCTTTACAAGATCTTTGTCATAAGGAGCATATGTATTTGAATGGGTGACTACAGGTTACCAGGGAGATTTAATGAGGTATCTACATCCTTCAACCAGATATCAGGTTTCTGGAATCTCATTCTGCTTACCTTTTCTCATAGTCAGTGACAGAAAATCACTTTGAAAGATTCAATGAAGAATATTATAGTACAATTTTAAGGACAGACATCAACTTATCAAGATAAATGGAAGGTGGGATGTTAGAATAGCAAGAATCTATCAAAAAAAAGAATTCAAGGATCTGACCTCAGATACCCTTTCAAGATGTCAGAGAGTGAGTGAAAATGTTAAAAGTTATGTTAAAAAGGGACTGAGAGTAGAACCAGGCTTTCGAGAAGAAAGTCAATATTCTATAAGGCTATGGAGACACTTGGAGTAAGCAAGAATAGAAAAACAAAGGCTAAAATATTGAAGCTAAAATGACAAAAATCAGAGTATAAGTGATAGAACTTACTATATTATTGAGAGAAAAAAGTATAAAGGAAATGCCATGACTTCCCCTCTCCCAAAAGAAGCAAGAGACTAACATACAGAATGCCCATGATGGAGAAGGCTAGGAATGAATTTAAATAAAAGCAGTTATAGATAGATTTGAATTCAAAACAAGTTTCTTTGAGAACACTATGACATGTAAACAGAAGTATTTGTGTATTACCAGCCAGGATTTTTTTTATGGGTCATGGAGCTTGAACTAGGCCTGGGGGCTATCCCTGTGTTCATCAGCTCAAGGCTACCACCCTACTCTTTTTTTTGACAGTCCTGGGCTTGAGCTCAGGGCCTGAGCACTGTCCTTGGACTTTCTCAAGGCTAGAGCTCTACCACTTGAGCCTCAGCACCACTTTCAGCTTTTTTTCTGTGTATGTGGTACTTAGGAATTGAACCTGGGTCTTCGTGCATACTAGGCAAGCACTCTACCACTAGGCCAAACTCTTGAGACAAGCCCCACTTCCCATATTCTAGAGGTTAATTGGAGATAAAAGTCTCAGGTCCTTCTGTGCAAGGGCTGGCTTTGAACCTTGATCCTCAGATCTCAGCCTCTTCAGTAGCTAGGATTACAGGCATGAGCTACCATACCTGACGAGCCAGGAATTGTAATCAAGAACTTAGAAATTATCACAGGCAGACATCCAAAGTGAGAAACTGAGCAGACCAAATAACGTAAAATTTAGTGCTCCTTTGGGTTTGATATGTGGTAGATTTTTTGTTTTTTTGCTGGCTCTTTCAGCTCCTTTGAAAAAGGAAATTCAGAGAAAACCTTTGTATTAGAGGTACATGGAGAAGAGGTGAAAAGGTCTGAACAAGGAAAATGAGCACTGATGAGAGTATTCAAAGAGAAAGGAGAGCATTAGAGCCAGGGTTTACTGTCATCACTAAGCACTGGGCACAGGCTTTCACAGGCATCTCACTGCAAAGGTCGGCAGGCTTACCAGAAGGCAAGACACACAGGCCAAATGATAGGCCAGTGAGCCAAAAATAGTGATTGTGAATTTAAGAGGCAATCTGAACCAGGCTTAAAATGATGAGGTGGGAAAATTATTAGTTTATTCAAAATATGCCTCTGGTGATTAACTGTAAATAATTTTCTCCCTTAAATCTAAATCCAAAAATAGTGTTCTCAAATAAGCTAGTGAAAGAAAGGGAGAAGGATATTATCAAAGTGACCCACATTCAAATGTTTAATGGGCGTGGAAGAAAAAAGTTCATATGACCAAGACTGTTATGACAGCCAGGCAAGTCAACATACATAATCCTTTATTTCCATGTATTCTCCGTAAACCCTCTCAAAGAAAATAAACAATGAATCTGATAGAAAAAAATTAAAAATGAGATGCTATCATAGGTTAATTAGCCTAGGTACCTTATGTATTTAACATGTCTGTGGAATAGTTGACAAAAAAAGAACAGAACATTTCAAATCTATAAGGCAATAAGGAAGCAAAACAGCACAGCAACAGTGCTAGAGAATGAGACAAAGGCCGATCTGATAATCTGGAAGACAGTTTACTGCAGGCCTGGCCATTGGCAATGTTTGACTTGTTTTGAAGAGGAAGAAGATACAAAATGGCATTAGTGAAATGAAGATAAGAGAACACAAGATGAAACACAGGGAATTTGAAAATTATTTGCAAGCAGTCTACACGTAATTGAGCCTTTCCCATGGCCAATACTCATTTGCACATTCCTCCACAACCAGCATTCATTTAAGGAGTCCCTTGAAAGTCCTTAAGGAACAAAGGAGGCAAGAAACTTTCATTGGAAGCTCAGCTCAATGAAACCCATGAGAGGTCAGTGTCAATGTAGTTTTTCAGTCACTTTTTTTTTGACCTTTCAAGTAAATGAAGACAGAGGCAGAAAGCAACAAAAAACCAGGAGAGACGTTGATTCTCAGTGGGAAATCTCCAGCTTTGAAGTGACAAGGCTTTATAATCATCAGCTAGCTCAATTCTCAGCCAGTTACTGACTTTAATTACAATACCTGATTTCATACATCACTTGGGTCTGTGTGTGTGTGTGTGTGTGTGTGTGTGTGTGTGTGTGTCCTTAAAGTTATGTGCATGAGGAGAGAGAGTTTCGTGCATGATGATGTGGGAGTAGATTTTCAGTGCTGAACACATAGGTGCCCAAATAATTTGATAGAGTTTGGTGGACCAACAGCATTCTAAAATCCAAATGCTCACAAAGAGAGGGAAATGACATCACTAAAATAAAACAAAATCCTTAATAAGTTTAAGGTTGAGAGCTTTTGAAATTTCTGTAACTACTAGATATCATTATATACTGGAATGGGATGCATCACAAACACACAGAAAACAAACAATAGCCCCACCTTCCAGAAACAAGTGATGATGTGTGAACATCACCAGGCAACCCAGCAAAAGGAGTTCGGAGCTACTTCATGATGGTGGAGTGGGATGCAGCATGCCTTAGAGTGGCTGCTACAGTGGCCAGGGGATATTGTTAAAAGATAATAGGAAGCAAACACAGGTGGGGATGTCACATTTGTAATCCTAGGTACTCTGAAGGGTGAGATATGAGGATCTTGGTTCAGAGCCAGTCCAGAAGCTGTGAGACTCTTATCTCTACTTAACCTCCCAAGAGCTGGAAGTATAGCTGTGGCTCAAGTAGTCTTGATCACAAAAGTTCAGGGACATAGACCAGGCTCTAATTTCAAGCTGCAGATTTCAAGCCCCAGGACAACACACAAAGGAAAGAAAAAAAGTAGCAAATGTCCTATAGGACAGCAGAAATTAACACTATTCATTCACTTATTCCTTTATTCATTTGTAACTTTAATATTCATTGTACAAGGTATTTTAAAGTAGGAGAGCTGAAAAAATAAATTACACAGGAAACTATTTGTGTTTGGAGATGACCATCTAAAATATTTTGCACTCATTAAATATCGTATCTTATTGGCTATTGCAAAGGATAGGAATCTAGCTGAAGGAATGGAGGGTACTACACATCATACAGGAATAGCTGGTGTACTATGGAAAGCAGTATGTCGGTTCCTCAAAAGACTAAACATAGAGCTCCCCTATGACCCAGCAATTCCACTACTTGGCATTTACCCAATCATCCAGAAACAAGGACATACTAAATCCACCAGCACAACGATGTTCATTGCAACACTATTTACCATAGCAAAGATATGGAACCAACCTAGATGTCCCTCAGTTGATGAGTGGATCAACAAGATGTGGTATTTGTATACAATGGAATTCTATGCTGCTGTCAGAAAGAACAACATGGCCCCATTTGTAAGGAAATGGAATGACTTAGAAAAAGTCATATTAAGTGAAATAAGCCAGACTCAAAGGAACATAGGCTCAATGGTTTCCCTCATTTGTCATAATCAGTAGAAACCCTGGGCTCTCCTAGCAGAGATTTACAATAGAACAAAATCTAGAGACAGTAGGCCAAATAATATGACACTAAATGTAAGGACCTCCAGGATAAGGAAACAAAAGCCATATAATGAGTGATTGTTGTCCTTAATGTACTATGTTATCTCTCATATCTTTTTCTTGGTTATCTCATATTGTTACAGTATTTCACCTTGTTATCTGATATACTGTATATATGCGTATTTGGTTATGTGAAATTGGGTAGAGCAGAGGGGAAAACAAGATGAGGGGCCGGGGAGGGGAGAGGGAAATGGGGACTAAGACATGAGAAAGGGGACCAATGTTTGTGAAGCAATGCATCATCTGTCTGGTGAATATAATGTAACCCTTCTATTAATTACAATAAAAATATATGGGAACAAGAATAGCTGGTGTGATTTTTCACACTGATTCAATGGAGAATGTTAATGGAGGCTTGCTTGAGACTTGAGTTGTTTTTACATCCTCAATTCAAAGAATAAATTAAAGCATAGGCTTTTTCAGAACCATGTCCTGGAGACCAGCTAATCCTGAATCATTAACACAAAAACTTCAACTCTTTACCTTGTGGTAGCTGTAAAAGATCTTTGAAGGACATAAACCATCACAGTAATGATGGATTGTCAATTTCTACTGGTCTTTGAATCATACTGGGACCACATTTTATCACAATTTTCTGTGTACAGAGCTAGGGCAGTGACTAGAAACAGCATTTAAGATTTGAATAATTACAGGAAGGAATAGGAGATACACTAGGCCTCCTTGGCACAGGTCGAAACTTTCTTAATAAGGACCAAGAATCACAACAAATCAGAGAAAGGCTGGATAAGTGGGACTGCATTAAACTGCACAGCTTTTGTATGGCAAAGGACATAGCTAGTAAATTAATTAGGAAGCCTACAGAGTGGGAGAAAATTTCACCAACCAAACAACGGACAAAGGCCTCATATCTAAAATATATCAACAACTCAAAAAATTGAATCACTCCAAAACTAACCTCCAAAGTAACAACCATCCCATTAAAAAATGGGCCAAAGACTTAAAGAGAGTCTTCTCTGAAGAAGAAACAAAAATGGCCTATAGACACATGAAGAAATGCTCAACATCTCTGATCATAAAAGAAATGCAAATCAAAACAACTCTAAGATTCCACCTCACTCCAGTTAGAATGGCCAGGATCAGGAAAATGAATAATAACAGATGCTGGAGGGGATGTGGCCAGGAGGGATCACTACTACACTGTTGGTGGGAGTGCAAACTCATTCAACCACTATGGAAAGCAGTGTGGCAGTGCCTCAAAGGCTAAACATAGAACTCCCCTATGACCAAGCAATTCCACTACTTGGCATTTACCCAACCATCCAGAAACAAGGACATACTAAACCCACTAGCACGACAATGTTCATTGCAGCACTATTCACCATAGCAAAGATATGGAACCAACCTACATGTCCCTCAGTTGATGAGTGGATCAACAAGATGTGGCATTCATACACAATGGAATTCTATGCTGCTGTCAGAAAGAATGACATCGCCCCATTTGTTAGAAAATGGAAAGACTTAGAAAAAATCTATTAAGTGAAGTAAGCCAGACTCAAAGGAACTTAGGCTCAATGGTTTCCCTCATTTGTCATAATCAGTAAAAACCTTGGGCTCTACTAGCAGAGATCTGCAATAGAGCAAAATCTTGATACATAAGGCCATATAATGTGAAGCTAATTGAAAGGACCTCCAGGATATTGAAACAAAAGCCATATAATGAATGATTGTTGTCCTTAATGTACTATGTTGTCTCTCATCTCCTTTGCTGTCCCTTGGTTATCTCATATTGTTATAGTATCTCACTTTGTTATCTGATATATTGAATTTATTTGTATTTGGATATTTGAAATTTGATAGGGAAGGGGGGAAAACCAAGACGGGTGGGGTGTGGGGGGGAGGGAAATGTGAAAGGGTATCAATGTATGTGAATTAATGCACCTTCTATCTGGCAAATATCATGTAACCCTTTTACTAATTATAATAAAAAACAAAAAAGAAAAAAAAGATTTGAATAATTAAATTATATAGTAGGCATATACAGAAATACCATTATTAAACCTTCACAATAAATAATTATTTATTACTTTTTTCAATTGAGAAAATAGATATGTTTAGTTTAACTTTAAATATTTATTAATTTCAATAATCCCTTTAAAAATTATATATTTCTACCATGATAAATACATCAAAATTAAATTAAACCTCAGCATGTTTATTTTAAAATATGCCTGGATAATTCAAGGTGATACTGAAAGCATAGCTTTCTTTTTAAAGCTGAATATCACTTTAATGTTTTAAGGGTTTTTTTTAACAACAAAACTCGGTGCAAACAAGTATAAGCTGTATTTATTTAAGAAATACCTCTAATGTCAAGATGACAGTATCTCTAGTGACAATGTTGCTATCATTCAGCAAGTAGCTGAAGAAATTAGACATAGAGTGTAATATTATCCAGATTTTAAAAATAGCCAACACAAAAGGTTGCCATGATACTGAGCATTTTATCATTTCTAAAGCTTGTTCTCGTGGTTACTTTTGTTCTCTTCTACCCTACATGACGGTGTTTGTTGCTATAGTTAAATCCAATTTTCATTTTCAGTGCTGTTGCATGTTACTGAGATGCACAAAAAGCTAACAACGCTGTGTATTTATGCAAAATTCCTCTATCATAGTGCAACTTCCATTTATTTCCCATAGTCATTTGTAAAAGCCTAAATGACATCAAGATTCTTTGGTTTGTGTCAGAGCCAAGTACTTACCAAACAATATATATATATTCTTTGTGGAAGCAAAGGGAAGGGAAGGGAAGGGAAAGGAAAGGAAAGGAAAGAAAAAGGTTGACTTGAAAATAAATTATCTCAGGGCCAGGATTGTGGCCTAGTGATAGAGTGCTTGTGTAACATGCACAAACCCTTGGTTTGATTTCTCCTAGGAAATACGCAGTAAAAGCCAAGCCAAGAATGCTATGGCTCAAGTGATAGAGTGCTATTCTTGAGAAAGCTTAACAACAGTGCTGAGTCTCTGAGTTCAAGCCCCAGGACTGGAAAAATAAAGAAAATTAAGTAAATACTCTCACTCATGTGAATAATGTTAAGAAGAATGACATCTTTTCTCTTTGAGCAAACTCTGCTTGAACTCTTTTTCAACTTTCCTCATCCTTTAATATGCCTATATTGCATTTTAACAAAACCTTACTGAATTGATTTTGTAAGAATTTCCCTCGCTCCATGTCTTATCACTTTTAGCAGATTGTATTTCTCATCCTCTACTGTCCTCTACCTAGCTGCTCTTCATCAGTTCCCATAGGTTATCTGAACTTCTTTTATACCTAAGCTTGACTTTTAATAGCTTTCCTTTCACTCTCCCCTCACATGCACTTTGGCTATATATCTTTAATTTTCCTTGACATAGTAGGAGTGAAGTCCCCTCTCTCTGCTATAAAACCCAATGATTGGTCTCTTCCCTGTCCCTACAATAAGATATGAATAGCCTGCCTTATTTTTTTCTTTTTTCATATATTTTTATTGTAATTAATAGAAGGGTTACATGATATTTGCCAGATAGATGGTGCATTAATTCCCATACATTGATACCCTTTCACATGTCTTGGTCCCCATTTCCCTTCCCCCACCCCCACCCCTTATCTTGTTTTTCCTCCCTTCCCTATCCAATTTCAAATAACCAAATACAAATATACCTGATATATCAGGTAACAAAGTGAGATACTGTAACAATATGAGATAACCAAGGGACAGCAAAAGAGATGAGAGATAACATAGTACCTTAAGAACAACAATCACTCATTATATGGCTTATGTTTCTATATCCTAGAGATCCTTTCATTCAGCATCGTACTATATGGCCTTTTGTATCAAGGTTTTGCTCTATTGCAAATCTCTGCTAGGAGAGCCCAAGGTTTCTACTGATTATGACAAATGAGGGAAACCATTGAGCCTAAGTTCCTTTGAGTCTGGCTTACTTCACTTAATATGATCTTTTCTAAGTCTTTCCATTTCCTAACAAATGGGGCAATGTCATTTTTTCTGAGAGCAACATAGAATTCCATTGTGTACAAATACCACATCTTGTTGATCCACTCATCAACTGAGGGACATGTAGGTTGGTTCCATATCTTTGCTATGGTAAATAGTGCTGCAATGAACATTGTTGTGCTGGTGGACTTAGTATGTCTTTGTTTCTGGATGACTAGGCAAATGCCAAGTAGTGGAATTGCTGGGTCATAGGGGAGCTCTATGTTTAATCTTTTGAGGAACTGCCATACTGCTTTCCATAGTGGGTGAAGGAGTTTGCACTCACACCAACAGTGTAGTAGTGATCCCTCCTGGCCACATCCCCCTCCAGCATCTGTTGTTATTAGTTTTCTTGATCCTGGCCATTCTAACTGGAGTGAGGTGGAATCTTAGAATTGTTTGGACATTCTTTTCTACAGTAGAAAGGATCCTTTTTCTCACTATCATGTATTGGTTCTATATTTTATGAAGCACTGTATATTGGAATATTGCTTGGTGGGATTTGATACTCACAGGATTTTATCTTCAGGCTGTCTTTGTCAACTTTGAACAAATCCACTTTGTATATTTAAGGAAGTTAATCCCTAGAAAGGAAATGGATTCAAACAGGGAAATTGCAATACTAATCTCTGTGGAGTAAACTTGGGAAGCAGAAGATATTTTATTATTTTTTGCCCCAGTGGATATCTAATAGAGAAAAGGATCATTTTATCTGAAATACACAGGTAGATAAATCAATAATAGATAAGGTTTGAGTATACATGTGTCATATATATAATATAGTATATAGTAAACATACATTTCATATAATATACATATACAGTATACATATAGTATCAAATACAGTGAACATATATATTTCACTCATCTATATTTATATCTATAATATTTATCATATATCTATCTCCACATTTATATTTGGAATATATCTATACATAAAGATCTATGTCTATATTGAGCATATATTTTGAATCCAGAGCTATTTATAAATGCCTTTCTTTCTTGCATCCTGCACTTAGGACATAAATATTCTATCATGATGCCATCCAATATCTCTCCCAAGCCTCAATTATTGATACATATGCCCACATTATTTCAAGAGACATCTAAAAATACCTGTTGTGGAAATCCTAATAATTCCACACTGTTGGTAAAGTGCAGAGTTTCTTCTTAAAACCAATCAACCAGCTAAAAATAACTCAAGGTAATAAAGCTCCAGCATCTGTGCATCCAAAGTTTGGTGGTCACAGATTCCAAACACATGGCCTACAAAGACCCCCAGCTTTTCCATAGTCTTAGCAGGCTAGTCTCTAACTGCCATTAGAGTAGATAATTTTGTTCTCTTCTAGAGAAAACAATCATTTGAATGAAACAGTTTTCTTTTTCTCACTTATGTATTTGTCCAGTTTATTTGCATTTTAACAAGTGCCATACTAATCCAAATTCATGGGAAAAAAGTTTTAGGTGATATGGGTTTGCCATTAGTTGGAAGGAGCTCTTTGAAGGATAGAAACTTTTTCCTTGAAAAAGAAAAATGTTTCTTCTCCCTTCCAATTCCATACAGAATCTAAGACAGGCCAAGTTTCATTGTCACAGCTAGCCCTAAACATGTAAAGTAACTCCAGATTCTCCAACCCTTTCTCAAATACTACTCTACCTACAATATTTTATGGACCAGAGCATTATGCTGTGCATATATGAATTGTGTTAATTTTATCTACTATTCAACATGCTACTGCTATCCTTTCTAATGCCACTTCCTGGTAAGATAGCTTGACTATGGACCACTGAACACTCAGTAAAGCCAAACTCAGGTGTTTTATGTAAGACACTGAGCACGCTCTGCTTGTGAATGCTCCCTATCATAGCTCTACATTTATCTAGATAGAAAGATAGATAAATAGATAGATCCAGGACACCAAAACAACAAGCCCCAATTAAATATATTCACTTATTAGAATCTCTTTCCAAACTCAGTTATCGTAGTGTTTGAAGCTAATTTATTTCACTACTTTAGAATGGGAAAAAGAACGGGGAACCAAGGAAATGATTCACTTTTTTTTCTTTAGAGTTTATTAGTGAATAATTTGTTTTGAACAAATTCTTAACATTTGCTGGTAATTTTACTGTCTGGACTAAGGTAAATAATAACAATTTTTAATATGACTCATTGAAGAATGGAAGCTGAAATATTCTTTCATGTCTTGGGGAACTGGTGCTAAAGGTAATGGAGGAAATACAGCTGAAATATTCCCTAAAATCAAATTATACATATCTCACAGAGACATGCTCAGAGTGAGCTGAGTGCAGAATATGGAACATTTTCTGGCCAATCATATTTTTCTGATACACTTGAATTTTTCCAAAACCTTTGTCTTTTCTGATACCTTTAAAATCTTTCCTCTGAGAATAACTTCAAGAAATTTGAACTCATTTATCAAATATGATATATATATGTATTACTTTCTGAAGAATAGGTTGGGTTTGTAGAATATCTGTTAGCCAATTGGGGTTACTGAGTTTCAAATTTGAACTCATTTATCAAATATGACATTTATATATTTTTTACTTTCTAAAGAATAGGTTGGTTTTGTAGAATATCTGTTAGCCAATTGGGGCTACTGAGTTTCAAATGGAAGGATGTCATCCTGGCTGAACAACCTTATCTGATTACTTAATTCTACTGTGCTCTTTTCCCAGCAAAGCATGGACATGAGAAATTGCGCAGAAACATTGAGAGAAGACAAATGGAGTTTAGAAAATGTCAATTAATCTGGGAAGACTCAACAGCAAAAGTTAATCCTAAATACTTGAGATTATGAACATACTAATAAAAATTTAACATTTCCCTGAGGCCCAACATTAAAGCCTGCATGGAAGTAAAGGAGTCTGTTTCCTACCAGGCAATGTTAATGACAGCTAACATTTGATGAGGAATTACTCACAGCTAGGCATAATTCTCAGCATTTTCAGGTATTTATTCATTTAATCTTCATAATAACACATGAAGGTGTGTGCTAGTATTGTTATTACTATTTTAAGATAAGAAATTGAAGCACAGAGGATTAAGTAGTCAGTTAAGGTTGTTCAGCCAGGATCACATTCAAGGAATTTAGTTTTATGTTAGGTTTTCTTGACCATTGTTCAAAATGACTTTTCAGGAGTCATTTGAAAGCCAGGAATAATGTAAGTTCTAGGAATCTGAATGCAATATTATAGTGGTGGGGTGAGGCTCACATTGTCATCTTACTAAAACAAAAATCACATTCTCTATGTCAGACCTATGTCTACAGCCAACCTGTCTACAAGGAGCTCTGCAAATCACAGGAAATATCAATTACTCCAGAGGTTAATCAACCTGACTGTTATTGTGTGTCATGGGAAGAAATCTAGAGGAAGGAGAGTAATAACTTTCGATTAATTTGATGATTAAGTTGCTTAAGTTGTTTAGATATGTTACTGAGACTATGTGGATTAAAAGTCCATAGTGTTTGTTGTTTGTACACCTGAGAGGAACCTTAGAAAGCAAAAGAATAGTGTAAACAATTATGGTTTTAATAGGAGTGTTTAGCACTTAAATGAGTCATACATACACAGAAAGGAGAATCCTCGTGTTTTTACGGGTCAGCCACTATCGTATTCCTGTCACTCTACACATTATTTATTAAGTGAATACTTGTTCCCTTTCAATGTATTTTACTAAGACATCTCCCTTCTTCCCGTTTCTGGAGTCCTCTAACCAAGTTCCTAATTTCTGCTCATTTAATTTCTATTTGTTGTTATCTTAATGTTCATCTTCTGCATATCTCCAAAACACACTTCTGTTCTACACTGCGTCACTCATTCAAATGTCTTGTCTTAATATGAGCAATCATTTATCCTTTGTAGCCAGGTAGCTTCTTGACTCCTTACCTTAAAATTTTGTTGGCAATGCAGAATGATATGATGCCTCTCAGCCATTTTCACATCTTGATATACGAAGATGCACACAGGGGTTATCTGATGAGACAGCTCATGTCAGAAACAATAAGCCAGGGATTCTGGCTGCCCAAGGCTTTTTCTCACTGACCTTGGTTTTTGCTAAAAGAATCAATAAAACATACCACCCACTGGCTTATTCCTTGGCTTTTTGAGGAGGCTTGATGTAGTAGAAAAAGGATGTTGATTGTTGCCAAACAAAGCATAAATTGTGTTTTGACTCTTGCTGCAGCATTGCTCTGTGATCTTGATAAACTGACATCTTAGGTCTCCTCTCTTAATTATCGAATAGCAATGAGAATATGCAAAGGGAAAGAGCATATCTAACCCTTCCCCCATCAGTCTTCCACCCACCTACTCTCCTTTCAATTCTTTCCAAGGACAGAAGCTGACAGTTTGCTCGGTTGCTGTTTAGAATTTTGGGCCCTATGAAAGGTTCACTTAACATTGGATTAAGATTTCTCTTGCCAGTCCTGGGGCTTGAACTCAGGGCCTGGGCACTGTCCTTGGACACTTTACTCAAGGGTAGCACTCTGCCACTTGAGCCACACCATCACTTCCTGCTTTTTCTGTGCATATGGTACACATACACATGCTAGGTAAGCAGTTAATACTTACCAAGTCTCTTCAATGTGTTATGCTTCTGAATCTTTACTCATATTCCAATAGAATCCTTCCCTAGAAAGCCAAAATAAAAGTTCAGCAAAATAAAACACCAGGGAGGAAGCACTCAGAAGAGGTTGGGTGAAAACAAAAGGAAAAGAATAGCAAACAAAGATAAGAGGGGGAAAATACAGATAAGGAATCCAATGGATATCCTGTATAATTAATAAGTGTGAGTGGAGGGATGAGTGAGGTGACATTGACTACAATATATTATATTGATTAACTGATTTGTTAAATGAAAACTCCTCTGTACTACTACTTAAAGATAATTTTTTAAAAAAGAAATAAAAGTTCACAATGTAAGTATGATGCAAGTATGTTCATAAAATCAGACTGACTGGTTTGAGTTCCTCAGACAAGTGTGGGTGTGATACCCATATACCTTCCCTAACATGAACTTCCAATCTTTTTCTTTTCTGACTTAAGACTGTAGATGATAGTTCTGCTATTCCTCCCAAATATTTGCAATGATCAAAACACTGCAAGGCTCAATGCTTCAGGCTTCCATTTACACTCTACTGGTAACATCTTATTTGACCTAGGGTTTTTCTCCAAGACTTACTTTTATCCTGAAGCTATACCTTGCTATGTACAAAACATGATCTCTCCAATCCCAAATTCTTCAACCTTATTTAGACTTCTCTTGTGTTTCCACAGGAGGAGAATAGGACCAGGAAGCTCTTTCCAGAGTCACATACTAATATATGACAGCCCCATTTGTCTTTCTTATTCAAATCTCAGGGTAGCAGGGCAACACCTTCTTGTCATTGTTGGCAACATTTGTTTTAAACTCCTTTCTATAAAGAGCTATTTTTAATAAGCAACTCAAGAATTCAGAACTCATGCTGTTTGCTATTCTACATGCCTCATTCTCAGAAATAAAAAAATGCTGTTTTTCAGATGTCAGATAGAGGAGGTAAGTTTTAGAGAAACATCTTGGTTGATATGCATATATCATACATACATACATACATACATACATACATACATACATACATACATACAAAATAACTGGATTTTCTAGAGATTTCCAGGAAAGTCATCTCACGCTGAGAAATAGTGAGGGGATCAGTAGAGAAAATTTTATGGAAATCAAGTGTAAGTTTTAAAGATAATAATGTTCTGTGGGATGAAAATAAAAGGAAAGACAGAGGAGAGAAACAGAAGAAAAAAACAGAAACCAATAATGATCTCCTAAAAGAATACTCCCCTTTAATAATACATTGGTGACAGAAATACAGAAAAAAATCAGGAGTTATCTGTTTAAAAAAATCACTTCATCCAAAGTTGTTTGAGTGCTGCAAAACAAGTGTTCCTCCCTGCAGGACTGTTGGGTCCCATTCTCCCAAACCTCCATCCTCCCCCATCACATAGCTGCAGCTGCACCATTGTCCCTGTCTCAGGAAATGGCTCTAGGACCCCCACTCCCCACAGCTTCTGCTGGTCTGAACCAGAGACCTAGAGACCTAGACCTAGGATGCCTGCCTAACTTGCACATCAGGCCCGTTGATTCCATCTCTAGGATCTCTCTTGTTCATCTAGCTCACCCCACCCTCAATGCCATTTCCCCAGTCCAGGCTTCTTCAGCTACACTCTGGCTTGGTTTGCTGCCATTGTCTCTTAATTGATGTCTCTCCCTTCCTGTACTTCATTTTCTACTACTGTGCAGGAGATGGACCTAACAGGCATTCAGATGTGATCAATTGCACCTTTGTCAGATGGGATTGAGTTTACTTATGCAGCCCTGGTGATAGGGAAAGGCATTCATCTTCCAATGACCAACAAGATGATAAGCTGTCATTGCACACAGCTTTTTCTTAGGCCACTCTGATGGGTATGGGATTTAAGAAGTCCAAGAACATAATGACCACTGGCCTGACTGCAGGTTTCAGTTTCTTGATGATCCTGAAACTTACCTTAATGCTGTTGTACCTTCCAGAAGGGCTGAGGACTATACTTAAAAAATAAACATGTTAGCCAGGCACTGGAGGCTCACGCCTGTAATGCTAATTACTCTCAAGGAGGCTGAGATCTGAGGATCAAAATTCAAAGTCAGAGCAGCCAGGAAAGCCCATGAGACTCTTATCTCCAGTTAACCACCAAAAAGTTGGACATGGAACTGTGGCTTCAGTGGTAGACTACTTTGAGCAGGAAAACGCAGGGCATACCCGAGGCTGAGTTCAAGCCCTGAGACCATCCAGAATGAAACTAAAACAAAAACTAAAGGACAAATGTAAAAAGTGTCTGATTAGCATCAGGAATGTCTATCACATGAGTGTACCATAGCTTAATAGAAGGTAACTGGAATATCATGTAATCCAAGCCCTATCACCATTCTTCAGGAATTTAGTTATGTTAAAGTAAAGAAAAATAGTTGTCTCTGTTATAAACACTAATTTAAGGGATTTTTTTAAAAGTAAAGCCTTTGAAATTACCAGACACTTTTCATTAAAGATGTTTACTCATAACCCTTTCATTTGCTGCGACTGTTTTTACATATGGGTTTTTTGTTTTGAACGATTCCAAATACATATGACTCAAGTAAGTTTCAACTAAGCTACAACATGTCAGATAAGGGAATTCCTTAAACGCAGATATTTGTCTTAGGCATTTTCGAAATTTTACTTGCTTTGCTGCCCGTATTTTGGTCAAGAATTCCATTCTCAGAACATCCCCGTGTGCCCAATTTTGTTAAACACATTAATAGATCCAGGTCAGCATCTTTGGAAAAATGACTGGTTATATTTTTTAGATAGACAATTAACCGATTAGTGAAAATAAATCAAAAGCCATATTCAGTTCAATGCAGAGTGCCAATAAGAAAGCCAAAGAATCAAACATAAGTACCTGTGGTCTGCAAAGAGTTCTTCCCCAGGATGCTCATGCTGGCTGTGATTAATGAGGTCAAGTTATAGAATCTTGCCTGTCCTTGAGTCATTATTCTAAGGATAGAAAGAAAGTACAAATTGGTCAAGGGATTATTCATTAAAAATTCCATTCATAAAGAGAAGCATTGCCCATTTTTTATCTTATACTATCCCTTAAATTAATAAGGAGATGTTGGAACTATGACAACATTCAAATGAAGCTGCTCTAAGGTTTTTAGTGAAGACAACAGTGGTAGTGTTTCCTCTTCACACTGAACTCATTCCAAAGGAAAAACCCCACTGAACAGATGAGACATTTACTTCTTGATGAGTAGAAGCAAGAGGAAGCAAATTAAACTTCTGGAAAATGAAGAATCAAACTATGTTTTAGTGACTATAAGGAAATTTCAGAATACAATAAAGATATTCACCCATTGTCTTTGCATCTTTTTATTTTTTATTGTAATTAATAAAAAGGTTACATGATATTTGCCAGATAGAAGGTGCATTAATTCTGGGGCCAGGAGTTTGGCCTAGTGGTTAAAGTGCTTGCCTCGCATGCACGAAGACCCAGGTTCGATTCCTCGGTACCACATACATAGAAAAAAGCCAGAAGTGGTGCTGAGGCTCAAGTGGTAGAGCTCTAATCTTGAGAAAGTCCAAGGACAGTGCTCAGGCCCTGAGCTCAAGCCCAGGACTGGCAAAAAAAAAAAAAGAAGGTGCATTAATTCACATACACTGATACACTTCCACATGTTTTGGTACCCATTTCTCTCCTCCCCAACCCCCCGCAACCCATCTTGGTTTTCCCCCCTTTCCTATCAAATTTCAAATAACCAAATACAAATAAATTCAATATATCAGATAACAAAGTGAGATACTGTAACAATATGAGATACCCAAGGGACAGCAAAGGAGATGAGAGATAACATAGTACATTAAGGACAACAATCATTCGTTATATGGCTTTTGTTTCAATATCCTGGAGGTCCTTTCAATTAGCTTCATACTATATGGCCTTATGTATCAAGATTTTGCTCTATTGCAGATCTCTGCTAGTAGAGCCCAAGGTTTCTACTGATTATGACACATGAGGGAAACCATTGAGCCTAAGTTCCTTTGAGTCTGGCTGGCTTACTTCACTTAATATGATCTTTTCTAAGTCTTTCCATTTCCTAACAAATGGGGCGATTTCGTTTTTTCTGACAGCAGCATAGAATTCCATTGTGTACAAATACCAGAACTTGTTGATCCACACATCAACTGAGGGACATCTAGGTTGGTTCCATGTCTTTGCTATGGTGAATAGTGCTGCAATGAACATTGTTGTGCTAGTGGATTTAGTATGCCTTTTGCATCTTTTTTAAACTATGCATAATTGTTGGGAGCCAGAGTGGAATCAAACTGTACCTTGACTTGCATCAGAAGATGGCTTTATTGTCTTATTGCTTTCTGGCCCTATTCTATGTAAATGACCTGAGAATTACCATATGAATGTAACACCTGGAGGTTCCCTGGGTCAGGAGGAGGGAAGAAGGGGGAGTGGAAAATAAACGCGGCAGTCTCGGCAGTCTTTGCCTGGACTGCGGACATCCCGGACCCGGTGTGTCTGTCTCTCTTCTATTTCTTCCTAGTCCTTGCCCCCGATTTCAGGAACCCCAATCTGCGAACCCTGGTTTGCTGCCGGTTGGCCCCGGCATCTGGCGCCCGAACAGGGACCCTGAAAATCTGGGACGAAGGTGAAGGACCCCTCCCTGTGGTGAGTAACACATCGTAGGACTATTAAGAGAGTGTATAGTCAGGAGTAAAAATTATGGGTCAAGTTAATAGCCATAGGTCATATGTACCGATCTTAACAGGCCTACTTGAAGCCCACGGAACGTGGGTGGAAAAAGAGGTGCTTCAGAGCTTCCTACAGTTTGTCGAGGAGGCATGCCCGAGGTTTATAGAGGAGGAATTCCAAAAAACTTGGCAGCGGATGGGAAAAAGAATTCAAGAATATTATAATGTATATGGCCCCGAAAAGACCCCAGTAGAGGCTATTGATGTATGGAATATAGTAAGTGAATGCATAGATCCTCTACATGAAAATGCTGAACTTAATCTTGAATTAAGGGAACTTTATGAGTTAAAGGACCCTTCTGAAAAACCTGAGGCTGAGCCATATGCCGCAGCCCAAGAGAGTCTAAGTGAGATCTTGAAAAGGGAACAACAACCAGTAGATATTGAGTATCAGATTTCAGGTTTGAATATCAAGGAGGAAAGTTATGATGAGTCAATGGAGGGCCGGGTGGCTACGATAGAGAAGAAGTTAGAAGAAATACTACATTTTCTATCGAAAATGGGGATGGAGCAGAGAGCCCCCCAGAAGTAGGAAAGAAAGATGACCCTCAGGCCACTATGGTGTCTGATTCCAAACCTTACCCCTCACACCCACCGCCTCCGGCTGCAGCCTTACGGCCTCAATCTCTTTTTCAACCTTTAGGCAAGCCTAAAGGCCCGAGCAACAAGTCCCTTTTAACAGGCACTACAACCAGGCACAGTGCATCGCAATTAACCCTGACTCAGGCTGCTAGAGAGAGGGAAGATATTTCAGGGCCTCGATGCTTCCCTAGTTTAGTTGATCATGATGAACAAGTATACCATCAACCTGTTCCTGTTATACTATTACAGGATTTAAAGAGTGCCTGCTCCCAATATGGGCCAACTGCCCCTTTTACTCAAGTAATACTGGAGGCCGCGTGTGCTGGTATTGCATGCCCAAATGACTGGAAGCGGCTTGCCAGAGCATGCCTTAGTGCAGGAGAGTACTTATTATGGGAGACAGAGTTCACTGCACAGTGTCGGGCTAAAATTGAAACAAATAGGTCTAAGAACCTGCCTTACACTGTTGATCAGTTGTTAGGAGCGGGAACCTATAAAAACACCGAAGATCAATTGGGTTATGCAAAGGAGGCCTATTTGCAAATAAATGCTGCGGCGAGAGGCTTGGAAAAGGTTACGCAATTCCAATCCTACAAAAAATCTAGTAGAAGTTAAACAGGGACCGAATGAACCTTATCTAGAATTTTTGTCTCGATTAATGGAGACTGCAGACCGCCTAGTACAAGATGAGAATGCAAGGAGGATTATAGTTAGACACATAGCCTATGAAAATGCCAACGCCGCCTGTCAGGCGGCTATCAGACCCCATAGGAATAAGGGAGGAATCACGGACTTTATTTCACTGTGTGCTGATATTGGACCCTCCCATGTACAAGGCCTTACTTTAGCCGCCGCTCCTCAAGGAAAGACTGTTAGTGAGTTTCTAAAATATAGAGGTCAGCGGCATTCTCGGGATGCTAGACCCCCAGGGCGTTGCTTTTCTTGTGGACAAATAGGACATTGGATGACGCAATGCCCACGCCAGGCCAGGCAAAAGAGAGAAAAATCACCTGGCACATGTCCACGCTGTGGTAAAGGGAAGCACTGGGCTAAAGATTGCAAGTCAGCAACAAATCGCAATGGCCGCCCGTTTTTGGGAAACTGGAGAAGGGGCCAGCCCCTGGCCCCGCAAAACCATGGGGCAGTCCCTCCCTCTTCTCGGCCACAAGTGCATCTTCTAACAACCCCCCAAGATCAGTCTCCAGCCTCCTCCGTGCCACCCCAGGCAGTGCAGGCTTGGACCTCTGTTCCTCCACCTGCTCAGTATTGACCCCAGAGATGGGGACACAAGCTCTCCCCACGGGGGTCTTCGGCCCCCTTCCCCCGGGAGTGGCTGGATTGCTGTTAGGGCGAAGTAGCTCAGCCCTTAAAGGGATACAGATTACACCTGGCAAAATTGACCAGGATTTTACTGGAGAAATCAAAGTTATGGCCTCTGCCCCGAAACACGTGGTATCGATCCCAGCTGGTCAAAAATTAGCACAACTAATACTTGTGCCTTTACCTCCCGGGGAGACTGCTAATTCCCCAAGTGGACAGAGAGGATTTAGATCTTCTGATATCTATTGGGTACAAAGCATAAAACAAGAGAGGCCTGAGATGACTATATTTATACAAGAAAAGCCCTTTAAAGGAATATTAGACACTGGAGCAGATGTGTCTGTGATATCTAAAAAACACTGGCCAGCCCAATGGCCCCTGACAACCTCTATGACTTCCCTACAGAGGGTTGGGCAAGCAACTGACCCACAGCAGAGCAGTGCGATCCTTGTTTGGAGAGATGAGGAGGGGCACTCTGGTCATTTTCAGCCATTTGTCTTGGATCATCTGCCAATTAATTTATGGGGTCGTGATATCATGGAAAAAATGGGAGTGTATATGTTTAGACCTAGTGCTGCGGTCACTAAGCAGTTACTTGATCAAGGCCTCCTCCCCTTTAGGGGACTAGGCCGAGCAGCACAGGGGGAGCTAGAGCCACTCCAACCCCAGTCTCACCCTACGAGACAAGGATTAGGGTATTCTTTAACGGGGGCTGTAGTTTGTCCTGCCCCTCATGCTGATCCCATAAATTGGCTCTCTGACGAACCGGTATGGGTTGAACAGTGGCCTCTTTCTCTAGAAAAGATCATTGCAGTTCAGCAGCTGGTACAGGAACAGCTGGACTTGGGACATGTGGCCCCTTCTAACTCTCCATGGAATTCTCCAATTTTTGTTATAAAGAAAAAGTCAGGTAAATGGAGGCTGTTACAGGACTTGAGAAAGGTTAACGCGACAATGGAACTGATGGGGGCCCTACAGCCTGGCTTGCCTTCACCCATGGCAATCCCAAAGGATACTTATAAGATTATTATAGATTTGAAGGATTGTTTCTATACTATACCCCTGGCGCCTCAAGACTGTAAGCGCTTTGTCTTCAGCGTCCCCTCTGTTAATTTTAAAGAACCCATGAAGCGATATCACTGGCTTGTGCTTCCACAGGGCATGGCAAATAGCCCAACTTTATGTCAAAGTTTTGTAGCTAGAGCCATTTCTTCCACTCGTGAAAAATTTTCTTCTGTTTATATTGTTCATTATATGGATGACATCTTGTTGGCTTGTTCTGACCCTATCATCGTACGACAAGCCTTTGGACAACTAAAGCAAGATCTGAGCCTCTTTGGCCTTATAATAGCAGCTGAAAAGGTTCAGGAACACCCCCCTTTTACATATCTAGGCCATATATTAGGCCCACACTATTTTAAAAGCCAAAAAATACAATTAAAAACTTCACACTTAAGAACTCTTCATGATTTTCAGCAATTCTTAGGAGATATAAATTGGCTTCGGCCTTATCTAAAGCTCTCCACAGGAGAGTTAAAACCCCTTTTTGATCTCTTAAAAGGAGATACCAACCCTACATCCTTGCGCGAATTAAATCCTGACGCCAGGAGGGCCATCCAAATTGTAGAAAAGGCAATTTCCCAGCAACAAGTGACCTATTGTGACTATTCTAAACCATGGGGAGTTTACATTTTAGCTACTTCTCACTCCCCAACTGCTGTATTGTGGCAGGATGGCCCACTTTTATGGCTTTATCTACCATCAACACCCGGCAAAGTGCTGACCCCCAACTACGAATTGGTAGCTAATCTGATACATATGTGCCGAGTGGATTCCCGTAAATATTTAGGTCAGGAACCTCATTTTATCTGTGTCCCATATAATCTACAACAACAAGATTGGCTATTCGCCCATTGCGATCCTTGGGCCATTGCTTGGGCCAATTATACGGGGAAAATTTTGCATCACTACCCGTCTAACAAACTTCTCCAATTTGCTGCGTGTCATACGTTTCTATTTCCTTCCATAGTACAGGCCTCGCCTTTATCATCTGCTGCTTTGGTATTTACAGATGGATCCTCTAATGGAACGGCTGCTTTGACCATTAATGGCAAAATTCAATCTTGGGTTACGGGTTTTTCCTCCGCCCAAGAGGTGGAATTAGAGGATGTTTTACAAGCACTCGTCCTGTTACAAGACGAGCCCTTTAACTTATACTCAGACAGTCAATATGTAATTCGTGCTCTTCAAGTCATAGAAACTGTTCCCTTTATTGGAACTACTAACTCCAATATTCAGACCCAATTTCGCCAAGTACAAACTTTGCTTTGTTCTCGCAACCACCCCTGTTTTTTTGGCTTTGTTCGAGCTCACACTAATCTTCCTGGCGCTTTAAGTGAGGGCAATGCGGTTACTGACTCCGCCACCAGAGTTTACTTAACTCAGGTTGAACTTGCTAAGCAGTCACATGCCATCCATCATCAAAACAGTCGAGCCTTGCGCCGACAGTTTAAATTATCTAGAGAAGCAGCACGACAAATAGCTAAGACTTGCTCCAACTGTGTCCCTTTCTCACCAGCCCCCCATTTAGGTATAAATCCACGAGGACTGCTTTCTAATCACATTTGGCAGATGGATGTCACACATGTTCCATCATTTGGCCGATTAAAATATGTTCATGTTACTGTAGATACTTATTCTAATTTTATCTTGGCCACCCCCCTTGCTGGGGAAGCCACTAAACATTGTATTTCTCACTGCATTCGATGCTTTGCTGAGATGCGGATTCCCTCCCAAATAAAAACAGATAATGGCCCTGGCTATGCAAGCCGAGCATTTCAATCCTTCTGCCATTCCTATAATATCACTCATATTACAGGCATTCCTTACAATCCTCAAGGTCAAAGCATCGTGGAGAGAGCTAATGGATTATTAAAACATCAAATTGCTAAAATACAGAAAGGAGAGTCATATCCTGCTACCCCTGTGAATATACTTAATCATGCCTTATTTGTTTTAAATTTTTTGAATTTGGATTCAAATAATTTATCTGCTGCTCAGCGATTCTGGGAAAAAAGAGCGCAGCGTCCTTTTGCCTTAGTAAAGTGGAAGGATCCCCTAACTGGTGCTTGGCATGGACCCGATCCTGTTCTAATCTGGGATCGAGGGCATGTATGTGTTTTTTCACAAGGAGAAAATGATGCCCGCTGGCTGCCTGAACGCTGCGTTCGGATCGTGGAGAGTGACAGTGACCATCCAAGCAGCGACTCACTGGGCCTACACCCCCATCCCTCCAGTGGTGCATCTTGCGACGTGGGAAGGAACTGAGTTATTTGTGCATGTCAATCGGGACTGCTACTGATCCACTTGTTCCACACATTCATATGAGCTGTGTTTCTCCTCCTTTTACTATTATGTAGGGACCTTTTAACATATTTATTGACTCTACACAATTTAATATGTGACATTATTTTGTCTTTACCAGCCCTCTTCTTAATAACCTTTTTTGTAAAAGATGCCCAGGTGAAAAGCAAAGGCCTCCAGAGGTAAGTAGAAGTCGGCCGACCCCCTTGTATGTCTGCATTTTATTTTATTTTATTTTATTTTAATTTTGTTTGTTTGTTTGAAAAAGTGCACTGTGGGCCTAAAACAGAGGCCTGGGTGGTCAAGGGACGCCTTGACCCCCCCTCCCCTTCTGAGTTTCTTGTCGATAACAAGGCATACCTGAGAGTACCACCAGCAAGACATGTCTAAACCTAAAAATAACTGTTTGGTGAAAACATTCATTTGAGCTCATGTTTTTTGTGTTAAGTGTATCTGATTGAGTCCAATTTTCTTGTTATATGTCAATGTCTGATTATTTAAAAGTCTCCGTTTCTCTGTCTTGTTCGTGTTACATATTTTTTCTTGTCCAGTTTTGTCTTTAAAATTGGTACCATTTCTAAGTATGGATCCTTATGGTTTTTCTGTGCGTACTCAAGCACACATCCTTGTTATTTATTTGAACATTTCTGGGCCTAGCATGGCCGCTCCCCCATGTCTGCAGTTGTGACAAGCCCTGGAAAAATAAATTCCAGCTTAGTTGCCTTGCAAAAAGTTTTGTTTTGAACCTGGTTCTCACCTGTAAGAGTAAAATTGGCAAAACTCTCTTGACACAAACTTCCGGAAAACGAATGGCCGATATTAATTTGAGCGCTTTATGATCTTTGAGTATGAATGTGTGTGAATGAGTGAGTGAACATGTTCAAGGTTAAATTGTCAGCATGCTGTATAAAACAATGGATAAATTTATACTTAAACACAAAGACAATTGGGTAAATATAAGCTTAAAACTTCAACAAAAATATTAGGTTTGAATGTTTTACAATGTCTCAAAGAATTATTGTGTTGTCTTAAAGAAAAACTGGTAAACATTTTTCTAGATCCTGAAATCTGCATTTTATTGCAGGGCATACAGCTGTATACATTGTAAACATTGTATCCTGTTCAGCACAGAGGTGTTAGGGAATTTGGGATTTATTACTTTAAGTTAAAGTTTGGAAACATGTATTAGAGATTTAAATGTAAAATTGTTCATTAACGTCAGAAATTTTGCCTGTCCTTTCTTGCAAACTGACACTAGAAATCTGATGGTAAAATGTGGATAATGTGATTAGTATTTTAAAGGAATGTTTAAAGGTTTATCTCCATGGTATTGGGTGTATTTTAAAAAAGGAGAGGAAACTAAGTCCAGACATAGACTTTTGGTGCACTGATGTCTATAGTTCTTGAATTAGGGAAAAACTGTTATTTGAGTTTAAACTGTTGTTGGAGTTCTAGACAGTAATCTAAACTGCAAAAGAGCCCTTTTTTCTAAAAGGCAAGAGGAGTGCCTTGAGCCTTAGGGGGCCTGAAGGCAGAAGGAGTTCTTTGTGCCCTTAAAGGTTTTTCAATTGCAAATAAAGGCTAAGGTGTTAATTATTTAAGCCAGTATCAGTAAAAGTTATTAAGAACATTGGAAATGGGTTTCTAAACAATATTTGAAAGTGAAGTTGTCTTAAATGTTTAAAGAAAGAGAAAAAAGGAAAATTAGGACTACCAAAGTAATTGCTTAATTGCTATTTCAGCTTGCTCTTGTAAGTTACCTTATAGCAACTTCCAGCTAGCCCATGGAGAAGGACAGCAATCCTTATTCAGATGTAACTTTGGCTTTTACCAGGTTCTAGGTAAGCTCATGCTTAGAGACTATTTCTGTGTTGACCACCTTGTTGCTTTAATTGGAGTAACGTGGCCTTTTGTAGGACTCATTGATCTGAAAGCCACAGCTTTGAGCCTGCCCGGGCAAAGCAAAGTCCCTGTGAGACTATGGTGTCTAATCTGCCAGCAGGATGCTAGGACAGAGTTGTTTTGGAGCTTGAAGTGGCAGAGTGCTAGCTCTGAGCTGAAAAGCTGGGGGGAAGCACTCAAGCACCAAGCTCGGGACTCATAGTGGTAGGGTGCTAGCCTTGAGCTGGAGAGCTGAGAGACAGTACCCAGGCCCCGAGTTCAAGTACAGCAACCAACAAAGTGAAATGCCAATGGCATGTTTATCCCTGTGTGGAGAGACACTACTGGGACACGAAAGCCTCTGCTTGGATGGCAAAGATGGTGTCAGATCTTAGTCACTTGTGCTTGGCCAATCAAATTAATCAGAGCCGGGAGGTCATAGAATAGTTTGTAAGCATGCCTTACTAATGCCCGTGCCTTTCATAACTGGGCAGGAACTTGTCAATCTTCTGTGATAGCGGGTAGTTTAAAGTCCTAATTGAGCAAAATTTTTATTTTTTATTTTTGACACCAGCCACAAATTCAGGAAAAGTTTGTGGATCTGAGGCTTGTGTCTCTATTAATCTGTTTAGATCTGACAACTGAAGCATTGTTAAGGTTGCAGAAATGTAGTTCCTCAGACAATCAAGAAAAAGCCTTTGCAAATGGGTGCTAGGTAAGCTACACTATTGTAGCCAAGGATGGTTTGTGCAGTTGTTGAATGTCAAGTATGATCTCTAGTTTGGAGTAGATTGTTGTTCCTGGTGTCTAATCCTTGCAACCCCTTGATAAAACAGGCTGGGCTTCTTAAGGTCCCTGGTCAAGCGCGGAGACGGCGCCCCTGAGTCAGCTTGAAGAAGTCACGGAAGTTGAATCTCCGCCCATCAATCCCCGTTGGACCAAGGGACCAAAGTCATTTTTGGAAAATGTGACAGGATAAATTAGGGGTATAGAAAAGAGTAAAAATTGCATTTGTGTTTCTTTTAAAATAAAAAACGGGGGACATGTTGGGAGCCAGAGTGGAATCAAACTGTACCTTGACTTGCATCAGACGATGGCTTTATTGTCTTATTGCTTTCTGGCCCTATTCTATGTAAATGACCTGAGAATTACCATATGAATGTAACACCTGGAGGTTCCCTGGGTCAGGAGGAGGGAAGAAGGGGGAGTGGAAAATAAACGCGGCAGTCTCGGCAGTCTTTGCCTGGACTGCGGACATCCCGGACCCGGTGTGTCTGTCTCTCTTCTATTTCTTCCTAGTCCTTGCCCCTGATTTCAGGAACCCCAATCTGCGAACCCTGGTTTGCTGCCGGTTGGCCCGGCACATAATATTTAACATATGTGTCCTTCTAGAATGTACAATCTCCTCTTAACTCAAAAGTTAATCTTCTAATTACCTGCTCGGCATCTAAATTTTTCTATCTTTAGGTCTACCATAGTCAGAATTCAAACTGCAATTTAGACTTCATGAATGTTGGGAAAACTATTATTCCAGAAGATCTGTCACAGTTCCAAAACAATGCTTAAAGTGAGAGTTCCAGTTGGAATAGTTTACACACCGCTTGGCAATTGTCTGCTGTGAGGTAAAAAAGCAAATGTAATTTACAGCATGAACAGATGAGTCATTTTTCAGAGAAGCAGATATAGTAGCAAAGTGCTCCGGAAAACATACGAAATGAATGGTATCTTGGAAAGAGACCATTATTAAATAGCAGTGCTGGGCTGGGAATGTGGCTTAGTCGTAAAGTGCTTGCCTAGCATGCATGAAGTCCTGAGTTGATTCCTCAGTATTACACACATCGAATAAGCCAGAAGTGGAGCTCCAGTGACAGAGTGCTAGCCTTGAGCAAAAGAAGCTCAGAGACAATGCCCAGATCTTGAGTTCAAGTCCCAGGACTGGCAAAAAAAACTGCAGTGCTCACAAAAGGAACAGACTTTATTCATAGCTCAAACTCAAGAATCTTCTTGGATATAGTTATGTGATAAGAAATCTATATTCTCAGTTGGGAGTGATTGCTCATTTCTGTTATCCTAGTTACTCAGGATACCGAGATCTGAGGATCAAGGTTTAAAGCCAGCCCAGGCACAAAAGCACCTGAGACTCTTATCTCCAATTAACCTCTAGAAAACAGGAAGTGGGGCTTGGCTCAAGGATAGGACAGTAGCCTTGAGCTAAAGAGCACAAGAACATGACTAGTTCATGGCCTATGACCCACAAAAAAAAGAAATATATTTTCTCACTTTTATAAGGGAAATAAAGGAATCTGTACATTCCATATATTTGTCAGAGAAACATCATTTTTGTGAGAAATTAACGTAAGATATGCATGATAGTCTTCAAATATCTTAATGGCCCAATATTCCATTATAACTAATCACTTCTTAAAAATGCCACCTCTCAGTTGGGATAAAATGTTAAAATATTAATTTTTCATTTAGGTAACAATGTAGTAATAATCTTTTAGCTAAACAATTTAATGTGGTTTTTATTACAAATATACTTTATATGTTGTAATATGGTATTACATATCATGTATGTATAGTATGACTAGATTTTTATTATTCTCTTTGAGTTTTAAGTATTGGACTGTCTTGGTGTATAAAACATTTCTTTCTTTTTTAAAAAAATAGTTTGATTAGTAGAAGGGTTACATTATATTCACCAGATAGAAGGTGCATAACGTCACATTGATACCCTTTCTCATGACATGGTTCCCATTTCCCTCCTACCCTCCCCTTACTTATCTTGCTTTCCTCCTTTCCCTATCCAATTTCAAATAACCAATTAAGCACACATAAAATATATCAGATAACAAGGTGAAAAATTGTAACAATGTGAGATAACCAAGGGATGGCAAAAGAGATGAGAGATAACATAGTACATTAAGGACAACAGTCACTCATTATATGGCTTTTGTTTCCTTATCCTGGAGGTCCTTACATTTAGTGTCATATTATTTGGCCTAATGTCTCTAGATTTTGTTCTATTGTAAATCTCTGCTAGGAGAGCCCAAGGTTTCTACTGATTATGACGAATGAGGGAAACCATTGAGCCTAAGTTCCTTTGAGTCTGGCTTACTTCACTTAATATGATTTTTTTCTAAGTCTTTCCATTTTCTTACAAATGGGGCAATATCATTCTTTCTAACAGCAGCATAGAATTCATTGTGTATGAATGCCACATCTTGTTGATCCACTCATCAACTGAGGGACATCTGGGATGGTTCCATATCTTTGCTATGGTAAATAGTGCTGCAATGAACATCTTTGTGCTAGTGGATTTAGTATGTCCTTGTTTCTGGATGATTGGGGGAATGCCAAGTAGTGGAATTGCTGGGTCATAGGGGAGTTCTATGTTTAGCCTTTTGAGGCACTGCCATACTGCTTTCCATAGTGGTTGAAGGAGTTTGCACTCCCACCAACAGTGTAGTAGTGATCCCTCCTGGTCACATCCCCTCCAGCATCTGTTGTTATTAGATTTTTTGATCCTGGCCATTCTAACTGGAGTGAGGTGGAATCTTAGAGTTGTTTTGATTTGCATTTCTTTTATGACCAGAGATGTTGAGCATTTCTTCATGTGTCTATAGGCCATTTTTGTTTCTTCTTCAAAGAGCACTCTCTTTAAGTCTTTGGCCCATCTTTTAATGGGATAGTTGTTACTTTGGAGATTAGTTGTGGAGTGATTCAATTTTTTGAGCTGTTAATATTTTTTAGATATGAGGCCTTTCTCAGTTGTATGGTTAGTGAAGATCTTCTCCCATTCAAAACATTTCTGTCAAGAATGACATCGCCCCATTTGTTAGGAAATGGAAAGATTTAGAAAAAATCATATTAAGTGAAGTAAGCCAGACTCAAAGGAACTTAGGCTCAATGGTTTCCCTCATTCGTCATAATCAGTAGAAACCTTGGGCTCTACTAGCAGAGATTTGCAATAGAGCAAAATCTTGATACATAAGGCCATATAATGTGAAGCTAATTGAAAGAACCTCCAGGATATTGAAACAAAAGCCATATAATGAATGATTGTTGTCCTTAATGTACTATGTTGTCTCTCATCTCCTTTGCTGTCCCTTGGTTATCTCATATTGGTATAGTATCTCACTTTGTTATCTGATATATTGAATTTATTTGTATTTGGTTATTTGAAATTTGATAGGGAAGGGGGGAAAACCAAGATGGGTGGGGGGTGTGGGGGGGGAGGGAAACGGGTACCAAGACATGTGGAAGGGTATCAATGTATGTGAATTAATGCACCTTCTATCTGGCAAATATCATGTAACCCTTTTACTAATTACAATAAAAAAATTAAAAAAAGAAAAAAAACAAAAAAACAAAACATTTCTGTCTTATGTGTACACAATTTACATTCAAACTGAAAGAATGAAAATGGCATTGTACAAGTATTTGTTAAAAATAAACTATGTGCAATATTTATTATAAATTTGTGGACAATGTGCTACAATAATGAAATAACAAAGTCTTTTACTTTCCATTTGATTAAATTGTTTCCACATCAATCTCATATAAAGAGCAGATGTTGTAATTGTCAGCATGTCCGACTGTCACTATATTCAAAGTAGAGGAAAGTCTCCAGTGATTTTAAAATCAACCTAAAATCCAATGTTGTGATATTTTGACCTCAGTTTAATGTTGCAGCTCTGACAAGTAAGTATGAATATGTGTGTATGTGTATATATTTGTGCTGTAGGTTTTTCACTGAACCCTTTTCTTCACATTCCCATGTTTGTATGTTCAAAGCATCCAATAGGAATCAATGATGTGAGCACCAGGAATTTATCTCAGAGATTATGCAATCTGAATCTATTTCTCAACAGTGATGTCAATATATCAAACCTTTGTCTTGGACCAAAAATCTCAATCAAGGCAGAAAGGAAGAAAAAACTGTTATAGGAAAGAGGCATTTCTAAAGTTCAAGAGATAACCAGAGAGAGTCCAACCATAAATCATGGTCTAGCTCAGTCTATGAGCACCTCTATTTAAAAAGAAACAGAGCAAAACACAAAGCAAGCACTCTGAAGTTTCATGAATTTACAGGAAACCCTGATAATAGTTATCAGAAGTGGTATATACATAAAACAATACTATTTTCCCCATGAGCATAATTTCTTTTTTTTATTGTCGGGATAATGTATAGAGTTACATTGTTCAGGTAGAAGGTACATTACTTCTCACACATTGGTACCCCTTCTCATGTTTTTGTCCCCGTTTACCTTCCTCCTCCCTCTCCCAATCATCTTTTCCCCCCCTTCCCTTTCGTATTTCAAAATAAACAAATAAATGTATATACAATATACCAGGTAACAAAATCAGATATGGTAACAATATCAAATTAACCATAAGGGCAAAAAAAGAGAAGATAAATACATTAAGAACAACAATCACACAAGATAAAGATCTTGTTTCCTTATCCTAGTGTTCATCTCATTTAGTCTCAACCTATATGACCTTATGTACTTAGGTTCTGAGCTATTGTAATCCTCTGCTAGGAAAGTCCTAGATGTGAACTAATTACAAATGAGGAAACCATTGAGCCTATGTTCTTTTGGGTCTGGCTTACTTCGCTTAATATGACTTTTTCCCAAATCTTTCCATGTTCTTATGATTGGAGCTATGTCCTTTTTTTCTGATGGCAGCATAGAATTCCATTGGGTATAAATACCACATCTTGTTGATCCAGTCATCTACTAAGGGGCATCTGGGTTGGTTCCATATCTTTGCTATGGTAAATAGTGCTGCAATGAACATAGTTGGGCTAGTGGCTTTAGTATGTCCTTGTTTCTGGAGGAGTGTGTAAATGACAGGTAGTGGAATTGGTGGGTCATAGGGAAGCTCTATGTTTAGTCTTTTGAGGAACTGCCATACTGCTTTCCACAGTGGTTGAACGAGTTTACACTCCAATCAACAGTGTAGTAGTGATCCCTCCTGGCCTCATCCCCACCACGATCTGTTGTTATTAGATGTCTTGAGAATGGTCATTCTAACTGGAGTAAGGTAAAATCTCAAAGTGGTTGTGATTTGCATTTCTTTTATGACCAAAGATGTAGAGTATTTCTTCGTGTGTCTCTAGGCCATCCTTATTTCCTCTTCAAAGAAGTCTCTAAGTCTTTAGCCCACCTTTTAATGGGATGGATGTTTCTTTGAAGATATGTTTAGGAGAGATTCAATTTTTTGAGCTGCTGATATATTTTAGATATGAGGACTTTGTCTGTTGTATGGTAAGTGAAAATCTTCTCCCAATCTTTGGGCTTTGTATTTAACTTCCTAGCTATGTCCTTTGCCATACAGAAGCTCTGCAGTTTAATACAATTCCATTTGTCCAGACTTTCTTTAATTTGTTTTGTTTTTAGATCTTTATTAAGAAAGTTTCAACCTGTGCCAAGGAAACTTAGTGTCTTTCCTACTCCTTCTTGTAAAGCTTTAACTTGAGGTCTTTGATACATTTGGAATTAATCCTGGTGCACGGTAACATAGAAGGATCCAACTTTAGTTTTCTGCAGATGCTTAACCAATTCTGCCAGCACCACTTGTTGAAGAGGCTGTCTTTCTTCCATTCTATTTTGTTTTGTCTCCTTTATCAATGATTAGGTAGCCATAGGTCTGTGGATTGATTTCTTGGTCTTCAGTACTAGTCCATTACTTCTGAGGCCTGTTCTTATGCCAGGACCAAGCCGTTTTGGTTGCTATAGCTCTGTAACAGGGTTAAAGTTTGGTATTGATATTCCTCCAGTGCTGTTATTTATGCTAAGGATTGTTTTCACTATCCTTCTTTGCCACCCTGTACTAGAATTAACTACAAATGGATCAAAGACCTGGAGGTAAAAGCCGACACTCTGAAAATTTTACAAGAAGGAATAGGAGATACACTATATACAGGTTGAAACTTTCTTAATAAGGACCAAGAATCAAAACAAATGAGAGAAAGGCTGGATAAGTGGGACTGCATTAACCTGCAAAGCTTTTGTATGGCAAAGGACATAGCTAATAAACTAATTAGGAAGCCTACAGAGTGGGAGAAGATTTTCGCCAACCATACAACAGACAAAGGCCTCATATCTAAAATATATCAACAGCTCAAAAATTGAATCAATCCAAAACTAATCTCCAAAGTAACAACCATCCCATTAAAAGATGGGCCAAAGACTTAAAGAGAGTCTTCTCTGAAGAAGAAACAAAAATGGCCTATAGACACATGAAGAAATGCTCAACATCTCTGGTCATAAAAGAAATGCAAATCAAAACAACTCTAAGATTCCAGCTCACTCTAGTTAGAATGGCCAGAATCAAGCAAACTAATAACAACAGATGCTGGAGGGGATGTGACCAGGAGGGATCACTACTACACTGTTGGTGGGAGTGCAAACTCCTTCACCCACTATGGAAAGCAGTATGGCAGTTCCTCAAAAGACTAAACATAGAGCTCCCCTATGACCCAGCAATTCCACTACTTGGCATTCACCCAATCATCCAGAAACAAAGGCATACTAAATCCACGAGCACAACAGTGTTCATTGCAGCAGTATTTACCATAGCAAAGATATGGAACCAACCTACATGTCCCTCAGTTGATGAGTGGATCAACAAGATGTGGTATTTGTACACAATGGAATTCTATGCTGCTGTCAGAAAGAATGACACTGCCCCATTTGTTAGGAAATGGAAAGACTTAGCAAAGATCATATTAAGTGAAGTAAGCCAGACTCAAAGGAACTTAGGCTCAATGGTTTCCCTCATTTGTCATAATCAGTAGAAACCTTGGGCTCTCCTAGCAGAGATTTGCAATAGAGCAAAAGCTTGATAAGGCCATATAGTAGGACGCTGAATGAAAGGATCTCTAGGATATAGAAACATAAGCCATATAATGATTGATTGTTGTTCTTAAGGTACTATGTTATCTCTCATCTCCTTTGCTGTCCCTTGGTTATCTCATATTGTTAGAGTATCTCACTTTGTTATCTGATATATTGAATTTATTTGTATTTGGTTATTTGAAATTGGATAGGGAAGGGAGGAAAACAAGATAAGGAGTGGGGGTGGGGGGAGGGAAACGGGGACCAAGACATGTGAAAGGGTATCAATGTATGGGAATTAATGCACCATCTATCTGGCAAATATCATGTAACCCTTCTATTAATTACGATAAAAATTATATGAAAAAGTATAGGAAATATCCAAAAAAAACCAAAGAGGCAGAGGGGTAAGTACAAAACGAATTGGAAAACAAAAAAAATAGAATTTCATAAGCTTGTAGATGAGAATTATTCTAAAAATGCACTCAGGGAAAGTATTCAGTTCAGAGAACTACAGAGGAAGTGATGTCCACAGCAGAGCAATTTGGAGGACATACAAAAATATAATTATTATTAAATCTGAAGCTGACATCAAAGAGTGGATTATTTTGCTATAATCACAACAAGTACAAAATTCTCCTGAAGCCATTTGGGTCTAATTTGCTGCAGGTAGGTTTTATTTATGTATATATTCAGAACACAGAATATTAGTAAGAAGAAAGGTATGCAACTCACAGAAGCAAAGTAATCATGGAAAGCATGGATTTTCCTAATGAGTGAATGAATAAAAATGATTTTGGTTTCAGGCACCAAAAAAAAGGAAAAGAAAAAAGCTAAGGAGTTTGACTGTACAAAAAGGAAATTGACAACAAACCCAGTTATTGTCATTTCCTATACAAAATCTAGCAAATTTTTATTTTGGAAATTATGCACACAATGCGGATATCCAAATTAGAATGACATTCCTGTGACTTATAATTATTTCTTTTTCCAGTGTGTAAGTCCTTCTTGTATTTGTGATATTTTAAGTTGTCCTACTTCTCTAAGAGGAGGGGCTTGTTATTGTAATAACACTGTTTTCTGAGTGCAGATTTTACTTGTTTTTTGTTTATTTATTTATTTTTAATGTATTGTATTGTCGGGGTAACGTATAGCAGGGATACCATTACATTCATCAGGTGGTAGGTGCATGACTTCTTTTTTTTATATATTAGGCAGAATATTTATGTAGACCTTGAATATAATGCAAGTTTATTGCCCCTTGCAATAAATTTGTCTTTACATTCCTGTTATCCTACATTACCCAATAAATGTAAACAATTTTTGCTTTTATGTATCATTTAACAAAAATAGATATTAGACACTCCAAAAGTGAATCCAAAGCTTGAAACTATGTAAGATGAAATGTGGGTCACTCACTTTTATTTTCTATTTCTAATTTCCCTCAAATCAAGACAAGAAGGAAGCATAAACACTGAATGTAAGATATTTCCTAGATTCTTTAACAAAATTAAAAATATGAACTCAATTCTTTTTTTCAAAGCATGCTGCCGACACTTAGTAGAAATTGCCTTATCTTATGCTAAAGGATCAAATTTAGGAGTCACATCCCAGGAGGGTCCTCCCCAGAGTGGGCGAATGCACTGTCAGACTGGCTCATGCTGTCATAGCTAATAGTTGAATGTAACAGTTTCCAGGTCAGCAGACATGAGGTGGATGTAGCAATACGAGAAAATTTGTGCCACAAAGTCTGGAAATTCTCAACTGTTGTCCAAAAGGTATTTATTTGTTTTGGCTTAGTGTGTTTTTGTTTGCTTTCTCTTGCACATATTTCAGTAGAACATTTATTTTGATTTTGTTTGCTTTTTTATTTTTTCATATAATTTTATTGTAATTAATAGAAGGGTTACATTATATTCACCAGATAGAAGGTGCATTACTTCACAAACATTGATACCCTTTCTCATGTCTTGGTCCCCATTTCCCTCCCGCATCCCCGCCCCTCATCTTGTTTTCCCCTCTTCTCTATGCTATTTCAAATAACCAGATAAACATATACATACATATTCTATATATAACATATACATATACAACATATTCTATATATAAAAGGATTAACATCAATAAAGCAGTCACATAATCTTTAAAAAAAGGAAAAATGCTGTAACAATATGAGATAACCAAAGGAAAGCAAAAGAGGTGAGAGATAACATAGTACATTATGGACAACAATCACTCATTATATGGCTTTTGTTTCTATATCCTGGAGATCCTTTCATTTAGCCTCATACTATATAGCCTTATTTATCTAGGTTTTGCTCTATTGTAAATATCTGCTAGGAGAGCCCAAGGTTTATACTAATTACGACAAATGAGGGAAACCATTGAGCCTATGTTCCTTTGGGTCTGGTTTACTTCACTTAATAGGATTTTTTCTAAGTCTTTCCAATTCTTTACAAATGGGGCGATGTCATTCTTTCTGACAGCAGCATAGAATTCCATTGTGTATAAATACCACATCTTGTTGATCCAATCATCAACTGGGGGTCATTTGGGTTGCTTCCATGTCTTTGCTATGGTAAATAGTGCTGCATTGAACATCTTTGTGCTAGTGGATTTAGTATGTCCTTGTTGCTGGAGAAGTGTGTAAATGACAGGTAGAGGAATTGCTAGGCCATAGGGGAGCTCTATGTTTAGTCTTTTGAGGAACTGCCATACTGCTTCCCATAGTGGTTGAATGACTTTACACTTCCCCCAAAGTGTAGTAGTGATCCCTCCTGGCCACATCCCCATCATTATCTGTTGTTATTAGATTTCTTGACCATGGCCATTCTAACTGGAGTGAGGTGGAATCTTACAGTGATTTTGATTTGCATTTCTTTTATGACCAGAGATGTCAAGCATTTCTTCATGTGTCTATAGGCCATTCTTACTTGTTCTTTTTGTTGTTATAGCATTTTTTATTAAAGAATTTATTAGCATTGATTTTACATGATATTTCAAATGACATATTTAACAAACAAGTATTCAAGAAGGAAATCTCTATATACAATCACTGGTTAGATTTTAGAACATAATTAAAATTAGGCTAAGGGTTTGTATGTCATAGATACATATTAATCTATATAATAAAATATTATGTCTGTAGAGTCATAGACTTCTATGCCTATGTAGTGTTTATATTTCTAGTACCATGTCCATAGCATTTGGTATGCAAATATTGAGCCCTCGCTCTTGGTACTATTTGGATCTAATAGCCACATATTAAGGATACCATGTGTCTTTTGTTCCTGTGGTCTTGACTTGTCTCACTCAACTTGATTCTTTTTAGATTCATCCACTTCCCTGCAAATGCCCTTATTTTCTCTGTTGGCTATGTAGTATTCCATTGTGTGTGTGAATACATATATCTCACATTTTCTGTATCCATTCATCTGCAGCAGGACATCTGGATTGTTTTTATCGCCTAGCTATTGTGAATAGTGCAGAGATGAACATAGCTGAGCACTTGTCCTTATCATAACCTGAGTTATGAAGTTCAAGATAAATGCCCAAGAGTGGTATGTCGGGATCGTAGGGAAGATCTATTTTTAGTTCTTTAAGAAACCTCTGCACTGCTTTCCAGAGTGGCTGAACTATCTTACAATCCCACCAGCAGTGCAATAGGGTTCCTTTTTCTCCACAACCCCGCCAGCATCTGTCATTGTCTGACTTCAAAATCTTGGCCATTCTTGTTGGGGTAAGGTGGTATCTTAGGGTTGTGTTTATTTGCATTTCCTTTATGACCATGGAAGATGAGCATTTTTTCATATGCTTTTATGCCATTTTAATCTCTTCTTTTGATGTCTCTCTTTAGTTCCCTTGCCCATTTAGTGATTGGTTTGTTGGATTTGAGGGGGGATTATTTTCTTGAGTTCCCTGTAGATACTGGATATTAAGCATTTGTCTGATGTATTATTGGTAAATATCTTTTCCCAGTTGATTGGCTGCCTCTCTACTTTTGTGGCTATGCTTTTATCTGTGCAGAAACTTTATATTTTTAGATAGTCACATTTATCGAGTCTCTCTCCAATCTGTTGTGACCCTGGGACTCTGTTCAGGAATTTTTTCCTGTGCCTATGAGTTCCAGTGTCTCTCTGACTCTGTCGTGTAGCAGTTTCAAGGTTTCCTGCCTGATATTGAGGTCTTTGATCCATTTTGAATTAACGTTTATGTATGGCAAAAGGCTAGTGTCATTTTTTGTTTTTTTCATATGGCTTCCCAGTTTTGCCAGCACCAATAATTGAAGAGGCTGTGTTTGTTCCACTGTATATCTTTGGCTCCTTTGTCAAATACAAGTTGTATCAGTATGTGGTTCTATTTCTGGATCTTCTATTCTGTTCCATTGATCTTCTGGTTTATTTTTGTGTCAATGCCATGCTGCTTTTGTTATTATGGCTCTATAGTAGAGTTTGGAGTCTGATATTGTAATACCACCTGCATTCCTCTTTTTTGCCTAGAATTGTTTTGGATATTCTAGGTCTTTTCTTATTCCATATGAACCTTTGGATTATATCTTCTATTTCAGTAAAGTCTGTCTTTGGGATTTTGATGGGGATTGCATTGAATTTGTATATTAATTTTGGCAATATGGCCATTTTTACTATATTGATTCTCCCTATCCATGAACATAGGATGTCTTTCCATTTCCTGGTATCCTCTTTAATTTCTTTCATTAGGTTTTTATAATTTTCATTAAATAATTCCTTTACATCTTTGGTTAAGTTAATTCCTAAGTATTTTATTCTTTTGGGGGCTATTGCAAATGGGATCATTTTCTTGATTTGTCCATGTTTTTGCATATTGTTGGTGTTCAAGAAGGCCACTGACCTTTGAAGGTTAATTTTGTATCCTGCCACTTTGCTAAAGTGGTTTATTAATTCAAGGAGTGTGGAGTGGAGCTTATTGGGTCACTCAGGTAGAGGATCATGTCATCTGGGAATAAGGATAGTTTGATTTCTTCTTTCCCTATGTGGATCCTTTTCATGTCCTTCTCTTGCCTTATTGTTCTGGCTAAGGGTTCCAGCACTATATTTAAGAGCAGTGCAGAGAATGGGCATCCTTGTCTAGTTCCTGATTTTAAGGTAAATGGTTCCAGTCTTTCTCCAATTAGTATAATACTGGATGTAGGTTTTTGATATATGGCCTTACTTATTTTAAGGAATATACCCGTTATTCCTATTTTTTCTAGTGCTTGCAACATAAATGGATGTTGTATTTTTTTAATGCTTTCTCCAAGTCCTAGAAATTATCATACGATTCTTATCCTTAATTCTTCTTATTTCTTCTTCAGCGAAGACTCTCTTTAAGTCTTTGGCCCATCATTTAATGGGATGGTTGTTTCTTTGTAGATTAGTTTGAGAGTGATTCAATTTTTTGAGCTGTTGATATATTTTAGATATGAGGCCTTTGTCCGTTGTATGGTTAGTGAAGATCTTCTCCTACTCTGTAGTCTTTCTATTTAATTTGCCTGCTATGTCCTTTGCCGTACAGAAGCTCTGCAGTTTAATGTAGTCCCACTTATCCAGACTTTCTTTGATTTGTTGTGTTTCTGGGTCCTAGTTAAGAAAGTTTCAACCTGTGCCAAATAGATCTAGTGTATCTCCTATTCATTCCTGTAAATTTTTCAGTGTATCTGCTTTTACCTCGAGGTCTTTGATCCATTTGGAATTTATCCTGGTCCAGCATGACACAGAAGGATCCAACTTTAGTTTTCTGCAGGTGTTTAACCAGTTCTGCCAGCACCACTTATTGAAGAGGCTGTCTTTCATCCATTCCGGGTTTTTTTGTTTGTTTTTTCTTTTGGCTCCTTTATCAAAGATTCGGTGGCCATAGGTCTGTCGGTTGATTTCTGGGTCTTCAGTTCCATTGGTCCTTAGACCTGCTCTTGGGCCAGTACCAAGCTGTTTTGGTTAATATAGCTCTGTAATAGAGCTTATAAAGTTTGGTATCAAAATTCCTCCTGCATTGTTCTTTATGCTGAGAATTTTTTTGCTATATGGGGTCTTTTATTATTTTATATGAAATTTTGGATTGTCTCTTCTATTTCTTTAAAGAATGACATTGGGATATTGATGGGTATTGTGTTGAATTTGTAGAGAGCCCTTGGCAAGATTGCCATTTTCACCATGTTAATTCTTCCAATGCAGGAGCATGGGAGGTTTTTCACCATTAAGTATAATGCTAGCTGTGGATTTGTCATACACAGCCTTTATTATACTGAGTAATGTTCCATGTTTTCCTACTTTCTCCAGAGCTTTTAGCATAAAGGGGTGTTGGATCTTGTCAAATGCCTTTTCTGCATCTATTGAGACAGTCATGTGATTCTTGTCCTTGCTCTTGTTGATGTGTCGAATTATAGTAATTGACTTACATATGTTGAATCAGCTTTGCATCGCTGGGAAGAATCCTGTTTAATCATAGCGTTTAATTTTTTTGATGAGTTGTTGATGTTTGGCCAGTATTTTGTTGAGAAGTTTTGCATCAGTATTCATCAATGATGGGTCTATAGTTCTTTTCTTTAATGAATCTCTGTCTGTTTTGGGGATGAGGGTTATACTGGCTTCAACGAATGAGTTGGGCAAAGAGCCTTCGTTTTCAATTTCATTGAAGAGCTTGAGTAGTGTTGGTGTGAGCTCTGCTTTGAAGACTTTATAGAATTCAGCTGTGAATCCATCTGGCCCTGGGCTTTTTCTATTTCTGTGCTTGAAATAGATCTGTTTAGTTGGATTAGGTCTTCTTGGTTCAGTGCGGATATGTTAATATTGGGTAGATATTCATCCATTTCTTCTAAATTCTCAAATTTGTTGACATAAAGGTTTGAAAAGTATTCCCTCATGATGCTCTGGATTTTGGTAATTTCTGTTGTGATATTACCATTCTCATCTGTGATTTTATTTATTTGGGTGTGCTCCCTTTTTTGCTTTTTTATACCAAAGAAATTTAGTCACATTTATCTCTGTTAAGAATTTAGAGTATGTCTGTTGGGGATTTTAGTCCTTCTTTCCTCCTGACCTGCAAGAGGGACAGAGAGAACACGCCCTGATTCAGACGAGACCGAGAAAGGTTAGGGCCAACTGGCCACCTTCACCCAGTCCCTCACCACCGACGGAAGACATAGATGTGCCAGAGAGACAGACACAGCAGAATTCCTTTATTCTGGAAGTACATTGGGCCTATCAGCATAAAGGTGGGCATGGCAGGGGGAGGTAGGTGCCGTCCGAGAGGGTGGCAGGGCAAATCACAGAGTTAGAGGTAGCCTTATTTTACATTACAAACCACAGCCAAACCTCCCAACAAGGTGACAGGCTGGTTGGATCATAAGACCAAGAAATAAGCCCATTTTCGTGATGTGTCATGCCCCACATCTTCTCCCTTTAGTTTTGTTTTTTGATATATTTTTTATTGTAATTAATAGAAGGGTTACCTTATATTCACCAGAAAGAAGGTGCATTAATTCACATACATTGATACCCTTTCTCATGTCTTGGTCCCCATTTCCCTCCCCCCATCCCCATCCCTGATCTTGTTTTCCCCCCTTCCCTATCCAATTTCAAATGGCCAAATACAAATATATCCAATATATCAGATAACAAAGTGAGGTACTGTAACAATATGAGATAACCAAGGAATGGCAAAAGAGATGAGAGGTAACATAATACATTAAGGACAACAATCACTTATTATATGGCTTTTGTTTCTATATCCTAGAGGTACTATCAATTAGCATCATACTATATTGCCTTATATATCTAGGTTTTGCTCTATTGTAAATCTCTGCTAGGAGAGCCCAAGGTTTCTACTGATTATGACAAAGGAGGGAAACCATCGAGCCTTTCTCTGATTTGTTGTGATTCTTGGTCCTTATTAAGAAAGTTTCAACCTGTGCCAAGGAGGCCTTGTGTATCTCCTACTCCTTCTTTTAAAGTTTTCAGTGTATCTGCTTTTACCTCGAGGTCTTTGATCCATTTGGAGTTAATTTTAGGGCAGGGTGACAAAAAAGGATCCATGTGCATGTGCTTTACCAGTTCTGCCAGCATCACTTGTTGAAGAAGCTGTCTTTCTTCCATTCTATTTTTTTTTGGCTCCCTTGTCAAAGATTGGTACCCATAGATCTGTGGTTTAATAGCTGAGTCCTCAGTTCTATTCCATTGGTCTTCAGGTCTGTTCTTGTGCCAGTACCAAGCTGTTTTGATAATTATAGCTCTGTAGTAGAGTTTAATGTTTGGTATTGAAATTCCTCCTGTACTGTTCTTTCTGCTAAGAAGTGTGTTTGCTATACAGGGACTTTCATATTCCATATGAAATTTTGGATTGCCTCTTCTATTTCTTTGAAGAATGACATTGGGATATTGATGGATATTGCGTTGAATTTGTAGATAGCCCTTGGAAAGATTGTCATTTTCACAATGTTGATTCTTCCAATCCAGGAGCATGGGTGGTTTTTCCATATCCTCAGTTCTGCTTTAATTTCCTTTTTCAGGGTTTTAAAGTTTTAAATAAAAAGGTCCTTTACATTCTTAGTTAAGATAATTCCTAGGTACTTTATTTTTTGAGGCTATTGCAAAAGGAGTTGCTTTCCTGATTGTTGCCTCATTCCTCTTGCTGTTGGCATAGAGGAAGGCAGTTGATTTTTGTGGGTTAATTTTATACTCTGCTACCCTTCCAAAGTTTTGAATCAGCTCAAGGAGGTTGGGAGTGGAGTCTATAGGATTCTTTATATACAGAATCATGTCATCTGCAAAGAGGGAAAGTTTTACTTCCTATTTCCCTACTTGGATTTCCTTTATGCTTGCTTCTTTCCTTATTGCACTGGCTAGGAATTCTAATACTATGTTAAAGAGGAGAGGAGAGAGTGGGCATCCTTGTCTCATTCCTGACTTTAGAGGGAATGGCTTTAGCTTTTCGCTGTTAAGTATAATACTAGCTGTGGGTTTGTCATACACAGCCTTTATTATACTGAGGAATGTTCCATGGATTCCTAGTTTCTCCATAGCTTTTAACATAAAGGGATGCTGGATCTTGTCAAATGCCTTTTCTGCATCTATTGAGACAGTCATGTGATTTTTGTCCTTGCTCCTGTTGATGTGTTGAATTATAATAATTATTGTATGTTGAACCAGCTTTGTCTCCCTGTGATGAATCTTGTTTGATCATAGTGTATAATTTTTTTGATAAGTTGTTGTCGAAGGTTGGCCAGTATTTTGTTGAGAAGTTTTGCATCAAAGAAATGGGTCTACAGTTCTCTTTCTTTGATGAATCTCTGTCTGGTTTGGGGATGAGTGTTATATTGGCTTCATAGAATGAGTTTGGTAAAGAGCTTTCATTTTCAATTTCGTTGAAGAGCTTGAGGAGTATTGGTGTGAGCTCTGCTTTGAAGACCCTATAGAATTCAGCAGTGATTCCATCTGGCCCTCAACTTTTCTTAGGTGGAAGGTCTCTTATTGCCATTTCTATTTCAGAGCTTGAAATAGGCCTGTTTAGTTGGGTTAGTTCTTCTTGGTTCAGTGTGGGTATGTTAATATTGGCTAGGAATTCATCCATTTCTTCTAGATTTTCAAATTTGTTGGCATAAAGGTTTGAGAAGTATTCCCTCATGATACTCTAGATCTTGGTGATTTCTGTCATGATATTACCATTTTCGTCTGTGATTTTGTTTATTTCAGTATGCTCTCTTCTTTTTTTGGTAAGATTTGCTAAGGGTCTGTAAATTTTGTTAATTTTTTCAAAGAACCAACTCCTTGTTTTGTTGATTCTTTCTATAGTTTTTTTTGGACTCCAATTCATTTTATTCTGCTTTGCTTTTAATAATTTCTTCCTTCTACTGGGATTAGGGTTGGTTTGTTGGTCTTTTTCCAGGAGATTAAGGTGACACATTAACTTGTTGGTTTGAAATTTTTCCAATTTGTTATTGTAGGCACTCAGAACTACAAATTTTCCTCTGAGTACTGCCTTTGCCATGTCCCAAAGGAGCTGGTATTTTGTGGGTTCCTTTTTGTTAAGTTTCATAAACTGTTCGATTTCTGTTTTGATCTCTTCCATGACCCACTGGTGATTTAACAATGTATTGTTCAAACTCCATGAGTTACAGGGGTTTCATTGGTGGAGATGTGTGTTCAGTTCCAATTTGATTCCCTTGTGGTGAGAGAGAGCGCAGAGAATAATTTCAGTGTTTCTGAATCTGCCCAGGTTTGTTTTATGCCTAAAATGTGGTCTATTTTGGAAAATGTTCCATGTGCTGCTGAAAAAAAATGTATACCGTGTTGTTGCTGGGTGGAATAATCTGCAGATATCTCTTAGACCTATTTGGTCTATACAGTTGTTCAATTCTGAGGTTGCTCTATTGAGTTTTTGCCTGGTTGATCTGTCCATAGGAGAGAGTGTTGTGTCAAAGTCACCAACAATAATTGTGTTTTGATCTACGTATGGTTTCAGTGAAAGTAAAGTTTGCTAGATGAAGTTTGGAGCTCCGGGATTAGGTGTGTAGATATTTAAGATGGTTCTGCCCTCCTGGAGGAAAGATCCCTTAATACTATTAAGGATGGCAACTCCAGCCTGTTTATGGGGGCCATTAGCTTGATAAAGTTTGTTCCAACCTCTCACTTTCAAAAAATGTTTGTTTTGGGGGGTAAGATGTGTCTCTTGAAGACAGCAGAACAATGGATCTTGCTTTTTGATCCAACTAGGTAATCTATGTCGTTTAATTGGAGAGTTAAGTCCATTGATATTGAGAGTCAGGATTGGGAAATATTTATTAGTTCCTGCCATTTTTAAATGCTTTCATTAGGGCCCGTGTCTTGACAGTTCTTGTGGTACTTAGATGGTATGAGTTTTAGGTGCCATTTCTTTCTCTGTATTACATTTGTACTGTAGAACATCTATGTGTAGAACATCTTTGAGAATTTTCTGTAATGTTGGTTTGGTTGCTACATAATGTTGAAGCTTTTCCCTGGAATGGAATATTTTTATTGTTCCCTCAGTTATGATCAAGAGCTTAGCTGGGTACAGTATTCTTGGTTGGTAGTTATTTGACTTCAGGGCATGACATATATCCTTCCAATCTCTTCTTGCTTGCATGGTCTCTACTGAGTAATCTGGGGTTATTCTGATTGGTTTGCCTTTATAGGTGATAGTTCTCTTCCCCATGGCTGCTTTTAGGATCCTTTCTTTGGTCTCTATTGTTCCAGTTCGGATTATAATGTGGCGGTGGGATGTCCTTTCCTGGTCAGGTCTGTTTGGCGTTCTAAAAGTTTCTTGTATCTGGATGGGCCTGTCCTTCTGGATATTTGGGAAGTTCTCTGAGATGATTCCCTGAAGTATATTTCCAATACCATTGACCTCTTTCTCCAGAACCTCCTCAATACCAATTAGCCTTAAATTAGGCTTCCTAATTGTATCTTGGACCTCCTGACGTGTTTTCTCATATTTCCTAGATCTGAATTGACTCATTTTCTGTTCTTTCTTTATAACAACTGCATTATCTTCAACCCCGGAAATCCTTTCTTCTGCATTGTCTAACCTGCTATCGAATCTTTTACTTTATTCTTCATCTCCCTTGCTTTCAATTGCTCATTTTTGATGCCTTGCATCTCTTGTTTAAATCGTGTATGGACTTCTTTAACTCCTTGATTTCCATTTGAGTGGTTAGCTCAGCAGCTTTATTCTCATTGGACATTTGTTGGAGTTCAGTCACCTTTTTGTTTGTGGATTTTATGAATTCGTCCATTTTTCTTTGAAAAACCTTTATTATGGCTTTTTTATGGCTTCCCCTTTTTCACATATCACTTTTTTATGGTTTCCTCTTGTTTAGCTATGGCTTCCTCCCTTATCTCTTTCTTTATATTTTCACATTTTTCATTAATGATGTTTATCAATTACATTTGTATAGCACTTGGAAGACTCTCCTCTAGATTTGCCACTGACTGTTCCATTGCCTGTTTATGTTGGGTGGGAGTTGCTATTCCTTGATTTGACATTTTTCTTGAGTTTCTTGTTCTGCCCATTTGAAAATGGAAGCAAGATTAATACTAACAAGAATATAATTTTTCAGATATAACCAACCTAGACCTTTTTAGTTGGCTGACAATAGATGTCCACAGTTTTAGATTGGTAATATCACTCTGTCTTTCTTTTTGTGCACTTACATACACATCTAATACAACCACAGATTACTGATTTATGACCAAAACAATAAGCCCCTTAATCCAATCTCTATTGTATTTAAGTCCCTCTGGACCTAGAGTATAATTGAACACCTAGATACACAGCATTGCTCAACAACCTTCAAATGTAGATCCATGCATTATAAGAGTTGACAGATGAACAGAAGACCAGAGATAGAAAAATAATGTGAAAGACAACAAGGGAGGTAGGAAAAGAATAATGCAGGAGTGTAAGATTATTATAGTAATGAAGAAAAGATATCATGTAAGGATAACTAACCTAATGTGATAGACAGGTAGAATATTTCAGTAGCAAGTTTAGATGAACTTAGATAAAACTACAAAAATAAGAAGAGTGATAAGAAGAATGTATAGAGAAAAGAGGGAGGTAGATATAGGAGATGATTCAAATTTTAAAAAGAAAAAAGAAACAAAACAACAACAAAATAAAAGAAAACAGAACACACACACATACACACACAAAGAAAAGGTGGGGGGAGATTCCTCACTATTGTGAGTTGTTATCCAAAAAATACTAGGGTCAAGAACCAGGAGTTTAAAAAGCAGGTGACTGTGTCAATATAGATATCATTTTTATTCAGACTGTACCTGGAGCTGTCACTGTGTTTCTAGGAATGACCACAGTGACGGAAGGAATGCGGGAAAACAGAGGAGGAAAAAAAGGAATGAATCATAACATTGGAAAAAAAGGTGTAAGTAAAGTGGCAAAGAGCAAATAAGAACACCTAAAAATGCAAATGAATAGGGGTAGAAGAACAAAAGATGAAAAAAAAGGGTATTCTTCAGGGTTTTTTTTTGGGGGGGGATGGAAAGGCAGCATAGGAAACTTGTGTGTCCACTAAATTCGGGATCCAAACACTTCACAAAGTCTTTTTCTCTTGTGATTTGGCTTTGCGGTTTTTCAGATCAGATTGCTTGATTGGGAAAACAAAGCTGAAAGATACACGGGCGGCTTTGTTTACCAGGTCTGTGGTAGGTGCAGGGGACGGACTTCAGCAGTGCTGGGCCGGAATTTCTGGCTAAGGGATCTCTGGGAAATCCTTCGCCAGTAAGAATGATGGTGTTGTGAGTATCATCTCTCAGGCTCCAATTGCTTTGGCCTGGGTTGTTGCCAGCATTCAAGATGGCGCTGCTCTCAGCTGGAGGGGGAGGGGCTCCCTCCCAATGCAGTTCCCGGAGCAGAAGTGGAAACTTCTCCTCGGAGGTACTCACAAATTGCTGGGTTCTCCGGTTCTGTGAAGCTGGCAGGTCTGTGCACGGCCGGGTGTCGGCTCTAGGCTCGCGTATTCTCTGTGAGGCTCTGTCTGCAGCTGGCAGGTCTGTGCCGCCAAAAGCTCTGTCTGCTCCGCGGCTGGTGGGGCTCCATGATGTCTTCTCGAGCTGGTGTTCTGACTTTTTCCTCTCTGACTGAGATCTCTGTGGCGCTAAAGCTTACTTAGGATCAATTTTTGGAAAAGAACTGTCCCCTCCAGTGCCAGAACTTGAATCTTGGTCGGAGCTCAGTATGTCACACACTGGACCACAGCCATCAACTCTGAGCACTCCTCAACTAAAGCTTCCTTGGCCCTAGATGTAACTGAGCCAGGATAGAAGCAGGCCTGAAGGGCAGACAAGGTGGGAGAGACCCCGAGGGAGGGTCCTCTCCCTCTTCCTCCTTCTCACCAGGTGCTCTACACGGTCCCATGTGGCCCAACTGAAAAGCTTGGCCGCCATTAACCAGGAAGCACTGCATGTTAAGGCCTCTCAGACCTTCTCAGCCCGGGGACCTGAAATCTCCAAACCTCTGCTTTTAAATCTAGGCGCTGTGAGCGCCGGGTCCTCATTCTTCATGTAGTATTTCCCCATCTTTTCAGGGCAACCCTCTTGGCTTGGCTCGTCCACAATACCGCCTCTGATGAGAGTTCTTTTCGTGTCCACATTCGGGCACCAGAATGTTCGGGGTTTTAGTCCTTCTTACCTCTTGACCTGCAAGAAGGGCAGAGAGAACATGTCCCGAGTAAGATGAGACCGAGAAAGATTAGGGCCAACTGGCCGCCTTCACCCAGCCCTCCCTCACCAGAGGGAAGACACAGATGCACCAGGGAGACTGACATAGCAGAACTCGTTTATTCTGGAAGTACATTGGGCTAAAACAGGATGCAGGAGCCTCTCAGCATAGAGGTGGGCATGGCAGGGGGAGGTAGGTACTGTCTGCGAGGGCGGTGGGGCCAATCGCAGAGTTAGAAGTAGCCTTATTTTACATCACAAACCACAGCCAAACCTCCCAATGAGGTGACAGGCTGGTTGGATCACAAGACCAGGAAATGAGCCCATTTTCCCGATGTGACGTGCCCCACATATGTCTTGCTAGAAAACAAAATACATACAAAAGTACAAAATATTTGACCCAAAGCCTATCTGATCAAGTAGAAGAATAGAACTATGTTGAGAAGAATAATTAAATGAATGATATTGTACAAAATTGAAATGCTTGGAGAATTTAGTATGTGTGATAAATAGAAGATCTAATTTCCTGCTGGGAGGAAAGGCAAGAATGTTTGTCTATAGTATAAAAACCACATGGGAAATGGTTGTTGTGCATTAACAGTGCTTTCACACAGAAATTACATTAAGGTTTTTAAAGATATCCATGAGACTGCCTAAAGATCATTCAACCCTTTATTGGGTTATCAACTCACTAGATGAAGGTATAACTGTTCTACAATGAGTAGTTATTTTTCTTTTTTTTTTTTAGGTGAACAGAAAACATTTATTTATTCCTAACATCTAAGCCTAAATAGAATTGCTGTATGTTTGTTTGTTGAATCATTTTTTTAAATGAAAAATGTATCCTATCTCTTTAATTTGAAATGAAGCCAGAAGACTGGGAATATTGAGGCTAACTGAAAACAGTTAAACAGAAGGGGAAAATTAATGTGAGCACCCAAAAGAGCATTGATTATTTTTCTTTAAATGCAAATAATATTTTTGGCCAGTAGGGCATTAAGGACAGGCATTTTGCTTTCAGCAACTAAAATCCCATTGAAGAACCAGGCTAGACTCACCACCAATTTAGGCTCTTTTTAAATTCTTTTGACTTTTTTTGAACCCTTCCAGGCCATTGAGACTGACCTGGAACCTTCTGGTAACATCTGGAAGAAATGTATGCTGACAAATGCCAAAAACAACTTTTTAAATATCAGTCCTCTAGCAGAGTCATCAGGAAGGAGATGTTCCTGAGAAAAGATGGAAAGATCAGGTCCATTTTATTGGTTTGGAGAATAGCCTGACTTCTAAGTTGTCCTGAAACGCTGATGTCATGCCATCAGGAGGTCTGTTTCTTTACCCTCCCTCTTTTCTATCTATCAGTGACAAAACACAGTTGTGAAGAACGCAAGAGGGCACCCTCTGAGTTATGAGTGTCTCATGCTGATTTATTTTTCTTTTCACGTATATTTGTTTTTATTATAAAGGTGATGTACAGAAAAGTTAGTTATATGAGTATATGTACTAATATAATATATATATATATTACTCTTCCTCTGAATATATGTATATATGTGTCTTTATATAGTATATATTACTCTTCCTATGAATATATATATATATATGTGTGTGTGTGTGTTGTGTGTGTGTGTGTATGTGTGTGTGTGTCTGTCCTTATTTTATGGGTGTTTGTTCTGTATCTATAATTTGTGAGGCAAACACAGTGACTGGCAAATATGAACTTACCTCTGTGCTTTCTGTTAGCTAAAATTTAATCAAGCTCACTGTTTACATATAAAGGAACACTGACTTCTGTAATTGAAGCAAGTACTAGTATAATCTTCAAGGCTTTAAGTTTTTACCTTGTATTTTAAATCCTATTTGTTTTATCATTCATCCAGATATCATGGGTTGGACTTCAAAGCAACGTTTTTATTACACAAAAGTTTATTTTTGCTAACCATCAATGGAAACATAAATGGAAATAAAGAGAAAATTAATGCCACAAATACTCCAGAAGAACATTCATGCAGAATCCCCATTTACCCCAATTATTAGCATTTGCCTTCTTGTACAGAACATCCTGTAACCCTTGCCAAATACCTTTTGGAATCACAATGGGAGAATAAAAGTGAACCTCAGTGATTCTTGGCTCATGTGGAAAGTGTCTTCAGTAGCAGCTATGGCATTGATTTGCCCCCAATGGAACATTGTTTCCGGAAAAAGGATGAATGAATCACTTTTATGGGCTAAGAGTATTTCTCTGCATGTCACCTTGCATTATTAATGCTTGATTCAATTTTTCGGGCTAGAATTAGAGTTCTTTCTAGGGTAAGGTTAAATTCAAGTAGCTGTCTTGTGATTTTCTATATTTCCAACCATTAGTATTATTTAGGCCAAGAACATTTCATTTCTCTTTTAATTCTGATGTGAACCTCTACAAGAAGCCTTTAGCTGTCTATAGGAAAACTATTCATGGTGCAATATTTTAAGACATGGGTTTGGAATCAGAGCTACCTGGATTTGATTTAAGCTTTGTATCCTTGAACATGTAAATCTCTCTAAGGCACAATATCCTCATTCCAGAAATAAGAGATGCAATATCATTTCTCATCAGAGCTCCTGTAAAGATGAAAGAAAAAAATAAAAATTTGTAGTGGGGCTTTTGTCATACAGTAAGACCTTTATAAATGGTAGGTATTATAATGTGTCTGGCAGTTATATTAAGCAATCAATAACAAATATGGCAATTATTCAATTTCAAAAGTATGACACTAGCTTAAATAAAGGCTGTACAAAGATTAATGTTTTCTAACTCATTTAAGTTCAGAGTAACAGTGTACTTTCACACTTAATGAAGTTATTAATGAAAAGCTGCCATATACTATTTAGAATATCCCATGTGTATATGTGTAGGCATATATATACAGGTGTGTATATACATATATATTTATGTATATATATTACATCCATTTGAGCAGGAAGAGGAAGGCATATACTGGATTATACCAAGTGGCTCTACCACTTGAGCCTCAGCACCATTTCTAGCTTTTTTTCTAATTATGTGGTGCCGAGGAATTGAACCCAGGTCTTCGTGCATGCTAGGCAAGCACTACTAGGCCAAACTCCTGGCCCCGAGATGGTAATTTTTTAAAAAATCACCAAACTTATTTGTCACTTTCCTTCTCCAAATAAAAGAAAATTATAGTCAGAAAAGTATAGATGAATGAGTGAGGATCTTGAATATGACTGTAAAATAATTTCTGCAAATAGCCAAGAAAAGCCTTATTACTTATAATTCATGGAGGAGTGGTTATGTTTGTTTTTTTACCAGAAACTTTTGAATTTAAAATACACATACAAGTGTGGGTGTGGTGGATTAAACCTGTAATCTGAGTTTCTCAGGAGGTGAGAGATAGAGGGCCTGTAAGGCCAGGCCCTAAAAAGGTTTTAAAAATATTATCTCATAAAAATACCATAACTGAGCTTTTTAAAAAATAACAATGCCCTTAAAAAACTAAATACAATAATCAAGTATTTTGTGATAAGGAAGATCAATGAAATCATTGATTAAACATAAAAAATTCCAATCCCCAAATCATAATTGTACAATATTATATTAGGCTTAACTTTTATTGTAGAAATAGAAAGAAATGGCTTGTTTAAATACATAAGAAATACTTTAACATATCACAATTTCCAACTCTGGAACAAAAAAGCTGGTTGTTAGATTATAGCCAGGAGCTATTTCCCAACTATTTTATAAAAAAGAGATAGGAAGATCAAGCTCCTAAGGTAACCTAAGCAATGTGTGAACCTATCTTCAAACAAGCTGAAATAAAAGAGGGAGGCCAGACATCATAGCTGATGCCTGAAATCACAGGTATATGACACATGAAGATTGAGAGAATAACAGTAGTTGATGTTAACCAAAGAAAGAAGTTTGTGAGACACCCATCTTAACAACAAGACAATAGCAAAAACAACAACAACAAAAAGCTGGGCACTATGCTTTCCAACTTCAGGCTAGCACATAACTAATATAACCTATTCAAAAATAGCAAAAGTAAAGAAAAGGATTGTGTGCACGGCACAAGTTGTAGCATACCTGTCTAAAATGTATGAAGTCCTGATACTGATCAGTGGTATTATTCACCAAAATAAGTAATAGAAAATAAAGTACATACAAACAAGTACATACACATATACAAACAAACTCTTGAATGCAGATGTCAAAAGTCTATGCTTGCTCACATGTTCATGATTTGTCAGTAGTGAGACTGAAGCTTATTTCTGATGTCTTTGTCATTAGCTCTGATTCTAATACGTTTACTGAAATATATTGAGTAAGCAAGCTTTCAAAAGCATCTTGAATTATTCACGTGGATATGGAAAACTCTAACTTAGTTTATAAAGCTATTCCTATTTATAGATATGAAGACTATTAAGACTTTCCTTACATTCAGACATCTCAATTACTCTTATATTTTATTCCCAATTGTGTGCTGTGATCAGATCTTCTTAGTGTGAATAAATCAACTCTATGCAAACCTACATTGCAACTCCAAATCTGCATTGATTGAGTTCACTTTTGTAGTTTGAAAACAACTGTTGCTTCTATTGGGCATGTTTGTGCCACAGAATCAGCATATGCTATATTCAAAGGCTTTCTCCATTTTGCTTTACTTTTCAAGATCTAGTAAATAATTTTTCCCAGAATACTACTAGTTGAAATATTAAGGTATACGTTGACATTAATGATATGTGAATGATCAAAAGCATGGTGTGTTTGCAATTGTAGTAATATTCCTTCAGTAACTAAGCAAGCCTACAAAATTGAATATGCATGCATAAATACTCCAGAAATTCCAAGACCTTATTATCTCAGGAAATCTGTAAATGTGGTCTGTTACTCATCAATTATAGAATTAGAAAATGTTACTTTGAGAGATGAAAAGGAAGTAGTTATGACATATGCCACAAAAATTTCAATATTTCTTTTATGTAGGTAATTTTAAATTATGCTACCTCAACAGCATAATAATAATGTAGTATTTTATTTATATTGAAAGGAATCAGTAAGACTATGTTGAAAGGATTCACCATTCTCAAGGGAGATACATTCTAAATAGTTTTTACTATTCTAGAATTATGGATATTTTGCAAGTTGAAGTAAGTCATTTAGATTCCATAGATCATGAAAATTATAAAAACACATTGGAAATCAGAAATCATTCACCAGAACACTTCCATCGTAATAGCAAAAAATACAAAAAGTAAGCCAAAGAGAAATAATTGAAGTTAAAATCAGGGAGATCTTAAATATGTAAGAAAAATGAAAATCAGAGGAAAGGAAAATAAAGACAGAAGGAAACGAAGCAGAAATAATTAGATAATATTTAGAATAGAGACACAAAATAATATGTATTTAATTAAATTTTTAAGAAATGTATGAGCCTGGAAAATATAATAATATTAAAAGCAGCAACAAAATATACAAAGTTAATTAAAAAGTAATTTTATTAATGGTCTACCACAGAGAAAAAAGAAATAGAAACAAAACTTTAATAATAGTATCTAAGTGGTATAATTATGAGATTGCTTTCTCTGTGTGTAATTTTTAAAAATACTTTCTACCTTATTAAAATAAGCAATGCATTCTTTTTAAGTTTAATTTTAATACATATAACATTTTAAAAGAAAGTCCAGGCATTAGCCAGGAGCAGTGGTTCATGCCTATAATCCTAGCTACTAAGGAGGCTGAGCTAGGATTGCAGTTCAAAGCCAGCTTTTTTAGTGAGACTCTTATCTCCAATTAAACACTAGAAAAACGGGAAATGGTGCAGTGGCTCAAGGGGTAGGGTGGTAGCCTTGAGCTGAAGAGCTCAGGGACAGTGCCCAGGCCCAGAGTTCAAGCCCCCCACAGCCTATGGGAGAGACAGGGGGGTTGGGAGGAGGAATTCCAAAGGTTTTTGGCAAAAATAGTCTTCATTATGACCGTTAACAGGTCTTGAACAGGATTTATGATGTCCTACCTTATATGAATCAATAATATAGTCACTTCGGTGTCTTGTTTAATTCACAAGGCTCTTGAATAGTAATGAGTAACCTACCACATACAGACTTCTTGCAAGTTATAGGGTGGCAGTGATAGATTTTATTTATATATTGTGTCTATGCCTAGCACAGTGATTCAGGGAAACATAGTGATATAAGTAAACAAGAAGTATATTTAGATGGATGTTTGTGTAAACCAAGGAAGAAAAATTATACTACACTTGATGGGTGAAATTGAGAAACTGCAGAGCTTTTGTATGGCAAAGGACATAGCTAGTAAACTAATTAGGAAGCCTACAGAGTGGGAGAAGATCTTCACCAACCATACAACAGACAAAGGCCTCAAATCTAAAATATATCAACAGCTCAAAAAATTGAATCAATCCAAAACTAATCTCCAAAGTAACAACCATCCAATTAAAAGATGGGTCAAAGACTTAAAGAGAGTCTTCTCTGAAGAAGAAACAAAACATGGACTACAAACACATGAAGAAATGCTCAACAACTCTGGTCATAAAAGAAATGCAAATCAAAACAACTCTAAGATTCCACCTCACTCTAGTTAGAATGGCCAGAATCAAGCAAACTAGTAACAACAGATGCTGGAGGGGATGTGGCCAGGAGGGATCACTACTACACTGTTGGTGGGAGTGCAAACTCCTTCACCCACTATGGAAAGCAGTATGGCAGTTCCTCAAAAGACTAAACATAGAGCTCCCCTATGACCCAGCAATTCCACTACTTGGCATTTACCCAATCATCCAGAAACAAAGATATACTAAATCCACCAGCACAACAATGTTCATTGCAGCACTATTTACCATAGCAAAGATATGGAACCAACCTAGATGTCCCTCAGTTGATGAGTGGATCAACAAGATGTGGTATTTATACACAATGGAATTCTATGCTGCTGTCAGAAAGAATGACATTGCCCCATTTGTTAGGAAATGGAAAGACTTAGCAAAGATCATATTAAGTGAAGTAAGCCAGACTCAAAGGAACTTAGGCTCAATGGTTTCCCTCATTTGTCATAATCAGTAGAAACTTTGGGCTCTCCTAGCAGAGATTTGCAATAGAGCAAAACCTTGATACAAAAGGCCATATAGTACGATGCTGAATGAAAGGATCTCTAGGATATGGAAACATAAGCCATATAATGAATGATTGTTGCCCTTAATGTACTATGTTATCTCTCATCTCTTTTGCTGTCCCTTGGTTATCTCATATTGTTACAGTATCTCACTTTGTTACCTGATATATCGGATATATTTGTATTTGGTTATTTGAAATTGGATAGGGAAGGGGGGAAAAGAAGATGAGGGGTGCATGTGGGGGGGAGGGAAATGGGGACCAAACATGTGAAAGGGTATCAATGTATAGGAATTAATGCACCATCTATCTGGCAAATATCATGTAACCCTTCTATTAATTACAATAAAAATATATGAAAAAAATAAAGCAAAAATTCATTATAAAAAGAACCTTTTATTATGGATGTCTACTCTTTTATCATTAAGAAATGGATCATTTGGCACCCATCCGTTTTTTCCCCTTTTCAACCATTACATGTATTGCTACTTTGATTTGAGACTTGTTATTCTCAAAACTAAAATATAGGTATATGACATGAGAAAAGAACAATACATGCTTTTGAAAGAACGAAATCCCAGGACCAGGACTAGGGCACACAGTGCAGTATGGATCTATGTAAGGCACTACATTTGTGGAGGTGCTTGCCTGGAGCTATGTGCATGTATGTCCTCAGCCCGCCCTTCACGAGCTTGAGAGTGACTGTCTCCTTAAATACACCTGACGGTTCACTTGTTGCAGCCCAGTGACTTGAAAATTATTTTTTACATTTTCTGTCATCTTGGATTTGAAGCTTGGCATCAAGTGAGGCTGCCTCACTTGCTTACCATACTACTCATGAATGACATTGCTCCTACACAACTTCGGTCGTCTTTTAAAAAAATTATAAAAGTGATGAAAGAGGGGTTAGAGTTACATCAGTAAGGAAATATATACATTTCTTTTTTGAACTGTGTTACTCTCTCCCTCATTTTCTCTCACTTTCCCTCTCCCCACTCTTCCTCCTCCCTCCTAGGTTGTAAAGTTCATTTCTAACAGTGGCCAGTGAGTATCACGGTCCATTCTTATCCCACTATTTTTTGTGATTCTCCTTTCCTTCTACAAAGAAAAGAAACTTATATACAAGACAAAGAGTATCAAAATCAAAACCAGTAAACACCACCACGGGGACATAAACCAGAGGAGGAAGAAAGAAAGAGAAAGAAAGAAAGAAAGAAAGAAAGAAAGAAAGAAAGAAAGAAAGAAAGAAAGAAAGAAAGAAAGAAAGAAAGAAAGAAAGAAAGCAGGCAGGCAGGCAGGCAGGCAGGCAGGCAGGCAGGAAGGAAGGAAGGAAGGAAGGAAGGAAGGAAGGAAGGAGAAAGAAAGAAGAAAGAAAGGAAGGGAGAGAAAGAGAGAGAGAGAAAGAGAGAGAGAAAGAGAAAGAAAAGCAAAATAAATAACTGCAAACTGTACACTAAAAAGAAAAAGGAAAACAAAACCACTACCATAACAACAACAACAAAAACCCCTTGTTTCCACATCATGGAGATCATTTCAATTAGCATCATTTTATATGGTCATATGTACATAGCTATTGGCCTATTATGAACTATTAGTGGCCAAATTCACATTAGTTATAAAAGCAATAGGATCTGCCCATCACAGACAGGAGCCTCCTAAATCATAAAACAAAATAATACTTTTCTGTTCAAAAGTTGTCTCTGGTACTGATTGCAGTAAAAACAACAACAGCAAAAAACCTCCAGAAAATTAGTATTGAGGGACAAAACAGTGTTATGCTTAAGATGATATAGAAGATATTTTGGAATTAGTATACTGGAAAAATCTGGAAAGTTTAAAAACACAGACTAAAGAAAACCCAGAATTATTCAGTAATGTTTAATAGACAACTTCAGTGGAGTTTCCAAACAGCAGCATACTTATAGGAATGCAGACAGTAAGACTGTGCTGATATGGTTTCAGATATTAAGGAGAACTCTATTGGGAACAGGGACAAAAGACATTCTGGTGCCATCATGGTAAATAAGAGAGTGGAATTGTTTACCACCTAGCAACTGCTCCAATACACCCAGCTGGTGGGGTTTCCTACAGCTTTAATGCTCATGTACCACTTGTGCTAGCAGCAGCCTTGGGGGCCAGCCATGTGGTATTGATATTTCTCAGGCATGTGTTTAGGGGTCAGGGAGGCTTCAACCAAGACTTCTAAGGGATACCTGGTAAGCCATGCAGAGGAGGATTGGAAAGTCCCTGTGAATGACTTCCACAGAGTAAGTTGAAGAGCTGGGGGAATGAAGCTAAAACTTGAATAAAGACTCCAGGAAAATAACGATGCCACGAACATAAAATACTTGCTGAAAATATTGTCTTTGGTGATACCACCCTGAAAGAGTAATGCATGTAAAGATGTAAGAACCTGGCCGCTAAACCTTGGAAGCTCACCTTGTGTCACAAAACGCTCCTATCTCCAACCTGACATAGACAGCTTTAATGTTTACCTGTGTTGTACTTTGGTCTAACTTTGGTCCAATTTCCCCCTTTTGTTTTGCAAACCCTCCCTTTAGGAGAGCAGTGTTTACTCCACATGGCTGTGTGGAAATATGTAAATTTATTTTTTATTTGACAGGAGCTCCCATTTAAATGTCTTGCATCTTGAAAGTAGCTTTGATCTTGGACTTTTGAAGAATGCTGGAACAGTTCACATTTTGAAGACTGTTGAAAATGGGCTAAATGCACTTGGAATTTGTGAGATGGGCAAGTCATGGGGATTCTTGTTCATCGGATGCAGAATTCCTTTGTATTGGTCTGAAATGTCCTCCACATGTCCATTGTTTTAAAGGCCAGGTCACAGATTAATGTCACTAACAGTGGGTGGTGAAATTTATGGGGTTCAATCTGCTGTGATGCCTGCAGTCCCTGAGGACTTCACAGAGACAGAACCATCATATTGCCTTTTCTCTTTCTGTCATGTCCCATCCATGAGATGAGCAGCTTTTGTATATTATATCTTCTCCATCATAGACACTTATACCCAAATGATCATAGGCTGGAGCCCCCAAATCTATGGTTAAAAAGAAACCTTTTCTACTTATCATTGATTATCTCCGGTGATGTTACAGTAACCAGTAACAGGCCAATATGAGACAAGTCCCTCTTCTACAAGGCCAGTTCCACCTCACTCAGTATTTGTTACCACAGCACTGCACTGATTAGTCATAAATAAGTGCTGTTTGTCTAGGGCTTCCAAAGTAGCATATGATAGATTGGCTGGCTGAGTAATTTTCAGTTTTGAAACTAAAGATCCAAGCTTTTGGAAAATAGGTTTCATTTTTCCTGGGGCTTCTCTCCTTAGATCACAGAAAGCCACTTTCACATTAAGTCCTCATATGACTCTTTCCTCTATGAATGACTTATTATTCTTTTTCCTCTAATTACAAAGAATTGACCAGACCAAAGGCTACAGGATCGTATTTGTAACTCCAGCTACTTGGGAGCTACTTGGGATCATGGGTTCAAGGCCAGCCAAACCAAATAGTTTACCAGAAACCATCTCAACCAATAGCAGAGCATCAAGGCAGAGCACTTTAGTTTATCATCCCAGCTACCATGGGAAACATGGATAAGTGGATCACAGTTCAGGTCAGCCTAGGCGAGAAATAATCTCAACAACTATTATATCAAGAAGGGCAAGAGGCATGATTCCAGTGGTAGAACAGTAGCAAGTTTGAAACCCAATATCATTAGGAAAACAAAAGGACAAAGTATCCCATCTCCAAATAATACATAATGTCCTTGCATTCTGAGTTATCCTTGGGCTTTGGACCTTAACATAAAAACTGGGCACGTCAATTTAATCTGTAACACTTGGAAAGTTATGACCTGTGTTTGGAGGGCTCCAAAGTAATGAATAAACTGCTTTTAACCAATGAATCTTCTCAGTTTCTTGAATTGCTCAAGGAGGGCTTAATACCTGGAGCCCAGCAACCTGTCCACCCCATTGATGCTAGTGTTTCCCTACATGGTTTCATTTATCTGCCCGTAAGAATGGTGCCTAGGTACCACCACAATGAATATCAAACTGTAATGATTTCCCATGAACAAACTAACATGGTAGTCTTCCTGTGCTCCAGTAGAAGACAAACTCTTTACGGTTGCCAATTGGATAAAATTTTCTCTTTTTGTTCGAGACGTACAAGGTCTATGAAATCAGTTCCAAAGCACATCCATCCCTCCTGGTTCTGTCTCTGTGAAGGCTGAGTTATTGTCACTTCTTCACTACCATCTATCAATATCCATGTTATACTTCCTTGCTCTTTGACTGTAGATATTTCCAGGTGACTTATGTTGGCCAGAGAGGTACTGGCATATGTAACAGAGATGGAGGCATCACATGATCTTCGTTTGGTTTATTTCTTGTGCTCCAGGAATCTTTACAAAAATAGCTTTTCCTAGAAACTGATATTTCATTTTTAATATATTTTTATTGCAATTAATAGAAGGGTTACATTATATTGGCCACATAAAAGGTGCATTATTTAACAATCATTGCTATCTCTTCTCATGTTTTTGTCCCCATTTCTCTCCCCCCCATCTTGTTTCCTTCCCTATCCTATTTCAAATAAACATATATACAATATATCCAATAACAAGGTAAGTTACTGTACCAATATGAGATAACCAAGGGATAACAAAAGAGATGAGAAATAACATAGTACATTAAGAACAACACTCACACAGTATATGGCTCTTGTTTCCATATCCTGGAGGTCATTAAGCTTCATCCTATATGGCCTATGTATCTAGTTTTTGCTCTATTGTAAACCTCTGCTAAAAGGGTCCAAGATTTATACTAATTATGACAAATGAGGGAAACCATTGAGCCTATGTTCCTTTGGGTCTGGCTTACTTCACTTAATATGATTTTTTCTAAGTCTTTCCATTTCCTTACAAATGGGGCGATGCCATTCTTTCAGACAGCAGCATTGAATTTCATTGTGTATAAATATCACCTCTTGTTGATCCAGTCATCAACTGAGGGGCATCTGGGTTGGTTGCATATCTTTGCTATGGTAAATAGTGCTGCAATGAACATTGCTGTGCGAGTGCATTTAGTATGTCCTTGTAGAAACTGATATTTCTATCAAGCAAATATTTTGATCAAACCACATGGAATATATTATCATCGGGGACCAGTGACACAGAGTCTTAAGTAGATAGCCCAGTAGAGGCAGTGGACTACTTAAAATGTGATCTGCTTTTATTCTGTAAGAATGAGAATGAATACTGGTTGTGTGAGCCACTGAATTTTAGAGTAGTTTTGTTATGTCATATTGTTGTTGTGAACAGCTCTCTGATACAATAGCCAGGAAAGGTACACAGCTGTCTTCCTTGAGTCTATTTTGGTGTCTTTATAGCATAAATAATCAGGGAAAACAATTGTATTACTTCTCCTCAGTTGTTAAATTCACCAAAGCTGGGGTCAGTGAGCAGTGGTAACTATAGGCCTATTCACATATGAACTTGTGCTTCAAGTGGCTTTATTGTTGAAGGTCATAGTTCACTGAGTTCATACCATAGCTGTGGAGTCATAGCTCTTGATAGGAGGAGCAGGAATAGAGTCCTTACTGCAGAATCCATATGATAACTCCTCTCAATGAATCAAATGTCTGAGGCCAAGAAGGGAAAAAATGGTTACTATTTGGAGATAAGAGTCCCAAAGACATTCCTGCCCTGGCTGGCTTTGAACTATAATCCTTGGATCTCATCCTTCTGAGTAGGTAGGATTACAGTGCTTGGCTACTATTTTGAAGCATCTTACGAGTCAATGTCACATCTAAGCAAAGGATTGAGTCTTGAGTCTCTTAACTGTGCACTTTTCGGTTGGGCATTCCATTATTTTTGTTTCGGCATTAAGAAACATGTTGGTTTGTTGAATGCTTCCTTAACAGGAACCGCCTTGCTGAGAAACTCTCTGAACATAGCTAATTATTTATCTTATTCTATGGCTTCCTTTAAGGTCAAGCTTAATTTTGGCAGAGATTTTGAAGTGAGACTTAAGTTGAGGGGAATATCTAATGAAAGAAAGTGCCATTAAGTATATTAAACTACACCAAATATTGAGATCTATCAAGTGCCTGATACTCTCTTATCAGTCATTTACTTAAAACTCCTTCCCACTGATGACTTATAGTAATTAGAAAGATGTACTAAGAAACTTCTTTTCTTAGTACTGATATTTTCCATTGATATGGGGAAAATGTTAGAATTAAAGACAGGAGCAAAATCATGCTCATATTCTTGAAGAGGAAAAGTAAATAACATGTAAAAGCAAATTGCACATTTGTATGATAAAATTAGTTGCAGTTATATACATTTTGCTACCTATTCTAAAGTGTGGACTTATATTCACAGTAATTATTCAATACAAAATTTGTCAGGATAAATAGGCTATGTCTTTATGTAAATATCAAGGCTAGCATTATCTATTTTCCTCTTTCCCTGAAATGCACTGGTTTGATGAGTATAGATTTTTGTAGTCAAATTATACAGGATTTGATTCTTGGATATGCCAATTGATATTTGCTTTGTCTGATTTTGGACTAGTTTCTGTCTTTTTGAGCTGATGATAAACAACTCATATCTAAGAGATATTTCTTTAAAGGATTAAATTTAAGCTCTAAGTAAAACTTGAGTGCCTCTAACCTGCCATTCTTCTCAGTACTGAAAACATACGTATAGACCAAGAGGCAAGCATCTGTGCTATAATAGAGTTGGTATGCCAGAAGACACTGAGATTCAATAACAAGATAACTAATCAAAGACCAATGGAATACGGTATCCTGGGAAGGTACATGACAAATGGGTTGATCAGAGTAAACAAAATGAAGAGTAATAAAGCAAACAGGAGTGGTGATTTTAAAGAAATTTGGTGAGAAAATTTTCCCTTAGAGCTTTCACTGTTTAAATATCAATGACCTGAAGAAGGTGATGAGGAAATCAAGGAAATCACTCATGTATCTGGCCAGAGTATTCACAGCTAAGGCTGATTCGGGCTGCTAAAATGCGAGGAAGTAAAAGCCTAGAAACTGAGGCTTGACAAAGTTGCTTAAGTCCTGATGAGTTCCAAGTGTAACAGCCCTGAGTCTGAACTGGAAAACAATGTTTTCAGTATTTTGATAATTCATTCACATTGTCATTGTCTTCCAAGCACAAAATCCCATGGGTAAGTACGGTACACATTGTACAACAGTTCACTTCAGTCTGTGTTATCACTGAGCATGTCACTTTATGTGGCTTACTGTCGGCTAAAATGCCCATTGAAATGGATGATCTTCAAATCGCTCCTCTTTCTCCTTTCAATGTTTATGAAAGAGAAAGCAGTTACTAAAAATAATCTAAAAACCAATGCAGTATGAAGAGTTGGAATTTAGAAGACAGAATGCAAGGAGACAAATAGAACTAATAAGAGGATGGGAAGAAAATCACAATGCTACATTCATCATTGCCAATAGTCTTGATTTGCCTTCTGTTATGTTTATGTGGCTTATATTTTAGAGCTCTTCTCGATTTAGCTGCCATGGTTACCACAGGCTTGCTTCAAAGCCATTTTAACACTTCACGAAGGATTTCAGATTGTGAAATCCCAATGGCTACCTCTAAGGTGAAGGTCAGCTTCCTGTGCTTTACCTTTTCCTTGCGTGGTGCCAAGAGAGCCAGTCTGCTTGTCCTCCCTCTTTAGCTGTTGACACTACACACTTATCCCCTTGGGATCCCTCTCCTACCTACTTCTGTCCCCTTGGAGCTTATTCTTTCACCAGCTCAAAGTTTTCCTATTATGTTCAAAGAAAAAGATGTGCTCTTTTGGTTTTAAAGATTTTGCTTCTAATCCTTTTATGGAAATCATCAGAGAAGATAACAAAAGGGCAAACACAGGACTTGAATTATTTTGAAAAATCTTAACCAGGTGCAGTGGCTCAAATCTACCTTTGGAGCTATTTGGGATGCAGCTACTGCTGTTTGGGGCAGCCCATAGATTTTTGCTAACTTCCCCCCTCAAAAATAGTGCCTAGATCTTTTGAGTAGGTAGGCTTGTGACATAAGTCATTATACATGGTAAAGATACTGTCATATGACTTTGCAGCTTAGATTGTAAAAACTAAAAGTTTGTAATTGAAAAGATCCAAGCTTATACGTGGTATCTGCTAGAAATTTCTTTCTCATGTAGTGAAACAGACCCATAGATTTCTAAATGAAAATATTTGATGCTATCTTATTTATTTTATTCATACAAATTTAAAACCAGTTGTAAATTTATTATACATATTGCTCTAATATAACTTTAAAAGCAAGAACACTTTAAAGCTCACTGAAAACTACAAGCCCCAATTAAATTCTCATTACAAAACCATGAGCTCTGATAATGATACTACTTGCAATGATCTCCTCTAGTGTCCTCTTGCTTCAGTCGGCTAGATGAAAAGATCATTCATCCAGAATACATTTTATGCCCTAAGCCCTTCTGTGTGATCTATCATCGTGTCCTTGGAAGTGTAATTCACACCATTGTGTGTGTGTGTGTGTGTGTGTGTGTGTGTGTGCTTATCTAGAGAGATAGATTCTGTACTGTGGATTTGTATGCATACATATTTGTGTTTATGTTTATATCTGACATATGGTGTATGTACATATGCACATGCATATGATAGTTTATATATGTGTGTAGAATTATCTATAAATATTTTTAAGATTTATTCCAAAACAGATTCAAGTTATTTACAATTTAATGATTCAGCCTTTTTTGCAGTCTTTGTTTGTCAGGACAGGGGTAGCATTTAGACTAGGCATGGTCTTTCCCTTAATACTGAGGCAAAGTTTGTCTGATTCCATGACCCAATGACCCATAAATTATGAGAATTTTGCACATTGGCTGAGGGGAAGATGAACTTTCCTGGCCTATATGAGCTCTCAGTATTCTCCTCTCTTTGTTTAGGGTGTTACCTTTTACCTCAGCCTCTGGGTTTTGCTTCATCTACATCCATAGGTCAATGCTCTGCTTTGAGACATAAATGACCTTCAATAACCTGCAAGCAGCTTTCTTTCTGTGCATCTCTCCTCTCTGCTGCTCTACACTATGAACTCTAGCTTCCTCCTGTTAAATAAGTCAAGCCAATCATCAAGCACATAGCTTCAAGGCAGGGGAACACCTGTCTCTATCACTTTTTCCATTTTTCCTCCACACTGCAGCTTTGAAAATGTCCTACATGAAGCTGGAGCAATTAAAGGTCTCACCTTTCTCAAAGATCATTCTCTACTGTTCCACATATTTGGCCAGTATTCTAAGTTATTTCATGTGGTAAGATAAATCCAGTCCCAGCTACTTCATGCTTGCTAGTGGCAAAAGTCATAGGATGTTAGACTTTTAATGAAATAAGTGATGCAGAATGGTAATAGGAGCAGTACTGGTGATTTCCAGTAAAGCCTGGATATTGGCTCTACCTGAATATATTTAAACAGGTAAAGGAAAAAATAAATAGAAACCATTTTGTATAGAGGAATAATAGGTGATTATATTCATGGGACCATTGTGCTAACTGGTCCCACATTGAATGTGGGAGAAGAAATAACACAAAAGAATTTTTTCTTTTTTTTCTTTAGGAAATATCTTAGTCATGTCTTTTACCCTCTCTGATTCTATTCTTTTTCTTTCTGTGTCTGTCATTTCAAAACATAACTATTTTTTCAGTTTTGTTATTTAAATACAATATAACGTATAGACCAAGCTAAAAGACTCAGAGTCATCTAGAAGATACTAAAGTTGATGAGAGTCGAATGCTCTTGTGATTATGTTTGGATATACAACATGTGTGCATAGATAATACATAGTTCGTACACAACAGAGTGGTAAACCATTTGATCATCCCCAAAATATTTACCTATATTACTAGATTGTACCCATGGCAAAAATAATGTACTTAATGTGTTTTTTCCCTAAAACATTGTATTCTTTGTATAGAAATTATTTTATCTTTTCTTTAGGGAAAACATAGCCGAAAGGAAGTATTCATTTGGCCTACATTCAAAGGCTCACCAAGTGTATTAATAGTATTATCAAAATGAAGACAGATGGTATTTTTCCACTTCTTTATAATAACCAGCTTTTGTTACAGAAATAATTCTATTAATTGATGTAGAGTTTTATTTCTTAATTTATTTTTTGTAATACTTATACAGAATTGAAATGATTCTACAGGAATGGTGTTACCAGTATACAAAATATGTATGTAATATAAGCAGCTACTGGTTTGAAAGCACAGAGCAATTAGATGTATGTGGAATATCAGTAGTATGTTTCTAAGTGTGCATTTTATTTCCTTCTTTCTTTTTTCTGGGAACAGGACATGAATGCAGGGTCTCACACTTGTCTGAGTTTACTGGCTCAGATGGCACTCTACCACTTGACTCATACCTCCAGACTGATGTTTTACTAGATACCTGGGACATGAAGTCTCCTAGATTTTTCTAAGATAAACCTATCTCCCACTCCCTTAATAAGCCCTGCCTTTATCATGGCTATGACGATTCTATTCTTTTCCTAAATATTCAAATTTATGTTTAAACTACCCTTTGGAATATCTGATAGGTTGAATAAGGACCCTGGAAAGGTGTTCATGCTTTAAACTCCTGAAATCATCTTATTTGGCACAAGGAATTATACAGGTAGTATCAAGTAGAAATATTGAAGACAGATGATCTTGAGCATCCAAAGGCCACTGCAACTTCATGGAAAAGTATTCCTTTCTGCCTTGAGATGATCATGTGATGGAAATTAAATTGCCATGATAAATTTGAAAACATCTGCATTGTTTTGTTCTCCCAAGTAACACATGTTCTGTGAATCCAGGTTGCACTCACTCCTACTGCTACTTACACATGATCAGGTCTAACAGGTGATTTTGCAAATAGATGCAACTAGTAAGTGGTAAGATTTCTTATTCTTTCACTTCTTTACTACTATCATAAGTTACAATTTCTCTTTCTTCACTCTATATCCAATGAGTCACAGTCAGTGGGAAAGGTCATCCAGGTTCATAATGGAGAAATATGGCTAGATTTTTAATTACTGGACTTGGGAATCAGTCCATAATTCACCAGAAGGCAGTGTCAAAATCTACTCAGAAACAGCCTCCCTTCAAAAAGCTCTGTTGCCTGAAATATTAATGCAACAATCATCTCTTTTTCGAAACACAAGCATTTCCCCCTAGTAATCTGTGATTTCACTAGATGCTTGCTTTAATCACAAAATAGACACATATGTACCACAAAAGAAATACAAATTACACACATACACACTACATCATTTCCTTCAGAGAAATGCACTGCTTATTAATGTCACAGAACCATTATCAGATACAACATTAGCTAGGCTCAAAAAATAGACTATTTATAGCAAGACAAATTATACATATTTAAGAGAGAAAAGTAAGCGTCAAGGAAAAAGAAGAAATAGTCATAGCACTTTCTGGTATGCCTACACATATTCTTTCAAAGGCATAAATGTAGCTTGCACATTAATTTCATACATATTAGAATAAAAGCACTCATAAGATAATATAAAATTGTTTTGTTGGTTTTAAAGAAAGCAAATTGAAAACTACTATTACATATACTGATTGAACTTGGAAGGCTATTTTAAGATATTTTGGCTATTATAATAATTTATTCTCTAATTTTAACATCTTGACTATTGACTATGTATATTTATTTGACTACTATGTGATTGGAAATTTGCCCATACTTGAAATATGACTGATGCTTAGTAGATTAGACTATGAAGTCAGGACATTTAGCTAAATATTGTCTTTGTCTTTCAACAAATATAGGATGCTAAATCATAAAACTCCTTTGAAAAATAAGAGTGAAACAAATATTCTCAGCTAACTTATAGACTGTTATTCTTCATCACTAGGGTATAATTTAATAAATGCTAATGAAACTGTCCCATAAAATTATGTTTCCATTTGAAACTTTATGAATTGAATTACGTACCTTTCAAATATGAACGTGGTAAAGTCTTAAACTTAGTACTTCAGAATGCAAGCTTGATTGGAAAAGAGTTATTACAGATAAAATTATTTAAAATGCAATAAAATAGTTGATGGACTAATTTCTGATTTCAGGAAAACTTTAAGCATATCTAATCTCTGACTTTAAAGGTGAAATTGGTGACACATTTAGGAGGAAGGATAGTGAATGGTTGGTCACATAACAATAAAACCGTTTTCTATTAATTTACTTTATTGTTATTATATCAGTGATGTTCAGAGAGGTTACAATGACATGAGTCAGGTAATGAGAACATTTCTTTCATACAGTGTCTTCTGTTCCCTCATTCTCTCCCAGATCCTCCCTCCCTCCTGTCTCCACTCACTAGTTGTACAATTCACTTTCACCAGTGTCCAATGTGCTCCACTGCTACACTTTTGCACCCTTTTTAACTTGAGTTCTATTCTCTCCTGAAAACATACGCTCAAATACGCCATATATAAAGAAAAGAAGTCTATTGTTTGATACCAATGCCTACATGCCCTTCATATTTACATAAAATAATATATATCAAGACAAAAACTTTCTAAAAACAAAATGGCACTGTTTGGTTGACCTGGACAGTAACTTTGTGAATTTAATAATCCATGATAATTAAGCTACATACCTATGATTTGAGAAACTCTCTATGTATGCTTCACTCAGTAATAGTAAAGAAAAACAATAGAGACACACACGATGATAGATTTCTACTTAAAAACATAACAGTTGTGGGCCAGGAGTTTGTCCTAGTGGTTAAAGTGCTTGCCTAGCATGCACGAAGACCCGGTTCGATTCCTTGGTACCACATACATACAAAAAAGCCAGAAGTGGTGCTGAGGCTCAAGTGGTAGAGCTCTAGCCTTGAGAAAGTCCAAGGACAGTGCTCAGGCCCTGAGCTCAAGCCCAGGACTGGCCAACAAAACAAAACAAAACAAAACAAAAACATAACAGTTGTAGCCAGCAACAGGCTCATGCCTATAACCCTAGCTACTCAGGAGCCTCAGATAGAAAGATAGTGGCTGAAAGTCCCTGAGAATCTTATCTCTAATTAGGCACCAAAAAGCTAAATGTGGAGTTGTGGCTGGAGTAGAAGAGCTCTAGGCTTGAGCACAAAACTGCAAGAACAGCTCCCAGGCTGAGTCCAAACTGACAGTGGGCAAACACAGACACAGACACAGACACAGACACAGACACAGACACAGACACGCACGCACGCACGCGCACACACACACACACACACACACACACACACACGCATGCATGCACGCACGCATGCACGCACACAGAGAATTGCTTCTAAAAGACATTTAATTTCCCCTTCGGTTTTTCTTTGACACTTAAACTATGGAAACCTTAAGTTTAGGCTGTCTATTCTGCTGTATACAATAAATAAATCTTCTGTGACTTCTTGTCACCTAGAAGTAACCCACAACACAGCAGGTCTCATGTCTGGTTCTTGTTAGGAGTGACATCATTTCTTTTTTTTCATATACTTTTATTGTAATTAATAGAAGGGTTACATTATATTCACCAGACAGAATGTGCATTATTTCACATACATTGATACCCTTTCTCATGTCTTGATCCCCATTTCCCTTCCCCCCAACCCACCCCTCATCTTGTTTTCCCCCCTTCCCTATCCAATTTCAAATAACCAAATACAAATATATCCAATATATCAGATAACAAAGTGAAATACTGTAACAATATGAGATAACCAAGGGACAGCAAAAGAGATGAGAGAGAACATAGTACATTAAGGACAACAATCACTCATTATATGCTTTTGGTTTTTATATCCTAGAGGTCATTTCATTTAGCATCATACTATATGGCCTTATGTATCTATGTTTTGCTCTATTGCAAATCTCTGCTACGAGAGACCAAAGTTTCTACTGATTATGACAAATGAGGGAAAACATTGAGCCTATGTTCCTTTGAGTGTAGCTTACTTCACTTAATATGATTTTTTCTAAGTCTTTCCATTTCCTTACAAATGGGGCAATGTCATTCTTTCTGACAGCAGCATAGAATTCCATTGTGTGTAAATGCCACATCTTGTTGATCCACTCATCAACTGAGGGACATCTGGGTTGGTTCCATATCTTTGCTATGGGAAATAGTGCTGCAATGGACATCATTGTGCTAGTGGATTTAGTATGTCCTTGTTTCTGGACAATTGGGTAAATGCCAAGTAGTGGAGTTGCTGGGTCATAGGGGAGTTCTATGTTTAGTCTTCTGAGGAACTGCCATACTGCTTTCCATAGTGGTTGAACGAGTTTGCACTCCCACCAACAGTGTAGTAGTGATCACTCCTGGCCACATCCCCTCCAGCATCTGTTGTTATTAGATTTTTTGATCCTGGCCATTCTAACTGGAGTGATGTAGAATCTTAGAGTTGTTTTGATTTGCATTTCTTGTATGACCAGAGATGGAGTGACATCATTTCTGATTCTTCACATTTGCTCCAGCACTCTAGCTCACTCATAGAACTTGAAATATACTTAACATTTCCTCTGCTTCAGGGTATTTATGCCTCTTTGCTTACCTGGGGATGTTTTTGCACCACAGATGTACTCTTGTGCTGCCTTGTTTTCTTCCTTCTCAGCAAACCCTCCTCTCATACCAAGGTCCTATGTACACTCTCACCTTACTTCGATTTCTAATTCATTTTCTTCACACTCATAACTGGCATTTTGTTGCCCTTTAAAATTTTATTTGTATATTTGTTAGCTGGCACAAGGAACTTGTGCATTTGCACATCACTTTCTGTTAGCATGAATATATTCCTGCTATACAGCAGCTGTTCCATCCATTCTTGTAAATTTATTAAATTAATGAATGAATCAATAGGTGTAAAATAATATAAGAACAAAAATAATTTTATAGAAAACAATAATTTGGCATATTAAGATTTTAAGTTTTTATAATATAAGACTTTCAGCATTTGATTTTGATTTTACCTGTTAAGGGAAGAATTAACTCCTCTAGCCTAAAAAATATAAAGTGGTTGAGTTTTGTTGTTGTTGTTGTCTGTCTTTTACCAGATTGTTCTGTATCTGTCACCACCCACTCTCTGTGAACAGAGTTCTTCATTCAATCGATAAGAAGCAAGACTTTTGAAAGATGCGTTCTTTTCTGCTTGGCAAAATGTTTTTCCTTGATTTAGAGTCATTACCAACATGGCACTTCAGGTACAATAGGTCAACCTTTCCTGAGGAAACAGTAATTCACAAAGTCCCCATATATATTTTGGACAAGGCATCCAACTTTATGCACTAAGCACTCTGTCCTTTGCTGATAGTTCGATCTACTTTGGCCACCAGCTGTTGCTACCACATCCGATTTGCTCAAAGTCTAGTTCTGCCTTCTATATTTTGAGACTTAGAAATAAAATGTCAGCAGTTCAGTGCTAAAGGCACCACCTAAGGCTATTGTATGATTCAAGTGTTTTCATCTCCTCCTGCTCTTTTGCTTTGAAATCAGTGAGGTTATGTATAATCAAAGAACAAATATGATTGCTCAAAGGAATTAGTGGTTGGTAAATTTAGAACTCACCCCTCCCATGTGACTTCACACAGAGATTGTTTTTCATCTTTCTCTGTGTGTCACAGAGCTCATCTAAATAAAGAGTACAAATGTTTTCAAAGGTTGCTCCACACACAGCTCAAAATGTGAAATAATGGTGAAAAAGAAGTTTGCAGTGTATTATCGGTTCCTCACCTTACTTTCCTCCACTTGGGGGACTTTAATGATGTGACTGAGTTTTTAAAAGAGACTCATTAATTGGACAGTTTCATCAGCTAGGAAAGGATATTTGAATATTCATGATATTTAAATGGAAAGAGTGAATTAAGAAAGACAAGGTAATCAGCATATATTCATGGAATATCTAATCTATGAAAAATACTGTTGTGCACCATTTTGGAGCATGCAGAAAGGATTATAAATAGCTACAGGCTTCAGGACTTCACCATCACATTGTAGATAAATAAGGTTTGCTTCTAGGTAACCACAACTTTCAAATACATAAAGCTCTGTGCATGAATTCAGATTCATTGTTTGAGGGAAATGCTACTATGTAAGCCAAAGCCTGAATTGAATGTTGTCTTGGAAATATGCAACATAAAGTAAAAAAAAATCTCTTCTTGTAAATGGTTTTTAGCATGAGATGAAATAAAAGTTCAGTAGGAAAATTCCCCAGTATCAACTCAAGAGATTACATGTGTGAATGGAAAATTCTGTCAAATCTCAGTGTTTGACATGCCTCTTTCCATCCCTGACTATATCCTGGGACAGAGACCTTTCATCCCAGCCCTGCTTCTAGAGTCATTAGTACACTGACATTCCAGTTACCCTTGTCCATTCTCAGCTGAGGCTCAGGTTCTAGCTCTCTGGGACCCATTATTGATTTTGTTACCATCATACATTTTCAGCTCTGCTTCTTTTAGAGTTGCCTTTCCATAAAGGTTAAATTTTAGCTAGAGCATGTTCTTTTACCTTTTTTGCCTCAGTCACTTTTTTCTTCATTACATTTACCTTTATCCTCCTTTCTTACTTTGGTGAAAAAGAATATAAGCACACAAAGCACTACAAAATACCTTTTTGGACCTATTACTCATAACATGACACTGGTTTATTCAAAGATAAATATGCATCATAATACGAATCAAATAAGCCCTTATTTCTGCAAATTAGAATGAAATAGAGTACTGTTTCAAGGAGAGTACCTGTGATATCATAAGACATGTGTTTCATTTGTAATTGATTGATTTGATTTAAAATATCCTGTTTATAAAAGAAAGATATCTACTTATCCATGTTGGTCTAGGGCCATCTCATGGGTTTTAAAAAGTATTGGTTACTATCTGAGGATGGATCACATATACAAGATGAAAATAAGCAGTATGGAGCTTCTACAAAGGGAAACTGGAGAATAAAAGATGACTGCATAGATGGAACATAAGCTGAATCCCATTGAGACTAAATGAATACACCCTGTTGAGACTGTTGAGATTTCATTCCCTCAAACTTTTGGGTTTCAGTATGACTTCTTCCTCAGTCTAAAACAAAAGATCCTCTTAGCAATATATGAGGGGTGTGTGTGTGTGTGTGTGTGTGTGTGTGTGTGTGTGTGTGTGTATTTGGATACCGATGAGTTTCTTCATGATGAAATCAGATACTGTTTCCTTATGTACCTCTGTGCTACTAAGGGGATTGGATTCAATTGCAAAGTAATAAAACTATAGAGAACAGAATCATGCTACATTAAAGAATAACCTTCCAAACATATTCCAAAGAACACTGTTGTTAGGGGCTTAAGGGAAATCTCATTACACTTGCTAACTTTTCTAATTCAGGTCAGGTATATAACCTATCTCCTGAGAGGATGGAGAAAGATGTGCTGAATAAGGTTGAGTGAAATCAGCCCACACTGAACAGAAACTGATGACCCCTCTCTTATTTTTCTTTGTGTTCAGCAAGAATGTGAAGGCTGATTAGCAGGAGGTTTTCTGATATTATATGGCAAACATTAACATTTGATAACAGTGTTAAATGGTGTCCATGTGGCAACTAGTGCAATTGTTACTACATTCTCCATCAAGAAATTTCAGTATTTTGTATTAACCTGACTTACAATTGTTCTCAATACCTAAATATTCAGCTAGTCCCCATTAACTTTTTCCACATGTGGCTCTCTCGCCTTTCCAATCTAGAGTCTCTGATTATTCATCAGTTTATTTCTTATTCATTTATTGGAAAAAAAATCAAGATAACACATCGGGGGGGGGGAAGAAAAGACAGGAAAGCCAGGAAAGTGAAAATGAGAAAAATGACTATGAGATGAAAACCTTCTAATCCCTCTCTGCTGGGCACTAGAAATTTCAAAATTATAGTGCGTTCTTCAAGAAATTCCCATAAGTAAGACCAAGAGAAAACAAATAAATTGCTAATCACATCACAACCAAAAAGGTAATTATTGTTACCTTATACAATGGAAGAAAAATCTCTTTTGTGCTTAGGCATTGATGATAGCAAGCAACAGGAGACGTAACAGTATCCACTGACGTATTTAGAAGAGGGCTTTCCACCTACAGAGTGGGAGAAGATCTTCATTAACCGTACAACAGACAAAGGCCTCATATGTAAAATATGAGAGTCTTCTCTGAAGAAGAAATAAAAATGGCCTATAGACACATGAAGAAATGCTCACATATCTGGTCATAAAAGAAATGCAAATCAAAACAACTCTAAGATTCCACCTCACTCCAGTTAGAATGGCCAGGATCAAAAAATCTAATAACAACAGATGCTAGAGGGGATTTGGCCAGGAGGAATCATTACTACCCTGTTGGTGGGAGTGCAAACTCGTTCAACCACTATGGAAAGCAGTATAGCAGCTCCTCAAAAGACTAAACATAGAGCTCCCCTATGACCTAGCAATTCCACTACTTGGCATTTACCCATTTGTCCAGAAACAAGGGCATACTAAATCCACTAGCACAATGATGTTCATTGCAGCACTATTTCCCATAGCAAAGATATGGAACCAACCCAGATGTCCCTCAGTTGATGAGTGGATCAACAAGATGTGGTATTTACACACAATGGAATTCTATGCTGCTGTCAGAAAGAATGACATTGTCCCATTTGTAATGAAATGGAAAGACTTAGAAAAAATCATATTAAGTGAAGTAAGCCATACTCAAAGGAACATAGGCTCAATGTTTTCCCTCATGTGTCATAATCAGTAGAAACCTTGGTCTCTCCTAGCAGAGATTTACAATAGAACAAAATCTAGATACATAAGGCCATATATAGTATGTCGCTAAATGTAAGGACCTCAAGGATATAGAAACAAAAACCATATGAGTGATTGTTGTTCTTAAGGTACTATGTTCTCTCTCATCTCTTTTGCTGTCCCTTGGTTATCTCATATTGTTACAATATTTCACCTTGTTATCTGATATATTTTATATATGCTTAATTGGTTATTTGAAATAGGAGTGGGAAGGGGGGAAATCAAGATGAGCGGGGGGCGGGTGAGAATGGGGACCAAGACATGAGAAAGGGTATCAATATTTGTGAAGTAATGTACCTTCTGTCTGGTGAATATAATGTAACCCTTCCATAAATTACAATAAAAATATATGGAAAAAAAAGAAGAGGGCTTTCCTATTGCACAAGGCTCATCATCTCTATACCCCAGCTCTACTGGTGCACAGGTGAAGGAAGTACAGGTTTTCCACATCTGGAACTCTTCACTTTTACATGCCTAATTAAAAACCCACATCATTCTTTATCTCATTTACCAAGATGTTCTCAGTGACCTTTAAGAAGTGACCTTTATTTTTTTCAGCATTAATTAATTAACTCATACCTGTGGGCCTGACCTGTTAGTCACACAAATACCAAGGCAGCAGTATGAGAGAATGGAATTAATATAATTCTATGGAGTAATTAGTACTATTAACCAATGGAAGATCCATTTGTCAAATTTCAGAAGAGCAATACATGAGCCAGGAACCATCACACCTGTAATCCTAGCTGATTAGGAGGCTGAGATCTGAGGATTTTGTTTCAAAGCCAGCCCTGACAGGGAAGTCTATAAGACATTTATCTCTAATTAACCACTAAAAAGTCAGAAGTGGTGCTGTAGCTTAAGGGGCAGAGCACTAGGCCTGAGCACAAAAGCTCAAGGACAACTCCCAGGCCCTGAATTTAAAAGCCAGGACTGGCCCTAGTAAGAAAATAAATAAGAAAGAAATACTTGATCATGGGCTCATTACTCCTAACTCTGTCATAAATTAGTAAAGCAGGACCAAACTACTATGAGTTAAATCATTAGGTTTCTTTTTTATTGTTGAATAATAAATCTAAGATCCTAATTGCCTATGCTTAATACTTTAAGTAATAAGAATTTCATTTATCTACTATAAATATCCATCTCAAAGTAAAGAAGCTTTAAGACTAAAAAATTGCATCTTTATTTTGAAGTTGATGGCTACTTATTTGATCAACTTTAATAAGAAAATCATAAAATAAAGTTTAAAATATTTTATATAAAATCAATAATGCAAATAATTCTTGAGCATCATACAAAATAAGTTTATACTAGTTTGTTTTAGTATTTCTTTTCTGTTCTCTATGTTTTTGAGGAGGAGTAATTCTAGGGGTTTCTGTATGTTAGGCAACTCCCTACCAATGAGATATACTGAGATCCCCCAAGCTCAAATTTGTAGTATTTATGCTAAAATCTTCAGTAAAAGCCAGACATAGTGGCTCATCTGTAATCCTAGCTACACAGGAGGCTGAGATCTGAGAATCTTGATTCAAAGCCAGCCTGGGCACTAAAGTCCGTGAAATTCTTATCCCTAATTAACCGCTAGAAAAACAGAAATGTTGTTGTGGCTCAAGGAGTAGGGCGGTAGCTTTGAGCTGAAGAGCTCAGGGACAAGACCCAGGCCCAGAGTTCAAGCCCTGTGAAAAATCTACAATAAAATTTCATGGTCTTACATGCGAGTATCTCAGAAAAATAGCCAACACATTTGTTTGCTCTTCAAAAGCATATTATTATATGCCTAAACTTTTGAGCTATGTTAATATATACTATGGAATTTATACAAATACACTGAAATAGTGTTTTCCATTCTGAGTCTATAAGAAATATCAAAAAGTATCTAATAAACTTCAATAAACTGCTATAGAAATGTCAAAACATTCTGTTTCTTTCGAGAACTTTAAGGAGCATATTACTAGTCGATAGATTACTTTTTAGTACTGTGTAGTATGAATCAGATCTGTCAACTTAACTAGCTCAGATAAGTATCTGTCTATAGCGTTACAATTTCTTATATTAAGGAAGACACCATAACCTAAATGTTATAATTACCTGTGCTCAAGAAATATAGAGCCATTGAAAAGTTTGGGGTGGTTTTCGTGACTGTGTTGAATGAATTGAAAGTTTTCAACCTCATCCATGGTATTTTGACTGTAGTGCAGAATTGCAGCAGTGATGTTTTGGTCAGCAGCAATTTCCTATTTCCCTAGACAGACAGTCAAGGTTCTCTGGACATCAGATATGCTGCAAGAAAAAGGTACAATGAAACATAGACTGTAAGATTTTATTTAAATAAGAAACAAAGCAACGTCTCGGGGGGGGAGGCTCTTAGGTCCCAGAGCAATCTCAAAGTCTATGGGAAAAGATTCAAAGCTCTAGAGACTTAACAAGCACAATTCAACATCAGGATTCTGCAATCTCTGCTGCACGTAGAGCTTTTCCTGAGAAGTATGACTGAGGCAATGTTCTATCACAAAGAAGAGTCTTTGTAGTCTCTTCCACTGCAGTGGACAAAACAGTATTTGTTACTTTTAAACTCTTCAGTGGAGATTACACATGGTTCTGAGCACTACAAAAGTTTGTTTTTAGCTTTAAATAGTTAATGACAGCCATCTCTGGACCAAATGCTTCAAATTTCATTCTGAATGAAGGACCAACAAAATAACAACTGGAGACCAAAGCAGGATAAATATTCACAAACTCAACAACTCAATTCGTACATTATAGTTCTAAGGTAGTTTAAGTGTGTTTGACTTTGAGCTGGAGATTAGACACTTTGCTTGTAAGCAAAGTCTTTGGCAAGATGGACTGGAAATAACCACAATGGCATCTGACTTAAAAATACATATTTATAAAGGAGTATGCACCTGGCAACTGAAGTACCACCTCTATAAACTACTGAGCTTTGCAAAGAGGCTAAGTACCACTCCTGGAGACAGTAGGCTGGAGCATAAGTGGATTTTCCCTTCTAAAATGTGATTGCAGAGTACCAAAATTAGCTTCTTGCTGACAGAGTTCACCCAGTTGAATTTAAATTCACGTCACGGACTTAGAACACCTGGAACAAACTGAGTGACATCATGGCAAGACTGAAACAAAAAAAAAATTCAAAAGATTTTGATATTGTTAAGTACTGATCATTAAATATGAAGTTATACAAAACCTTTTATCCCCCCTGTTATAATACCTTTTAGAAATGCAGATTAGATTCTCATCTTACGTTGAGGGTATAATTTAGGATTTTATTAACTCTCAGAACTGGTTAAAAAATCCTTGAGTCCATCTAATTGGCAGACTTCATATTTTGTAATATTAAATGAGTTTAACATTTGCTAGCAAGGAGTACAAACTGTAAGTGTTGATGAATCCAGGTCTACGCCAGGGTGAAGAATCCATTCTAGCTGAGGTAGAGCTGAAGAAGTTGGAGAGGATTAGTATTGTACCACTATTCCAGCAAATTCATGACTGAACAAGTAAGAGAACTTAAAGTTTTCATTTTATGAAAGTGGCTTACAGACAGATGTGGCAGTGTGCCTCTGCAATACCAGCTCATGGGACACTGAGGCTGGAAGATGGTGAATTCCAGGTCAACTTTGATTGTCTTGTCTGGTCCCGTGACAGAAATGTTTCTACATTTAGACTTTAATTTTGTTTAGAGCTTCATACTAAGATCCAAGTTAACATTTAACTATGGGTATCTTCAAATGCCTGAATGCTATTTTTATCTTATTGCCAAACCTCTGACCTGCTCTGTTCTAGGACTGGGGAGTCTGAGAAGCAACAAACTTTAGCAACAAACTTCTGGCAAAAGAAAAAATAGCACAATTCTCATTCATATTGCAAAATGCAGATGAATAAACTGGCTTAGGACCCACATATGTAGCATTACTGAAGTTCAGAAGACACAATGAGTCAATAATAATCTTATCCTATCTGTAGACAGAAATCCTTGGTAGTATTAAGTAGTAGTTCCAAAGTTCACGAGTAAATGTCAATAAAACTGTGATATAAACCCAAAAGAATTACACTTCTTGGGAAAGAAATTTGAGAGGATCTGAGAAAAAGATTATTATGTTAGCTATATTAAAATATAAATTCCTGGACATTATCAAAACTTTTCCTTGAATATCACAATGTATTATGAACTCCTTCTGCTACAACCAACATTTCTCTGGTATGGAAATGGAAAAATAAGGCTTAGAAATAAAAAAAGTCCATCAATGAATCTTATTATATATTAAAACCCAGCACATGGGAAGTTTCATAAATGCATTATCATTTTCACAATTATCAGGGTGATCAGTATAGGGTCATAATTATGAAATTGACATTGTTAAATAATTAAAAGCAACAACAAAAATAAATCTGGGAAACTTTCTGAAGTTCTTGGACCACTTGTGGTATTTGATAGGTAAGTGAAATATGAAAACTTACAAGAAAGCACAATAGTGGTAATGCCCTGGGTATTATTTTGGACATGAATATTATTTGATATATTTGTTAGGTGAAAAGGATGTGAAACAGTGATTCACAGTACATATATCACACACTCTTTGCTATATGTTTTACGATTTTTGTTCTGTCTGCCAGAGGAAGTTAGATAAATTTGCACTTCTGCACGTCTCAGCCAAGCTTTTGTGAGTGTCAAAGGATAGCATACTGTGGATACATTCACGAAGGCAAGTCTCTGCCAATAAGAACCAATGTCCAGTTACTGAGACAGTGTAAGAACAATTTGGAAGCTAAGTTCAGGGTTTTGTATTGGACATCAGGGCCACACACCCATAAGGCCACCTTAAAATCTGAATATTTGACCTTTGTTTTGTTGCATAAAATTCCGTCACACAAATGCACCACAAAAAGAAAAGTAAGGGGAGGCGTGGGTGGAAGGGATGAGATATTGGAGAGGGTGATGCTGATGATTATACATTCTATTCATAAACAGTTGTTACATGACACCTCCTTGGTATAATTACTTAAAGTACTTAACATATGTAAAACATGAAGCTAATAATTTTTAGTATATCCACAACCCAATTTTAAGTGGAATCCATTTTATTTCTGATCATAATTACCAGTTGTTGACTTTTTAAAAAATAAATGGGGATGTTTAGAAGCAATGTTGAGATGATGCTTTTCAATAGTTCAAAGCATTAGCATAGTACAGTTTTCTATGATGGTAATTTAATCTTTTCAGAAGTCCAGAAACTATATGAATTATTTTGTTTCAGTGTCATTGTAATAGAAAGTGGAAAGTGAGGAGGTTTTGCAGCTAGTATCAAAACAACTTTAAAAAATTATCAATTTCTTAATGCCTTTAACATGCAACATTGTTTAGTATACATGAGCTTTCTTTGCTTATTTAATTTCTTTTCAACTATAACCAAAGGCCTAATCAATTTGGAGCCAGTATTCCATCCTACTGGGGAAATACATTAGTTAATGTAAAAAGGCCACATACTTTGTCCTTAGATATACAAGTATTTATGTTTGTTGTGGATCACATAAATCATATGAGGAAAAAATAAATATTTATTACTACTGACTATGATCTAGACATTAATTTGTGGATAAACTATTCTTTTGTTCTGAAATGCCTGTGATGTGGAAAATGCATATTATTATAATTTAGTGCCTTCTTTGAGTGGCAAGCAAACACTTTCACATATATGTTATTTTGCTTTATTGGCTCTAATATTCTGTTATTTACACATTATTAGTCCACCTTATCTATAATTAACAACAGTCAGAAGATTCCACAAACCATCTATAATTTAAGATGTTTTCTTTTAATACAACTAGTATTGAAATCTAGGAGTGCAATTTTACTGCAGTCTTTAAAAACTTCAGATAAAGTAACTACATATGTCATCTGCTAAAGATCCCTCTTCTGTGAAAGAATTGAACACAATATAAAGTGCATTGTTATAGAAACTCATTGGCAATTTTGTCACAAGCTCAGCTTAGAGAAAAACAATGAGAAAACAGTAAAAATAAAAAAACGATCTTATAAATCTTATTTTCATGTCGAAGGAAAGAAAATGTTTCTCTTAAAAATGTCACCATTTTAGATTAGCACATTTTAGATTAGTAATGGAAATATTACTTTAGGACAGGACTAGATTTGTCAGTGCATACCTATAATCCCAGCTAGGAAGGAGAACAGTCTGAAGCTTACCAGACTAAAGTTCAAGAATCTATCTGTAAAATATGCTAAAAGCAAAAGAACTAATGGTATGTACCTTTCTCCTCTCTATGTAAGGATTTAAGTTAAATCACCAACACACACACACACACACACACACACATTTGTGTCTAGAGAAAAAAATGCAACTGAAATCTCTTTAAGATCTACAAAAACGTATTTGACTTTCATAACTGACAAGTTCAAGAGTAGTATTTAGACTGAATCTAAGGCTCTAGCAGTTGTTAGCAAAGGTTTAAAATATTCATTTTCAGTTCAACTCTAAAATAGTTTCCTGGTAATTCAAGTACTTAAGGATATTTAGAGCTTTGTTCTGTGAAAAATATCCTCACTAAATATCTGTGGTCAATCTCCATAAGGAAATTGATTGGGTGAACTTGAAGCTTATCCTTGGCACAAGGACTGCTTGAACAAGACATTCAACATGTCGTGTTCATTTGTGTGCAAGGCTATCGGGTCTGTTTTTGAAGCTAATGAAAGGAAACTAAATCTTGGTCAGAAAAAAATAATCTCAAAATTGTAATATGTAATTGTTATATATAATCAATGTGGCTCTCAGTCAACAGTACAAGAAGAAGTCCTAATTTTAAAAATTCCCTTCAAAATATCTACATTTTATGTGAAAGCTGATTTTAAATATAATAGTTCCAGAAATAAGAAACTTTGGTGAACCACATATTGGGAGGAGGGAAGACGGAAGGGAGAAAGAGGAGGAGGTGGGAGCCAAGAGTTCATATAATTAGTTACCATTACAGATGCATGTGAATTAATTGGTCTATTATAGAAAACTGAGGAGGCAAGAAGAAAAGCAAAAAGAAAAAGAAAAGAAAATTGGACCCAAATTGAACTGCCCACGGAGCTATGTCCCATTTCAGAAGCGTATAGTGAAAAACAAAACAAAACAAACAAAAAAAAACCCGATGCCAATCTGAATACTCATAGCAGACAATCTGGAAAAAAGAAAAAGAAAAACGATTTTGAAAAATGCAATGTTATGAGCAAAATGATAAAAGTTTTAATGGAGAGAAAATATGTGTCCAAGAAAGCCTGTAAGGGGTGGGAGTGTAGCCTAGTGGGAGATTTCTTGCTTAGCATCCAGGAAGCCCTGGGTTTGATTCCTTGGTACCACATTCACAGAAAAAGCTGGATGTGGTGCTGCGGCTTAAGTAGCAGAGTGCTAGCCTTGAGCAAAGCGCCCAAGAATAGTGCCCAGGCCCTGAGTTCAACCCCCAGACTGGCAAAAGAAAAGAAAAGAAAACCTTTAAGAACAATCTGTTATAGAATGGAGGGAGGGTAGGGGGGTGGATATCATAACACATGTGCGAAAATGGAACAAGAAAAGAGCAGGGATGAGACAAGCAGGAAAAAACAATAAGGAAGAAGGGAGCTAATCAAGATGCATCATATGCATCAAGGACATGTTATAAAGGAACACCTGAAGAACCAGGCAAAGATAAAATTTTAAAAGGAAGATTTGTTATCAAAGGAGATGAATAAAAGAATTCTATCAACAGGAGACATAATCTTATAAATAACCATTTTATATTGAGGAAACTGTACTGAAAATTATCCAAAGTAAAGTATTCAAATGCCATTGTCAAAATAACTTCATAATTTAAAAATTTTTGAAAGATATCATTAAGTAGAAATTAATAAAATAGATGAGAAGAAATTAATTAGAGAACTAAGAGCAACTTAAAATATAGACTAAGAGTGTGGCTCAAGGTGGTAGAGCAAACACAATGCAAACACAAGTTCAAATTTCAGAATCACCACAAAAAATATACATACAGTTCATTGTCTGGTATTAGTGTACTCCCTTTCTTTTAGCAAGACAGAATTAAAGTTTCCACATCCCTACTATTTTCAAACTAGGTGACATTTATTCTACATAACATTTTGAGGACATGTTATCTCATCAAACAGATCTAATAACACCAGTTACTCTAGGAAAATAATCACTTTACCAATATACAAAATTAGTTAGGAAACTTTCCTAAGAATTAAGATTATAAGGTACAATTGAATTCCCTGAAAAATAGATAAAGCCTGTATTCATTTTATGGTTCTATAAACTAAGTTTTCTTTGGCATATGAGGTATCTGATAATTATGCAAAACTTAGCCACAAAACTTTGGATTTTACCACATTGCCTAGCATATGTGCCTTGTTTTTCTTGTTCAAGAACAAGTGCCAGAATTCTGATAATGTAATTATCCCAAATATTTCAGCACATGATTTTTAATAAGCAAGCTGTGGGAAAAATTGAACTCTTTATCTCAAGAAATAAAGCTATTAATATTCAGTTTTTTCTAATTTTGCCTTTTCAGTCTGTTAAAGAAACTGGTATGACTTATAACAGTTTTGATAAAAGTAATATTTCTCTGTATTTTTTCTTTTAATTGGGATTTAATTCACCAGCTTGGTAATTTACAAGTTCCATTACCTAAACACTGAAAATGATATGAAGTTTCAGGCAGGTAGGAGGTTTTTGGTAGTCTTTATATGATGAAATAAAATGTGTACAATTGTATTGTTCAAGTTGTGATGTTTCACTGTTCCCTATTGGCCTTGGATGAATTGTGTAAATGTACACTTGTCTTTGAATGTTCACATATTGGACAAAGTGGCTTTAACCTTAACTCAGTTCCAAGATACTGGGATGAGAGGGTCTTTTGGGAACATGGATGTACATTATTATATGAATAAGTGTTGCCTGTAATAAATAACTAATGATCAAAATATTAAAAATCAGAAAAGATGGGATGCCTAAAGAGAAATAACAAAAGCTCTTACTTCTCCTCTTGACACTTGCTCTAAAAGTCATTATGGAAATTGGCCTAGGGAGAAGTAGAAACCTTGATAGAGAAACCACTTCCTCTGCACAGAAATGGAGAAGAGGTTGACTCCTTTAAATCAGGATCAGAATACATAATTTTAGTCTGTAGGATGTTAACGGCCATTCATAATTCTATCTGTTTCACATTAATTCATACTGGTACCACAAATTTAATGTGACTGGAGGAGAAGGGTCTGAAGTGACAATAGTACTTAGAATTATGGTGGAGAGTGGTAATGGGAAAAGTGATTATCTGGCAATTGGGGAGCCTGTATGAGATGTATCATATTATTCAGTGACAAAAAATGTTCAGGTAGAAATAGCAGAAAGGTACATTTCGATGCAGGCAAAGCTTATTTATGAAATGCACCAAATGTATAAAAAAGGCATTAAAAATTCTCCAATATTTGCTGTGAATGAACACTGGAACTATAATTTCAATAAACGTTTTCCAGATGCTTTAGCAAAAAAAAACCCAACAAAACAACTGAATGAGGAAAGTTTGAATGGCTTCTTAACTCATTATGAGAAAATTAATTTCAACAGAGCAGTGTATATGTAGTTGTTAAGTTGGCTTCACCCCAAACAAAGGGGATGCACATTTTTCAGGGCGTCATATGTTCAGTGGACACATGAATCATTCTGTCAGCTTTTGTGCAGCAGGAATGTCTTCACAGCTTTTTGTGTGACCATTATCTGGCAATGGCAGAGCTGTTTTACAGGCCATACTGCATCTCAGGACTTCGTTGTACTCACATTTATCATGTTCCTGCTTGTGACTTCATTGCTGTTCCAGGCACCTTTCTACCTCACCTCTATGCTTATCTACTTGAGGCTTTCCCAGCTTATTGTTTTCACTTTGCTTTGCCCCTGTTATGACATACCAAATGTAGGACTCAGTTGTTTATATTTTAATTTATTTCCATGGAAAAGATGATGCACAGAAAGGTTATAGCTACATAGGTCAGGTAATGAGTACATTTCTTTTCGAACAGTTTCTCAGTTTCCTCGCCCTAAGAAGCACTGTTTATCTGTGGCCTATTAAGGGGATGCGGAGGTGGAGGTGTCCCATTCAATTTTGCTATCACCCTCTGTAAAGTGTAACTAATAGCTGCTCAGCTGCCTGCATCATTCTCATTTTGTAAGAGCAACTATTTTACAACCTTACTTCGGATTATTAAGGTGATTAAAAGGTGACACTGTTATGGCAGAGCAGAGCATGGTTCAAAACACCCAGCACAAACCAAAGCTCATGACTATACATTTTGACAAGGGTTCTTAGCTTGCTTGAATCTTATGTGCTTTCTGCTGTGATTTTCATTTCTCTTGTGGTAGGTGAAGAATGTGTAATCATAAATCTGCCTTGGTTGTTATCCAAGATAACACTGAGGGAAGAATCAAGTCCCTGCCAGACCCCACAAAGACAATAGCATCCATCTGACTTTTTAAGAGCTCCATTCTCCAGGCTTCCCTTTTTTCATCCTCCATAAACTCAGACCAGATTCACCTATCATGATTTTGCCCAAATAAAGTGGCATGTGTTTGTAGAACATCTTGTTTTCTTCTTATTCATATTTTGAGTTGGCATTTATAGCAGTTGGATGGAAATAAAGGGGGAAAAAAAAAGAAAAGAAAAAGCCACAGTCGGATTTGTCTGCAACAGACAGTCTAATTAAATTGGAGGGGAGGGACAGATGTACAAAGCTGCAGAACTGCTCATAATACAAAACATGGCAGATTCCATTTGGGAAAATCTGGCAAGATTCTGCCAACAATTTCTGCCCACTGCACTAAGCTGAAATATGTAATTATGTTAAGTTCTCTTATTTTAATTCCAATTTCACATATATCACTGATGCCTTGGAAAAAGAGCTTAGAAAGCCATTCTTTGGACTGGGACAAAAGAACAATATACCCATGATTCAGAAATGCTGTAATTTCCTTCTGACTCAGTTTTTTTCAATATTAAGAATGTTAGTTTTCAAAATAAATATTGAGGCGTACAGATTTTATCTTATATGATTGAAAACCAGTGGCAGCCCCACTGCTATTTCTAATATTGCACACATCTCTAAACATAAACTCCCGTGGAAAGAAGCACAAACTTCCAGGATTCTAGTGCCAAACCCTTTGTGGACGTTTTTAGACTCTCACATAGCTGGGGGCTTCTATCCGTTACTATGCAACAGTTTGCTAATCTCACATGACTGCTTCATCCCATCCACCCCTACTGCAGGCCGCACCACCTTTCAATGTGTAAATGTAATTTACACATTTGTAGGTAAGACATGTCTCACACCAAATGTACTTTAAAAAATTGTTTTACAAGGTTTGTGTGCCTATTTGCACATAAAAGTTTCAGAAAATGGTAGTTACAAAATTATCACATAGCCAAATTCACTGAAGACCTAATAATGCAAACAACCCTAGCTAAAACGAACATCAGAAAGAATGAAAGTTTTCATAGGAAAGAATAGTTGTGCCTTTACTACACATTAAAAATGTGAGGAGCCAGGTGCCAGAGGCTAATGCCAGTAATCCTGCTAACTCCTCAGAAACCTGAGACCTGAAGATCACCGTTTGAAGTCAGACTGTTACCCACCAAAAGTCAAAAGTGGGGGAAGATGTGGCTCAAGTGACAGAGCCCCAGTATATCCGCATACACAAAAATAATACATAAATAGGGAATAAAAATAAAAGCAGGACAACATAATCAATGAAAAGCAGACAGAAAGGTTATTTTATAAAGAAATAGAAAATGAGGGGTATATTGGCTGAAATCTCAGGATCAAGGTTCAAAGCCAGCCCAGGTAGTAAAGAACGTGAAACTCTTACCTCCAATTTACCACTAGAAAACCGGAACTGGGGGTGTGGTCCAGGGGTAGGGTGGTAGCCTTGGCTGAAGAGCTCAGGGACAGCACCCAGGCCCAGAGTTCAAGCCCCATGAGAAAAAAAAAAAAGGAAGAAAAAAGAAATAGAAAACTTCCAGAGATACAAGGAATCCAATATTTAAAGGAGAAATGCTCTAGGAAAAAGAAAAAGTAGCTATGAAAGCTAGTGCTTATAATAATTTAATATGTCTTGACAAACAATAAAATAAAAAATCCCAATTAAAGAAAAGTCCAGCATATTGCCATAATTTATCTTTTTTATTGTAATTAATAGAAGGGTTACATGATATTTGCCAGATAGATGGTGCATTAATTCCCATATATTGATACCCTTTCACATGTCTTGGTCCCCATTTCCCTCCCCCCACCCCTACCCCTCATCTTGCTTTCCCCTCTTCTCTATCCAATTTCAAATAACCAAATACAAATATATCCAATATATCAGGTAACAAAGTGAGATACTGTAACAATATGAGATAATCAAGGGACAGCAAAAGAGATGAGAGATAACATAGTACCTTAAGAACAACAATCATTCATTATATGGCTTATGTTTCTATATCCTAGAGATCCTTTCATTCAGCGTCCTACTATATGGCCTTTCATATCAAGGTTTTGCTCTATTGCGAATCTCTGCTAAGAGAGCCCAAGGTTTCTACTGATTATGACAAATGAGGGAAACCATTGAGCCTAAGCTCCTTTGAGTCTGGTAAACTAATTAGGAAGCCTACAGAGTGGGAGAAGATCTTCACCAACCATACAACAGACAAAGGCCTCATATCTAAAATATATCAACAGCTCAAAAAATTGAATCAATCCAAAACTAATTTCCAAAGTAACAACCATCCCATTAAAAAATGGGCCAAAGACTTAAAGAAAGTCTTCTCTGAAGAAGAAACAAAAATGGCCTATAGACACATGAAGAAATGCTCAACATCTCGGGCCATAAAAGAAATGCAAATCAAAACAACTCTAAGATTCTACCTCACTCCAGTTAGAATGGCCAGGATCAAGAAAACTGATAACAACAGATGCTGGAGGGGATGTGGCCAGGAGGGATCACTACTACACTGTTGGTGGGAGTGCAAACTCCTTCATCCACTATGGAAAGCAGTATGGCAGTTCCTCAAAAGACTAAACATAGAGCTCCCCTATGACCCAGCAATTCCACTACTTGGCATTTACCCAATCATCCAGAAACAAGGACATACTAAATCCACTAGCACAACAATGTTCATTGCAGCACTATTTACCATAGCAAAGATATGGAACCAACCTAGATGTCCCTCAGTTGATGAGTGGATCAACAAGATGTGGTATTTGTACACAATGGAATTCTATGCTGCTGTCAGAAAGAATGACATTGCCCCATTTGTTAGGAAATGGAAAGACTTAGAAAAGGTATGATTTGTCTTTAAATGTTATTTCTACAAAATAAGTTCTAGAAAAGAGAACTATGTGTTGGTTGAAGGTAGCAAATATAAAACAAGCAGAAATTCCTTTTAGAAATTTCACTAAAAATATTTTTTGAAAAGTTAGAAACAAAGAAAAATATTGGAAGCATGAACTAGAAGGAAAATATTAATTGATTTAGCAGATCTAAAAGCTGAATCTTAATGTAGTCAGGAAGAAACATGAATGACCCAATGTATAGCAAAGAATAATTGACTCAGTCATTGAAAATAGTGAATATTGATTGAAACTGAAACAAAGATGGTTTAAAAATCTAGAATATCAACTGTAAACCTGTTTCTCGGATTTTCATGTTCTGGAAATCATTAATTTATAACTCACTCCCTACCACTTCACTCTCGGTAACCAACACTTTCACTTCTTGACCCCAACACACACACACACACACACACACACACACACACACACACACACACACACACACACCCCTGGTAGATTATTGATGCTTTATTAACATGAGAGCACAAATAAGAACATCTCTGATCTGAGTTGAGATCCAGAATGTTAGTTTAAAAATTATAGAAACTGAAAGGAAACATAGTGAACTTAGAGCACTGATACATTACTCCAGAACTCCCCAGGGACCTTGAAAATGTTTTCTTCAGGGAGAGTTTTTCCAGTTTTCCTGGCCACCCAAAGAGAAAAGCCGTAAGGACAAGGACAGCAGTGATTTTCATCATTAATCTGTACAATTAGATAATTTAAAGAAAGACCTTAGTCCTTCCTATATTTTCTTTTTTTTTGTTAGTACTGGGGCTTGAAATTAGGGTCTGGGCAATATCCTTAGATACATTTTGCTCAAGGATAGTGCAATGCCACTTGAACCACAGCAACACTTCTGGCATTTTCTGTGTATGTGGTACTGAGGAATTGAACTCAGGGCTTCATACATGTTAGGCAAGCACTCTATCACTAGGCTATGCTCCCGATCGCCATATTTTCATATTCTTAATTATGTTTCCCTTTCTCACATTTTTTGGGTCGTGGTAAGATGTGACATTAGAACCTTAGGTATGCTAAGCAGACTCTTACCATTTGAACAGCCCTCTTCCTCTTCTGGTTTCATTTTCTTAGGTACAGTCTCATGTTTTTGCTCAGTTGGCCTTAGACCATAAAACTACTTTTGTGCCTTAAGTTGCTAGGATTGCAAGAAAGTGGTAGACAAGCACACAATCACAGTCTTAAGTTGGTATTTTTAGAGAAAAGTAATAAGAATACACAGGGAAAAAAATGATCCAAAACAATAATGAATTCTCAGAAGTCATGAATGTGTCATTAGAGAATATTCAGCTTATGTGAATGGAAAAAAAAACATAAAGTTAAGGTAATCTCCCAGAAAGTAGAAACTAGGGCACAAATGTACCATAGGGAACCAGGCCAGACTTTTAAACATGGAAATGATAGGTGTTATAGGGAGGGGTAGGGGAGGGAAAGTGGGAGAAATCATGGGAAGGGGTATCAATGTTGAAGAAGTAATGCACCTGATGAATGTAACTGCAACTCCTCTGTACATCACCCCAACAATAAAATACAATAGAAAATAACTTGGGGAAAAACACAAAGACGAGAAAATATATTAACTTATTTTAACTCTAATATTCTATTGGGAAGACAATGGACATAGTCTCACGTAACAAGACTGTAAGAGAATATTGCTTCACCCATTGCAAACTGCATAACATTAGAGGCAGTATTGTAAATGACCAAAAGAAGGAACTTCCAGGTGTCCCACCTCTCTGCAATGTTATGCTTTGGCCCTTCCAGGGAATCTGTTTTGCTGGGAATCATTAGAAAATAGGAAAGAGAAAAGCTGGCCATGACATATATGAGGTGAGAGTAGGTTGGATGAAGCTTCATATGAAGTGATAAGATTTCTCAACAATACTGAAAGATGGAAAGCAATGGAGAAAAGGCTTTTAATATTTTTAAGGGGAAACAATGCCCCACTTAGAATTATATAAGAAGCTAATTCACAAAAGCCTGAACATTCAAATGAAAACCACTTTCAGACATCAAGTCATCAACAAATTTATGTGTCCTGAGGGTCTAGCCAAGCAAAGTCACGGAGCCACACAGACAGGGGAAGGACTGGGGATCCAGAAAAGTGGAAATCCCAATGGAGTGGGATCAATATAATCTGTTAGATGATGTTGCATAGACACAGCTCTAAAAAATGTGTTAGGAACAGTATTCAGCCAAAGAAATAACCTTCCCCAAAGATTTTACTCAAAAACTCTTCCTCAAATTTCATAGAGTAAATAGAGTGACTGAATGAAATGTGATGACAGAATTAGAAGAGGAAAAGACATCAATTATAGGTAAATATTTAGAAAACTAATTATTACCAATTGTGAAAAAAAGTAATTGTGACATACTACATTACTCATTTGAGAAGCTAATCACATGATTGTGTGAGTTATAAGATATAGAGTAAATATCAACCTTACACAAATTGTTACAAGGATAAAGGAAGACAATCTGGGATAGAAAAGAGGAGATATATGGGTTATGAATAAAAAATAATGGGGAAATTTGTAACACTAAAACAAAAAATTTGAAGTAATAGAGATTTAAAGATAAATACACTAGCAAAATGAGAATTGCTATGGTTACCACTGTACAATAAGATTATGGGATGGGATTATAGTATCACTGCTTCTGCTTCTGACCTGTCTCTATCTCTTTTTTTCTTTCATAATCAATAAAAGTCTGAACCTTGGATAGCATGTTGGGGTCTTTTAGGCGGTTATTTGGTGAACAACTTTTATCAGAAAGTATGAGCGTACACACACACACACACACCCTGACATATACATTTATATTCAAACATATATATACCTATACTCATGGTCTAATTCCTTAAATCATGAAAAGTATTTGAATGTTCTACAAAAAAAAGTTGTCAGCTTCTTTGTCAGTCATTTTGTCAATTTCTGACCAGTACTGAAATTTAATCACTGTTTCTTTCTACATAGATGTTCAAGATCTGTTTAATAGTTCAGGTATCATCATTTAGATCGTGATAGTATTGTGATCCTGTTGTTAGTGCTATAGTGATAAATTCTTGTGGGAATGCTCTTTGGAATGGTGTAGAGTCTTTAGTTTAACTGTTTGGGTTCGAGGACTTTTCTCCCTTTCTGACAGTGGTAGCTACTTTCCCAAGCTAACCCTGTTTGTTACTTTACAAAGTGAAATTAATAGTAGTACTTCTAAAGATAAAATGTTGGATGAAGTAAGCCATACAAGCTAAGCTAATTATAGGACTTGGCAACACAAACTTGAAAATGAATTACCATCACTTTTATTATCTTTCAGGTCTGGTTTGAAGGTATGTCATTATCCCTGTATATATCACCTTCCTCAGTCATTGGAAAACTGGCTTTCCCATACTCCTAACATTCTTGCAGCTTGGATCCCAGCATTTTACACAAGTGGAGATAGTAGGCCTGGCTATAGCTTTCCAAAGAGCTATAAAACAAATAAATACACAATGAGGATTGCATCTGAGAAAATAATTGCAACTCCCTCAGTGAAACAAATACAAAGATTTAGACATTATCAGTGTCAGCAAAGGGAAAATCTAATACAGATTTAACTTTGGCTTTTCCTTTAGGTCTTCTTTAACATACAGGAAAATAAATAGAACCTGGAAAACAAGGTAAATTAAAAATAAATCACTGATTTGGGGGAAAAAAAGAAAAACAGGAGTGAGAATATAGAATATTTCTGGTGTTTGTAGAGGTAATCTACAAACAGCATACATCCTTACAGGAGATGAAAATTGTTAACATCCACAACCCTGCATCTGAGGGTTTGTGAAAATTAAATGTATCTATGTATTTTACTCTCACATCATTATTTGATTGCTTTACTTAAAATTCTGAAGATAAGTAAAAATGAGATATCTAAAGGATAACATTAAAAATTAAATATCCCCAAAGCATAATTTTAATTCAAATAGGATAATTCAGAGATGATAGATATGTAGATAGATAGATATGTAGACACAGATAGATAGGTAAGTAGGTAGGTAGGTACTCGAGTGCACACACACACACACACACACACACACACACACACACTGCATATATATATAGTTGTATTCCCAGATGATGTACTAGTAAAAGATTCATTATGACATTTCAAACTTGAAACTCAATTCATCAGCAATCGGCTCTGCTAGTAGGTAATAATAAAGGCATTTATTCGGCAAAGTAACGTATACCTTACTTTTTCCTCTCTGCTCATGGATTGGAATCCAAAAGCCAGAGTGAGACGCAAATAAAGAGTACTTAGACTGCCATCTAGTACACATTTTTCTGCATAGCATAATTTCCAAAGCTGTACGAATAACATCTTCAGGATTAAAACACATATATGCTTCAGCACAACTGCACTTTTATGTTCCTTCATTTTTTGTAACCATCAGTAACTTTTATTCACTCAGATCACATCCTGTAGCCTATTTTCATTTAAAGGCTACTCTATGAAGTTTTGAATTCTAAAAAAGAACAACTGCATATGTATTTCAAAATATAGAACCTCAGCTAGAGGTAGACTTTAGGAAAAAAATCACAGTGATTTACTGTTTTTTTGTCTGAAGAAATATGCAAATAAATAAGTAAAATATCCTGTTCAATAAATATAAATTGGACCAAATCATAAAGTACCACAGGTGGCAGCTTAATTTTCTCCCAGATCTACGAGCTGAGCTCTCAGATCCAGGGGTCAGCAGGGTTTTAGGTTTTTTTCTAAATCTGTTCAGAATATTCATGATGCTCCTTTCTTCATCTAAATCTTATTTTTGACTGAAATCTATTTTTTATATTACTGGAGTTTTAATCGCTAAATATAAAGAACAAGAACACTGCTGCTATGAACACTATTTCATTTATTCTGAGACCTTTAAAATATGAATTTCGACAGGTTCATTTTCTTCAACTGCATATTACTGAAAGATGTTATTCTATTTATTGCTCACATATTCTGAAATTCTGGGACTTATATAAAATGTACATGTATAAAGATTCTTTTTCTGTATGGGTCATGGGGCTTGAACTTGGACTGGGAGTTGTCCCTGAGCTCTTCAGCTCAAGCCTACCACTCTACCCTTGAGTCAAGACCGCCATCCCATTTTATAGAGATTAATTGGAGATAAGAGTCTCAGGCTCTATTGTGCCCTGGTTGGCTTTGAACCTTGAGCCTCAGATCTCAGTCTTCTGAGTAGCTAGGATTACAGGCATAAGCCACTGCATTCGGCTTGTAAAAATTCTTAAGCCAATCTTGGCCTCACTAAGTGGTATATGCATACTTTTGAGGTTGGCAGAGATTGAATGACATCACAACACACACCGCATACATACATCACAACACTGGAACTGGGCTTAGAACCGAAAGGTTTTTTCATCCCTGGTGAACGTGAAAAGAATGTACACCAGTAGACTTTAGCTTCTGGTTTATTTAGTGATAGGCAGGCAGAATTTATAAACATGTGAGACTATTTTCATTTCATAGAAACCACAGAAAACCTTGGATCTTCTGAAAGCATGAAAAGTAAAACTAAAAAGTACTAAAATAAGTGTTTCATCCATCACTATTTCTAGTTCTTCTAAAAACATCTTTAGCTAGCATTAAATGGTCTATGTTAAGAAAATAGGAGAACACAATTCAGAGTATAGATTACTTGTCCAAAAAATTGTGTGCATGCACACAGAATCTCTAGTAACTTATTTTTAGAAATCAATCACCACACAACTACTTTTGTGCAAGGTCCAATGTTAAAGTACATGTAATTCTGCCGAGTTAACATAACTGTTCCATTTTTGTGCTCAATGTATACAAGCTACTAGCTGAGTAATAGAAACAGAATGTTATAAGCAAGAGGCACAAAACTGGATATGGAAAAGTACTTCTCTACATATTCCACTGTAGAACAGATACAATTGATCTAAAACATGGGAGTAGCTATTTCCTGTGAGAGTATGTCATGAAAACTTAATGTATATAAATTTACACAGAAAGGTTACAAGATACTTCTTTTCCTGTGTGAAAAAAAATGTATGTTACCATTGCTCTTGATTGACTTTAAAAGTTCTGATTTTGCTGAAGCCCAGTAAAGAAGCCAGTCTCATCAGAGGGCGCATTGTTAGTTACCAGGGTTTGCATCTTTGTATTGCTTTGAAAAGTTGAACATGATTTTCATGCAAAACATTCTTAAATGCTATATTAGCATTCACCCTGAATGCTTCCTCTTTCCATCTGTGTTGATAAGCATTCAAATACGTCCACTAAAGACATTTTTACATTATCTTCCCAAATGTGAGCCAATTTTAATTTAGCAGGCAATTATTTCTAGTGAATGGAAGTTAAATACGTGACGTTTTATCTAATTTACTCCTGTTAATATTAATTCCCAGCAAGTAATTGCTTTAGCAACTGTAATGACAGAGGAGCTTGTGACACACCACCTGCCCTTTCCACCGCACATGCTGGTGCAGTTTTTCTGAACTTGAACTACCATCCTCTGGGGAAGGAAAGACCAGGCATCACTGAGACATTCTGTCCCCATCTCATAAAAACACATCTCATTTCCTCATTGGATTCTCCGGAATGAAGGCAGACAAAAAAGTCTAAAACAATTCATGGCTGCAAATTTAGGGAAACCATTTTTAAAAACAACTTTGGAAATGCCAGATCTATGGTTCATACCTAGTATTTCTTTAATACTTAGGCCATATTCACCTTTTCAAAAAAAAAACCTTTGTTTCTGTCCATATCTGCGAGCCAAGGTGACCTTATAGTTTATTGTCTAACTAAAATACTGTTGGGAGTGAAGTAGTCTGTAAATAAGTGTCGAGACAGCAGGCATATTTAGCCATCTCTGCTAAGCGGGGATGGATGATGGAGCTATCTGCAAAGCAGGTGACATGCTTTCAACATTCTAATAGAATTCACTCCCTGACATGTGCATAGGCTGCTGCACACTACTTGAATGTTATGCGCATGCCTGGGTTCTTGATGATTAGTTTCAACCTCCAGAACCTGACACAAGTCCTACACATCGCAGGAACATACTACATACACTTGATGGGAAAGCATGAACAGAGTTAATGTGGGAGTAATGCTTGGGATCAGAACCTGTTTGAACAAAGATTGTCCAGAGGAAGGGAGCTACATACCTGGCAGACACAACTCCAGAGGCAACCTGGACTCAGGAGAGGCATGGTGTGCCAAGCATCTGGCTCAAGAATTGATTTTATTTTTCAGTTCATATCCCAGTTCTTGCTTCGGACAGGAGAACCTTTCATCCTTCTGGCAGAGCTGAACAGACTTTGTGTTCATTCAAACCCTTAGCTGATTTGAGTGGAGTCATTCACATCGGGAAGGCAATCTGTTCCATGCAGTCTACTGATTCCTATGTTAATGACATCTAAAATTACCACCACAGACAACCAGAATAATGACAGATAAAATGTCTGTGCACCTTATAGCCAAGCCAGTTGGCCAAGGGAAATTGAGGAATATAGAATTCTGTGTATGATACTGACCATGGCAACAACGTCAGTTACTCTCATGCTAGATTTACCTGAATGGCTTGATTTTCATTCCTACAATACCAAAAAGATCTTCACTGCTCTCAGTGAATTCCCAGCAAGTGATGAGGACTGTACTTACTAATATTGTTAATACAATTTTGGAAATACAGAGATATGAAGATGATCAGGACGCTTTCTGCACCTCAGGAACTAAAGGTCTTATTTGGAAGAGGAGGTAAACACACAAAAGATGACTCAGAGTGCAATAAATTATGTAACATCTGAAATTCAAACAGAAAATATAGAACACTATCATAGAAAATGTCTTGAAGAGCTGAAGGCCTGTGTTTGAATGAATCCCATGTGGTTTCAGAGACATACATTTGAGTTCAGAGCTATGAATTAAAATGCACATAATTTTAAGAGTTTTGGGACTGCATTTATGTCACAATAAGATACAATCAATAATAAACTTTTGTCATTATTAGGCACTGTCACACAGGAGGTAACCAATGTTATATATTTATAACCATTTTGTCATTATTAACAGTCATATTCTTATTTTAACCATCATGATTACCTACACTTTTCATCATTTCATTTTCGTTAGAATGAAAATAATGCTCCTAAATTGAATACAAATTTAAAGTTTATTCTTCACAATGACTTTTGTGAAGAATAAAATTTCAAGTTTGGGCATGTTTATAAAAATCTTTTAGCTATGTTCACAGTGAGAAGTAGGTTCAAAAGTCAGAGGGAAGATTTGAGAAATGTGTAGCTTGACTAGAAATAAGTACATAATGAATGTATGACTGAGGAAGATGTCTTAGCTAAAAGGAGTTAGTTCCTTTAAAAAAAGAAACCCTGCCAGGCACAGTGGCTCACACCTGTAATCCTAACTACTCAGGAGGCTGAGATCTGAGGATCAAGGTTCAAAGCCAGCTGGGGCACAAAAGGACCTTCAATTAACCTTTATGAAAATGGGAAGTGAGGCTTGGCTCAAGGGTAGGGTGATAGCCTTGAGCTGAAGAGCTCAGGGACAGTGCCCAAGGCCAAGTTCAACATGACCAACAAAAAAAGAAAAAGAAATCCAGATTCCAGTGGCTTGCATCTTTAATCCCATCTACGTGGGAGGTTAGGTTAGCCAGAATATACTAAGACTCCATCTCAGTGAAAGATACTGGGTGTAGCATGTCTTCCCAGCTATGACATGCAGTCTAAATTAAGTAAATAGAGTTCCATGCATGCCCTCAGAAAGGAAGAGACCATATCTCAAAACTAATCAGCTCAGAAAAGGGAGTGAAACTGTGGTTCAGTGGTACAGTGTCTGCCTGGCAAGTAGGTGCATGAGTCCAAACCCCAGAATTACCAAAAATAAAATGAAAAGGGAGCTAAAAAACTTAAAACTTAAAATGAATACATTGGGTGCTATAGATAATTGTTTGTTCACTGAACTATAATATATAATGATGTAAGGGAAAAATTCAAATGATATAATTCTTTAGAAAAGTAAAGTCAAAGTTTAGCAAAATAACACACCAGGAAGCTGGTACTGGAAAGGAATATGGTGAGGTCAAGAGGAAAAAAGTGGACAAATGAGGAGAAGACTGGGCAAGAGTGGGAAGATAGGAATCATGTCTTGAGGACATATCAGAAATTGCCTGGATCTAACTAAACAACAGGTTCCAGGGAATAAAAATGTAAATTCATTTGAAAGACCCTTCTTTTAAGAGGAAAAGGCATGGAAAAATATACCTCACACTGGGCTGCCTGGAAAGTCGTTTCCTCCGGATTCATTTTAACATGCTCCATCACGCAGACAGTTACAGGCTGTTACATTTGTAGTCCAGGGAGGCCTGGCGCTAGTAGATCTTATTGGCCATCTGATTCTGGTATTGTAGTGCAAGAGGTTTGAAGTCACGGAGATTCTTTCCTCAAATAAAAATCTAAATATGTATATATAATACATATAAATAAATTAAATATATAAAAAACATACTTATATACACATATACATTATATATACATGTTTATTCAGAAGAAAGCTCAGCAGGTGAGCTAGGCAATATACAGATATCCTGTGAACAGCCTATGAGATAGTGACTCAAGCAGCAGTGAGAGTGAAGCTGAAGAGGCCTTAAAAAGCCCCCAAAATTTAGAGATCCAGCAACATGAAACAATTGTGAAAGAATGCTAAAAGCACTGAACAGAGTTGGCCCAATAAAGAAGCTATGTGAACTGAAATCACCCCAGAATGGTGCTGCTGTTCAAAATCCTATCACAGCACCATATTTTCCAAATGTTCGGCATAAAACTACAAAATTTAATATTTGCTTTGCTGGTCTTTCCTTTTGCTTTGGTCCTATCTCTCCTTTCTATGACTTTATTGTCATTTTGGGAATGGGAATATGGCATGTCTCAAGTACTCTATAATAGAAATACATGATTTTCTTTTGGATTTTAAGGGATAGCACAGAAACTCAGAGGAAATTGTATTTTACCCCTTCAGAAATGCTCAAACTGTTAAGAGTTCAGGGGCTCTCAGGGATGATTATATTTTGCATTATGAAATAGACATAGCTTTTCAGGGATCAGGAGCAGAACACGATATTTTAGATAGAGAATATCCACCCCAAAATTCATGTGCTGAGGGCTTGGATGCTAGCTAGTATGCATGATTGAAAGACAGCTCCTCTACAAGGCTATACCTAGTCTTCAGATCATCTGATGGTACTGTTGGGAGGTGTGGCCTAGGACGGAAGAAGTCAGTCACTGGGGCATGTCTCTGGGTCTGGGAGCAAATCTTGCTGTAGGCTGGTCTGTGTTTTCCCTTTCCTTTTCTTCCCTCCCACATTTTCCTCCTTTCCCATCTCTTCATCCCTTCTTTGCCCTCTTTCTCTCCGCCTCCTTCTCTTTCCTTCCCCTTTTCTCCTTATTGAAGTGAGCAGTGATGCTCCATCAGCCCCTTTCTCACAGTCCAGGACAAGAAGACCAAATGGGCATGGACAGAGTCTCTAAAGGCTTCTTCGTTTCAGTCCATTTTCTCATGTGTCCTAACAGAAATGGAAAATCTGCATGCATAGGTGAATGGCAATTTGGTATATTTGTATGTATTCCTACTAGTACTGGAAACAATCATTTTATATGTTATAAGACTTAAGTTAAAATGGAAAACTATGGTGGATTTTCAAAAATGCATTCTTCATGTTTTATATGTGTAGGGGCACATAAAAAGAAGTAAATATTATTGGATTCATAGCATCTAGAGATAAGGGCTTTTGCTACTTTCTTTATATGCTTGCTGAGTGAGTAGCACTCCTCAATTGATTAATTTTAATTAATTGAGTTAATGTTTAATTTTTCATATCGAATTAGAGTCAGAGTAAAAATTATAGCTTCTCATGCTTATTATTTTTTATCTTGAACAAGTAATTAAAGATAAAATAATACCTGGTTCATAGAGTATCATGGGGGTTAATGAGATATGTTAAGTTTAACAGAATGACTGTAATTTTATAAAGATTGGTGATGTGCCATTTTTGTTGTAATAGGTTGCTATTCAAAGAGAAAGAATATGAAAGTTTTCCATCTTTCTTCTTTGCTATAGTCAGCTCTATTCCTTATTACCTTAGTATTATCAGAGGGAAAGAGAGAAAGAATTGAATCAAATAAGCTTCAAACTTCACATTCTACAGTGGTGCCAAAGAAAGAGAAGAAGGGCCAGAAGTGTGGCCTAGTGCTAGAGTTCTTATTTAGCCTGTATGAAGCCCTGGTACCAGAAGTTGTATTGTGGCCCAAGTGGTAGAGAGGTAGACTTGAGAAAACTCAAGGACAGTGCCAGACCTGGAGTTCAAGCCTCAGGACTGGAGAGAGAGAGAGAGAGAGAGAGAGAGAGAGAGAGAGAGAGAGAGAGAGAGAGAGAGAGAGAGAGAGAGAGAGAGAGAGGGAGGGAGGGAGGGAGGGAGGGAGGGAGGGAGGGAGGGAGGGAGGGAGGGAGGGAGGGAGGGAGGGAGGGAGGGAGACAGAGAGAGACAGAGACAGAGACAGACAGAGACAGAGACAAAGAGAGAGAGACAAAGAGAGAGAGTGAGAGAGAGCAGAAATAAACAAATGGAAACATGGAATAAGTAGATCAAGTGGCAGGCACATTAGGAAGGAAGGGCAGAGTATAAATCACTTTTGTGATTTGTGATTTTGTTATAACTAATAAATGTTTTAAGATGTCTGTATGTCTGTGCATTGAGTTCTTGGGATTAAAGTACAGAAATTGTCTGCAGCAGAAATTAAACATTGAATTCCTGTCAACAATGAGCTGACAATGCCCCATTGTGTTTTTCTAGGACAAAGATGATCATCAGTGCAGCAGTGTATAAGTAAGTTTATATTATCACATTTTTGGTGCTTTTAACCATCATAGTGCAATTAAGTAGACTCAGTGGGGCAGAAATACCATTTTTCAGCTATTAAATAGTAACAAGAACATACTGGAACTCAATTTCTATGTCAGAATCTTGGGTTCTTTATTTGCAAAATGTAAAACGTGGCTATTATTTCTACAAGTTACCTACTTGTGATCTCATACTTACCTGCATTAGTAATTAACAAAAATGTTTTGTTAACTCTGCAGCTAGTGACTTTTAATATCCAAACATGGTACTGCTAATTCAGTCCTGAAATGACCAAGTGAATATTTGTTAACCTTTGGTTGTTTTGTTGATGTTGTAAAGCTCCTTCCAAGAGGCCAGAGAAATGTTCTTGACACATCATCTGGGCTGTATGGAAGAAACTCCTTGCAGGTCTCAATGCTGAGGAAAGTTGTGAGAGATCAAATAGATCACCAAAAAAATTCTTTTGAATTTTTTTCTTTGATTCGTTCTAATTTTTGTTTCAATTAAAATGTGTCCAATTCTTTCATTAAAAAACAGATTCAGCATAAGCTTCTCCTTGTGTTTTGGAAACCCTGGCCTGAGTCATTATTGAGAGCCCAGCATTTGTGTGCAGTTGTTAAACATCGGTATGGTAGAAAATCAAGTTGACATAGCTTTGGCCCTGCAGTTATTTTCTGGAAATAATTTTTAAATACATTCCTGCTATGCTTAGCTGTCAGACACATTTCTTTAAAACAGTAGAAGGTAGAGAAAAAATTAATTCATCGAGAAGTGGTTGTTTCATCTTTACTTCCTTCACATTTTCAACTTATTTTTCCCCAAGCACCCTCAGTGCTCCCCAGGACAGAGGTGAGATGAAGTTGTCTGATTTATCTTATCCCACATTTATTCTTTACCTTCACAGCACATTAAATAATCCTCACAACACATCTCAGGAGCAGGCAGACACTATTCTTTTCATAACCAAACCAGCAGCTCTCTAAAGTCAAGTTGCCTCAGGGCCCATCAGATTATCAGAAGTGGAATAAACATATGCTTATTCTCTTTTTAAAACCTCTCTTATCCTAATAACAATCTAAGTCTACTTTTTGCACAGTTTGTTTTCTGAAGCAACATTGTGTTACAAATCAAATTTGTCTAATTTGTGGGAATCATTTTGATATTGAAAACTCAATTTTACTTACGAATAGTGCTATTGGGTAATTTCACCTCTGCATGTTCTAATGGTGGCCAACAGATTTTCCCTTTAGGCAGGAGATCAGAAAACTGATGTCTGCTCATGAAAGAAATCTGCTAAGTTGTTTTGCAGATGTGTGTTTCAGAAAAACTGACTTCGCCTGTCTAAGTCACAATTTTATTCCAAAGCGTGGAACAGACTTTTGGAAAGAGCAATTGGGAGTTGGAAAAGTTTGAAAATGAAATAAACATTTTCATCAGCATTTGTTGAACACAGAGTCCTTGCTAACAACTGTGTGTGACAAAGAATTAATCACACTCTGAATCCCATGGGTTCAAGCAGTATTTTTTAATATTTTAATATTCACTTCTAAATAGCTGCAATCGTACTTGCTAATATAATTTCCAAATAAAGAACAGGTCATTCTTCCTGCACTCCCTACAGCTAAGTTTCTCAGAATGTATTTTTTTATACCTCCCAGCCTAAAGAGCTCTGCAAGACAGAGACGTGACTTGATACTTAGCACAGAATTAGAAAAATTTTATCATCATCATGCCCATCTGATAAATAGCGTTGGGTGAGTTGGGCTCGTGTCTCTGGTCTGCTAATTGGCCAGTTATATTCATTGGATGTTGCTGATCCTCTAAACAAATTAAGGTTAATTGGAATCAGGAATAGATCAGCAACCTTAGTAGTCAATCTGTTTAGCAGTTCTACTCAACTCATTAGTTTTCTCAGTTTTTTCATATGTTCCCTTGAGTTCTTTATACAACCAAAGTACAGCCCCCGGTCTGCCTCCATTTTAATTATATCTTGTTACACAATGTCTCATGGAGAATATTTGGGGACAATTAAGAAATGACAATACAGCAGGATCAACAGAATCAACACCTCTAAGACTCAGTTCATGAATGTTGTCTTCATGTTGTTTTCTGAACATACTTCCACCTAATCTCTTAGGGATATAATTGGTTATTTTGACTGCTCCCTTAGAAGAACCAGATGCTGAAATGTTACCCTTATAGTCGACTGGTCTCAATCCCTATCTGAAAGGCAATTAAGATATGTTATTCATGAATTAAAATATACCTAATTTTCCCGAACACATACACATTGCACATTCTTTGGTGTTTTTACTTCAGAATTCAGTGTCTCTCGCCATACCTCTTACCTCCATAATTTAAGAAGTAACATTTGTTGGACGCAAACCAAGGCAAGCGATAGTGAAGGGCATCATGATCATTATATTTTAATTCGTTTTCTTGACAAACTTGATTGCAAAGGTCTGACTACAAATTCAATCACTTTTATTCAACACAGCCAATAAGTGATTGAAGTGTCTATTTCCTTCCATCTCCTGCCGAAATTAAAATCAGAAATCTGAAAGATAGTGGCTTAATTTATGAAAATGGAACCCTTCTAATTCAAGTTTCAGAGATGATGAAGAGCAGACTGAATGAGTGTCAGCACCCACACGAATTTCACTCAAGAGTGTGTTTTGGTATTTCAGACCTGTCAAAAATTAGTAATAAAATGAAGATTAAAAATATGACAAATATTTCAACTTCAAAAGTAAGAATTTCCCAAATCTTTGATGTGACTATCCTTCTATTAGTCCTATTGGCAAAGAAAAGGCAATTAAATATAGTAATCCCATTATAACCATGTACTGAGGTTATTTACACATTTCAGAGCTTATGCATACACTGGAGAGCCTACTTTGTGACACTGTGATATACTGTGCTCAGCCCTTGTCTTGCCATTTCCCTAAACAATGTCTAGTATCTCTTGCTAACTCTTTTCTTCAAATCACTTAATCTCTGTTCTTCAAAATGACACTAAGTTACCAAACAGAAATAATCCCTCTGCTTTACTCTTTCTCTTTTCTTCACACTATGAGGAATTAAGTGATAGTTGTTATTCATAATTACAATATTTTCATTTCCTTATAATACTGTGTTTAATGATGATTATCAGCATAAAACACATAAAACACCAAGTCACTGTATTTATACTTTCATATACTCTATCATCATTCTGGCCAAATAACTCAATGTTATGAAAGCATTTAAAAGATTTTAGGATAAATTTAGTATGTTAAGAGCACCAGTGAGGCTCAACTGCTTTGTGCTAAATATAACCTTTGTAAAGCTTTCAATTCCTTTATGGCTGGACTCCCTCAGTTATGCAAAATAAACAACTGGGACCCTCAGGCCTGAGGTCCAATGGACTAGATCTGAAGACCAAGAAATCAAACTGCAGACCTATCGCCAACTAATCTTTGATAAAGTAGCCAAAAAAAATAGAATGGAAAAAAGACAGACTTCAACAAGTGGTGCTGGAAGAACTGGTTAAGCACCTATAGAAAACTAAAGTTGGATACTTCTTTGTCACCCTGCACCAGGATTAACTCCAAATGGATCAAAGACCTCGAAGTAAAAGCAGATACACTGAAAACTTTACAAGAAGAAATAGGAGATACACTAGGTCTCCTTGGCACAGGTTGAAATTTTCTTAATAAAGACCCAGAAACATAGCAAATAAGAGAAAGTCTGGATAAGTGGGACTGCATTAAATTGCAGAGCTTCTGTATGACAAAAGACAGAGCTCCCAAGCTAAATAGAAAGCCCACAGAGTGGGAGAAGATCTTCAGTAACCATACAAAAGACAAAGGTCTCACATCTAAAATATCAACAGCTCAAAAATTGAATCACTCTGAAACTAATCTCCAAAGAAACAACCATCCCATTAAAAGATGTGCCAAAAACTTAAAGGGAGTCTTCTCTGAAGAAGAAATGAGAATGACCTACAGACACATAACAAAATGCTCAACATTTCTGGCCATAAAAGAAATGCAAATCAAAACAACTCTGAGATTCCAGCTCACTTCAGAGTGTCCAGGATCAAGAAATCTAATAACAATAGATGCTGGAGAGGATGTTGCCAGAAGGGATCACACTACACTGTTGGTGGGAGTGTAAACTCCTTCAACCACTACAGAAAACAGTATGGTGGTTTCTGAAAAGACTAAACATAGAGTTCCTCTATGACCCAGCAATTCCACTACTAGGCATTTACCTAATCCTCCAGAAATGAGGACGTACTAAATCCACTAGCACAATGATGTTTGTTGCAGCGCTATTTACCATAGCAAAGATATGGAACCAACCCAGATGCCCCTCAGTTGATGAGTGGATCCACAAGATGTGGTATTTATACACAATGGAATTCCATGCCGCCATCAGAAAGAATGACATCGCCCCACTTGTAAGGAAATGGAAAGACTTAGAAAAAATCCTATTAAGTGAAGTAAGCCAGACTCAAAGGAACATAGGCTCAATGGTTTCCCTCATTTTCTAATTAGTATAAACCTTTGACTCTCCTAGAAGAGGTTTACAACAGGGCAAAACCTAGATATAAAAGGCCATATAGGATGAGGCTAAATGAAAGGACCTCCAGGATATGGAAATAAGAGCCTTATATTGTGTGATTGTTGTTCTGAATGTACTGTGTAATTTTTCTTCTCTTTTGTCGTCCCTTGGATATCTCATATTGTTACAGTATCTTACTTTTTATCTAATATATAGTATATATGTTTATTTGTTTATTTGAAATAGGATAGGGAAGTGGGGAAAACAAAATGAGCGTAGGGGTTAGGGGGAGGGAAATAGGGATAAAAACATGAGAAAGGGTAGCAACGTTTGTAAAGTAATGCACCTTCTATCCGGTGAATATAATGAAACCTTCCTATTAATTACAATAAAAATATATTAAAAAAACTTTCTCCAGGACATGGCTAGAGTAAACAAGGGATATTTCTCAATTACTTCTGTCTCAGAGATCACAAGTTTTGATAACTAAAAGCCCAATTTCTAGAGAAGAATAGTTCCATATCTTTGTCTGCTTTTTATTTGTTTGACTGGAAAATAATTTTGATTTTTCTACTAATTTACCCATTAAACTTGTAATGACATCAATTTATATTAATATCCCAATTATAAATTTAGTAAACATTTCTCAATAAACTCAAAAGTCATTTTGATTTATTCACCCAATTTACAATTACATTTAGCTATGAAAGCATTTAATCTGCATTTATAGTATTTTGTAAGTAATTTAACTGTCTCACTGAGAGTTTTGTGAATTCAAATGCAAAATGTCCATGTTTTGTGCAAGGATTTCGGGTCTTACTTATTTCCTGGTTCCTTGAGATGGCTGGGTTGGTACTCAAATGTCTGGAAAATCTGTGTCTACCTCTGGAATAAAAAAGAGAAATTGCCTTCTAGCTGAGATATTCTACAAATTTTTTGTGATATGGAAAAATTAAAATTTAATCACTTGCTTCATGAACCATGTTATCTACAGATGACAGGGAAAAAACTTGTAGAACCAAAGAATAAAAACAAGGTGTATAAACAAATGAATTATATATCTTTTATGCCCCTACAAATTCTACAAAATAGATGACTATCATAGAGATGACTACAAAATAATAAACCAAACATTAATAACATACAAGCTCCAATAAAATGTAACCAGCTGGTTATTATTCCTGAAAACAATTTTTGGGTGGTTAGGGATACAGCTCAGTAACAAATTCAATGCTTAGTAAAATTGAATAATACATAAAAATGATTAGGCTGAAATATTAAACTAGTTTTTCTTTCTCCTTTTCTTTTGGTAAGAATGGAAAAGGGAATTCACCAAATACTTTAGAAATCACTTATTTTTGATGTTGGTTCTGAGACTTGAACTCAAGGCCTCAAGGTTAATCTTCTCTTTAGCAATACTTCCATTTCTGCATTTTGGTGGTTAATAGAAGTAAAGAGTCTCATAGACTTTTCCTCCTGGGAAAAATAGCTAGGATGACAATGTAGCACCTGGCAGAAATTACTTTTATTCTATATATGCAATTTAAGATCAAATTATTCGAGAACTGGTCTTTCAGATTCAAGTGGAACTTGTGGCCTTAGGCAAATTATTTTAAAATCCTTAAACTTCTTTCCTCAACTAAAAAATTAATAATATATTTAGATCATTGGGAGTATATAACACTTAGCACTTAATACAGTGTTGTCCAAATAAAAACATTGAATCTACATTAATTGATACTATTTTTAAATTTTGTTGAAAAAAGCATACACACTTGAATATATTCACTTCTGAAGAGGTGACCTTTTGGGGGCCTAGAGAAGATTTTTAAAGTTTTTAAGTAATTCTTAAAGAGGAAATCTAAAAACAGGAACATTGTAGGATTTAGTAAACTGTGTGCTCCATCACTGAGACATTAGTAGAATTTTTTATTTGTATTCAATATCACTTTAAAATATCTGAAGTTACAGTGAACAAAAGTGTTGTGACTCCAAACTTAAGGCAGTCTGGAGTAACATTAACTTGATATTACTGTTAGGTGAGCTGGAAAGTCAGTAAAAATGGTCCTCTAGACCATCACGTAAATGATTTCTAAAATCTAGTTCCAGAGCCATAGTATCTCTTGCTCATGAAATCCGAAGTCATAATACCCCCCAAAATTACATTTCAACATGAAAATACTGTAGATTTCTTCAATTCTATTTCTATAAGTGTAAACAAATCTTTCCATCCTTCTTACATATTGATTCCCTCGTAGATCTAAACTTTGTTTGATGTTTACCTTCAGAAACCGTGAAGTTACCGAGGTTGTTTTTATTGCATCATGCCTATTCATCACCATGTCAGGTCAATTCTACTTCTTCACACACTCATGAAACATTGTTTGGACACCACTGCTGTTTCTAAATCTATTCTCTCCTTTGCTATTGGCAAAGAGCACTTCTGTCAATATTCACCTGTTCTCCTGGCATAATCTCTTTACTAGAGCTTCTTTCTTTTCCTCCTCATCCATAGTGCCTCTTTTGTAACAATATCACCAAGCTACATACACCTCCTTTGCAGAGCACAACATACCCTTCCAAACCTCACTATTTTGTGTGGACTACGTGGCGCTCCTATCGACAAGGCCACAATTCTGAATTGGTTTCTCTTTGTAGAAATGAGTTTTATCAAATTTTTCACAGGTTCTGATCTCCATCTATTACTGTCAAACTAAATGTCTCTACAAGTGCCTCTAGTAGAATGTTATCTCTGATGGATGAAATGATACATACATTGTTATTTAGATAGTGTTAGAAGTAACTTTTGTCACAAAACAATCTAACATCAATATCCGGTAAATTCTTTTGGATTAAGTTCAATGCTTTTTCTATGACTAAATAGTGAAGGTGTTTGGACCAGGATTTATCTCAGCTGCAACAGTGACATTTGGGGCTAGACAGTTTCTGTTGGGAGTTGGGAGAGATGCCATAATGAACACTATGGGATGCAGAATCCCAGAGGACTATCACTAAATGTCAGTAAACATGTAATGCACAATTTATCATTATCATAAATGTCTCCAGGCATCATTACTAAATGTCCTAGGAGGCAAAATAATATTGCCATTCAAAAATCACTGGTTAAGATATTCCCAGAATTCCAGGATTCCAGAATCTACTTCTCATAGATCTAAATAGATATTCTCCTGATTATGACAAGTGAGGGAAACCACTGAGCCAATGTTCCTTTGAGTCTGGCTTACTTCACTTAATAGGATTTTTTCTAAGTCTCCATTTCCTTACAAATGGGGCAAAGCCATTCTTTCTGACAGCAGCATAGAATTCCATTGTGTATAAATACCACATCTTGTTGATCCACTCATCAACTGAGGGACATCTTTGCTATGGTAAATAGTGCTGCAATGAACATCATTGTGCTGGAGGATCTAGTATGTCCTTATTTCTGGATGATTGGGTAAATTCCAAGTATCCGAATTGCAGTGTCATAGGGGAGCTCTATGTTCAGTGTTTTGAGGAACTGCCATACTGCTTTCCATAGTGGTTGAACGAGTCTGCACTCCCATCAACAATGTAGTAGTGATTCCTCCAGGCCCCATCCCCTCCAGCATCTGCTGTTATTAGTTTTCTTGATCCTGGCCATTCTAAATGGAGTGAGGTGGAATCTTAGAGCTATTTTGATTTGCATTTCTTTTATGGCCAGAGGTGTTTAGAATTTCTTCATGTGTCTATAAGCCATTTTTATTTTTTCTTCAGGGAAGACTTGTTCAACAGATGTAGCACAATGACAGACAGAAGAACATAATTACATTAAAGGCTAATGTGTGGTTTCAAGTGTATAGGAGATTTCCTCCTTTGGAATTTCCCCGGGCCACAAGGACTCCTCAGCAATTTTACTGTTGGTACCCTGCACCTAGGCCTTCCTCACCTCTTCACCCCTTTTTATCCCACTTCATAATCTCAAAATTCGCATTACCCATTAAAACAAATCTTTGTTGTCTTTTACACCCCCAGCACTTAATTCTACAGGCAGTAGGGTTATACCATATATGACCAAAAAGAAATGAGCACATATGTATGTTTTGGTAATATTACAACTCATTAACTAGAAGATGAATTTTGGCACTCTCTGAATGTTTAAATAGCATTTCCCTTATGAAACTCTCTCCCCTAACTCTCCACTTGACTGTTTGCTTTGCAACTTCCAGGTCCTATTTTAAATACTCCCTCCAGGGAAGTCTTCTCTAATGTTCTGATTATATAATGAAGTAACTCCCCAAATAGATTGCTTTGTTTCATAGCAGCCTCTGTTTTTCTCCTATTGCTCTTATCAGACTCTGTATACATAGACATGGATGAGCCATAGTTCATTCCTGTGTTTTTTATTAATACTTAATTTGTACTGGAATAGTCATACATGTGGAGTTTTAATGTGCCTAGTGCCAAGAGGTTAACAGATGTATTACTTTCTTAACTAACAAAATGAATAAATCAGTGATACAGAAGCTTGCAGTGACAATGAAAGACTGACTACTGTACAATATGCTTAACGAGTAAATAGTGATAGAATATGAATTAAATGGGATCAAAATTAAACACGCTCACAATGAAGAGCAAGGGTGGGAGATGTCTTTATATCTGTAGTGAGATGTAGAAGGGAGATGTAGAGAAGAAATGACAATTCTCTAAAAAATCATAAATGACAGAAATTATAAACAACTCCATATTTTAAAGAGTTTTCTCTGCAACAAACATTCAAAAGCCTCTCAAAATATGAATGAATACCAAAGGGGGGAGAAAAAAAGGGGAACAGGGAGAGAAAGTGTGGGAAGCCTTTAAAATTTTCCAGTAGGGGACATAAATGGAACAGAAGCATCAGGCTTCCCCAGGCCCAGAGACATGAAATAACTGCAAAAATGGCTTTTGTTCAAACAATTCAGCAGTCTCTCTAGGCAATCAGAAGTGTTTCCAATCCTGCTGCCAACATAAATAGAAACATCAAAGTTAAATTCATTCTAAAAGAATAAAATTTGATATCACAGATTCAAAGATAAATATTTATATACAATACCTCTCTGTGTATGTTTCTGTCCATCTGTTCCCCTCTCTCTCTCCTCCCCCCCCTCTCATGCACATTAGCTAAGATACTCACATACAATATACAAATATACTTAAAGCCAGAAATAATTAAATGGTGTCAGCTCACTTTAAACTTAGACACAGGAACTGCAAAAGACTTTATGTATTTGCAATTTTTAATTATTTTTGCACATACACATTCACACACCATGTTAAAAATCAAGAGGAAAAGGTGCAAAAAGTATGATTTCCTAGTTGAGATCTCACAAAACAAGGAGCATACTAGAAGAACTTTTGTCTGTGTTTTACCAAAACCCTATCCTTATTTCTCATGAGGCTTACTGAGATACATTGAATTAATGGACTGTTTTTCTCTGCATACCTGTCACCCCTCTGTGAATACAAGAGTCATATTAGTGATAAGGATAATAGAACCTGAAAAAAAATAGGTCCAATGTTGCCTGATGGTCATATAGCTAGACTGTAACATAGTTGAAAACCAGCAAAGCTCCCTCTATTAAATTATATGGAGTAAAATATAAAATACGTTAAGAATCATGTAAACATTTTTTTCATATATTTTTATTGTAATTAATAGAAGGGTTACATGATATTTGCCAGACAGATGATGTATTAATTCCCATACATTGATACCCTTTCACATGTCTTGGTTCATATAAACATTTTATCTAAAATATTGTGCTTTGAACAAACCTCCACTGAAACTATAAGAAAAGCATTGTATCCATAGGAGTCTGTAAAGGCAAAAATGTGGTAATGCCAGATACCAGTGGTTCACCAGTGTAATCCTAGCTAATTAGGAGGCTGCAGACTTAGGATCACGATTCAAAGCCAGCATTAACAAGAAAGTCCATGACTCTCTTATCTCCATTTAATCACCAAAAAAGCCAGATGTGGAGCTGTGGCTCAAGTGGTAGAATGCTAGTCTTGAGCAAAGAAACAAAAGCTCAGAGACAGTGCCCAAGCTCTGGTTCATGCTCCAGGAACAATACCTCCCACCCCAAATGTCCATAAACAAGGACAAACTAAAGTTACTAGCAAAACCATGTTCATTGCACCATTATTTACCATAGCTAAGATATGTAAACAACCCAGAAGCCCAGTAGATGAATGGATCAAGATGATGTGATATATATACACAATGGATTCCATGCTGCCATCAGAAAAAAATGACATCGCCCCATTTGTAGGGAAATGGAAAGACTTGGAAAAAATCATATTAAGTAAAGTAAGCCAGACCCAAAGAAACACCTAAGCTCTATGGTTTCTTTCATTTGTAATAGTTAGTATATGTCTGCTGAGGATCACAATAGCTCAAAAAGCTATGTACATATGGCCACATAGGATGAGGCTAAGCGAAATGAACTCAGGATATGGAAATAATAAGTTTTTCTTTGTGATTGTTATTTTTAATGTTCTATGGGAAGTTATTTCTTTTCTCTACCCCCCCTTTATGGTTTTTCTGTATCTGACTTTGGTACATTATATATACATTTATTTGTTTATTTAAAATAGGAAAGGGAAAGGAAAAAACAACATGATTGAGAGGGGGTGGGAGGAAGGAAAGTGGGAGAAAAACATAGAAAGGGGTATCAATGTCCAAGAAGTAAAGTACCCACTACCTGATGAATATAACCCCTCTACATATCACTCCAATAATAAATTACAGTAAAGAATTTGGCAGTACTCAGCATGGTATTTTTACCACTCTCTAGTAGATTTTATATTTTTATATATTATATCTCATCAGATATCTCTGCCATCCTTAATAATATTGATTTTATTCCAATCCATGTATGTTTGAAAACTCAAGATTTCTGACTCAGATATTTCACCTGTAGGTCCTCAAATGCTCTTTGTAATTTTCTTCCCTCTGTTCAAACAGTGTTATTTGAGATTACTTCAAAATTTCCTGATGGTTATGTTCCATATCCTGTCTGACCAATGGTGTCTCATTGTTCAATAAAGTACTACAACTCCGTCCTCAAAGATCCTCAGAATCTCATTACCTCAATATCATGAGATTTATGTATCTCCAAGGTGGAACTTCAGTGAGAGGGAGCTTCAGTGTTTCCTTTGCCTTTATTCTAAGCTATCGCAACCACATATGATATTCCATAAAAGTAAGCTCTGTGCTACAGCTTTCAACCTCTGTTCTTATTCCACACTCACCAACAGTAGCAATGTAAAAAGCATTAGAATATACAACTTAGAAAATGCAGCCAGGTACTGGTAGCTACCACTTATAACTACTCAGGAGGCTGAGATTTGAGGATCTGGGTTCAAAGCCAGCCTTAGCAGGAAATATTATGATACTATTACCTCCAATTAAGTACCAAAACAAGTCAGAAGGGGAATGCTGGCTCAAGTGATACAGTGTTAGCCTTGATCAAATAAGCCCAGGGTCAGTGCCCAGGCCCTCAGTTCAAGCTCCAAAACTGGCATACTCAAAAATGTAAAATACATATTATGTTAACTTCATGTTAATTATCATCATTTTATATGTTAATATGTCTTTTAATATGGCTCTTACATATTGGGGTTTTTTTGTCAGTAGTAGAGCTTGAACTCTGGGACTAGACACTATCTCTGAGTTCTTCAGCTCAAAGCTAGTGCTCTCCCACTTGAGCCACAGTGCCACTGCCAAGTTTCTGGTAGTTAGCTGGGAATAAGCATCTCACAGATTATTCATGCCTGGGCTGTCTTTGAATCATGATCCTCTGATCTCACCCTCCTGAGGAGCTAGGATTACAGGTGTGAGCCACTGGCCTTCTTTATTTTCATAATTAGCATCAATTTTACCAACTCTCAATGGGGAAAATATCATTATAAAAAATAGGGGCCAGGAGTTTGGCCTAGTGGTAGAGTGCTTGCCTAGCATGCTCGAAGACCCGGGTTCGATTCCTCGGTACCACATACATAGAAAAAAGCTGGAAGTGGTGCTGTGGCTCTAGTGGTACAGCACTATCCTTGAGAAAGCCCAAGAACAGTGTTCAGGCCCAGAGTTCAAGCCCCAGGACTGGCAAAAAAAAAAAAAAAAAAACCAAAAACAGCCAGGCACAGTGGCTCACACCTGTAATCCTAGCTACTCAGGAAGCTGAGACCTGAGTATTACAGTTCAAAGCCAGCAAGGGCTCTAAAAAGTCTGGGAGACTCTTATCTCCAATTAATCACCAGAAAACTGGAAGTGACCTTGTGGCTCAAGGGGTAGGGAAGTGGCTTGAGCTGAAGAGCTCAGGGACAACACTCAGGCCAGAGTTCAAGTCCAACTACTGACCAAAACAGCAACAAACAACAACAACATCAAAGATCCTGGAATTTCTAATCCAACTGACTTCAGTGTCCAATTCTATCAAGTCAACAAATGACAAGAAATCTGAACTGGCTTCTGGTACTTGTACTCTAATTTTGTGGTTAGTCTCACTTATATTAAGGTAATATGATTTATTCATTGATATTATTTAGATTGCAAATAATAGACATTGTACCTGCTGACATAAGTGAAATTGAGATTGACTGGAAAGATATTGGGGTCATTTTCAAAATGAAAGCAAACATTGAACCTCCAAGCAGCAGAATGATTCTGATTGCTTGTTAAAACAAAAGCCAGTAATTCCCTGAGTTTTAGAGGCCTTTTGTCCTCTAAAAGTGATCGGGAGTTAGCTTTTGAGAGGAACAGGGAAAGAAGTGATTAAAGACCACAGAAGAGATTTCTGGAGAGATTGCAAGCTCAACAGAGGCTGCAAATAATGAGTTCATAATGTATTTATGTAATTATTGTCCTCTCTTAGGATTTGACAATCATCAGCAGGGTTGCTGTTAAGTAGATAAAATTATTACCGTCTCATGTCAGAGTATAGTGCCTGAGCTCAGATCTAAAAAGAAGAACTAAAAAGAAAAAAAGTATTAAGCTAATTCCAAAGAGGAAAGGTGTGATTTAGAAGGTGCTATGATAGGAATACAGAAATACAGGCTCCTTCTAAGAACAGTGTTAATGACAAACCACATGGCCCTATCCTGTCATCTTGGATGTCTTGTGTTTCTGGCATTATTGTCATGTGCTTTTCTGACTTTATTGCTTATTATTCCCAGAGTTAAAAGAAACTGTGATAGAAGACGGAAGAGAAAAGGTAGTAGAGGGAGCATCTTTACAAATACTGCTTCATAAGGACTTCATAAAATTTTTGATTAGCAGAGGAGATGAGACTTGAACCCTCAGTCATACAATTAGTGAAACAGAATAGCAAGGTTCAAACCCAAATTGGACCAATTCAAAACTAGTGTTTACACTATCTCCAATGGTTGGTACTGCGACATTCAATTATGCATATTTTAAAATCAGCATCCTCAAGGGTTTCAAACACTTTTCATTTCATTCTAATTTCCTGTGCAATCTCTGTTAGTTAATTAAATCTCTTGCTCAACAAATTTAACAAGTGTCTACCAAACTGGAAAATCCTCCATAGGATGAAGCAGATTAAACAGTAATTGGTAAAAAAAAATCTTGATTTTATAATTCAGAGAAAGAAACCTTGCATTTTCTTGTGTGTCTTCTGCCTGTCTGTTAGATCCACTTAAAAGTATCGAACTTGGATTTTTCATTTGTCAATTGGAACAAGGAAACATTACATTAAGACTGATCTGGCCCTTGACAAAATTCAAGGTCATAAATTTTAACAAGTTTTATAACTGCTAGAGGTAAATACATAAGCAATAAAAATGCATTTGTGGAAAATTAAGTCAGGAGATCAAGAGTTCTATACTCCTTTCTTTGAAATAGACAATCATAATTTCAAATAAAACACATGTTTGAAAATCTATGAAATGCATTGCACTGAACTAAGGTAAAACACAGAAGTGATTTTCAAATTTGCTATGGTAAGAAATAGTTCACTCTATATAATGATCCCCTTTTCCTATAACAAACACTTTCTGTTTACCCAAAGATTCTTACGTTGACCATCTCCACCACAAACACTAATTGCAATTATTTCAAGTGGTTCTGTGAAACCAGGAAGGAGGTTTTTGACAAGGAAGAAATGGTACCATTTCTGAAGTAACATAAGGACAAAAATATTGTAATATTTTGAAGTTTTAAATGTCAACATTTTATCAATGATGTTTGAACATTTCCTCTCATTGTTAATTTTTATATGAAATATCTTCCTTTTGTACTAGGGATTTCATTGCATATATGTCTAAACAAAAGCACTCATTGCATGTGTTAAATGTCCTGTCCAAGCCTACATGAATAAAAGTTCCCCACCGCCAGTTTTACCCACATGTGATTGTTCATTCTGATAAGGGTCCATCTTTGGTCAATAATTTAGCACTTTTACATCCAATTAGAATGGAAATAAAAGTCCCACATTGTCTATTATGAAATGAGTAGTTAAACCTTATACCTAATAGGAATCAATAAAATAAAATGGATTCGTGAGAATGAGAACATACCTGTCAATTAAATTAACTAACAATGTGTTATGGAATAAAAACTATGACAAGCACTCAAAGCATCTGGCTCTTCACCTATGCCGTCAAAACCTCCCCAGCTGTCTATATGACCCTAGGCAAACAACAGATCTTACTCTTGCTTCACCCTTCTGAATGCAAAAATAACTTCATGGTTTATTAAGCATCTTAGCAATTTTGATGAATACATTATGCATAGTCATTATTGCCTAGGTACTGGGAATTTAACAAGGACTAGAACAAATCAGATCAAGTATTTGCCATCATTGAGCCTCAAAGTCATGGTCTTCATGTTGCAGGAATACAATTCTTCTCATCTTCATTTGTCTACCTACATTTTTTACATACTTATCATTCATTTAGGAATGGGCATCTGTTGCATCCCTGTCATTTTCTGATACACAACTACATATCCAGTAAAATGAGTCCTGACTTAATGGATGATATATTTATAATAAACTTCTCTGATTACGTGATAAACAATAAATGTTTAATCAGAGAAGTGATCATGTAGAGGTAGTTTCAGATGTCATTTCACTCCTATAAATATCAAAAAAGAGAACACCTGGACATAAATAGCCTTTGCTAAACAATATAGCCTCACAGAGTTCAAGCCATTTGTTTCTCTGTCTTTTCTTTCCACCAGTAGTCTCACAGGAAAAACTAACTATGCAATTAGTTGATTTACAATCTTCATTCTTCTGAGGTTGTTTCTTTCACTAAGTAAGATTATTCACTTGTTCTCTTAAGGAACATGATTATCTTTATTTGGAGCTTATAAGGTAATTATAAGACAAAAAAGATATCAAACCTGAATTATAATACTCCATTTTAAATTGATCCAAATTATGGTGTACTTTTTTTCTTTCTCACATCTCGAGTCAATTTTCCCAGAACTCATACATATGCAATGAAGCAATAGGTATTAAAGAGAAAAAAGGAAATAGACAACTCATGGTATCTGACATATTCTTGGAAGAGTTAATGGTTTTAAATTAATTCAAACTGTTTTTTCTATAACATATTCACAAAAGAAAAGTTTCTGGAAAAATAAAAATTTTTTAAAATGAGTCTTTGCATTCTGTTCTACTATTCACAAGTTTATGTACAGGAGTAAAATGCCATTCTAAAAATAATTAAAATGGTCTAACTGCAACTTCACTTTGTCACTTTCAGTTCTTGATTTTTATAGTTCCCCAGTGTCTTCTGTGGCTGCTTAATTTCTTAATGCTTCAGTGGTCATGGTTAATGTGTGCCACATAGCTGTTGGGAATGGAATGACCTGAAAAACTGCCCAAGCCATTGAGTAGAGAGCAAGTTTGAGAAGACAATTAAATAGCAGACAACATTACAGCAAGAGTCATGGTAAGGCCTTACACCATATCCTTATGGATTTATCTGTGATTAGAATCTGGTGTTGTCTGACTTGATTTATTTTTAAAATAAACTGATTTTTAATGGATATACATATTTAAAAAATTGTACCTATCACTCTAGTTGCCATTGTGTATCTCCATATACTTGTGCTACTGTGTCTGAGACTCCCTGAATCTATAGTTCCCCCATATGATCCCATCTCCAACAAGATGAAGGAGAAAACTAACCAAACTATAAGCACAAACAAGCATGTTGTTTGGATAGGGAAGAAGGAAAATGTGGTTCATAGAACAGCTGTAACACAGGAATGAAACAGACTAAAGCATTCCTTGAAGAGGGAGGTGAGGAGTGAACAATATCTCTGTGAATATGTTTACAAACCCACAACAGCAATCTAATTTAACAACCCTAAAATTCAAGCATCTTTGACAGCAAATATTTCAAACATTATAGGCTATATTGAGACAAAGAAGCTGACCGAAATGCTTCCCAGCATCTTGAACTAACTTGGTCCAAATAGTCTGACTCACTTCAGGAGAGATTAGATGAAGCTCTACCCAGACAATCTTTGCAAGGAAAAATCTCCACTTGGTACAGGAGAGGAGGAGGAGGAAGTTCAGCTCTAATGGAGAATTTTGATGAGGCTTCTAAGGATGAGGCAAATGGAGTCAACTTCTGAAGAATGTATGACTTGAAGACTTTATAAGAACTGCTATTTTATATTAGGGTTGTTTCTCAAAATTCTTTTTTTGTGGATCTAGATCTAGCTATTTGGAGATATTAGGAGGCCTCTTAATATTTTTAAATCTAAGCCCTGTAGTTATTGCAGTTTCTTTCAGTTTTTTTCAGACACACACATACACACACAGACTTCATTCACTTCATTCTTGTTATCTAAGCTGATAAAGCTTAAGAATAAAGTTTGAAACAAAGGTTAATAAAACCATAAAATTGTACCTATTAATAGGCTACCATGGGATGATTTTAAATATATACTTACAGATATTACTTTTTATACTATTCTTTATTACTATATATTATATATGATTATATATTATATTGTATAACCAGTATACATATATGTATCTCCTCAAATATTTCTGGATTTTTATGGCAAAGAACTCCATAGTACAATACAGTAATTTATGGGAGCTAAGTTTTGCTGCATTTATTTTATAAACTTTTCCTCCAAAAAAATCTTTTTTTTTTGCCAGTTCTGGGCTTAAGCTCAAGGCCTGAGCACTGTCCTTGGATTTTTCTCAAGGCTAGAACTCTACCACTTGAGCCCCAGCACCACTTCTGGCTTTTTCTAAGTATGTGGTACCAAGGAATCGAACCCGGGTCTTCATGCATGCTAGGCAAGCACTCTACCACTAGGCCAAACTCCCGGCCCCCCCAAAAAATCTTTATATATATATATATATATATATATACGTATATATTACACTTTGTTTGAGAATGTTATCCTTGAGTCTTTTGATGTTCCTTTGCATGCATCAATGTGGGGTGCCAATCTGCCAATCCTCTGACAGAGCTCTGGTTACTGCCATCACATGACCATCCCCCTGTGAGCAAGCTATGCTGGCAGTTTTGCTTCAAAGTCAGAGGTCTCTCTACTGTGCCTCAAAGCTTGTCACCATCTGGGGTTGCTCAGTCTTTTTTTTCATATATTTTTATTGTAATTAATAGAAGGGTTACATGACATTTGCCAGATAGATGGTGCATTAATTCCCATACATTGATACCCTTTCACATGTCTTGGTCCCCATTTCCCTCCCCCCACCCCCACCCCTTATCTTGTTTTCCCCTCTTCCCTATCCAATTTCAAATAACCAAATACAAATATATCCGGTATATCAGGTAACAAAGTGAGGTACTGTAACAATATGAGATAACCAAGGGACAGCAAAAGAGATGAGAGATAACATAATGCCTTAAGAACAACAATCATTCATTATATGGCTTATGTTTCTATATCCTAGAGATCCTTTCATTTAGCGTCCTACTATATGGCCTTTTGTATCAAGGTTTTGCTCTATTGCAAATCTCTGCTAGGAGAGCCCAAGGTTTCCACTGATTATGACAAATGAGGGAAACCATTGAGCCTAAGTTCCTTTGAGTCTGGCTTACTTCACTTAATATGATTTTTTCTAAGTCTTTCCATTTCCTAACAAATGGGGCAATGTCATTTTTTCTGACAGCAGCATAGAATTCCATTGTGTACAAATACCACATCTTGTTGATCCACTATCAACTGAGGGACATCTAGGTTGGTTCCATATCTTTGCTATGGTAAATAGTGCTGCAATGAACATTGTTGTGCTCGTGGATTTAGTATGTCCTTGTTTCTGGATGATTGGGTAAATTCCAAGTAGTGGAATTGCTGGGTCATAGGGGAGCTCTCTTTTTACACCAGAACCTAGGTCCAAGAATTCAGTTCACCTCTTCAAGAATTCTGTATTACCAGTGGTGATCAATCTGTAAATGAAGATTAACCAACAGACTGCTCACTCACTGCCTGGGGCAAGGTAGGTACAAGATAAATGGGTACATAGAAATGAATACTTACATCTGATGGTCTTATGGCACCCAAACGTAGAGGACTTCTTTATTTAAACTATTTCAATGTTTCCAAATTTTTCATGAACATCATACTAGTTATCATCAATAAAATCGTGTCAGAGCATATCATATTGCAGTCAAAAATTGTATAAATGTTTACATACTGAAGAATATCTAAACATTTATTTAAAATAATTTTTAAGATCAGTTTTATTTTTAATAAAGACTGTCTTTAATTTCAGTAAATGATCAAATAAACTTGTAGTATTTATTTTATCTACAGGGCAACAAGAAAGCTCCATGATGAAAGTTTTCAAACTACAGCAGTAGTCATCAACAAAACAATGGTGATGAAGGTAATTGTGAAAAAATAAATGCTACAATGCTTATATTTGTTTGCTTAGAAGTATATACTTCTATTAAATTCTGTCAAGCAGTCATAATAAAGACTGGGGCAAAAACAACAGTGCACACGAGCTAATGCACTGGATAAGGGTGCAACTAGAGCAACAACACTTCAATGGTTTTTGAACTCAAAACAAAGAAGCATTCAAAGCAAGATTACCAGGACACTGGTGAACGAAGGAAAAGGGAAGGAGGAAGAGAGATAATATAGATTAATGGGGTGAATGCAAACAAAGTACATTATATGAATTATGCAACTGTCCTAAGACAATGTCTTACTTCTTACAACTTAATATATGCCAAGAAAAATAAAATATGCTCTAAAAATTAGGGAAAGAAAGACAATCAACAAAAGAGTGAGACAAAGGAAATAGGGTGACCAGTGTGACAGTGATACTCACAGGAAAATATGTTGGAAACAAACTTTACCACTTACCATTGGGGGAGAGAGGAGAGAAAAACATGGGAGAAAATAACAATGTTTTGTGGAGGGTTTTTTGGTAGTGGGACTTAAACTTGGCTTGGATGCTGTCCCTGAGATCTTGAGCTCAAGGCTACCACTCGACCATTTGAACCACAGTGCCACTTCCAGTTTCTGGTGGTTAATTGGCGATAAATGTCTCACAGACATTTTATGCCCAGACTGGTTTTGAACAACGATACTTAGTTCTCAGACTCCTGAGTAGCTAGGATTACAGGTGTGATCCAGCAAGGCCCAGCAAAGCATTATTAGCTACTAAGCCTGATTATAGATAGACAGACAAATAGGTGGGGGTGGATGTGTCTCTGCTTCTGTGTGTCTGTGTCTGTGCAGTGCACAAATATGCACACACATGCACACTGAAATTTTAGGTAAGGTCACTCTTGATAAGCATTAGCTTTCAGTATTGAGTAAACTCCCAGCAAAGGGAATCCAAATACCCTTTTTAATTATACAAAAATCAATTTCGGAAGCAATCAATAATATGGATGAAGAACAAGGGAAATAAATAAAACCAAAAGAAGTGTTCATTGCAATTCTCCAAATATTGAGATACTCTATAGGTGGAAACTTCAACTAAGTCTTAAATCTATAACATTATTCATTTCGAGTTGACATTGGATATGGGAATAATATTGAATGTCACAATTGCGAAATCAAGACAGAATTCTGGAGCAATCAAACAGATTTATAAACTTGTGTGGTTCTTAACTCTTACATTTTGTATCTCAACAAACTGTTTTGTTGTTTCTTAAAAAACCTGGGTGCATGCTAGGCGCGGTGATCGATGCCTGCTGAGGTCTGAGGATCACAGTTCAAAGCCAGCCTGGACACTAGAGAACATGAGACTCTTATCTCCACGTAACCAATAGAAAACCAGAAGTGGTGCTGTGGCTTAAACGAGTGGGGTAATAGCATTGAGCTGAAGAGCTCAGCGACAGCACCCAGGCCCAGAGTTCAAGCCCATGACCCACAAGAACAAAGCAACAACAAGAACAACAATAACAAACAACAACAAAACCTTTGGATATATCCAATATCCAATAATATGTCTTAAAATGTAGTAGAAATTGTGAGTGTCTATAATCTGAAGTATCACACTTAGGACTATTCCCTGTTTCAGGAGTTAGTATGGAAGTTAATCATAAAATCTTCTGGAAAAAAGAAAATTTCTGTTAAAGCATTTAAGTTTCAGGGGAAAAGAATTTCAGTATTCATTCAATATAAGAAACTGATGTGGTATCAATATTTTAAGTCATGCACTGAACATACAGATATGTACATTTGTCTGGTACGTGATGTTTTAATCTGCTTAGGGCATTCAGACAAGAAAAAGATAGGTGTTTTCTGAAAAATCATGATGAATATAAGAGTTAAAAGTAAAAATGTAAGAGAAGCTGAAACAAGAACTCCCATAGAACAGTAAGATAGGACTACTCAGAATTTAATAAAGCTTATTATATATGTAGATATTGGTCTGGAAAAATTATAAAAATGTATTTTAAAAACCTGCCAAATTTGAGAATAATTTAAGCTCCTCTATATCAAGACAATATTCACTGATCAGGTATTAATGGCACCTAAAATCAATTCCTTTCCCAAGTTAAATTGAAGTGAACTGTCATTAGCAGAACAATTAGGAGCACTGATTTCTGATGAAGGAATGATGGAGGATTGCAGATCACTTCTCTCATCACCCGTGTCTTCTATTTGTGTGAACAATTTACTTACATTGACTTTCTAACAAAGCGATATATTTTAAATATTATTCTGTTTGGACACTATTAATGTCCATAAAAATGCATTTGGAAATAGCCACAAAATACTTAGGAATTAACTAAACAAAGCATGTAAAGGACCTTTATGATGAAAACTTTAAAAACTTGAAAAAGGAAATTAAAGCAGAATTGATGAAATGGAAAAATCTCCCATGCTCCTGGGTTAGAAGAATTAACATCATGAAAATGACAATCATGTGAGGACTGTCTACAAATTCAATATCATCAATATCCCAATGTCATTCTTTAGTGAAATAGAAGAAGCAATCCACAGTCCTTAGCAGAAAGAACAGCACTGGAGGAATATCAATACCAAACTTTACACTCTATTACCAAGCTATAGTAACCAAAGCAGCTTGGTCCTGGCATAAGAACAGGCCTGAGAACCAATGGAATAGAACTGAAGACCATGAAATCAAGCTTTAGACCTATGGCCACCTGATCTTTGATAAGGAAGCCCCCCCCCCCAAAAAAAAAGGATGGAAGAAAGGCAGCCTCTTCAAAAAAATGTTGTTGGATCTTTCTACGTAATCGATTCCAAATGGATCAAAGACCTTGAGGTAAAAATAGATACCCTGAAAACTTTACAAGAAGCAATAGGAGATACATTAAGTCTCCTTAGCACAGGTCAAAACTTTCTTAATAAAGACCCAGAAACACGACAAATTAAAGAAAGTTTGGACAAATTGAACTGCATTAAACTTCAGACCTTCTGTGTGACAAGAGACACTAGCCATACAACAGACAAAGGCCTCATATCTAAAATATACCTACAGTTCAAACAATTGAATCTCTCAAAAACAAATCTTCAAAGAAACAACCACCCCATTAAAAGTTGGGGTAATTCTATGCTGCCATCAGAAAGATTGGCATTGCTCCATTTATAAGGAAATGGAAAGACTTGGAAAAAATCATATTAAGTGAAGTAAGCCAGACCCAAAAGACCATAAGCTCAATTGTTTCCCTCATTTGCAATTATTAGTACACATCTAGGACTCTCCTAGCAGAGGATTACAATAGCTTAAAACCTAGCTACATAAGATCATATAAGATAAGACTAAATGAAAGGATCTCTAGGATATGGAAACAAGAGCTTTATCTGTGTGAGTGTTGTTCTTAATGTACTATGTTATTTCTCTTCTCTTTTGTTGCCCTTTGGTTAATCTCATATTTTTACAGTATCTGTCTTTGTTATCTGGTATATTGTATATATATTTATTTGCTTATTTGAAATAGGAAAGAGAAGGAGGGCAAACAAGATTATTGGGAGGAGGTCGGGGGAGGGAAATGGGGACAAAAACATGAGAGGGGGAAAAAAACATGAAAGGGGGTGTCAATGTGTGAGAAGTGATATACCCTCTGTCTGGAGAATGTAACTGTGACCCCTCTATACATTACAATAAAAAAGACTTAAGGAGAGAGTTCTCTGAATAGGAAATAAGAAATGGCCTATAGACACATGAAGAAATCTCCACATCTCTGGTCATACAAGAAATGCAAATTAAAACAACTTTGAGGTTCCACCTCACTCCAGTTAGAAGGATCAGGGGTTATCAATGTGTGAGTAGTAATGCACCTACTACCTGACAAATGCAACTGTAACACTTCTATACACTGTCCGGACAATATTTTTTTTTAAGTAAAAACATGTATTTGGTACCTTAAAAAGGAAGAACAAAGATGCAATTGCTACTTGATCTTTTGATGTTCGAGTTGTCTGCTCAAAGAATGAAGTAGATGTTAAATAGCACCGATCAAGGTTTTGCTCCTAATTTAAACTTCTGGTATATCATTACAAGTTGAAGTATAACAGGGATTGCTTCTTCAAATCTCACAGTTGCTAGCTTTCAGAGAAAACACTCACTAAGAAAAATTATTCCTTGCCAAGGAGTGGAATTGCTGGGTCATAGGGGAGCTCTATGTTTAGTCAATTGAGGCACTGCCATATTGCTTACCATAGTGGTTGAGTTTGCACTCCCACCAACCGTGTAGTAGGGATCCCTCCTGGCCACATCCCCTCCAGCATCTGTTGTTATTAGTTTTCTTGATCCTGGCCATTCTAACTGGAGTGAGGTGGAATCTTAGAGTTGTTTTGATTTGCATTTCTTTTATGGCCCGAGATGTTGAGCATTTCTTCATGTGTCTATAGGCCATTTTTGTTTCTTCTTCAGAGAAGACTCTCTTTAAGCCTTTGGCCCATTTTTAATGGGATGGTTGGTACTTTGGGGATTAGTTTTGGAGTGATTCAATTTTTTGAGCTTTGATATATTTTAGATATGAGGCCTTTGTCCGTTGTTTGGTTGGTGAAGATCTTCTCCCACTCTGTAGGCTTCCTAAGTAATTTACTAGCTATATCCTTTGCCATACAAAAGTTCTGCAGTTTAATGCAGTCCCACTTATCCAGCCTTTCTCTGATTTGTTGTGATTCTTGGTCCTTATTAAGAAAGTTTCGACCTGTGCCAAGGAGGCCTAGTGTATCTCCTATTCCTTCTTGTAAAGTTTTCAGTGTGTCAGCTTTTACCTCGAGGTCTTTGATCCATTTGGAGTTAATTCTAGTGCAGGGTGACAAAGAAGGATCCAGCTTTAGTTTTCTGCAAGTGCTTAACCAGTTCTGCCAGCACAACTTGTTGAAGAGGCTGTCTTTCTTTCATTCTATTTTTTTGGCTCCCTTGTCAAAGATTAGGTGGCTATAAGTCTGTGGTTTAATATCTGGGTCCTCAGTTCTATTTTCTATTCCATTGGTCTTCAGGCCTGTTCTTGTGCCAGTACCAAGCTGTTTTGATAATTATAGCTCTATAATAGAGCAATTCCACTACTTGGCATTTACCCAACCATCCAGAAACTAGGGCATATTAAATCCACTACCACAACAATGTTCATTGCAGCATTATTCACCATAACAAAAATATGGAACCAACCTAGATGTCCCTCAGTTGATGAGTGGATCAACAAGTTGTAGTATTTGTACACAATGGAATTCTATGCTGCTGTCAGAAAAAACAACATCGCCCCATTCGTTAGGAAATGGAAAGTCTTAGAAAAAATCATATTAAGTGAAGTAAGCCAGACTCAAAGGAAATTAGGCTCAATGGTTCCCCTCATTTGTCATAATCAGCAGAAACCTTGGGCTCTACTAGCAGAGATCTGCAATAGAGCAATACCTTGATACATAGGCCATATAGAATGAAGCTAATTGAAAAGACCTCCAGGATGTTGAAACAAAAGCCATACAATGAATGATTGTTGTCCTTAATATACTATGTTATCTCTCATCTCTTTTGCTGTCTCTTGGTTATCTCATATTGTTACAGTATCTCACTTTGTTATCTGATATATTGGATTTATTTCTATTTGGTTATTTGAAATTTGATAGGGAAGGGGGGAAAACCAAGACGGGGGGGCATTGGAGGAGAGGGTATTGGGGACCAAGACATGTGAAAGGGTATCAATATATGTGAATTAATGCACCTTCTATCTGGCAAATATCATGTAACCCTTTTATTAATTACAATAAAAAATAAATAAATAAAGATTAAAAAAAGAAAAATTATTCCTTGTCTTGGATTTAATTCACTTCCTCTCACTCTCTCTTCCCTTCCCCATCCCATTCATTAAGCATTTTCAATAGGTTCCCAATACTCTTTGCATTCCTGGTGATAAAGCATTTTACTAGTCTTCCTTCCTTAGTCCCTTAATCCTCCCCAACCCCACTCCCACCCTCTCTGCATTCCCCCCATGGTACTCACCTGCCCAACAGAACCTTTTATACATTGATGCCATTCATAATTCTAGTGGATATTAATTTCACAAAGGAGTTTCACCATGGTAATTCACAAAGTCATCTATTTTACTTTAGTCTGATTCAACTGCAGGTTTCTATCTCCTGTTAAGAGAAAAAATGAGGATTTGAAAAGGCCTAACTTTCGGCTCTAAAGGCTTTCTTAGACACCACTAAGTACAAGACACTCACATGCCACCATTAAGTAAAGTGGTCAGAATTGCCTTTGTTTGTAGACCTGTTTAAAAGGACACTCCCTCTCTATCTGGATTTTTCCTGATGGACAAGGATGCAATGACTCAGTTAGAATAAAGGCAATGAGGTACTACTGTGTCAGGCCTGAAAACAATGATTAAACAAATTTATGATGTCAGTGGGTTGAATATTTGGGTTTAGTGTCACCATAGTATATTTCTCTTCTTGCCATGAATGATACTGTGACAGAAGTAAGCAAACACACAGCCAGGAAGTTACCTTGAAATAGATAGAGCTATATACTCAGTGCACAGGAGGATTCTCACCATGGTGCTGTCACTGTTCAATCCAATCCTTCTGCAATATCAGGCCATTCCATTCCATACCTAAGACCAGGCATAGAACCAAGCCTGAAATAGGTGGAAAGAAAAGCATTAGATAACATGTTAAGAACAATGAGAACAAATGTCCTTGGGCCAAAAATATCTTATACGTTTTTAACCTTGTGCTTGTCTAAGGCTTTTGCTCTATCAAAACTGAAATAGCTCAGGGAACTCAGACATTGCTATTTTATCCTTTAGTTAACAGGATGAGTAAAAGGGCAGAAAAAGAAGAAGCAATGTTTCAAAGATAAGATCTCCACCTCCACAACTTCTTCCCAAAATTAGAAATTTTCCAGTGTTAGAAGGACTAATTCAGATCTTCCTCTGATTTGTGGTGTGTAATGAAAGAAGGTTTTCAAAATTTGACCAATACCTGCCTAAAATAAAATAAAAATAGAACAGGGGCCGGGAGTTTGTCCTAGTGGTAGATTGCTTGCCTAGCATGCACAAAGACACGGGTTCGATTGCTCAGTACCACATACATAGAAAAAAGCCAGAAGTGGTGCTGAGGCTCAAGTGGTAGAGCACTAGCCTTGAGAAAGTCCAAGGACAGTGCTCAGGCCCTGAGCTCAAGCCCAGCTAGCAAAAATAAAAGAAAAAGTAAAAATAGAACTAAATAAGAATGTCAAGATAAAATTTTACACATGTAAATATATATTAAAATGAGCTATATATTACTACTTTACATTTTATGCTATATATACTATTTTAGATTGATTAGGGAAGCCCAAATTGTCTCCTGTTTTTAAAATATGTGCATTTATTTCAACACTACAGAAACAGTCCTATTTATTTAAGACTTGCCAATATAGCTTGTTATATCAAGATTAACACAAAGGCTTTTGTGTTAACACAAAATGATTTTGCACAAGTTATATTGAGAAGTATTTCCACAAGAGACCTAGAAGAGTTTTGCAGGAGAAGAGAGATCATCGCACTTTTCTCAGCAAGCAAAACATTTTCATATAAACCACATGGGTTTGGGGAGGTGTATAGGTTAAGAACTTCTGTTGCCCCTACTACTATCCGTTCTGGAACCTAATAACTAACTGTCATCTGTGCCTATGATGTCATTTGATTTCTTGGAAGTCCTTCTAAATACAGGGTTGGTCAATAGCATGCAAAATTATGTTTATGTTTCCTTTCAAGTCTTGGACACACCAGAAAAAGATTTCCTGTAAATCTAGCCAATTGAATAAAGAGTAGGGGAAAGATTTTTGGCAAGATTTCCCAACTCATCCTAATCCACTGGAACTGCCAGGGACAAGATGTTAAATTCTTTCAAAGCAAAGGGAAAAAAAACACTTTTGTAATCTTTAGAAAAGACTGTATCTTCTGAAATGCCTGTGAGTTTGCACAATGTACACAAAGCCCTTATTGAAAAATAATTGGAAGCCACCCACAGCATCCTATTTTTTAAAAATTTAATTTTTTATCCTTTTTAATTCTGACACTTCTAGCTTTCTTGTCAGAAACTTGGAAATTGAACCACAACAGATTTGCCCAATGTTTGACAATATAAGATCTTGTTATATTATTAAAACTCTTTATCCTTATTTTCAAAAAATAATATAGATTTTCTATTAAATAATGAAAATCTTTTTACTGTGCCCTTATTCATATTTATAACTTCATGGACCATCTACGAGTACTTTATTAGACATTGTTATTTCAAAGACCCATATTTTTCTAAGAGAGTCTCCAAGACCTAAATCAAAGAAAATATCCTATTCGCCTTTACAAATATGTAGGCAATTGAACCATCTAGAATGTATAATCCATTATAACCATATATATCTTTAGACTTGCATATATGTCTCAGTCAGAAAATAACATGAATTTCTCCAGAGAATGTTTACTCTTAAAGAATATAACCCACAGCTGTTGAATAGAGTGCTATATACAGTTACTTTCTAGCTTACACTTTCCTTAGTGATGTTCTGTTTTCAGGGTAAATTTATTGTCAAAAGGGGGCTTTTGAATTCTTTTATTATTACAATCTTACCCCTTATCTGTTTTATATACTTAGGCACTCCAATACTGTGTGCATGTAAATATTTGCAGTTATTATGTATTCTTGATGCATTGACCCTGTTATATTATGCAATTACTTTTTCTGTCACTTATGAAAGATTTTGATATAAAGATTATTTTGCAGCTGGGTGCAGTGGCTCACACCTGTAATCCTAGCTATTCAGAAGGCTGAGATCTGAGGATCATGGTTCAAAGCCAGCCCGGGCACTAAAGGACCTGAGACTCTTATCTCCAGTTAACCTCTAAAACATTGGAAATAGGGCTTGGCTCACGGTACCTCTAAAACACTGGAAGTGGGGCTTGGCTCACGGGTAGGGCAGTAGCCTTGAGCTGAAGAGCTCAGGGACAGTTCCCATGACCCACAAAAAAGAAAAAAAAAGATTATTTTGCCTGGCACATATACAGCCAGGACTCCTCTTTCCATTGCCATTTATTTACCTTTCCTTCAATCTATATGTGTCCTTTAAAATGTTATTTTGTAGTCTTTTGACTGCAAAATTTAATGTTTAATTTCAAAGTATTTACTATTAGCAATTTGGTGGTTCTTTACTGTTTCAAGTTCCTTTGCTCCTTTCTTCCACTTCTTTTTTTTAATATTTTTTATTGTAATTAATAAAGGGGTTACATGATATTTGCCAGATAGAAGGTGCATTAATTCACATATATTGATACCCTTTCACATGTCTTGGTCTTCTTTGCAATGTGATATTTAGTTTTCTTTTGTTCTGTTCGGCACCTGCTTGGTTTGCTTCCTTCTGCTTCATCTGTTGTCTATAGGTATTTTTATGTAACTGTGCTTATGGTTACTATGAAGCCCCTATTCAACACCTTAGAGTTGAGACAATCTTTGATGTTAAAATAATAACATCAATCACATACAAAAATTCTCCATCTCTTGTATCAGTGCTATTTATGCTTGATATCTCTTACTGTTGTGCCTTCATAAGCAAATTATTAAAGGCATGGCTATTTTATTCTTCTGTCATTTATCTTTTATACTACTATGTAAAAGTTTTTAAACACTACCAATACAGTAACACGTATCTTTATTAGACTGCATTTTCACTTATATACTGAAGAAAATACTCTTAAACGTTGTCATATGGAATATTGGATAAACTCTGTAAGGTATTGCATATAAAACAGGCTTCCTGGTACTGGACTTCTTTAGGTTTTGTTTATGTGAGAAGACTAACTCTTTTTCATGTCTAAAAGAGATCTTTTCAGTTGCAGTTTTATTATTGTTTGTTGTTTGTCTTGGGTGTTTTTTTCCCTGTCCTTTTTATTACTTTAAGTATGTTATCCCAATTCACTGTGGCTCTGTGAAGGCTCCACTGAGAAATTTGGTAATATATTTTTCATGAATTGTAATGAGTCTCTTGTTTATTTTCAAAACTCTTTATTGTTTTTAGTTTTAACAGTTTCCTTATAATGTATATTTTGCTTTTTGGTTTTGTTTGGGTTTATCTTGACTCTTTTGATCTTCATAAACCTGAATGACTGCATTTATCCTAAGATTTTGGAAACTTTCAATCAACGTCTCATCAAATAAGCTTTCTGTCAGTTCTTTCTTTAATCCTTCTGAGGTTTCCACCGTTTCCATATTCATAAGCTGCATTCATCATGCTGCTCATAGGACTCTTAGGCTTCCTTCACATTTTTAACCTTTTTGTTTCCTTGTGTTCCTCTAATTAGTTAATTTCAAAAGACCTATCTTGATTTAGCCAATTCTATCTTCCATGTGATTAATTTTTTGTTGTTGTGGAATTCTCTACAGAACATTTTGGCTCTATCATTTTTTTCAGTTTGTAAAACTTCTGTTTCGTTCATTTTTTATGTATTTGTTTTTGTTAACATTTTCATGTAGTCCATCCATTGCTTCCACATTTCATTTAACTGTTTCTTTATTTGCATTTCAATAATTACAAGGATACTTTCAATTCTTTTCAAGCAAAGGTCTAGACTTTCCTTTTTTCTGTCATTGGTTAGTGGAACTTTATTCAACATATTTCTGATGTTATGAAGAAACAAATCCCTATTCTAGTCTTCACTGATTGTTTTAGCAGGTAGTGAGTAGCATCGATTGTGAAGGCTGATGTAATAGCCTCTCAGCTTGGAGGACTGCAGCTGCCTGGACTGGAATCCCATCCACAAGGCCATTGGTGAGTTGTCCCTAGATTTTCACCAGTAGGCCTCTCATTAATCATGTATAAACAGTAACAGCTCTGTCTGATTCTGTGTGGAAGGGACTTCCTTTAGGATCTTAGTAGAGTTGGCTCCTCCAAATGAAGAGTCCACTGATGGAAGACCTGTTGGTTAGACAAGCAAGTCTGAGTTCTACAGACTCACAGAAGGCTCTTTCTTGGTTCCTACATGATTCCTGGCCAGGTGGAATTGGCTGGAGCTCTGAAAACATCAGGAACTAAGTTATGGGCTGTTTCTGGGTTCACAGCTGTAAGATCTTCAAGGGGTCTCTGTGCTGTGAATGAGCTTATTTCCATCCATGTCCATCTACAGCAAGGACTATGTGCACAGCACACAGGTGGATTGTGTGGGCTGAGCAAGGCATTTTAGATTATACTGTGCAGCTGAGATCAAAAAGCCTACTCTGGAAATTACTGATGACCTATCAAAATATATAGGTATATATAGGAATTAAAAGAAATGATCCAGAACTAAATGCTTAGAAGGAGGAGAAAATTCTGCTTTTGTAATTGGTATACTTTCAAGCCTTTAATTCTCTGAACTAAATCGCTTAAATTTTCCTTATTTGGCTGAATAAGGTGGAAATGTTTCATAGAGCCATTTCCAAATATGCTTGGATATTTAAAGCATACTTAGTTCTTTTCTTTTTTCCTTCTTTGTCTCATTCTTTCTTTATTTGATGGAGTGAGATGTTGTACTTTTCCATGTAGTCTTTACCATTCTGAACTTATGCTAAATCACCAAAACCTACCAATCTCTTTTCTCTCTGCAGTCCTCCTTCCTGCTTATTTTCTTTTGTGTACAATACCAATTCAAAATTTCTTCTTCTCTCTAAGCTTAGTAGAGGAATTTCATCTGCCAGGAAATTGATGACAATATTTAAATCTTAACTTTTTTAAGATAAAGGATTCAGGGTATGGCTTAACTCTTTCATTTTGAAAGAAAATAGCTCTTTATCATCTGTGGATTGTGATGCAAATAGCTCTTTACCATTAGTGAAAAGATATGACAATGTTCATGGAAAGGGAAAGATGGCTTGAATTCAGATTTATGTCAACATAACAAGGAATGTACTTACTCTTTTTTTCAAAGTGTCATTTAACACTTTTCGGATGAATAATGTCCTAAGGACACCCTAGTGTTTGAAATAAAATGTCCAACACCTATACATATACATAACAGAGATTTTTTATCATTAAAGTTTCGACATTTTTAATATATCAAACCTGAAAGCAAAGATCTGCTCATGTCACGTTCAACCTCGTATTACCCATCTACTTCTGAACAAGGAAAAATTAGTGGCTTTTTTCTGTTACTGCACACTAACACTTTTTTAAATTTAGTTTTATTATGGTGTTGTACGGAGGGGTTACAGTAACATACGTAAGGTAGTGAGTACCTTACCCATTCCCATGTCCACTACACTTTTAATAATCTCACTGTACATTGAAATGACTTTATTGTGTACATAAAATTAAAGTTTCCCAGTCACTAAATCCATTCTAGAAAGATGCAGCTATTAGTGGTACTGTCCACTAAGCTTAACATGGTATCAGGTAAATAAATGAAAACATAAGGAGTAATCATGAAAGCAGAGGAAAACCTTTTCTATCACATTTCTAATCTGCGGCAATGGGATTTTCTAGAAAAATAAACAATCATCAGTCCTGTCATTTAGTCTCCCCGATGCTAATCCCCACTTAAAGGAAAACAAACCAAGGGGGAAAGAGGAGTGTAGGAAGCATAACATTAGACATGTTAGAAAAGAAGCTGACCAGAGGACTCACAAATGCAATTGCAGAATTACAATAGCCACTTCAAAAATGAGGTATGATAACCCTAATTGTTTTGGTATCTGAAGTTTTCTATCTAATAAAGCAGAAGCAAACAATTCATCTCAATATTTATTGGTCAAAGATATTTAATGAGACTCAAAATATAAAGGATTGTAGAAAAGTGCTAAGTGTGAGCAAATCAGGGCCCAACCTAAATTCTTACTTCAAAAAAAAAGGTTCCTGACTTTTTTCTTTAATGCATTTCTCAGGAGTGTGTTGCCTGCATTGCTCAAACAATGATAAAAAATCATTTATACCTTATTATAAGAGATTAATCAACTTTCTGTGATACGAGGTAAAATGATGACATGACCCATGTTTCTTCTGTAGCCAAACAGGGACTCTTCAACATCTTTGCCAATTTGGCTTCCATCTCCCTTTGAAGACAAGATGGTTGTGCAGTCCTCTTCTTTTCCTCACTCTCCTCAAATTTTTGCTCAATAGGTGGCTGAGGGGTGTTAAAATGTTTACTCATTCCAGAGATAAGAATACTTGGAATAGACATACTAGCAGTGTATTTCTCAAATGGTTACTAGAGCAATATCTCACTGAATTTGGGATTGGTATATACATTCTGATCATCTTTTCATGCTAAACATGTTACACATTTCTAAGATAAACATTTGCTAGAAGAATCCCACTGCTTCAAATGAATAATTGCTAAACAATATCAGTAGTTATCAGTAAGTACTTCACCATACCGTCTTTATTTCTTAACCCAGGAATAGAAACAACATATATTTTCTTCTAGTACTTATATAATTTTTCTCTCACAAATTCTTGATCTATTTCAAAATTATGTATATATACACATTGTATGCCACAATGTATCAAAGTGTTATTCCTGTCATTTCCTGAATAGACTATTCTATACCAAATTACTGTTATAATATGAGGAAAATGAGCGGTTTATCTCTTTTGTTTTATAGATCTTCATGTCAGTCTTCATGCCAACATCACACTGGCTTAAGTAGCATAGCTATAAAATAAGTTTTGAAATCAAGAGTAAATCTTTTTTTTGTTTTGTTTTCATTCATGGGACTTGAACTCTGTGTCTGGGCACTATCTCTGAGCTCTTCAGCTCAAGCCTACCACTCTTACCACTTGAGTCACAGTGCCACTTCTGGTTTTCTGATGGTTAATTGAGGATAAGAGTCTCACTGACTTTAGTGCCAAGGCTGGTTTTGAACCATGATCCTCAGATCTCAGCCTTCTGAGTAGCTAGGATTACACATGTGAGGCACCAGTACTGGCTGAAAGTTTTCTTTTCTAATGTTTAAAACTGTCTTGTCCCTTCAAGATCTACTTCTACTTAAATGTTCTGACTAGATTGATCATTTTAAAAGAATTCTAACATTTTAAAATTTGCATCAGTACTGGGGCTTGAACTCAGGGTTTTGATTCTGTCCCATCCCCTTCTTGCTTGAGGCTAGTGCTCTATCTCTTGAGCCTTCAGCTCTACTTCTGCATTTTTGACAGTTAATTGGAAATTAGAGTGTCCCTGATTTTCTTGCCTACACTGGCTCTGTACCTCAATCCTTAGATATCTATCTCTCTGCCACTCTTGAAGAACAAATGACATACTAAAATAGCAAAATGTCATCACGTACCCTTCTTTAATGTATATTTCACTCTCCTGCCCCAACTGGTTCCACAGCTGAAGAAAATTATGATAAGTAGATGAAAGAGATTAGAATAAAGTTGATAGAGTGTATTGTCCTGACCAATGTAATGTCAGCCTTCTTGAAGCAACTGTCGATAGTGACTGAAAATTTGCATTGCTTTGTAGAAAGATTGCACAATTTAGCTCAACACAAGAAGGGAAATTTCTTTGACAGTTCCTAAGGGTTATCTCCTATTATATGCAGAGAATGTGGCAGCGTTTTATTGGAGACAGAAAAGAGGTAAATTTTTGCTTGAAACCCTAATCTCTGGGCCAGGAAAGGTCTTTATTATTTAGCGTTCAGGAAAGTGAAAGTGACAGATTACAACTGTCAGACATACTGAGCCCTCTATGCTTCCTTACTTTTTCTATTCCCATTAGGAGGGAGAGCTGATTACACTTTGACTCCAGATGTGAACTCACGATGCTTCATAACCATGTGGGCCCCTTTAGCATGCATCAAGTGTTGCCATGGAGATCAGAACTTGACATGATAATCTGTAGTAGTGTATGGAAAAGAGGTGTTATGTCAGAAAGCTGCCAATTCCCTAAATCCTCCCATTTGCTTTGATTTTTTTGTATATCTTAAAGTTATATTTTCTGTTTATTATTACAATGTTCATCAGAGAAGCTACGTCTAACCATTTCATTAAAACATCTATGTTAATAAGTCAGCAAATGATCCACGTACAGTGGATATCATTTAAAATATACTGACGAGAAGTCACTGAGGTGAGTGCCTGTTATTTAACTATACAACCAATGGTGAATTAGGCACATGTTGTGAGGATCTCTTAAATAATACTGTGCTGAGAAGGGTTTCCTTCTTTAAATATATTTTTTCCTTATGAAGCTTACAGCCTACACTCTACTTTCTTTCCAGCTCTAGCTATGCTGGTTGCCAAGCTTTAGTTTCCTCTGCCTTCAAGATTAGTCTTATTTTTTTTGTTGGTCAACCATCACAAGACCTTGATACTATTTAATAAGAATCATTACTTTCTATGGTCAACCCTATACTATCTTTTTTACTTTATAGTATGTTTTAGGGCTCAATTTCTATATTCAGAGGAAAAAATGTTTTTCAACATAGTATGTATGTTTGGATATTTGAAGATGTTTGGGTTGAACAGACTTACTTTTTATATCATAGGTATGGGATGCTTTGGGTTTTCAAAGAAAAGATATTTCAATGCCATCCTAAATGGGGAGATTATGGACATCCATTGGCCTATTTCTGTATATGGCTTTCTGTTCTTACAGTATAATGGTGTCACATTAATTTAGTAAATAGTCTCTTCCTCTGATAAGTCTCTTTAGTTCCCTAACCCATTTAGTGATTGGTTTGTTGGGCTTGGAGGGATTAGTTCCTTGAGTTCCCTGTTGACACTGGATATTAAGCATTTGTCAGATGTATTATTGGTAAATATCTTTTCCCAGTTGGTTGGCTGTCTCTCTATGTTAGTAGCTATGCTTTTATCTGTGCAGAAACTTTTTATTTTTAGGTCGTCCCATTATCGAGTCTCTCTCCAATCTGTTGTGACCGTGGGAGGACTCAGTATTTGCATACCCAATGCTATGGACATGGTATTGGAAATATAAACACAACTACATAGACATAAAAACCTATGACTCTATAGATATAATGTTTTATTTCATAAATTAATATGTATCTATGATATACAAACCCTTAGCCTAATTTTGATTGTGTTCTAAAAACTAAGTGTCAGTGATTGTATATAGAGATTCCCTTCTTGAACACTTATTTGTTAAACATGTCATTTGAAATATGATGTAAAAATCAATGTTAATAAATTCTTTAATAATTTTGTAAATAGATGAATAGATACATACATACATACATAGATGCAGCCATAGAAGAAACTACTTCCCTAGTTCTCCATGAGTTTTATGCCTGCTGCTTTCATAAAATAGTACTAGAAACCACATGTTGGATGCAAGCACTTATGTTTATACAAACTCCCCATTATACTAGGGAGCATAAATATTCCAGACTATGATTATTTTAAAGCTTTAGTTTATTTTCAACTATTTCATTTTTCAGATTAAATCTATCAGTTCATAATTTGCTGTGATTTTCAAAATGATCATTGAAATTGAGTTAATATCCAAAGATTAATTTCAATGGTATCCACTGTTAGGACATGTTTGTTTACACTAGGGACATGTGGACACATTTGAGTTTTAAAACTGATTGTCAGACAATTTTTATTAGAGAAAGATAAAGGCAGGGGACAGTTACAATCATTCCTTCATTGCCTTTATTTCATGACTATAAATTGTACCTTTAGATTCTGAATACACACAAAAAAATTTCATTTCAAAAATGAATGTAACATATCACACACACACACACACACGTATGTGTGTGTATATATATAGTCAGTAGTTACTATGCCTGAGTAATATTAGTCAAAAATAACAAGAAAGTAGGTATTCGAGGTGGAATTGTCCCCTCTTGAACTCATATGAAGAATGACCCTCAATGACACTGTATTTGGAGAAAGAAGTTCTAAGAGCTAATGGAGCTAACATGAGAATGTTTGAGTGGCCCTAGTCTGATATGATTGGTGTCATGCATGAGGTGAAAACACAGATATGTCTACAAACAGAATCATGTCAAGACAATTGAGAAAAGATTGCCATTAACCAGTAAAAGGAGATGCTTGAAGTAAATCCTCTATTATGTCCATTAGAATAAATTAACGCACTTTACTCTCTGACATCTGGTTTCAGATGTCAGCTTCTGTTGTTTAAATAGTCCAATTTTTGATACTTTATTATGGCAATTTTAGCAAACAAACACAGAGAACTGCATGTATGTATATTAGAATATAAGAAAGTGTATATGCATTAAAAAGTTCAAGGAATATAAATTTGCTTCCAAGAATATTTTATTAGGGAAAATTTAAACCCTTTTTTGGTACATTTTTCTCCAAAATTTATATTATTTTAATTGCACTAGAGACTTGCATTGAGATATTTCCATAAGTGCTTATAGTTTACATGATGCCTAGAAATTATGTATAGAAGAGAAGAATATCTTCTTAGAATAAAATACTTTCTATGTTGAAAAATGTAATAGAGCCCAAAATTTGAAGCATCAAAGCATGCAAAAATCTATAAAAGTGACATGTTATTCCTCATGAATTTAGTGTCCCATTATTATAAAATGTATGTTCAGTCTATATACATTTGGTCTATATACATTTCTCATTTTAGTAGTTCACATGGTACTAATTATCTCTAAGCTACACAGTGGTGTTAATAGAGAAGTATTAATACAACCATATATTTTTACAGTCAAGTATTAAACTAAAATTATGTTTTAAAGTTGCCACTTAACAGAAGCATCATTTTTTGTTCTTAAAGTAAACCAGATATCTTGTTCTTTCCAAGGTAAGAATGAAATGTTAACTCCTTTTTTTCATATATTTTTATTGTAATTAATAGAAGGGTTACATGATATTTGCCAGATAGTGCATTAATTCCCATACATTGATACCTTTTCACATGTCTTGGTCCCCATTTCCTTCCCCCATCCCCAATCCTCATCTTGTTTTCCCCCATTCCCTATCCAATTTCAAATAACCAAATACAAATATATCCAATATATCAGGTAACAAAGTGAGTTACTGTAACAATATGAGATAACCAAGGGACAGCAAAAGAGATTAGAGATAACATAGTACCTTAAGAACAACAATCATTCATTATATGGCTTATGTTTCTATATCTTAGAGATCCTTTCATTTAGCGTCCTACTATATGGCCTTTTGTATCAAGGTTTTGCTCTATTGCAAATCTCTGCTAGGAGAGCCCAAGGTTTCTACTGATTATGACAAATGAGGGAAACCATTGACCCTAAGTTCCTTTGAGTCTGGCTTAGTTCACTTAATATGATCTTAATATGATCTAAGTCTTTCCATTTCCTAACAAATGGGGCAATGTCATTCTTTCTGACAGCAGCATAGAATTCCATTGTGTACAAATACCATATCTTGTTGATCCATTCATCAACTGAGAGACATCTGGGTTGGTTCCATATCTTTGCTATGGTAAATAGTGCTGCAATGAACATTGTTGTGCTGGTGGATTTAGTATGTCTTTATTTCTGGATGATTGGGTAAATGCCAAGTAGTGGAATTGCTGGGTCATAGGGGAGCTCTATGTTTAGTCTTTTGAGGAACTGCCATACTGCTTTCAATAGTGGTTGAATGAGTTTGCACTCCCACCAACAGTGTAGTAGTGATCCCTCCTGGCCACATCCCCTCCAGCATCTGTTGTTTTTAGTTTTCTTGATCCTGGCCATTCTAACTGGAGTGAGGTGGAATCTTAGAGTTGTTTTGATTTGCATTTCTTTTATGGCCAGAGATGTTGAGCATTTCTTCATGTGTCTATATGCCATTTTTGTTTCTTCTTCAGAAAAGACTCTCTTTAAGTCTTTGGTCCATCTTTCCTTTTTTCTACAAACCTTAAATAGTAACTGATAAACCTTCATTTTACTAATTTGACCCAGGAGCTTAACAATTGAATGTTTCTTGTAGAATCACCTCTCATTTGTTTAAAACAAAATAAATCCACTAACTTACAGTGTAATTTAAGTTTTGTACTGGTTTGTTTTGTTTTAAATGTGGCTATTTTTCTCCTAACAGTTAAACATCTGAAAATCATTCACAATTACTTGCTTTATCATTTCAAGCCAACCCAAAATGGCTGATTTTTGTCTCCCAAGTGTATTTTAAAATTGTCTATGCGGTTAACTCTTGAGTTAGTCAGACTATTGTAATATATTTGACCAGAATCATGTGTTTAAAACATGATTTGTAGTTAGAAGTTTAATTTTACTTTTCCTCGGTCATTATCTACCAATCTCAATACATTTTATCCAGTTCTCAGTCTTTATCCCAACAGATACTGCTGCTGTCAAAGTCTAGCCCATGATTTTATGACTAAAATATCACTGTTCATCTCTTACCTTTAGTTCCTGTTAAATTAATAGTTTTTCTTTCTGTCTCTCCCTCTCTCTATGTCTCTCTTTCTCACTGTCTTTCTTTTAAAATACATATCCTAAGCCTTGTAAGTCTGTATTCCATCTATATAATTTAACCTTCTGGAAATCTACTTATGAAAACTCTGGTACTCTCACTTCATATAATCTAGCTCTCCTTTGATCATTGCTCTTGTAAGCCTTACCCTTCTATTATTCCTCTACCCTTTTTGTGTTAAAATCTCACACTGTCTGTGGACTTTGTATGAAAGCATAGAATACCGGACTCTTGGCTTCTTTTGCTATTATTGCTTCATTTCAAATAAAGAAGGAGGCAAGATATTTTTCAGGTATTTGGTTTCAATAAAATTCTATCAGAAAAAGATAATGGCTTAAATTATCTTTTAAATTTTATTTTCATAATACAAATAGTTGGTATCTCTGGGAGCAGTATTTAGGATTCTGTCAATATTCTCAAAACCTCTTCAGGATATGGAAACAAGAGCTATAGGATGTGTGATTGTTGTTCTTAATGTACTATGCTATTTCTCATCTCTTTTGTTGTCCCTTGGTTATTCTCATATTGTTACAGTATTTTACCTTGTAATCTGGTATATTGTATGTACATTTATTTGTTTCTTTGAAATAGGAAAGGGAAGGGAGAAAACAAGATGGGGGAAGGAAATGGGGACAAAAGCATGAGAAGGGGTATCAATGTATGTGAAGTAATGCACCTTCTATCTGGTGAATATAACTGTAACTTCTCAATTACTATAAAAATGTGAAAAAAAACTCATTGATAACTCAGAGCATTGTCAATTTGAGCCTTGTAGCTGGTAAATTCCCTTTCAAGTTCTCTGAAATAATCTCTTCTGTCAAATTGAAAAAAAAGAGTACACAAACACATGATACTCAGCATGACTGGCTTAAGGGAGCATCAATCACAGATCATTTGATAAATGGAAAACATACCCCGCCATCCCCTACAACCCATTGCTCATAATCAGTTAAGAATGAGAGTTTTTCATTCCTAATGAATTCTCTCACAGCATTTGAAACTCACCAGAACAGATAGTTCCCCTTTCAGCATTTTAAAAGGTGCAACCACCACATTCAGTCTGCCTCTCTTTCTCTCATAATGATGGTTTTTTTCTCATGATAAGAAATATAACCTGCATAATGAAATGAATTGTTTCATTTTGCTGTATTCACAATACCTAGAAATTGGCTGCTTTATGGCATGCACATACTGACTCTTTGATGACTGAATGAATCTTCATCTAAACTACAGTTTTCATTGGCAATGTCCTTACTTAGGCTCTAATCACCTAACTGTTCATTGGTGTTACCTCTCTTCTGATTTGTTTCCCACATTAACTTTCAAATTCCTAACACCATCATTCCCTAAAGTAATCTTGATATAACACATTTCTGTGTATACAACTATGTTAGAAACATGGATTTAACTATTCACTGTTAATCACATTTTGTTTCAAATACGGGTACATAACAGTAACACTTGACATTTTAACCTATGTATTTCAAGGCCTCATCCAAAAGTAAGAGTCTATTGAACTAAGCCATATTAGCTATATATTTAAAAGAAAAGAAAAGAAAATTTAGAGAATTCAGAACTCTGGCCTGAACTCATTCGTCCAGATCTACTCTCTTACTAATGGGGGAAAATGTTATGAGCTAACTTAAGAAAACATCATTTAAACATAAAAGTCTGTTTTCTAAAGGATAACAATATATTCATGATTTTTAATGTTTATTCAACCAAAGGACCAATTCTTAAACAAAATGGTTAGGTGAAAGGAAGTCTTCTACGAATAAAGCATGCTCCTGTTACACAGTTTAATTGTAGTTGATATGAAGATTAACTAAATCCACTAATTTATTAGATTAAAATTTTCATCAATAAATGAATTTATTTGATATGATTTTATTATCAATTCTCAACTACCAAACAGTTAAAGTTTAGATTACATAAAGTATAATGGCAAAGTATGTCAACATTCATGCCGTACATCTTAAAAAATACAAGACTTCAAATATAAAAAAACATTTCTATATTTCTAAATTTGCAGTGCTCATTCTAAACCCCAAGGCACTTCTAATAGACTATGTGTTTTTCATTTCTCCTAGAAAGTCTACTTTCCTCCCTTTGATATTCGACCTTTCCACAGGAAACATCTTGTTGGTATTATAGACTCTGAACTTTGCTTGCTTATTCTTGGGATTTCATTAATTCATACGTTAAATTTTACCTTTATTCTCAGGAGATCATTTTGCTCCCCTGTAATCTTTCCATTGTAATCTAATGCTGTGTCAGCCAAAGAATCACTACTTTATAACCCAACTAATCTGGCCTCCGCTACAATGTTGAAAATAATCATTTGTCTAGGCCATCCATTCAGCCTTCCCATTTTAACTCAGATATGCTAGAATCTCAGGGAAAGACTCAGGCATAATACATTTCCAAATAATAATCAACTAATTAAACAAACCACTGACCCAGCACAATTCTACCCACAAAAATGACAAAATGAGTCACCCATTAGATTTCTTTCCTAGAATTTGAGAGACAGAGGCTCTGTTACTGAAAGTCGGAGCCTGTGTGAGGCAGTAAGAGAATAAAGTAGATCTGGCATCTTGTCATCATGGTGGGGGAAGTTGAAGCCCCCACCTCCCAGGTGATGTGTGGCCTGAATCCCTGGAGAAAAGGGAAGATCCTTGGCTGATAGGTGCCTGGAACTGCAAGTTTTCTGTGACCCAGGCCCCTGACCTGGCCCTAGTTAGGCCTAGTTCAGCTTAAGTGCCATTACACCAAGCCACATGTCTCTGTGTTCCTGTCCTGTCTCCTGTCTCCTGTCTCCTGGCCCTTCTGAGATACCCCAGCATCTCAATTCAGCTCTCCACTGGAGCTGAATTGGTTTGTTGGTGTTATTTGGTTCTTTCTTCTCTGGCCTCCATGGTTCAGTCTCTTGCAGGGTTAAGTATATTTGCTGACTGCTGGTCTTTGAGCCTTTTAATGAAGACTCCAAATCTGACCTCTCAAAATATGGCTTCTCTGTTTTCTCATCTTAATTATAGGGGTATTTAAAGTTAGTATAAAAATTATTTAATTGATTAACCAGCAATGCCATTTTCCATATAGTATTATACAAAACTGCTATCATGCACACAGCAGTTAAAATATATCTGCTGCACAGGCAGTGATAAGTCTGCCGCGAGCTCATTTATTCATGTGCAGATGGTTCAATCATTGCTCTGGGAACATGGTTCACGGTGTGTAGTCACTGAAGCAGTTGAAACAGCCAGAATAGGATCACCTAGGAGCTACTTAGAAAGAAAAACTCTCCACCTCCACCTCAGATTTACTGACATGGAAATGAGGAGAGCAGGGTTCAGAAAATTGTTAAGAGATCTTTGATGGCTACACAGCAGCTCAGAATTGAGGAACGTTCATATAGGAAAAGACTACCTGCCAAGGAATGCACAGTGGTACCAAGAAACAGAAAATCAGATGTGGTTATATTAAAAGACACACAGTGACCCTCTTCCTCCCAGGTCATGTGTTCAAGGTTCACTTGGTGTCCATGTGTTCTTGGATGAGGTGCTGCTCCAATGCTCCGTGGGAGCTTGTGTTGGACTTTCTTATAGGTGAGCATGGTACAGTAAGAGGGCAAAAGCACTGAGATTCTTAAGTGCTGTGGCACCTCGTGTCCACTGCACACTTTATTGGATACTCAGGTGACAAGACACAACATAGATAGGGAAACAAATAAATGAAAATACTGATCATGAAGACACATGTGGCTCTGGCAGTCCAGGCCTGTAAATCCTAGCTCACGTCACAGGTTCAAACCAGCCTGGCAGGAAAATCTTTGCAGCCCTTATCTCCACCACAAAGCTATAAGTGGAGCTGTGGCTCAAATGGTAGTGCAGTAGCCTTGAGCATAAAAGCCCAGGGACAGTGCTCAGGACCCAGGACCAGTGTGCTAGCATATATGCATGTGAATACACACACACACACACACACACACACACACACACACACACACGTGTATATCATCAACTTAATCTTTGTATGTAATCTAAGCTTTATCGTTCCTTATTTTTTTCTTGCTCTGTGTTAAATTATACATGGGAAAATATTTTTTGTCATGACACCTCCAAACACATACTTAGGCATCACTCACCCTTTCTACTCTTGTTCAGTATTTTTCATATGAATTGCTTTTCCCTTTTAAACTCATGCATCTTAATTCCTGCTGAAATCTTTGCTTAAGTAATTTGTATGGGCAGACCTTTTATATAGATTTATGGCAGTTTATTTTCCTTTTAAACATTTAATAAGATTAAAAGTAATATGGATGATTCATTATTGCCTTCTTATGGGGGAACTTTTATTAAAAAATAATCTTCAAAAAGATGAAAACAGGAAAAATAAGTAAATGACCTGAGGTGAGTGGCTATCTGAACACATGACGTAGTGCACCACTGAAGCCCGGGCTTGGGATTTCGGCTTTTTCTCAGCAGTATGGCAAGAACAGGATTTGGCTGCAGTCTCCAGTCTCCATATGTTTGATTTAGAATGTTTTCCGTGTTGTCACTACTTTTTCACAGATGCACAGATGAAAGGCAAAGTGGATTAAGCTGCCATAAAATACTAAGCTGTATTTTACAACAACTGCACCACGACTACGAATAAATCTCTGCTGAAAAGTGTCATGGGGAGCCCTGCTTGCCAGCCTTCAGATTTGGGGATCAGAAAGGGGGTTGAAAGCAGCTCAAAAAGTCGGTCAATAAATTCACAGAGAGGGGGTTGAAAGCAGCTCAAGAAGTCAGTCAATGAATTCATGTACAGTTAATGAAACCTCGACTTTGATGCACTTTAAAAGAAAGTAAACTTTATCTGGTTTGCTTTGAAGAACATCCAAAGATTAAAACAGGCTAATATAATGGGGCTTTTTTCTTTTTTTGCCAGTCCTGGGGCTTGAACTCAGGGCTTGATCACTGTCCTTAAGCTTCCTCAAGGCTAGCACTCTACCTACCACTGGAGCCAAAGCACCACTTCAAGCTTTTCTATATGTGTGGTACTGAGTAATTGAACCCAGGTCTTCATGTATGCTAGGCTAGCCCTTTACCACTAGCCAAACTCCCAGCCCCAATGGAATGGTTTTTTAATGTGTCCTAATCCCTACTGATGACCTATGCTAGGTTTATACACAAGAATATAAATCACAAGTCATGGACTTTACCCATGAAGCTCATTAATAGCACTACAACACACTTGATTAAGAACAACACAGTCAAATAATGTACTCATTAAGGGTAATATAACACTCCTGTAAAGTAGGTACTATTTTTATTCTCATTTTAAAGAAAAGGAACATGATTTTGCCAAAGGCCTGTATCCAAATGTAAGATCCAAATGAGGTAAGATTTACATCAAAGTAATTCTAGAGCCTTTTCTCTTCTATCTATATTGCATTACCTTATAATTTGTTCCACGACTCTTTGTGATTTTTACAAAGAATTTTTGAAATGCGATTTCAGTGAATATTCATATAAGACAGAAACAGGTCCAGAGTCTGTCTGTCCCTCCAAGGATGACTTTCTGGAGGCATATACTCTATAATATTTACCAAATGTACTTACAGAACAAAAATATAATTTAATCTAGCCTACTTCCTGAACCAGTAGCAATGATTGCTAATCTCAGTTTATTTGAAAATTAACCCCATATTTTTTTTGGTTATAGCATTTTATAGTTTTTTATAAGTTTTTATCATAAAATTTTATTGTAATTAATAGAAGAGTTACATTATATTCACCATATAGAATGTGCATTACTTCACATACATTGATACCCTTTCTCATGTCTTGGTCCCCATTTCCCTCCCCCAACCCCCGGCCCTCATCTTGTTTTCCTCCCTTCCCTATCCGACTTCAAATAACCAAATATGCATATATACAATATATCAGATAACCATGTGAAATATTGTAACAATGTGAAATAACCAAGGGACAGCAAAA